>NC_046315.1:97894299-98494299 GCF_009819535.1 Lacerta agilis | reverse complement strand
ATATTTCCAGTATCATATCAAGAGACTTCACCCCATTACTCCTTCATCCTTTTTGCCTTCTTTCCCAAACATTTATATCATCATTATTCTTTCTGCACATACCTTCATGTTGTTTTTCTCCTGCTCCCAACACCGTAATTGGTTGCTCTGTTCATGCTCAAAAATGCAGATATCCACAATGCCACTTTTAAATGTATGTTTTATCTATTCTCTCTCTCTTTTTTTTTTTTTACAAACAAACAGAAAACTATCCAGGTTATGATCAAATGACAGCCTCACCTGTGATTGGGCCATGGAACAGTTGCTTTGCTTATTATTCTTAACTTTTTTGCTCTGCGCCACCAGTTATGTTCCTTCACCTTGTGCTTAGAAATAAAAATATGGCTTTTGCAGGTGGGGGACAAACCCAGCCAATAATATTTTTGCAATTTCCAACTTCTTGTCTCCTCTGACAGCAGAGAGTGGCTTCTGTCCTTTTCCCAAACTCATTTTGGTAGCAGCAAGCCTATAGATGGAATTCCCACTATCGTAATCGGAGACCAATTGCTGGTACAATCTTACTTGTTTGTCTACCATATTTTGACAGATCATGTCAGATATGGTTCAGAACATATCAGATGAGCCTAATTCACAAATGAAGATGATATTTTGTTGTTGCAGGGAGGAGGGTATTCAAGAGTGCATTCCTGCAAATAAACAGCATTGAATATAATGTATGATAAGCTTAGTTTTTAAAACACATATTGAAGGTTGTTGGGCTATTACTGGTAAGTTTTGTGCAGCTTCTGGTTTCTATTTTAAAAGCAAAAAAATTAATGAGCATTATACATACAAACAATGGGTTGGACCTAGACAGGCAGATTAATTCAAACTTCAGGAATCAAGAAAAGGATACCCTGGAGTAAATTATGCCAGTGTAACATAATTAAAACTTTATTCAGTAACAGGGCTGCTGCCAGCCAAGCCAAATCGAACCAGGCAGAGGTTTGAATCCCCACGACGGGGTGAGCTCCCATTGCTCGGTCCCTGCTCCTGCCAACCTAGCAGTTCGAAAGCACGCAGTGCAAGAAGATAAATAGGTACTGTTCTGGCGGGAAGGTAAATGGTGTTTCCATGCGCTGCTCTGGTTTGCCAGAAGCAGCTTAGTCATGCTGGCCACATGACCCAGAAGTTGTATGTCAGCTCCCTCAGCCAGTAAAGCGAGATGAGCGCCGCAACCCCAGAGTCAGGCATGACTGGACCTAACGGTCAGGGGTCCCTTTACCTTTACCTTTACCCTCCCAGTGCAACTTTTGCTGGGCTGCTAGGGTGCAAGCTGAGCTGAGTTGGGAATAGGCCTAAGTCTCCCCATGCCCTGTCCCATCCCCATAGTCCAGGAAGGAGGGACTGTAGGGGAAATCCATACCAGAATATTTTTGTATCTGTTTATACTATTATTCCTCCTGGCTTATTGGCACATCCTCAAAGGTTAAACCCTTTAGGATTTTGCAGGGTTTTTGGTTTGCTTTATGGTTGTGACTCACTGTTTGCTTTATGGTTGTGACTTCACTGAAGGCTGGGGGCCTGCCAGAAGGGGTGCAGTTGCAGCAATAATGAATGGTGCTGCCCCTGTCCACTGCCCTTACAGGTGATCTAGCATTTCCCACACCATGCAAATAGTGACTTCTGAAACAGGTGTGCGGAATTTAGATATTAGGCCAGGCATCATGTAGCCACCAAGGGCTTAAAGGGTTTAAAGTATTTAAATCTCCTAGATGGGGTCGGAGCTTTGAGCTGCAGGTCAACATGGAGAGTAAAGATGATTCTTTATTCAAGGAAACAGAACACAAACGGAGAAACCTACAGCAAGACTGGACCCAGTAAAGCAGGTGCCAGAACTGCTGGTCTGTGCCTCCCACTTCCCACGAAGTCTGCTCCCATCCGGCTCTTTTCCAAGCAATCTTAAACTCCATTGGGGAAGGCCCCCCCCCCCGGTCTCTGTGCTCTTTGTTCTGCTACATGCAAAGCTCTCCAAGGCCTTGGAGACAAGGCAGTGGGGTGGGGGTGGGGGCGCGGAGAGCTGAATGCAGTAGGAGCAGAGGGCTCCTGTGAATCTGTTGCAGCCTCAGCCCCCAGCTCCCCATTTAAGATGCAATTCTTAATAAAGTGGGGAAATTATTTGGGAAGATAGCTGTCTCTATTTTACTTGGTATGTGTATTCTTTAGCTCTTACTCATCCACTCTTGTTACAGCAACTGCAAGTTGTTCTACTTTTGTACTTCAGGACTCTTAGCAGCTACAAAAGAATTCCCAGATTCTGTGCCAGCTGATCCCATAGAGGTGGAATCTGGATCTTGTTCTTGCAACCATGACTACTAATCAGCATAGGTGATGGAAACAGCATCTTAGAATAGGAATCCAGAGGCTGCTGAGATCTTGGCACACTGCTATGAAGCGCCACTATACCAGGCACCCCAGAAGGTAAAGGGAAGTCCTTTCTCTTTCCCTTGTCATGGCTTGACATTGGAGAGGGGCAGTGGAACACAAACACCTCTCCTTCCCTGTCTTTCTGACCCACCAAAAGCCTGGTAAAAAGCATGGGAGCATGGTGGCAGCTGGTGCCCCTTGGGACTGGTAGAGGAGACGTCAGGGAGGCCATCGGCAGGCGGAGTCTGAGCCAGTGACAGGCAGAGCCAACTCCTCCTCCTCCTTGCAGAGTGCCCAAAGGGCAACACTGGGGTGAAGGAGGAGGAAGCCGACTGTGACACACGGGGCCTAATGGACCAGCCCCCACTGTGTGGAAGCTGAGAAAAGGAGTGGCTTGGGTACATTGGGGCTGGGTAGGAGGGAGTAAGTCGATCTATTTCCTCATTTTGTTGTTGGGGAGAAGGAAGAATCATAGAATCATAGAGTTGGAAGAGACCACAAGGGCCATCCAGTCCAAGCAGGAAACACCATCAAAGCATTCCTGACAGATGGCTGTCAAGCCTCCGCTTAAAGACCTCCAAAGAAGGAGACTCCACCACACTCCTTGGCAGCAAATTCCACTGTCCAACAGCTCTTACTGTCAGGAAGTTCTTCCTAATGTTTAGGTGGAATCTTCTTTCTTGTAGTTTGAATCCATTGCCCCGTGTCCGCTTCTCTGGAGCAGCAGAAAACAACCTTTCTCCCTCCTCATCTTAAGAAGCTCATCTTATTTCTCAGTGGGTCCCATGTGAGCTGGAGAAAATTTGCCCATAGCTAGAAAACACAGGTGCGATAATGGCTTCTTAAATCACATGGCTCACACCAGATTGACAGAAGTTTACTACAGTCACTATGAGGAATTCAACGGCTTCTCCACAAGCTTAGGAGTTACGAGCATCCTCTCCACCACCCTCAAAGTGTGTTGGGGTTTGCTTTCAAGGCTTCTCCTCAGGTCTGCTGCTGCTATTTTGGTGGCAGTCACAAGAACACAGAAGAAGAACCTTCTTGTTTAGAGCTGCTAGAACAAGTTGCACTGTGGCCAGAACTGCTTCCGCATAGCAAAGAACAAGCTCAGGATTTTCAAGCAGCGTAGAGTTCGTTGTCCTTTAGGATCGGAGATGGTATAGGTTTTGCTTCCAGAAATCAGTGGATAGGATTGCTACCTTAGATGGCCTGCGCATGTCAATCTCTTTGGGAATCTGAGATTCACTCTGTTGGTGCCTAGTTTCAGCATCCCATGGATGTTATCTGATATATTTTTGGGTAGGAATGTGGAATTTACAGCCTGCCGGCCAGTCTTGACCCATCAGGGGGTCCAGTGCTAGATCGGCAGAAGCTGGGACAGAGCAATGGGAGCTCACCCCATCGCACAGATTCACACCTTGCACTGAGAAAAGTGCTACTGAGAAAAATCTTGCAATCATAATGACATCATCGAAGCTGTCATATATAAAGATCAGGATCCCCCTTTATGACATCACAGAACCCTCCCCCAGCTGATGGGTTGATTATATTGCCTGCATTCAAATCTCTCCAGTGCTCAGGCTGAAAGCTTGGTCATGATGGAAAGATTTATTTGAATCTTGTTTTAGACAACGTGTATTTGCTGCGGTTATTTGCTACGGTTCCTACACAGGGAACATCAATTAGCAGAAGACATTTCTTGCTGAAAATTTCACAGAATGTTTTCTCAAGGTCCTTGTCAGGTTTTTCTCCTTTGGACAGTCTTGTTGTTTCAAGATGTTACTGGCTTTTGTGAACGACCAGATTGGGCAAGAGTTGGTTGGGAAATGACTCCACAGGATCTGGAACTACTGGCGACTCAAGAGGAATCTAACTGTTTTCGTGATTTGAAGTTTCAAGCATGCCATTGCTTTACTGGCTTGGGACTCTCCAAAGAGTCTCTAGAAGTTATGTGTGCAGGTTGTAAGGTAGCATTCCTCATAGTGAGTGGTTTAGTTGTCCACTACCTGTTCATCAAACTGGAACAGAATCTGAGACTGGCGAAACCCACAACGGTAAGATATTCTCAATTAGAACATTGTCTGGCTCTCTAGCTTTAATTTAACTCAGATTCTAATTTAATAGAAAATATATATGTTAAAAAACAAACCATGGGTCTTAATGCTGATCCCCTCCTCCTTCCCAGTCAGAAGTACTTTCTAAGTAACACATGTCAGGACAAGGTGAGCACAGCCACACTATAAATGCACTCCTTTTCTTTAACATCAATTTCCTCTACAGAATCCTGGGAGTTGTAGTTGGAGCTGACAATTATGTTAGAGATCCTTAGTACTCACAGAACTAGTGTGATTTCACTAATTCTTTGCAAGGACAAAACCATGTATAGTCTAGTGTGTAGATATGCCCAATGTGTGCTTTGTACACAAAAAACTAAATTATGAACAACTGAACCACCTGGGACTCTTAACTACAGTGAGCTGGCTAAATATGTGCCAAACATATACTTTTACCTACTTATACCTACCTATATTTCAAAGAATCAAGTGGTCTTGCCATCTAATAAGCTCAGCTTTCACAGAATAGCAGATAGAGGACCAATGAGCATACTACCATAAAGCCAAAGGGAAGGAGGAGCAGGTGTTGTTTTTTATGCCACAGGGTCAAATCCAGGACAGCAATCTAAGACCAGGAGTACTGGGATTTCAGACATCAAATTCCTCTTAAAAGGCATAACAGCAGGGTCAGTGAAAGAGATGACAACACTATTTAACTTGTAAATTGCTTTTGATGCAAAGTATTACTCCCTGTTTTTCCCATTTTTCTCAGCCCTGTAGGAAAACTGTCCAGGCACCTGCATTTCCAGTTGCTACCCAAGTGAATGGGGAATACACCAACAACGTGGACAAGATGGTCTACACGCTGGTGGTCAACACTTCCAAGATGACCAAATACATGAAGCGTGTTGCTCACGGTTACGAGAAAGAAGTCAAAGAGCACAAATTACGCAAAAAGAGAAGAGCAGATGAATTTGATCAAGACAATATAGAGATTATGAATTCATATATAATAATAGTAGAATAAAAGTAGAACTTTAGGAATTTAATTTATATCTTATAATAATAGCTTTTGGTTGAGCTTTTTTGTTGAGCTTTTTTTTTTAGGAAGGAAAGCCCTGTTTTTTTAGGGTTTCACATAAAAGTTGTTGAGCTTCTTTAGGGAGGAGGAAAGCAACATCGAGCTTTTTTTAGGAAGGAAAGCCCTGTTTTAGTGGTTCAGGTCATTTTAGGGGTGCAGGGCAAAGACGTTGAGGTTTTTTTTAGGGGAACCAAAGTTTTTTTGCTTCTTTGGGGGGAGCCACTGATCTACCGGTGATCTACCACAGACGTCCAGTGATCTACCGGTAGATCACGATCTACCTGTTGGACATGCCTGGTATACAGGATAGCCACTAGTATGCAGAATTCAGTAAACTCTGTGCTTTCCTTTGTGTGTGTGATTTGTTAGAAAGTTTGCTTTAACCAAGCTACTAGGACTTTCATGAGATGTTCCATCCCTCAACCTAAACTGTTGATTTTTCAAGGGAATTGTAATAAAAATGTGCATTCTTAACTAAATGAAAGTCTGTACTATGCAAATAATAATGAGTCTGCCTTGCAAGTAATTCTTGCCTCTGTTCAAAAATTACCCAGGGAATAAAATTTAAAGAGAGAGAAAGGGGCTAAATGAGAAAAGCAAAAACTCCCATTTTTTGTTAGAAGCAAATGAAACTGATATTGAAAAAGTTTTCCATTCCTCCCCAGAACTGACAGACTAGCATAGTTCTTCCAGAATGACCAAGTTCAGGATCCAGTAGTATGGCCTAAGCCTGTAGAACCACATGGATTTGTCCAGCAGGGACCATAGCTGTCAACCCTCCCTGCTGTTCCCCACTGCTAGGGACATCACTGAGTGGATTTGGCAGTGAGATGTGATACTCCCAGGAATCCTCCATATCCTCCTACCCATCACAAGCAGACTGGCCATCTGGACGCCATTTTGAGCAGGGAGCAAAGAAGTTGCTCCTCCATATGCACAATGTTAACACATCAGACCCTCCTGCATGCTCCCACTGGCCTGTACCTTCTCTCTGTTGACACAATCACTTCTGCAGTGGGATCATTTTTATACCCTACCCCATTTCTTATGTATGTTTCCTTTTAAAAAAATTCAAGATGGCTCTTTCTCTAGCTAGCACTTGATCAGGTTGGTTTATAGGCAAATTACACTGCAAGAGTTCAATTTAAGTCTTGCAGCAAAACCAACAAAGAGTCTTGTGGCACCTTTGAAGAGAAAGTTGATGGAGTATCTAGTGGCCCATCAAGGAGCTCTCTATGGCTGTATTTCTAAGCATGTCTAGTCAGAAGTAAATCCCATTGAATTCAATGGGGGTTGTTCCCGGGTAACTGAGATTAGGATTGCAGCCTACCTTGCTAGCCTTATTTCACAATTCAAAATAAACTTGTCATCTTGTCTCCTTTCCAGCACTTGGGCACTAGGGACTGTTTAGCAAGCCTGTTAGTATTTTGCTCTTTGTATCCTTGATTGTATGAATTACTCCTTCACACAGCTGTAGTGCTATTTAACCACATATTTGTTATTTTTTTATTGCAACATTTTATTTTGTAAATGCATATTTTATTTAGGAAATGTGTGTGTACAGAAATATATCACTCAAAAACTAATTTATGTTCCAAATATTGGAATTTGGCTGAGAAGTGGAACCAGATTTTAAATGGACACAAATTCAGATGGGTCCCCCCCCACCACCACCACCACACTTTGACAAAGTGGCTCAGACTTTTAACTGAGCAGCACACAGATCAAGTCTACAGGTAACAAAAGAGATCACCTCTTTCATGTGAAAAGAGCAATAATGAATGCTGAATCCCACTGGCTTTTAAAATTCACAGTAGGAAGTAGATTAAGGATGTGATCCTAACTCAATTTACCTGGCAGTAAACCCTGCTGAATTCAGTGAGAATTGTGTCTTGAGTAGGCATGGTTAGGATTGTAGTCTTGGTGCATATAGGCTGGCTCTGTCAAAGAAACAATTTACACAAAGTCAACAAACAACACTCCACAAAAACAGAAAGTAATAAGGCGCCTGTTGGGGACAGTGGCAATAAACAGGTACTGTAAATAAAGTAGATTACAAAGCAAGTTACATATCTATTTACACATAATGTGCATTAAAAAAAAACCAATAGCAACCTTTATTTGTAATCAAAAAGCATTCATAGCAAGTGATGGGGATCAAATGGGTGGACAGAAGGAAATCCACTGACAGTTCGTTTTCAATAGATTCCTCTGACAACCCTTCGTGACAGTTATTTTTGGCAGAGGGCATACCAATCTCTCCCACTCAGGATGTTGTCATGATCTAGGTCTGTTTGAGTGTTTATGAAAGGGAACAAAGAACAGAGAATGGAGTTAGAGATTTGGTGAGAGGAAAGCAGAGGCAGTGCCTTCTGAAGCTCTAATGTAGGCTGGTGTGCTTGACTGTTGGAGCATTTCAATGGGTTGCCTCCGCATACATGCAGCCTGCATATTTGTGAATTGACTCCACTATTATGAAAGGTCATCATGGGCTTTCAGTGACCTTCTTCCCAACCAAACCTTGTAAGTCCTCTGTCCTTGGAACTCCCCTGCTTGGTGAAGGCCCTGAAATAAATTCTTCATACATACACACCCAATTCCACTGCTATACTGCTGTGGTAAAACTTCAGGGAAACTAATTGCCTTTGCCTCTGGGTAGTTTCCAGAAAACAATGCTCTGACTGTAGAGTCAAGAAAGTCAGTTCCTTCCTCTGTAGCAGATTAAGTTTTTCTGGAGAAAGAACATATTGGGTAGAATGACAGCATGTTGTCACTTCTGCTTGCCAAAGGTCTCAATCATTCTGGGATCTTTTTCAAGTAGAAGAGAAATATGTAGCTGCAAGAAGTCGCGAGCTTCTTTATAACATGGAAAGGTTTCACCACAATCAAATTGTTAGTAGCATCATTAGCAAAGGCCTTTCCCAATCATACCTCAGTGTAGTCGGTTTCCAAACTAGTGTAGGAAATACAAGGATGGAAACGAGAAAACCGTGATATATAACCTAATGACCCAAAGGGAAGCATTCTTCCATTAAAAATAAACAACACAGAGAACTGCAGGTGAGGATTAAGTTACTTGTGAGATGCAGTAAAAGTAACTCAATAATGAGGGAAATGAAATTCATTATTCTGTCATGAGGAGTAAAAGAGTCTCGGGGTTAGACAAGGGCAGCTTTACTCAAATCTAGACTTTGAGGATGTGGTCTCCAGTTCAGAGTAAAGCAGTTCCTGCTATGTACTGCAGGAAGTACCACACTGCTGACCAGGTGAGGACAAAATACAGTACAGATTCCTAGGATATGTATCAGGCCTGGTCCATAACAAGACTTTAAAGTACCTGCCAGTTGCATAGACTGATGTTGCAGCTCCTCAACCCCTTTACCATCTGAGAACTCCAAGTAATTTTGAAAGATTAGGACACAAATTCTGAAATTCCTAGTTAGGTCCTAAAGTCTCTGATGCATGTGTCAGCACACACTGGGTAGTAGTATTTTTCCAGAAGACTTGGGGAGGAACTCCACCAGAGTTTCCTTTCCCTGCTGATAGGGGAAGCATTTTAAGCATGTTAAGGCATAATTGCAGGCAGGGTGTTAAGAAGAAGAGGAGGAGGAGTTTGGACTTGATATCCCACCTTTCACTCCCCTTGTTGTTGTTGTTCATTCATGTCCGACTCTTTGTGACCCCATGGACCAGAGCACGCCAGGCACCCCTATCCTCCACTGCCTCCTGCAGTTTGGCCAAACTCATGCCAGTCGCTTCGAGAACACTGTCCAACCATCTCATCCTCTGTCGTCCCCTTCTCCTTGTGCCCTCCATCTTTCCCAACATCAGGGTCTTTTTCAGGGAGTCTCCTCCAGCACCGTAATTCAAAAGCATCAATTCTTTGGCGACCAGTCCTCTTTATGGTCCAGCTCTCACTTCCATACATTACTACTGGGAAAACCATAGCTTTAACTATATGGACCTTTGTCGGCAAGGTGATGTCTCTGCTTTTTAAGATGCTGTCTAGGTTTGTCATTGCTTTCCTCCCAAGAAGCAGGTGTCTTTTAATTTCGTGACTGCTGTCACCATCTGCAGTGATCATGGAGCCCAAGAAAGGAGTCTCAAAGTCACAACAAACACTCTGTGAGATGAGTGAGGCTGAGAGACTTCAGAGAAGTGTGACTAGCCCAAGGTCACCCAGAAGCTGCGTGTGGAGGAGCAAAGACACGAACCCGGTTCCCCAGATTACTAGTCTACCGCTTTTAACCATTACACCACACTGGCTCTCTTAGTAGGGTATGCTGTGACTTACAATGAATCCTAAATCTAAGGTGAAGAAGAGTGCCTTGGAGTGTTTCTGGATGGACTTTCCCAATGCAAGTGCGACCCTTATGAGGTACCCCATGGAGAAGCAGAGACCACTGAAGTGACCTGTGATGCTTACTTAACTCAAAATGCCCAATAAAGTGATGCAACGCTGATGAGATTTTGTGACTGAAAAAGCAAAACTAAGCTTACCGTATGTGGGGAGAGTGGGGAAAGGGTAGTGCTGGAATGGCTTCACCAGGGCTCTCCAATCCCAGGGATTCAGGGGAGAATGTAGAAGAAGATGGATAAATTTGTGTCACATTTCCTTTGCTCTTTGCAAGCTATGTGTGTCTGCAAATATAATATTTAGGCTGCACACCAGATCAAGCATATGGATGAGTCAGGTACACACAGCCACAGATTGCTACCAATCAGGCTGCACTGGCCCAGAGTAGTCTGTGGGGGTCAGGAGTCAGGGCTTCTGGGAGGCAGGGCGGGGAAACCATGCAAAAAGACCGAGACCTACCTGACTGGTGGCTAAGTCTTCCTGATAGAAGGTAGGTCCAACGCTGTGTCTCCTTCTTGCCTGACACCCTGCCCCACAAGATGTGTCTGCTCAACAGCTGTTAAGCGGAGGCATCAATCCTAGGGGTGCAGGTGCGGCTTCATGAGCTGCTTTCCTGCAGGGAAGCTGTGTTGTGACCACCACACAGGATCAGACCCTCATCTTTACTGGCTGGAAATCAGAAGAACCTGACAGTGCACAGTGCAGTCTCTGTTCCTTTGCAAGCAGCACATGTCAGGGCATAGCATGGGCGTGCCAGCGGGGCCGTGGCCCCAAGCACACAATTTTGAGGGGGTGCAAACCAGGTGCCCCCAGGGCAACCTGGCCTGATGCTCATCTCTGTAAGCATAGGTAGTCATTAAGAGGAACCATTGTATCCATGTTCAAGAAGGAAAATCAGGAATATGTGTTAAGGGTTTGTGCACGCACTAGGATTGCCAGCTCGCTAGAAATTAAGTGGCTAAGCTCCCTTGTGTTGTTTTAAGATCAACAAAATCAGCGGGTGAAGGTTTTCAAGAGCATGGCCCCCTGCCAAGGTCCGCAAAAGTCACTGCTTTGTCTCCCCCCCCCCCGGCCGCCCACCTGCTCACAGTTAACCCACACTTACCTCTCCTGAACTGCCTTTTTAGTTGCTGCCTTATTTGAGGTTCCTGTGAAGCTTCCTGGGGATAATCTAATGTGTGTGCAATCCTTTGCATAGTCCATCTCAATTCTGAAATACTTATTACTATGACAGGCTCAACCGGCTTTGTTAAAATAGAGAGGGAGACAGAGACAGAAATCTTAGGCACCTGTCAGCATTAGATGCGAAACATCAAGCTGCTGCTTAGACTAGGGCTTCATGTTCCTGTTTGCGATTTAACCCCTGCTATTATCGCCAACTTCTGACAGCCAAAGAATCAGCATACCTGTCTGCAGATAATAGGGAAAGGATCTGCAGTCCCCCTCCTGGTTTAAGCATCACATACTTTTGGCACATAATTTTCACCAAGCAAAGGCAAGGGGCTGACTCATTTTCTCCTTCTAATCTTCTGAAATGCTTGTGTGATTCCGCCCCCCTCCAACTTTGTCCAAGCATTTTCTGAAAGTGTCTAATTTTGTCTTGATGGAAATGTAATTTCTTCGTTCACTAATACAACCCATTCCTTTTTATCCACTCCTCGTCTAATTTTTAAAGATGATGTCTTCTCTCGAGCTCATTATTATTACACTTGTCACTCAAAATGAAAGGAGGAGGGAAAGAATCGGAATGATGGCTCCCTGATGAATACCCACCATGCTTATGGAAATCGTGTGTGTGAGTGTTCATTCTGAGGAGTCGTTGTGGGGGTGGGGAGATAAAAGTGAATTCAAAAGCAACAAACTGCATTAAATAATGAGAAAACTGAGGCTTAAAGGGCCAACTTTCTCTTATTCTTGAACTTTGTTCCTAATAAGCCCATTTTCATTCATCAAGACCCTAGGGGACTATCCATCTTCAAAACTG
This sequence comes from Lacerta agilis, assembly GCF_009819535.1. Taxonomy (NCBI): domain Eukaryota; kingdom Metazoa; phylum Chordata; class Lepidosauria; order Squamata; family Lacertidae; genus Lacerta; species Lacerta agilis. The sequence continues at coordinate 98,482,414 of NC_046315.1, read as the reverse complement.
CATCATGCTGTAAATATTACAGCTCCTTCCTAGAACAAAGGCAGGTCTCTTTATATTCCACTGTTCTTGGCACATAGAGGTGCGCAGAACCTGATATCTGACATAGTTTCAGAACCCAACTCTTACAAGTAACAAATGGTCCTCAGATTAATACAGATGCATTAAAAACCATTCCATCACTGGTGGCAAAGCTTTGTTTTTCAGAAAGTCTGCATTCTTCATTGCTCCCTCTCAGTACCAATGTGAGAAATCTTGCTTCTGCCAAGAATTCAGGATGGGTGTGGACATAGGCTGAAATGAGAATTTACTTTAAATGGATGTTTGCCACTGAAACCAACAGCAACCAGGTCCAACTCTCCACATTCTTGCTTGAGAAATTTGTAGTGTGGCATTATCATGTTGTACACCAGGCAGTAATGTGGAATGGGGCTAGAGAAGCACATCATGGGTTCCCTAGCTGGACATTACCAGGCAACTGGATATGCACCTGGAAATGTAGGCAGCACACATGCACATTTTAATGCACTATTCTACCAGGCTGCAGCAGAAGGAGAAAAGGGAAAGGGTTCACCAGATAGTAGGGATATGCAGTCTGATCTGCCTTTGCCTTGTCAACAAAGCAGTGCTTCTGCTTGCTCAGCCAGCTTCTCCTTCAGGGACTCTCAGCTTGAAAGGTCTAGATTTCATACGACCATGGCTTTTTCATGTATGCAAATTCAAGTAGTTCTCATCACTTGGGTGTGTTAATTAAATATATGCAAGTATTATAACATGCACAGGAGGTTCCTTACCAATGACGATAGATAAGCAAGCATGTCTCATTTCTCTTTTCTAATATGTGTTTGGGGTCAACTAAATCCAAGCAGCAGCTGTCCACAGCTCCCGGTGTAGCAATGCAAATGTATTCTGAGTATGCAGGCTCTAAGCTCCTTACTAGAATTGTGAAAACTTATCATCTGTGCAAAAGTCAGGGCTTAGGTGGAATATGGTGGTTTGGGTGGGGGGAGGGGACCTAAAGACAGATTAATGCCCTTCTTGCTCACAAGTCACAATTAATTTGAAACATAAGCAGTTTGGGAAGAATAGACAAAGGTTTTGAAAAGAAATTCAAAGTTCCTGTTAACAATAATATTGTAATCAGGAAAGTTTCATTCTGGTTTCTTCAAGTACTGGCTCAATCATGAAGGATGGAAATAGACTAGTCTGTAGCAGTTTTGTTTTCTACCACTTCTGTTGTAACTGCTGAGGATGCTATCAGGCCACTGCACAGTGACATCTATCTTCTGTTTTAGAATAGTGTTCCTTTTTTATTTTGCTTTTTTAAAGACCTGTGTCCCACCCAAAATATGTAGCAGATTTCAACGATTTTAACATAACAATTGAAAATGCTGTTGTGATACAACAGAATGCATTTAAACCACCACAAAATGTAAGAAAGCAGCAGATCACATTAGATGACATCAACAGCCTATCAAGCAAGGCAGCTGCCCAGTGAAAGCCCTGCTCTGCAACACAACCTGTCTCTCACCTCCAGTGACAGTGGCCCCTGGAACACAGCCTCCTTGGGAAACCTCTAAAGCTCACAGGGCCACCAATGGCCCTGCTGTCAATGTATTCATTGTTACATAGGTAACCATGAGGAGGTTATGTCAAAATTTGTGGCTGAATGGGCTTGATATTCATATATATTGGACCCTTGCTGTGCTTACTGGATCACCAGAAGTTCACATGCAAATAGTCAGTAGACCTGGTGACACAATACTGATGATGCCCAAGCAGGTTCTCTGTTGGTCCCTGTCTCCAGAACGTCTGAAGATCATTTCTTGCATATGCCCAAGATGTTTGCAGGGGCTCCTCCAGTTTCACCCAGTGGTCTATCAGTCAACTATGGGTTTCATCTGGTGGTGTAACAGAGGACTCTGCACAAGGAGCTGCTTTTGTTTTAGCTCCATTGTGCTTGCTTACTCAGATTCTGGGGGGCAGAGAGTGAAGCATCAACAACATTCCCACGCTTAGCAGGTGCACATTGAGCTACAATCCAAGCCAATCTAGCTTTAGTGAGGTTTTCTTACTCAAAGCATTTCCAAAGCTCAACATTATCTCAATACTATTTAATGGACTTATTCGATATAGTCTGCATTTCTTTCTCCGATCTCCCTTGTCCTTTTAATTGGTTTTAAATTATAGCTGTTGGCAACACTTTTCTATACTGCTTACTCATAGCTGAGTCATTTTCCAACTTTTTTTCTTTCCATTGAAAAGTCTAAATTGGGATTTGATAATGCTTGATTTAGATTGTTGTCTTAAGTGAATAGTAAATGTAAAGGAGGGCACAGCTGCAGGAATCATGACTCAAGTTCTTAACTTTCAAAAGTATATAGAACCTCCCTAAAAGTGCTACAAATAAATGTTTTTAAAGTTTTGAGAGTGTTTGTTTTAGTATAGCTCTTTCAGCATCTTTTTTTTTTCCTTAATGGACATCTTGCACTCAGGTCTCTGTGAGGTTAGGAGGTTGCAACCTAGAGATCCTTTAACATATCAGCAGTGGCTACAATGACAAAGGCTCTTACTTGAGAGTAAGGGGGAGATTTTTATTGAAGCAGAGAAGACATACAGGCTAGGCAGCAGCAAATGAGTCTCAGTAGCCACTACACAGGCTACATGGCAGTGGAAAGGCAAAGATATCTGAGCTGGGAGCAGCAGCCCAAGTTTAAGGGATTCTTCGATCAACACATAGAGTTCAGAATCATGGAGTAGCAGCAAAACTATCCCAACAGGTTCACACACCTTCTCACCAAGACAAGACAAGACAAGGCATGCTTACCTATGAGACGCTTGTACCTTCCAAGAGTGCCAAGCGTGAATCAGGTTTTATCCAGTTTATCCAGCATCATTGGGAAGTGGGCAGATTCCATCACTGCACTCCTCTCCCCAGGAGGGAAGGGGAAAGGCAGGAGTTCTGCAATCTCATCTGAGTCAGCTACATCCTGGGAGGAGGCAACACCCACCTTCTCCAGCATCTCTTCCCTTGTCTCAGGCCCCTGTTCCCCCTTCTTGTCTGCCTCATACTGCCGTTCCACTCCCCAGTGGAGATTTAACTAAAGATGTTATTTTAATTGAAAAATTGTGTACAGACAGGGGCACAGTGGACTCTCCATTGAAGACAGCTTTATAAACAGTCTCCAAAAACTCTAGAAGGTTATTAGGTGAAGATATTCACATGTCAGTATCAAAACAGTGTGCAGTCTTGTCCTGGCAGGCTGTCTTTGTCCTCCTCCCTTTCTCCTCCTTTTCCTTATTTCCAAAAGGCTTGCTAATCAGAAGGTCGGCGGTTCGAATCCCCGTGATGGGGTGAGCTCCCGTTGTTCAGTCCCAGCTCTTGCCCACCTAGCAGTTCAAAAGCATGTCAAGTGCAAGTAGATAAATAGGTACCGCTATGGCGGGAAGGTAAACGGTGTTTCCGTGTGCTGCTCTGGTTCGCCAGAAGCGGCTTAGTCATGCTGGCCACATGACCCAGAAGCTGTACGCCGGCTCCCTTGGCTAGTCACGCAAGATGAGCGCCGCAACCCCAGAGTCGTCCACGACTGGACCTAACAGTCAGGGGTCCCTTTACCTTTACTAGTTACCCAAAGGTGGATCTTGAAGTGGAGTTGTTCCCTCATTTGGCGTTCACCGAGAGGGAGTTTGGGGGATCAGCTATCAAGGGCAGAAGGGAATGAAGGTTGAAAACCTTTGATCTATACCCCTACTATATGTAGGCTAGAAGCTGTGATATATTGCTGAGGGGGGCAGGAGAAGGGAAGAGGAAAGTAAGTCTTAAACCACAGTTATGTCTATGTCTCATCCAGAAAGTATAGCCAGAGACATTTTGGCAAATCTCCACGTGGACAGAAATTTTACCCCTGAAAAAGAGGACATGTCCTGGGAAAAGGGCACATAAACAGCATAGGATGCATAGTGTGTTTGCAAAGAATTGTCTGGGGCACACTTGCTGCTTTCTGTGATGAGCGTGATCCAGAATGCTCTCCTGGATCAATTTTGCATTTATAAATGACCTATCTCCCCCTCCCCCCGCAAGAGGTTTCTTTGTCACAGTGTAGCACTGAGGATGTTGCAGATAACAATTAAAGCAAACTTTGCTCTGGGTATGTCTTAATTACTAAAACACTGGCTCATTTACTTTTAAGTGCTCTTGCTGCTGCATCCAGCTTTTAATTAGTAAAAGAGGCAATGTTAGAGCAGACATCTCCTGAAATCTCTTGAAGGAATCTCACCCTGGCAGTTCCCTTCATACTTCTCACCTGCTATTCCAAATAAACTAACCATGAGAGGATGAGACTGGAAAAACTGTGTGATTATGTTCTAGAGCAAGGGGGCACCCTGTGGTCCTCCAGATGTTCCTGGACTCCAGTGTTCATTAGCCCCCATCAGGAATTAGCCAATGGTCAGGAGGGATGGGAGATGTCATCCACAAACATCTTTGGAGGGCCAGCCATGAGTCACCCTTGGTCTGGAGAAAACAGTCCGAAATAAACTTTCTGGCTGAAAAATTCCTAGGAAATAAATGGGAGCAAAAAGGATAAAATAAAATAAAATAACTAGTAGTTAAATTTGTGGCGAGAACCCGGAAAGCTAACAAAATGAATTTCAATAGGGACAAATACGAAGAACCAGTTGCACAAATATAAGGTGGGAGACACCTGGCTTATGAGTAGCACATGTGAAAAGGATCTAGGTGGGCCACAAACATAACATGAATCAACAGTGTGATGCAGCAGCAAAAAAAGGCTAATGCTATTCTAGGTTGCATCAACAGAAGTATAGCATCCAGATAATGCAAAGTAATAGCACCACTCTATTCTGCCTTGCACAGACCACACCTGGAGTAGTGTGTCCAGTTCTGGGCATCACAATTTAAGAAAGATATTGACAAGCTGGAATGTGTGCAAAGGAGGGCTAGAAAGATGATCAAGGATCTGGAGACTAAGCCTTATGAGGAACAGTTGATGGAGCTGGGTATGATTAGCTTGGAAAAGAGGAGACTGAGAGGAGATACGATAGCCATCTTCAAATATCTCAAGGGCTGCCACACGGAACAAGCTTGTTTTCTACTGCTCTGGAGGCTAGTACCAAAACCAGTGGATTCCGACAAAACATCAGGAAGAACTTTCTGACAGTAAGAGTTTTTTGACAGTGGAACAGTCTCTCTCAGGAGGTGGTGGACTCTCCTTCCTTTGAGGTTTTTAAGCAGAGCTTGGATGGTCACCTGTCAGGGATGCTTTAGTTGAGATTCCTGCATTGTAGGAGGTTGGACTAAATGACCTTTGGGGTCCCTTCCAACTCTAAGATTCTACAATTCTAAGTTAGGTTGGACTTTTTATGCCCTTTAAGAACAAATGTGTTGAGGGGTGTGTACATGTGTGTGCATGTACATGCGTGGGGAGTGTGTGTGCCAAGCTGAGTCTGACCTGGGTGAAAGAGAACCTAATGGCAGAGCAATCCTAACGCTCTCGTGTGCTGGAATGGGGGGGGGGATTAATGGGGCAGAGGTGTTCCCCTTCCCCACCCTGTCCAGTTCCACTGGGGGTGTTCCACTGTTGGCAGGGAAGGCCTGCTGCCAGAGAGCACCCCAAGACACCTGCCAGGCGAGCAGAGGCTGTGGGCAGTCACATCCACATTGGCAGCAGCCAGTGAAAACTCCAGCAATGGGGAACTTCAGGAGCAAGGCAAGCATGCGCTGCCCAGAAATCTGCTGGCTCTTGCCCAGACCCTACTGTTATCACAGCCTTGGTCTCCTCACTGTGCCAGTCTGGGAGCTGGCACACTGGCCGGCATGAAGGATGGGTTGTAGAAACAGCAGCGGCTCAAGCCCTGAAATTCCAGCCAGGAGTTTGGGTTGCCCTGTAACCTACCAGAATATATACTTAGGACTTCATCCTCAAAGGCAAGGTTAATATTGGTTCTAGCTAGCACCAACATTTACAATGTTTTGGCACCTATTAACAACAGACTTGTGCACTTGCTTTCCTTTGTTTGCGTTTAATTCCAGTAGGTAGTTATGTTTTGTTTTTGTTCTTAACTCGGCTACAGCTTTTCTTCTTTTCTGTTCTGATTCTAATGTGGATATTTCAATATTTTTTGTATACTGCCTTGAGATGGCTGAGGTAGGTGGTATAGAAATGTTTCAGTAAACAAAGAAACGGTTTTAGTTTTGATGGAGTGTTGAGAATAGCTTTTTTTTATTAAAAAAAGAGAGAGATATCCTTAGGTTCCTCTCACCCCCTCACAAATCTACAGTTCCCTGAAGAAAGGGAATAAGCATTAAGCTAGTTTAGGTCTGTGGCATAGATAGGTCCAAAGACTTCAATCTGTTCATCTTATCACATAGACCAAGTGTTTACTTGCTTACAACCGACAACCTGATTCACTCGGAAATGCTGCAGAATGCTGCAGGAGGAGATATTCATAACTGCACAGAAAACACAACATAATAGCTGGGAGTCAAAGCTGCATACATTACAAACAGAAGCACATTTCTAAAACAATTGAGAGGGAATCTATGATTGCAGTAGCTTGACAAGTGTACTGGGGGAAACCTCCCCTGCTTGGATTCTGTAAATAAAATTTGCTGCAAGCTGCATCATTTCAGAAGTTGATTCTGAAAGCTTGCCATCTGAGGTTTCCTTTTCTTTAGGAAATACATACCCGGAGTATCTTGAATTTAATTGTATCTTGAGACAGGGTGCAGCTCACAGTGGTGCTCAAATGTCACTTCTGAAAGCAACGTGAGAGATGCAAACATATATCACAGCCAATCAGAAGCACATATGGGCAAAAATGTTCCAATACTGGGGGACCTGATGCAAAAACCTGAAAATATAAAGAAGAATAGCCAGTCTTAAGAGGCTTCTCTTCTGGCAGCTCTCCATTTTGGAAGACAGCCAGAAGATCTACCCACACACCAGAAGTTAATTGGGCAGTTTACTGATTGTAAGGTCTTGTGCTGCTCTTTGTGGGTGCAAACTGCAGCAGTGAGGAGTTGGGGGTCAACAAAGAGGGAAGTGTTGGTCCTGCTTCGTGCTCACACACACTCATGGGGGAATGTTTACGGCAGGTTTGGGGAACCTTTTTGGCCTGCAGATATTGTTGAACTCCCCCAAACCCTAGCAAGTACAGTCAATGGCTAGGGATGATGGGAGCTGTAGTTTAGCAGCATCTGGTGGGCCATAGGTTCCTCACACCTGATTTAGGGGCAGGCAGTGCATGATTGCACTCTCAGACACACACGTTTTCTGCTAAGCCTCTGACACACATCCACCCTTTAAATATGTATGCACACCCTAGACAGAAGGGTGCATTGGCATCCATCCGTCTCAAGAGACATTGGAGTGCGCCTCCGGAGGTGAAGTCATACCACTGCATTAGCAGCACCAAAGTGACCTCCCCGGGGTGCAAGCCTGGGCAGTGTGCCTGGAGATCCTGGGCTACCCAGACGACAAGACCCCACTCTCAGCCTCACCGATGTGGTCCAAAGGAGAGCAGAGCAAGACATTTGGCACCAGCTTGGCTGCAGGAGTTGCCAAAAGAAGGCTTACAAGACACCATCCAACCATCTTAGGGACTCCACTCTGGATTTGTGTAGGGTTTACTCCTTAGCCGTTTCTTCTCCCAAATATGCCCCACAAGGTTTAGGATCAGAGTTTTCCTTCTCCCAGATGAGCTACCTTCCCAGGTGGACGAGCCCCATCTGCCCCTCACTTCCCTCTACAACATGTGCAGAAACCACCTTCTTCACCATTGGACCCACTCTTGGTCTCGTTTGCTCAATCTGCTAAAGCCTGTTTTTGCATGCAAGTGAAATCCCTAACTCACCAAGGGTTTGAGACCCATTGGCTCCCCTCACCAGGTTTAGCTGGCCAGACAAAGCTGTTCCCAGGGTGTAGCCGCTGTTGCCTGCTGACAACTTCTAGGAGCCACAGGTGGGAGCTGAGTGCGGGGGGGGGGGGACCAAAGGTGAACAAACTATCCCCGAAGGAGCATGCATGACATGTCCCCCACCAGAGGTCCAACCCTAACACCTCATACGCCTCACACAGAAGTTACAGTAAAATATATTGGATGGACTAATTTCCTTCCCAGCATGTTTACATCTCTAGGCTTAAACATGGCTAATTCCAGACACTATTTTGTTATTACTTAGGCTGGCATTTCTTTGGAAGAGCATCAGTAGAAAAGAAGAAGGAAGCCAGGGGAAAAAGAAAGACAAAAGGAGCAAGTGAAATGAATCCCCTGCATTGTGCTTCTAGACTTTGATGTATTCCTGTTGTCAGCTCACTATAATTTGTAAAGATCAATGGTTTTAGTTAAAATCTAGACCAGGGCACCCCAACTTCTAATTCATCTATTCAGCAGCTGCCCCACTTTTTTCTAAACTATAAAGTTCAAGGTCACTCTGAGGCTTTGTGTGCTGAAGCTCAGGCTCCAAAATTCAAAGGTTTCTTTCTGGTCATGTACTATATTTATTCACATATATTAAAACGCATATTACTTTTCTTAAACTAAATCACAGTGGTATCATCATCATCTAGTCAAAGGTAAGCTCTTTTAAGTCCACTGATTTCAGATATTTCACTGTCTAATTAAGGGAGCTTCCTGGGTGGCCTGTGGGGTCCCAGGAAGAGTCACAAGTGCAGTTCTGTCTGTGAAGAGAGAGAAGCATTTATGGGACAACACTTGTGCCACTGAAGGACCCTCAGATAAAATCCTGGACAGCTGTGTGTATGGGGGGAAAGTGCGTATACAAGGGGCATGTCAAGGGCATGTGTTGGGAAAGACACAGATCCAACAGATCCAAAGCTTCCTCTTTCCTCCAGCGTGGCCACAAGCTTTGCCTAATGCTGGGGTTGTTGTGGTTAATCTGACACAGTAATGGCAGCTGGAGGGAGGAAAAGGCTGAGGTCTCCCCATCCCACGGTGAGTGCAGCAAAACAACAGCACATGATGGAATTCCCCCTCCCCCCGAAATGAAGAGTCTGCCCTTATCCCCCTTCAAAGTCCATGGAAAATGAAATGCATTTAACTGGATGGTACTGGTGCACTGCCTCACCAGCCCCCACCTCGGTGGCAGAGCATATGCCCACCCTGCCCAGGGTGGGCACGCTCCCAAGGGGGTTGGGGCATGGAGGGTGCCCTCCCACGCACCACAGTTCAGGGGAGGAGAGCGGTGGGGAAGCTGCCAGTGTGGTGTAGTGGTTAAGAGTGGTAGACTCATAATCTGGGGAACTGGGTTCGCGTCTCCGCTCCTCCACAGCAGCTGCTGGGTGACCTTGGGCTAGTCACACTTCTCTGAAGTCTCTCAGCCCCACTCACCTCACAGAGTGGTTGTTGTGGGGGAGGAAGGAAAAGGAGAATGTTAGCTGCTTTGAGACTCCGGGTAGTGAAAAGCGGGATATCAAATCCAAACTCTTCTTCTTCTCCTCCTGCTCTCCGCATCCGGGCCAGACATGACCTGGCAATGGAGCTGCTGTGGCTGGGTGCACCTCACCATGGCTGAAGAGGGCTGCTCTCTGCCTCCGGGTCAGAAGAGCTGCTGCCACTGGGTGCGAAGTGTGCCACCCATTCGCCTGCCATTTTATCACCTCCCTCAGTCATGACACCTGGGGCGGGCCGCACCCACCTTCCTATGCCTCTACCCCACCTGCCTTCCTTCTGGTTTATGTCTAGTCCAAAGGGTGGCCCTGGCTCTGAGCTTCTTCCTCTTTAGACCCAGTGCTGTTCCTGTAGGACATGGCTGGGGGCGGGGGGTGAAACCAGCCTGAGTTGGCTCTGCCTTTCATGGGCTCTGCCTATCCGTCCCGATGGGCACCAACTGCATCTGCATGACAATGGCTTCAAGAGTCATTTAATCACAAAGTAAATTTAAAAACAAGAACTAAATCCCCACACTAAGGCAAAGAGACTAAAAAGAGCTTGTAGCCCAATAGAAGGAAGCAGGCTGTGTAAAGGGAGGTCAAGAGTTCCTGTTTGGGGCTCCTTGGCTGTATCTTAATTTAAACTTGTTTGTTCTATTTCTCTGTCTTACTCTTCTTGACTTTCCCTGGATCTACATCCTTACAAGTCTGTTTCCCTTTCCACTTCCTGTTTGTCCTTGGATTTCCTGGCTCTGCCTAAATTTACAAATTTAGCCTTCGGATCCTGTTCAGCTGCCTGTGCTCACATCCTGGCTGTCCCTCTGCTATCTCTCCATCACGGACGGCAGACCCTTAAATAGCTACATTTTGTGATCCAAGGTATCCAAAATCTGCTGGTTGAAAAGGAGTGTGTATTTCATGATAGAAATAAAATCAGGCCACCAAACTAGGGACTACTCACTGTTGCAAAATAACAGAGAGAGATTTCTTTTTAAAGTATATTTGAACATAAGCACTCTGTGTAATCCTCATAAACCATGTGCCTTTTTGCTTCCACATGCAACATATCCTTGTCCAAATCCCATTTAATGCATTTGTTTCAAGCATAATCACTCCAAGTGATTATCTAATTGTCTATGATGCTGTGCTTGGGTTTCTACCATAAAAGACATTAGTAGGCCTACTGTACATACAGTTTTCTCTTTTAAAATACTTTTACAGATCACTAATTCAAAAGAAATTCTCCTGCGCTTCATGTACATGACTAAATGGTCCCAAGTCCAATATGAATGTATATGCTAGGTATTTTAAAACTGCATTGCTGTTCTTTGCTGTTTTATGTACGTACATAACCTTTCCTAGTGAAGAAGATGTGCCTCATTTACTTGCATTCAGTCATAATATGCCCTCTCCTGGGTTGCTGGTTTCTTTTCCCCTGGCAGCTGCCAGAGGGTGAGTTTTCATGGAAGGAGAGAGTTCTAGAGGGTTTATGGTGCTTATTTACAAATATGCATCAATGGGAACCGCAAGGCTTTACAACAGAACCAGTTCTGTCGAAAGTAAACATTACATCCATATAGCCTCCCAACCAACTTGCATAAAAAACTCAGGTGCCCGTTTCCTTCCAAACTTGAACTGTTTCTTTTTCATCTCTTCCTGTAACAAGAGATTGTGCCATAGGAGCCAACAGTCAACCAAACTCATTGGCAAGCACCTTTAAACCATTGGTGTCAATTAAAGAAAATGGCCCAAGGCTTGTCCCATTTTAGTTTCCAGGTCTGTAATAAGTTATCTTTCCAGTCCATGCACTTTTGGCATGTATTTGCACACATCTGATCTGACCAATTTTTGTATTAATAGTGACTATTATTATTCTAAACAATGTTTGTAGCATTCAACTAATGTCTGTTCAGAGTAGGCCCACTGAAGTAAATGGACTTAACTATCTAATTTTAACTAGTTTCAGTGGGTCTATCTGAGTAAAAACTTGGCTTGTTTCTGTGTGGTGCATGGAATTGCTCATAATGTTTATAGACTGTTCATATGTTGAAGGACTGCAGAAAGCCCATTATAGACAGAGTGTTTCTGGGGAAGCATATTTTGGGTTTCAAAGAAAATCCATTCAGCCATCAGTTTCCAGAACTGTATTTTGATATGTCTTCCGGAGCCAGTAAATGAGTCTGCTTCTTTGTAGGGTGTGTGCAATGCAAGGGTTCATTGTTTGTTGAAATATAAGGAATGGTGTTATTTTGTCTTAGCCAAGTCTGAAAAATGGAGATGGTATAATATATTAACATTATATTATACATTATATTATATAGTATATACATTATACTACCCAGCATTTATATAATGCCTTTTGAGCACTCCAAGCGCCTATCTCAGCAGTTCTTACAACACCCCTGGTTGTGTCTGTTGCCCTTGTCCCCAACCTCCATTCATTCAACAGCATTGCTTCACAACTTTTACACACGGAAGTTGCTCTGTTCATGTGGCAAGAGCCCATGCGCACATATTGGTGTTTGCCCACCTTTTTGGACCTGTGAGCACATTTGCAAACTGGAAAAACTGTTGTGGGCACCACCTAGAGCACAACCTAAGCACACACCACAACTTATTCTACTGGGTAGCAGAGAATGCTTCCCCACATACAAGACAGGGCGGAACGAGGCTGAAAGGGTGAGCTCTCAGCTGTGGTAAAGTTTGAATGTGTGACTTCCTAGTTCACATGCTTAGCATCTGTCATGGATGCTTTAGTTGAGATTCCTGCATTGCAGGGGGTTAAACAAGATTACCCTTGGAGTCCTTTCAAACAAATCTATGATTCTAGAGTACATCAGCTCTGTTATGACCTCGGGACATTTTAAGCCAGTTTTCCAAACTTGTCTTAATAACAAATCACTCAAACAAGATGGCTATACACCATGGTTAAATTTGGTCACAATTAGCCTCATTCTTTTCACATTGCCCAATTGACATGATTAGTGCCTGGGCTGTAGCATGTCTTCATACATTTGAAATGGATTGAAATGAATACAATCCAATGTGGCCACAGATTCAGCCTTTAGCAAGACTGCTCTGCTGAGCTTAAATTCAGCTCCAATTCTTGGTTATAAAACAGGAGCAACGGCCTGTGGGGTTGCTTTTGAGACTGAGAAAGAAATGTCAGTATGAGCTCCATGGTAAATAAAAAGTTAAAAAGGCAAGGGCACAATTTCCTCCTCTTGCATATGAAGAAATGCTGGATGGAGGTGAGGCAGAACCTTCCAGGTCCTTGCCAAGTCACCTTGAAGTGGGCACAGCACCTCTTTCCAACTTCCATGGGGAAATTTTCCACATCCAGCTTTCTTTGTGCTGGAGAAGTGAGAGGATTGTGCTCTAAATATCCATCTTTATTTTTTGATGTTGCCAGCCCACCCATTTTTTTCAAACATGCAGCAGAATACATAAATTTCGTGAAATGGGCTGTAGTCCAAAAATGCTTATGCTATAATAAATTTGCCAGCCCTTTCAGGTGCAACAAGTCTCTTACTTGTGTTTCCTGCCAAAGATGCAGCTACCCCTCTGGAATTTGTTTCAGATTTTTATATCTGAAGCAAAAAATTCACCCCCTAGGATGGTATTCATCATGATACTTTTCTCTAACAGTCTCGTGTGTCCAAAAATGCAGTTTGAAAAATCTGGTAATCCTAAATAGCAAAGGCAATGTAGCAGTGCCCCTATTTTCCAGGGACAGTCCTGGATTTGCAGAAGCCATCTCGGTTTCTGATTTGTTTTGTTTTTTTAAAGGAATTTATTAAATTTTGCCAATAAAACAAACAATACAAAATACAATAAACAACAACAACTACAAAAATCTAACTATCCTCATCTTATTCATAACATTATATTGGGACCTCCTCACATCCTCTCTTCTGCTTTCATTTCTAATCTTCTTTAGTAACTTTGCAACATTGTGAAATCCTCCTTCTCATCCTCGGTTTCTGATTTGATCCCAGAATGTCCCACTTTTCCTCAGGATGTCCCTATTTTCATAGGAGAAATGGAGGGTATGGAGTTATCTGACTCCTGAGCCATTTGAAGGCAGCCCTGTATAGGGAAGTTTTAAAAAATGTTTAATGTTTTATTATGTTTTTAAATATGTTGGAAGCTGCCCAGAGTGGCTGGGGCAGCCCAGTTGGATGGGTGGGGTATAGAGAATAGTCAGGAAGAGACATTTGTAGCAAGGGGTGAGCTAAGCAGTTAATGAGATTTCTGGCTATATACACAGAGAGACACATAGGGGCCGGAAGTCCGTGTATCTGTACAGTATTTCTATATTTTTAGATGTCTCGTTTATTTGTGTTAACATAAATTGGCTTCATTGAAAAGACAATCTGGGTATGCCAGAGGTGAACTGGAGTCTTGACTTCATTTGTTTGAAAAGGATCTAAACATTAAATCATTCCTTTCCTTGTTTGAGTGCTCTTTTTCCAGACTTGAAGTAAACAGAGAGGTTTCTGGTTGTTTTTATAGGGGGGGGGGAGAGAGAGAGAAAGAAACACAATGTTCCCATAGTGCCCCCCCCCCCAGCACTTAGACCATCCATGCTTCAGCTGCTAATTATGCCAGTAGATTTCTTAAAAATGAATGCAGAGCATGGCAATTTCATTCAGATAACATAATGAACAGCATGTTTTGCATCCAAAAATTGCTTATTGAAAAATCTGTACTACTAGGCAGTAAATGCACATTCTCATTTTAATTTCACTTCTTGAATTAAATCTTCAAAAGTAGAATACATGAGAGTGACCAGACCATTCCCTCTAGCTTTCTCTTTCTGATAGTGTTCAGCCGGATGTTCTGGGATCTCACAAACAGCAGATCAGGTAAAAGGCTAATACTTGCCGTTCTGTTTGAGACTTTAAGTTAAAATAAATTGTTCCACCACAGGCACATTTAAGGAGCCTGTCACAGCCCTGAGAACATTTCTTACTGAATCAGAACTAGAGTCCTGTTCAGCATTGTTTGCTTCCATCTTGTTCAACAGGAGAGCAAAGAATGGAATGAAGCACCCTGCCCCAGTTTCTTTTAGCTCCTCGTCTGACATTTGCATGTCAATTAAGACAGTAAACAACAACAATTAATGCATCAAAAGGCATCAAATTGAAGCTCAGGCAAAAGATTCACAAAACAGCAGGCCACTAATTAACAGCTAGCTCGAATAAAAAGCCTTTACCCATCCAAAGGATGGTGCCTAGCAAATTTCCATTGCAAGGGAGTTGGGCAACTGTGGCATCCAGCCTGGAACAAGAGCCTTGTAGTAGGAGGGTTTATGAGAAGAGTGGGTGGGGGAAAGATACCTGAGGTCTTCCACTGCTGTACTAAAAAGTAGCAGGTGGTAGGAATACATCTGTTTGGGACCCTGGAGAGCCACTGCCAGTCAGAGTGGACCATACCAGGCTGCATGGTCAAAAAGTCTGACCTGGTATAATGCATCAGAAGGGTTTGGGTTTGAAGCCTCTAGCCCTGATTCTGAGTATTTCATAACTGCATAGTGCAGGGGCAGGGAGTGGGGGAAGGGATGTCCATCTCTCCATTAGTGGGCAGAAAGCCACATAGGAAGTGGGTACTCCATGTGGAGGCCTGATTGGTGCAATTAATTTATTTCTCTCACACACACACACACACTGCACAAAGAGGATGGTGTGTGATAAGATATCCAACTAGAGCACCTGTGTCCTACGTGTTGTTAATGATGGGATGGAGAGAAGAGGGGCAGCCATTCCTTCACCATGGAAAGACTGCCACTGTCTGGGTAAGTTTCTGAACCAGTTCTAGTTCAAAGAAGTCAAACTGTGCACACACATGTGCGGACCATCTTGAGGCTCATCTCCACTCAACGTACAACTGATTGTTAAGCTACAGGTGGGTAGCCGTGTTAGTCTCCATAGTCGAAACAAAATAGAAAATTCTTTCCAGTAGCACCTTAGAGACCAACTGAGTTTGTTCTTGGTATGAGCTTTCGTGTGCATGCACACTTCTTTAGATACTTCTTCAGATATCTGAAGAAGTGTGCATGCACACGAAAGCTCATACCAAGAACAAACTCAGTTGGTCTCTAAGTGCTACTGGAAAGAATTTTCTATTTTGTTTTGATTCTTATGGTTTTACTGTCTGAATATGGTTTACAGAGGGCAAAAAAGAAAACGGAGAAGTGAATGCTATGGGATGACTATCAAAACAAAGAGCACATAAAGTAATGTGGAATGAAAGAAAAGGAGCTGGATCACAAAATAATACAATTAAATGAAAGGGGGAAATGAGGGACTATTAAAGAAAACAACACTGAAAGATGAAAAGAAATTTGGAGCATATGGATGGAGAAACATGAAGACAGATATTTGTCTATTTCAGATGATCAAAGGAGTAGTTCCTCTCCCTATGTTATTTT
This sequence comes from Lacerta agilis, assembly GCF_009819535.1. Lineage (NCBI taxonomy): Eukaryota > Metazoa > Chordata > Lepidosauria > Squamata > Lacertidae > Lacerta > Lacerta agilis. The sequence continues at coordinate 98,466,571 of NC_046315.1, read as the reverse complement.
CTGGCAATACTGTGTAATGGTAATATTTGAATTAGCATTAATTTGAGTGAATTAGCCAATGCAAAATAATCATGCATTTTTCTACTCCGTGAGAGGCAGAGAGCTTGCCTTTAGTAATTGCCATGAAAGTAGCAAATATTCTAGCCAAGGTTTGGATGTCAAAGTAGTGTGGGGTCTTAAGCCCCTCCCCCCGTTCTCTGGGGCTGAATGAAGGTGCATGAAGGTGTTGCTAAGAGAAAAAACTTCCCATGTTTAGCCTGTGCTCAGTTGCTGCAAACGAAACAAATGTCCCTCAAATCCCCACCTTTTTTCCAAGAACTGGTCCACATGGTCACTTTATCACTTGAGTGGGTTATAAATGTAACCACAATAAACAAGCATGAGGTAGGATGCAATTTCATCTTGAGGTATATCTAGCCAAAGACCTTTGATTCTTGCTTTGAATCTTGACCGTCTCTATATCATGTTGCCTCCCCAACATGAAACGGCACCGGTGAGTAGCAGGTGGTTTCTCCACCTGATCCCTCAACACATTCACATTCCATAGCTGGTCATAGAAACTACTACTAGAGGAGGAAATAGAACTTTTATGGAACTGTCCATGGCAAGCTCTCTATAGGGATATGCACAGGAGGGGATATGCCTGTCCTGTGGCCACTTGATGTTCCCAGGTTGGCCTTCAGGGTCTGTTAGGCAGGGCAAGCACTTGTTGGTGGCATCCCCCCCCCCTTATAGACCTGCTCCCTACCTGGGATCAGGTTCTTAACTGCATTGCTGGCGTTTAGACATCACCATAAAGCATATTTAGTTCTCCGGTCTTTTGGTGGCTAGTTATATTTGAGCACTGATCATTTTACTACTGCCTGCTGCTGTGTTTTGAGGGTTGTCATTTTAACCAGGGCTACTTCTTTTCCAGCACCTCTCAAGTGGGCACCATTGCCATTCTAAGAAAAAGAGGGAGGCGTTCATGGAGAGTTCCAGCACCTCTTTTTTAAAAGAAAAAAGAAAAATAGCACGTCTTTAACTATTGTTGTGTATTTGCATTGTGTTTTAAGACGGTTGTTAGCTGCCCTGGGCTATGGCAGGAGGAAGGATGGGATAGAATGGCAAGAAATCAATGACAGATGAAAAACTGAAGACATAAGGCTGATATGCAAATTCAACGTCCAGTGCATGGCGTTAGGCAGGAACAGGCGGGAAACAATCCCACTTCCTTGCTGCACCAAGACTCTCTCCACCATCCATCTAACATCTGCTTTGTGCTTGAGTGTTATGGGAAAGGGATAATATTCTATACTATTGTTCAGTGGCTAATGAATCAACAGCTAGGGTGTTGATTCTGCCTCCCCTTTGCTGCCTTCTGCTGAGCCACCAAAAAATGACATTGTGGAAGGATGACCCAGTTGCCAAGGAAAGTAAAATCTGGCTGTAAAATACTGCACATTAGCTTGATTTTATCTAACTGCAAGGATCAGGAAGCCTGAGCGCTGTCACTGCACCGCAACCGGGTTAGAATACACTCCCATTTTACACAAAGCACAAGACCCTGAAGGTTTTAACTCTATTAGCAAATTTCAAAGTCAAATGGCAGGGCTTCAGAGGTTTCCAGAACTAAATTCACTCATCTTTAATTAGCTTGCCGTGAGCCAAATAGAGATGTCTCATATAAGGAGATATTGAAGTAAAATGCAGGTGCTCTATAATGAAAATGCATTTCTTTGATCCTTGGCTACGGTGTGTGAGTAAGCACCACTTTCCCCCTAGACTTAAAGTCCACCAGGCAGAATAGACAGGAGGACACATTATCTCTCTCCCAGATATATATATATTAGCAACTTGCATTGATTAAGCCTACCACTATCATGTAGGTATCGTGTAACAATCCTAATCCATTATCCAAGACAGAATTTCCTCACAGTCATTTACTTATGGGGATGGTGAGAGGTCTGTGTAAAAATTAAGTTGTGTTGCTCTTATTAATTCAACTGATTAGCACTGAATTATAATTAACCTCATATTTTAGCATGAATATCATGCAGCTTCAGAGCTTAGGAAGAATGACGTTTGATTATTTCTTATCTCAACAATGCCACCACGCAAAACTGTGTTAAGTATTAAATACAACATTTAAAAAATAGGTCTAGACAGTCCAGATCTAGCTGTGCATAATTAGCCAAGCACAACAATTCGTTAGATCCCAGATGGCGGGTGAATCCTCACCTGCAACAAATGACACAACCAGACCATTCCGCAGGGCCAAGAACATCACAGTATAGGTAGGCCTACAGATACCAATTCCAATGTGCATCTCTATAACAGTTGTTTAAAAGGTGGGGTGTTCCATTTCTGTGATTCAGAATATCCAGAATTTTGGGCCATGACATTTCCCAAGGGCCACCATGACCTATGCAGCGTATCAGTGTCAGATGCCAGACAAAGGTGAAAGGGAAAGAGGAAGTCCCTTCTTGTTGCTGCTGGATAATGGCCATTGTCTGATGTATCCAGCAAATGTAGTTGGAGGACAGATAAACTGGCAATCCTACTTTGGCTCAGAATTTAATCTGAACAATGAATTTAGGAGCCTCATAATGCTCACCTCTTTTTTGAGGAAGGCGTTGTGAAATACAGTGGTCAAATACAGAGGAGATTCACATTATCTCTAGACACGCAGCAGTGACTTTGACACAGGTAAGTCCGCTGGCATTCTGTGTTATGAATGATGGAATTATCTGATCACACCAACATACAGAAGAATTATCCCACTGCAGGGTTTGAGGGGCTTTTACCTGGAGATGCCATGGATTGATCAAAGGCCAGTGTGGTATTGTGGCTAGAGGGCTGGTCTATGACCTGGGAGATTAGGGTTCAAATCCCCACCTAGCCACGAAGCCCACTTAGGTGACCTGGGCTAGTCGCCATCTCTAACCTACTTCACACACAGGGTTGATGTTGATAAATTGGAAAGGAAGTGAACCATGTACACCACCTTGAGCTCCTTGGTGGAAATGTATTAAATAAATAAATAAAATAAGCTGGAACCTCCTACATACAAAATGTGCTCTGAGCTATGTCTCTAGGAAGGAGGCAAAATGCCAGAGCAGTGCTGAGACACAGTGGGCAACCTCTTTCGTGGAAAATAAAGAATACATTTCTTGTAACAGACGGTACATAGTAGTTCTCTTGCAGCACATGAATTTGCTCCAGGAAACTGTCTGGAAGTGTCATTCTGAGCCTATTTGACCTTAAAACAAACAATTGCTTGGATAATGTGGGATATGGAAAAGCAACCCTAAACCACTGGTTTGTGGTATTATATACAGTGCTTTTTTCAGCTGTTTGCTCATCTTTCCCTTTCAGCAAACCTTATGTATTAGATTACTGATCTTTATAAATATCTCCTTGGTAGGATAGTGAACTGAAGCTACTGCATTTCCTTAAAAGGTGCTTAGGCACCGATTTCCCATAGCCTGCAATCAGGGCTTTGAAACTGTAACATTTGTGACAGAATAAACTCCATTAACTTGTTTTATTATACTGTTGCAGCGAGGAGGATCAGTTCTGTTGAACATGATGAAATGACTAACAGGTTCCATCAGAGTATGACAGAGTGTTTTCATCTCACAGAGAATATATAATTACTGTTCACATAAGCAGGTACAAATCCCCCCCCCCGTTTTTTTAAAAGAAATCCTCCCTCCTTAGGCAGCACAGAAATCTTAAGCTTTTTATTCATGGGAGAAGTAAAAGAATAAAGTGTGCTCCCCACTCCTGCGTGCCCAAGTGTACACACACACACACACCACACACATTTCTGTCTTGTTTTTTTCTCCTGTCTGTTCTGCCTTTCATCCGCATAACAGAAAATGAGCCAGTAACTGAAGCAGGATTCTATAGTGACCGAGCACCCTGACAAGCACAAAGGAGCTTCATTCGACTCATAAGGGCCCATCACATTGTTTTAAGAGCAATACCAGAACTGAGCATTAAAGAAGGCCTTTTGAGTAGGCTAAATGTCAGTGAAACATGCCCAGAACATTAATATTTTTAATGCTGCACTGACTCTCTATGCTCACTTCAAACCTGACGCATCTGAGCCAATGCCGGACAGGGCGAATGCTCATCTCACGGAGTTTCATCGCATTGTTTCCAGCTCTGCTGCGCCCTCTGCCTCGTCCTCTGCTGCTGCTGCTGCTTGCCACCACGTCTCTTCTTGGCCCGCAGTCTTTTGCCCTCATGGCCACTGAATCTGATTGGTGGCGTTGACCCACATGATTTTGTTTATGCCTGTGACGTCACATCAGGCAGAGCATGGTGACATCATCTCAGAGCTGGCCCGTCATTTTTGCACCTGAGGCAAACCACAAAATGGCACCCCACCAGGAACAAAGGGTGGCTGAAGATCTACATCAGGAACAAAGATTGACACTGGGATCTGCTACAGAGCCTTTAAGTGTCCCTATTTTCCAGGGACAGTTGTGGATTTACAGAAGCCATCCTGGTTTCTGATTTGATCCCGGAATGTCCCGCTTTTCCTTAGGATGTCCCTATTTTCATTGCAGAAGTGTCGGAGGGTGTGCTGCTGCCTGAGGCGGTTGCCTCACCTTGCCTTGTGGGTGAGCGGCTCTGCATCATCTGACTAAGCAACAATGAGGCTGAGGACAGTGAGAAGAGGGCAAAACGTGAGACGCAGAAGAGCGTAAACCAATCTGGATGTGTCTGCAGAGAGTGCTGAAGACTGGGTTCTCCCTTTTCTTTTCAACATGCCAGAAAAAGAGGTATGTAGATTCCATTTTATGTTCCAACAGGGCTGCCAGGGGAATTTCTGGAAGGCGGCGGTTTGTCCTGGATCTCAAGTAACCGAGAAATCACGTCTTTTTGGCATTTTCCTGAATAAAGCTCAACCACTTTGGAGGTGTCCAGATTTTTACTTCTTGAAATATGGCAACCCTAAATAAATAAGCAAACGGTTGAAAGTTATTCCAGCATTAGAAAACCAAACCTGGCTGCATTTTCCAAAGCAGGTATCTCATACTGCAGATGGCACAGCTGCAAACATTTATCTGAAGAGGAGAGATTCTCTTTCTTCTGCAACAACTCCTACACATTAGCCACTTGAGAAATATAAATGGCTTTCTCTTTCCCCCTCTACCCCATTTTCTGCCACTTTTTTCTTCCTCATTGAAGATGAAACCCAGCCTCCCCAAGCCAGCAGCTACAAAAACTTCCCATATAAATGTAGCAGAATACGTTAGCCTGGAACACACACACACACACACACACACACACACACACCCTCCAAACATCACAAAGGGAAATGATGGGGGGGGGGAGAGATTCTGTTCAGATATTGAAAGGTGACAATCTGGGGGGGGGGGCAAAATCTATCCCATTCTTTTTTTCTTTGTGAGAATGTGTTTATGAGTTGCAACTGAGTATAAAACTAAAATGACTTTTAAAAATAGCACCGATTTATAGATTTAAGATTCACATATCAACTGGAGAAAGCTTCACTTTATGTTACAGCTCTGCCTGTTGCTCCTCGTATAGTTAAGGGGCTTGTCAGCACTGCAATTAGAGAACCTCCCGGCATTCTGAGGACTGTAATTTGGACATAAAAATTTCAATGCAGAATGAACTTTGAAATAAGATTTCATTTGGGAGGTTATTTTTTAATACTGTCAGAAGAAAAAAAAATACTTCACTTTTAAACGGATATGGCTGTAAACAGGACCAGAGAGTGCAGTAGGTCTGGACTGCACTGTGGTACTATTCTAGAGAGGAAATTAATTTGCTCTCCACAATTATCTTGAAAATTCCCCTCTGTATATTATCTCCAGCTATCTTCTTCATGCATACACACACACACAACACAAACACATATGCCAAATATTTACCAGAGAAGTGAAAAGAAGGCTATGCTGGCTTCTGGGTTCTGGCACAATCTCACAAGAGCCCCACGAAATCATGAGGTCTCCAGTGGCAAGATCTCACTGCTTGACCCCAGTAAGTGAGGCTTTGGCAGAGAAAGTAAAGGCTCACCCGCAATATGGGATGGGCTGTCCTTGCAGCTCCCAGTGCAGTACCATGATCATGCAGCGGAGAGTTAGTGGGCAGTAGTAGTTTATGCTGCCGCCACCCTTCAGGGTGGGATCCTGTTCTGGGTCAGAACTGGGCCCGTTCCAGGTGTGAGATGGGAAAGGAGATATGATAGCCATCTTCCAGTATCTCAAGGGCTGTCACATGGAGGAGGGAGCAAGCTTGTTTTCTCCTGCTCTGGGGGCAGGGCTCAAACCAATGGTTTCACGTTGCAAGAAAGGAGATTCCGTTTCAACATCAGGAAAAAACTTTCTGACAGCAAGAGCTAATCAGCAGTGGAACAGACTCCCACGAGAGGCGGTGGACTCCTTCCTTGGAGGTTTTAAGCAGAGGTTGGAAGACCATCTGACATGGATGCTTTAGCTGAGGTTCCTGCATTGCAGGGGGTTGGACTAGACCCTTGGGGTCCTTCCAACTCTAAGATTCTGTCTTATCTGCGCTCTGCTCTGAACACCTTCCAGCTTGTCACTATACTTCTAAATAAATGACTAAACCAATAATATGTCTTTCAATGATTCTCTGTGCAGGATTTTTTTAACGTGGCTTAAGTCCAAGCTTCTTTAAACACTGTGTTCCTTTCTCTCGGTCCCCCTACCCTCCCAGGCACGCTTGGAGGGACGCGAGAGAGGGGCTTCTCAGTGCTCTCTGGGACGTTCTCAGACTCCAGAACTCCCTCCCTAGAGAAGCCAGACTGGCTCCTTCCTTGCTGTCCTTCCACCAGCAGGCAAGGACTTCCTTGTTCCAACAGGCTTTGGGGAACTGACTGCTTTTAATGAAAGGGCTGGTGCTGTGTTGTTTTGAGGCAATTATTTGCATGTTTCCGTGTGTGTTTTAATTCTGTCAATTTTTAATTGCCCTGCCCCTAGATTTGCTTCTGTAGGATCTCTCTTTAACCACTTTCTCCCTAACTTGAATAGGGAGCCTGGTCTCACAGCCAGTCTGGGGGAGGGGGGGGACTGTGGAGTAGAATAAGCTTTTCCACTGCAAATGTTCCTGCTACATATTAGAAAGAAAAATCTGTTTGCCACCAAACAACAAATGCTTGGAAAGGAGCACATTAACACATATTGGTGCAAAGTTTCTAACATGTTGGATTTGTAATGGATAATATTTCCTCATAGGATCGTTTGGAATTTCACTAACTCTGGGTTTCTAGAATGATAATCTCTTTATTCACAGTGTCTCTCCATTAAAAAAGATATTCTGAGCCTTGTATCTGTCAGCATCTTGAGGTTAATTTGTCAAAAGGTGTCCAACTGTGTCAAAACCAAAGTGAGCTTGGGCGGAGCATGCACCATCCTCCCACCACCAGCAGCAGCCCTCCTTCTTAAAGAAGAAGAAAAAATAAAGAGCACCCAACATATAAGTTATTTTCAACTATGGATCTAGACACAGCAACTAAGCAATTCAGTTAAACATGCTGTAAACTCATAGAGGGACTCTACAGTGCCATCTGGTGTCACAGTGTTATATTGCATATACAACACATGTAAAACACTTTTCTTTACCAATCTCGCTGAATCTTATCAGTCCTAATAGTTTGACTTGCTCATCCTTACATTTTTTCAGTCTATTTCTGTCACTTATGCATGAGTTCACCCAAATATCCATCCCATCCTATTTTCATATGACTCTGCACTCAGACCATAGGATCCAACTCCTAGGAGCCGAGGTCCCTTCGCCCCTAATAAATATTTGAGTGGGCCGGGGGGGGGGGCAAAGCTGATGGGCATTGTCATTCAGATGACGTGCATAGCCCTGCCATGTGATCAATTATGCAGGGTGGGCCTTACCTCCCCCCCCCAATATTTAATTCAAGTTGGCACCCCTGACTCAGAGAAGTTTCCCATCATCACTACCATATCTTTATAATCCTTGGTTTTGCTCACTGCAGCCCTTGACACATGGCTGGTGCAATGTATTTTGGTGCCCCCCACTCTGGCCAGGGAACAAGGGTGGGGGAGTGAAGATCTACATAGGGGGAAAGGTGTGTGAGAGGGAATTAAATCAACCTTTCCCGATGGGTGAAGTAAGTGAGTGTGTGGGGTATGTGTGGGTGTGCTCTGAATTGTGCTGAATGAGTGTAGAGCTCAGGGGACTTCAGATGGCAATGGCCACCATTTTCTCCCTATGGGTGGGAGGAGCCCCCAATGCCCCAAATTCTCTATGAGGCCTCTGAGGCAGTAGATCCAACCTCCAAGGTGTGTGCTGCAGCTGTTCCTGCCACCCACAGCAGAAGCAGTTGCTGCATTTTGTGGAGGTCGGATTTGCTGCCCCTGTAGATCCTGCTGTCTGAGGCAGTTGCCTTACCTTGCCTCATGGTTTGGCCTGCCCTGCCCCGACACCCCTTGGATTAGTGCTGCCACTTGGATTAGTGCTGCCATGCCACTGCAGAACCCATTCCTGCCTTCCGTCCCTCTTCCTCCTTGACTGTTCCACAAGCCTTGCCAGTCACAGATCCACCAGCTTCCCTTCTGATGCAGCAGCAAAATCCTTCTGCGGGGTTGGACTTCCTTATGCTCTTGTCACTTGCTCCAAGCAAGTTCAGAAGGCAAGCCGATACACAGGAGCACCTCGGTAGGAGCAGCAACAGACCAAGCACCCTTCTCTGCCATCTTTGTTTCCTCATTGCATGAAAGCTGGCAATGCGAGAGAAAATGGCCATGTATCCCCATTCACATTGACCTTTGAACCCACCTGGACTTGACTTTGGTCACCCTCTGCCAACTCTTGCCTTCCCCGCTGACGGAGCACCTGGCAATTTGCCCCTTGACATCAGAAAGGTTCTATTCCCCCATTTTTAACTGGAGATGCCAGGGGTTAAATTTGGGACCTTTTTTAAGCAAAGTAAAAGCTCTCCGATTAGGCTGTGGTCCCCCTTCCTACCTTAGAAACATAAACCTATTTTGCTTCCCAACATAAGCAAGCAAGCAAGGAAGGAAGTCATATTATCATGCACATTCAAAGATTTACAAAATTATACCCTGCTTTAACTAGAGTTCATTATTGTCTTGGAAATGTAATATACTGTTGTGGACAGTTTTCTCAAGAGGAAAGAAATAAAAACAGACTTTTTTCAAGTTAGATTGGTCTGCTTCCGCTGTTGAACATTTTAAATAAAAACTCTCTTTGGACTTGGCTGTGGTTACCAGATTAGATATTGCCAACAGCTGTAGCCAGTCATTCCTCCGATTGCGTCAAGGTTATGAGTGAACTGTAAGGCTCATTCTTCTGTACTTCTGTGAACTGGAAGGGCATCCATAGACTCCTAATGCTATTCAGCAGCTGGAAATCTCACCCAGACACATTCTTAAATAAATATTTAGCATCAGTTGTGTTCTGTACTCTGCTCCAAAGCACATGAAAGAGAACTCCAGTAGAGAGTGGACTACAATAGCCTGCTGCGTTCTTGGCTTTTGGCAGCATATAAAATGTTAGTGAAACGGTTATGGATGGAAGAAGTAAGAGTGGTTTGACTGTTATATGGTCCTAGAGCTTCAACCCTCCTGGCGTTTATGAACTACATCTCCCATCATCCCTGGCCATTGACTATGCTTGCTGAGGCTGATGGGAGTTGTAGTCCAGCAACATCTGGAGGTCCAAAGATTCCCCACACCAAGGGCGCCGACTTGGTTGACTGGTGACACATGATGTGGTGTCATGACATGGGTGCGCCATTTGGGAACTTATGCTGCCTGAAGCAGCAGCTTCACCCGGTCTAATAGCTGGGGCAGCTCTGCTAAGGACGCCATTTTGGTTGCACCACCTCTGTTCCTGCAAGAAGAGCAGCAAAGAAATATCATTCTGGACCCAAATGGATGTTAATGAATTTACTCACTTCTTTGTTCTGGCATTAGGACGGGGTGGCGTTGTGGTCTAAACCACCGATCACAAGGTCAGTGGTTCAAATCCCCGCGACAGGGTGAGCTCCCGTTGTTCGGTCCCAGCTCCTGCCCACCTAGCAGTTCGAAAGCACGTCAAAGTGCGAGTAGATAAATAGGTACCGCTCTGGCGGGAAGGTAAACGGTGTTTCCGTGTGCTGCTCTGGTTCGCCAAAAGTGGCTTAGTCATGCTGGCCACAGGAAGCAAACTGTTGGATTTACAAAACAAACATTGAAAGCTGTAATCTTATGAACATATCTTTCTTATGAGCAAGTCTTTCACAATTCAGTTGGGGCTGTCTTCTAACTAAACACGAATAGGATCTGGTTGCAATTATATATGATTTTCCACAGTGCCATATGTTGCAATTATTCTGTGCATCTCAGCTGTGAAGATGTTGATTCACATGCTTCTAGTACCATTATTAAATTAAACAAAAATAATTAATGCAATGGGAAACTAAATATATGAGTTAAGCAATAAAAGGAATACTGACCTATTGAAAAATTGGTCTGATCTTTAAAAATATTCCAGAATAGCAATGATGAGACTATTAACAACAGCAGAATGACAGATATTCATTAGTGTTTGCATATGAATGAGAAGGCACTTAATTACAAATTATACTTGGCAAATTATTTAGTAGCTGTAAATCAAACGCTAGAAAGATGAAAGATTTTGAGTGCAAGATACTGAAAGATTTTTTTTTTAACACAGGCAGTCTAGAGCAAATTGGAGGAGCTGAACATTCTTTCAAAGCACAGTATTTTAAAAAGCAATTATAATTCAGAAATCCTAGGGCACAATCCACCAGGAAGGAATATGGTGCAAGCTTTGTTAAAATGAATGAACTCTTGTGTCATTCCCCTTATTTCACTGGGGGAAAACTTCCTGTTGGATTGTGTCTCCACTATTTAGTTTGTGCTAATAGTTCTTAGAGTGCAGTTCACCCAATGATAATAGACTGGATAATTCATTTCTTAAAAGCATTGCTATTTTTAACCAAACTAAAGATCTAAATAACAAAATAAAGTTGTGAGCATTGTTAGAAGAAAGAAAGAAAGCTGCAATTCTATGCACTTACTTCAGAGTAAATTGTATGTAATTCAACAAAAATCATTCCAAGTAAATTTCCCTGGATATGTTTGCTTCCAAGTGCAAAATTGCAGGTATGTCCAGGAAATTCCAGACGTTGGCAGCCCTGCCTCTTTGGTTTTTACTTTTTGCTGTGATTTCTTTATCCAAGAGAAAATAATTCCTATCAGAGCAGTGTGATGTAACGTGATGGGCAGAGTATTGGATTTAGACTATGAAAGGGAATCTTTGGGTCAGCCACTGTCTCTGCCTCTCCGAGTTGTTGAGAGCATAAAATGGGGAAGGAGAGACCTTAGCTCCTGATAGAAATAATAATGCAAAGAATTACCATACAGTTCTCCATTGCATCATTGAACTTAGACTTGATCGCTGTCACTTGAGTTTCTGGACATTGTATTATGTTTATTTATATATAGTGATCCCCCTTGAGAGAGCATTCCGTAAATGGGAAACCACTGCAGAAAAGGGGCTGTTCATCCAAAGGTCCAACTGCCTCCTCAGACAATCTCTTGCATCTGACGTATTTAAAGATTATTGGTTTTATAATTTTTTAGCAATGTGCTTCTCCAGTTCTATTTTAGCATCCCTTCATGTTTCCCTGCATTTATTTTGCCAAAGTTTTGGTTCTTTCTGTTCTCATCACTTGGCAAACTTTTACTTTGTAAAGTAAGCCTTCTTGCCTTTAATAGTTTCTTTGATTCTACTCATTAAACTCATTGGCAGTCTTGACCTAGGTGGTATGTTTCTTGAACTGCAGTTTACATGCTAGCTAAGCTTCCAATACTGTGATTTTAACAACTCCCCAGTATTCTCAAGAGTGCTGAACTATTTGACTTTCCCTTTCAACTGCCTCTAAACCATCTCTTCATTTTAGGAAGTTTCCTCACTGAAAGGTCAAATGAGACTGTTTTGGATTTTCTTGGCAATTGTCCATTTAATATAATGTGCTTCCACATTCCCAGTGTGGAGGTCTACACTTCCTTCATTTGAGCAATCATAAAATCCTCTGTCCTGAAAGTGGGAAGGCTCCAGGACCGGATGGATTTACGGCAGATACTACAAAAAATTTAGAGACATCCTACTTGAACCCTTCAAGGAAGTGATGAATAATATTTTAGAGAAAGCGGAAATACCAGACACTTGGAAGGATGCGTACATAACATTGATACCAAAACTGATTCAGATTTGCTCCAAATTAAGAATTATAGGCCAATTTCGCTATTGAACAATGACTATAAGATTTTTGCTAGTATATTAGCAAATAGAATGAAGATATATTGAAAGAGATAATTCATGAAGACCAGGCGGGCTTCTTACCAGGCAGACAGTTAAAAGATAACGTAAGAAATAATTAATATTATTGAATATCTGACTGTCAGGAATGAGAAGCAAGCCGCTATGATTTTTGTGGATGCGGAAAAGGCCTTTGATAATATTTCGTGGGAGTTCATGGTAAAGAATTTTGAAGCAATGGATATGGGAGAAAATTTATAAGAAGTATCAAGGCAATATATTCACAGCAAAGAGCAAAAATAATTGTAAATAATACGCTAACTGAAAGTATAGAGATTGAGAAGGGAACAAGACAAGGATGTCCACTTTCACCGTATTATTCATCTCGGTCCTGGAAGTCCTTTTGAAGATGATAAGGCAATCAGAAAGAATAAAAGGAATTACAATCGGAAAGACTCAACATAAAGTGAAAGCCTATGCCGATGACTTGGTACTGACAGTAGAAGAACCTTTAGAAACGCGCGAACGCAGTATTAGAGGAGATGGAAGAATTTGGACAAATCGCAGGATTTAAACTTAATAGGAAAAAGACTAAAATTTTGGTTAAGAACATGAAAATGGAGAAGCACAGGAACTGCAACAACAAGTACAAATTGAAGTGGCAAAAAGTTAAATACTTGGGAATATGGATAACACCTAAGAGTATTAATCTGTATCAAGATAACTATGAATTAACATGGAATAAAATTAAGAGGACCTGGAAGTGTGGGAAAGGATGAAACTTTCTTTATTGGGAAGAATCTCAGCGGTAAAATGAGCGTGCTACCGAGAATGTATTTTTGTTTCAAACATACCAATAATAAAAGGGACAGCTGTTTTCAGAGAATGGCAAAAGAAAATTTCAAGATTATCTGGCAGGGGAAAAAAACCCGGATAAGATTTAAGCTATTGACAGATAGTAGGAAAGAGGAGGTTTTTCCTTACGGATTTGAAGCTATACTATGAAGCAGCTTGTCTATGTGGATAAAGGAATGGATAAATTTGAAGAAACCAGATCTCTTAGATTTGGAAGGACATGATAACAGATTCGGATGGCAGCATACCTTTGGCAAGAAAAGATAAAGGTACACAGAAGTTTTGGAAACCACATCTTCCGGAAGTCCCTCTATGAAGTATGGGACAGATATAAAAATCTATTGGAAAGGAAAACACACCATGGTGGTTATCCCCAATTGAAATAATCAGCATGAAAAGACAAATAGAGTCAAAAATGGATAACTTATGAGACATTGCTTAAAAAAGAAGGTAATAAATGGAAATTAAAACCATATGAGGAAGTGAAAGAACATGTTAATAATTGGTTGCAGTACCATCAAATCAATGAAATGTTAAAGCGATATGAAAAAGACGGGATTTAGCGAGACGAAATCAAAGTTTGAAGTTGAGGTACTTAACAGTGACTTTAAGTACGTGCTAAGATGTATAAAATGCTGTTGGAATGGAACTTAAAGAGAGAAGTGAAGTCGGTGATGATCCAGTGGGCAAAAGATTTGGATATAACATTCTGCTAGGACTGGGAAAAACTTTGGAGGGAAGGAATGAATTATGGCATGTACGTTAATAAAAGAAAATTTATTGAAAATGATGTATAGATGGCATATCACCCCTTAAACTAGCTAAGATGTATAAGACGGAAAATAAGTGTTGGAAATGTAAAGAAAATGTCGGTACTTTTTATCATATGTGGTGGGAATGTAAAAGGTGAGAGTGTACTGGGATATGATATATTGAGTTAAGAAAAATGTTGAGATATTTTGTTAAGAACCTGAAGCCTTTTGTTAGGTATTGTAGGTACAGACATTGAAAAAAAAGGATATAGACTTTTCCAATACGCAACGGCGGCAGCTAGAATTCTTCTAGCACAAAAATGGAAACAAGAAGAATTACCGACGAAAGAGGAATGGACAGTGAAAATGACTGAATATGCAGAAATGGACAAATTAATGGGAAGAATCCGAGAGCAGCGGGACCAGAAATTCATCAAAGACTGGTTAAAATTCACGAACTATTAAAAGACAATTTATATCTGAATACGTAATAGGGTTTCAAGAAGTTTTGTAGTGAATGTGTAGAATTATTATTGTAAGTAGGATAGTAAAGTAAGGAAATTTCTTTTGTTGACAATGTAAGCAATGGTTGATTAAAGAAGTATAATGTTAAGTTAAAAAAATTAGAAAGCCATTTGAAGGGACTGATGGAAGTCAGGCTTGACAGCCAAATTGGAAATGTATGAAAATGTTTGTTTAATAATTATTGTAGTAGTTTAGTATAAAAATAATAAAATTATATGAAAAAAAATCCTCTGTCCTAAGGAATGTTTTGTTCTGAACTGGATGCATCTTAGCTCCTGTCAGTCCCCTCCCCACCCAAAAAAACAGCACTTAACTAATCCAGACTCTTCTTCCAAACATCACCATCCATCCATAAATCAGCATTGCATGGCTGTTACAGTGTGTGTAAGAGCTAGCCTTGCAAAGAAAGCTACCTGGAAGGTCCTGACTTTCCACTTCCTAGTTCCTACCTAGCAACTTAAATTTCACTTCAAGGACTGGACAACTACATTTCCACACATAACGGGTGCCAACATGCACCCCAACCACTTTGTCCTGCCCAGCACTGTCTAGCAAGCTATCTAGGCAATGTCTGACATCCACAACCTTCATATCAGGCAGGCAAGTTGTAATACGGACGGAATATTTGTCACAAACCCAGCTAGTTAACATCACCCACTATCACAATCCTGCTTCCCCCTGGAAAAGTATCCTCAGCACAAGAGAATTCCTGCTCATCCTTGAAGGAATGGGAATTCTTGGCAATTGTGCATTTACATATACGTTTAGCAATGGTCACGGTTCCCAACTGGTCCTTCTAAGTCTAAGAGATCACTTCCCTCTACCTTAGAATGATGCCCTCCTGCCCTGAGAGTCTCATCCTCCATGGGAGCAAGGGAGCTGCCACATCCATGGAGGGCTTTCCCACAAATCATTTTCAGCTTCCCGGGTCAGACATATTGGCCTCAAGGAAATGAATTTGTTCCCCGTGGGCAAGTAATATATTGCACAAGAGCACATTCCTATGGCTTTTGTCTAGCAGGCAGATAGTCATATATGTGACATTCTTTGTGATAAACTGGATATCCCAAACTACTCTCCCTGCATATCTGTTTTGACAGTTTATTGAATAAGGGATGTAACCTGAAAAACTTCACCGGTTTTCTAAACTTGTTTGGCCTCCCTCAAGATTCCTCAGAAAGTTTTCACCTGCAGAGAAATTCTCCAAATGACTTTGAATTTTGCTTTAGGCAAAGTGCTCAGAGTCAATAATATGCTCGAGGAAGTCTATTCATACAGATTCGATGCTTATAGTTTTGAATTGGTATTTTGATTGTATTCCTAGAATTGTTTATGTGCACTTAGAGAAAGGTCAGATTCTGGTCTGATAATCAGCTCGTCCATATTGGCAAGCATTCTTTCTTTTTTTTTTCTTTTAATGAGAGAGAGACTACAAAATTTTCAAAAGAACAAATTTACTAGCTGTGGTGGGTCATCTAATAATTAACCCACATGTTGCACAGATTTTTTTATCTAGTTGAATTTGTGCTTTGACGAAGCTTCAGAGAACAACTGGGGGAGGGGGCACAGAGTCACTGCTTTGGTGGGAATAAATTCTTGTTCAGAATATCTGCCATGAAGCATAGCTGTAAACATCATGCATGATCCATAGTTCACTGCAACAAATAGCTCCTTGGTGGGAAAGACAAAATCTCAGCAAAGCAGAGAAAAGATAAGGACTGGCACATTTCCTGGCTTTGCACATCCTCAGATAAAATACCTGACTACATGGAACTTACAGGCTGCAGAGCCTAATAAAGCAATTAGGCTTGCTTTCACAGAAAGAAAGAGCAGCACTCACCTTCATTTTTCTTCAAGAGACAAAGGCGCAGTTCATTGTCATTTTTTATTAAAGCAGATAAGGATGGAACTCCAGGTTGGGACCCTTCTAGTCAATGAGACCTCTAAAAACCACTCAGCTGCAGAGACAGCGTTCAAGAACCCCTTGAGGCAACATGAACTCAATAGCTTCAGAACCAATGAACTGGTAGGATCATGAAGTGATTCTCTCCCTGCCCTTTCCATTTCTTCCGGATTGTTTTGTCCCAGATGATCAGGCCTGAAAATGTTTTATGCAAAGCCCAGACTGTTCTCACTGGATCAGTTTGTGCGGCTTTTCACCACATGGAAAGGAAGATTTGTGTGTGTGTTTGCATGAATTCTGAGCTACAGCAGGTGTGTGGACACAATTAATCCACATTCTCAACCATCACCATGAAGAAAAGGTTTCCAGGGCTGACAGGTGTGTTGTCCTGTGTTGCTGCAGAGGAAAGCAGAGAAAAGCTATAGCACTGGGTGGAGCCAGCACTTTGGGAGGGGAAATAAAAGGAGCCATTTCTGAGAGAAGGTTCAGATAGTTGAGAGTAGTTTGTGGGGGAGACTTAGAGAGAGAGTTGGTCCTGGTCTCTTGTGTGTGACATCCACTCTGAGGGAAAGGAGTCTCCTGAGCTTAGACTGGAAGACAGAGTGTGGGTCTTGGGAGCATATTCAGACAGGAGTGAACTGGAGGGCTGAGTTTGAGCAGGAGAATTAGAAGCTGTGAGGATAAAGTGTCCTTGGGTCTCCTTCTAGCTATAGGGGAGAGATCTTCTAGGTAGCGAAGACTCCCAAGCCAGTTAGAGGGGTGAGGTGATCCCCTGGGTCTGTTATACTGCCAGAAGTACCTCAGGAGTGTCACTGACAGAAGGCTGGGGATCTGACAGAAAGTTCCACCTTGCTTAAGGAACCAAAGTATTAAGCGGTAACACCTATGCAAAAACTAGGAGCTGAAGTGAAGTAACTGGAAATAAGCTGAACACTGACCGTCTAGGCTAGAAACCTGTAACATGTAACTGAAGCATCCTAACTGAATTAAGCAACAACTTTAAAAGAAGTTGCATCTAAAAGGCTTGTGTAGAAGCCTGTAACACCCACTATAATAGTAATATTAATAAGTTAACTGTTTCCTGGAAGAACATTATCTCCTGACACATCCTTTGTTTTTATCAACTTTGTTCTGTAAAATATCCGCTCACCTGGGATTCCACGTGAATGGCTGTTGCCGCATGGCATGCCTGCGGTGGGTCCATGGAGGCTGCCATCTTTCATCACGCCCTCAGGTAAGGGTAATTACCCACTCAGGCCAATTTGAGACTGGGACTTGCGAGCCAATGCAATTCTGGGCTGCATCAATAGGAGTATAGCATCTAGATCAAGGAAAGTAATAGTACCACTGTATTCCGCTGGTCAGACCTCACCTGGAATACTGTGTCCAGTTCTGGGCACCACAGTTCAAGAAGGATACTGACAAGCTGGAACGTGTCCAGAGGAGGGCAACCAAAATGGTCAAAGGCCTGGAAACGATGCCTTATGAGGAATGGCTTAGGGAGCAGGTGTATGTTTAGCCTGGAGAAGAGAAGGTTAAGGGGTGATATGACAGCCATGTTCAAATATAAAAGGATGTCATATAGAGGGGGTGAAAGGTTGTTTTCTGCTGCTCCAGAGAAGCGGACACAGGGCAATGGATTCAAACTACAAGAAAGAAGATTCCACCTAAACATTAGGAAGAACTTCCTGACAGTGAGAGTTTGGCAGTGGAATTTGCTACCAAGGAGTGTGGTGGAGTCTCCTTCTTTGGAGGTCTTTAAGCAGAGGCTTGACAGCCATCTGTCAGGAATGTTTTGATGGTGTTTCCTGCTTGGCAGGGGGTTGGACTGGATGGCCCTTGTGGTCTCTTCCACTCTATGATTCTATGAGCAGCTCACCCCACTGTATTTAAAGGGGTAGCCAGGTGCAGGCGCCCTCTTGGCCAATCGTTGTGGGATTTTCTACCCACCCAGTCTTTGGGGCCCAGCCAGGGAGCAAAGCAGACACATTGCCTCTGGACCTTGCTACGGTTAATTCAGATGCCGTATTGGGGGCTAGAGAGAAATTTTCTCCTGCAAACAAATTGGCAGGCTACCTCATAGCAACCGTCACAACTTCGGTGGATAAGGCATTGGGCTGGATCCTTAGTCACGGGATACCCTGTTAGAGGGGTTGAGGAGGGGTGAGTCTGTCCGGGAGTCCACTGGTGGACCAATGAGCCAATACATCTCTCCCAATAGCAGCCTGTGTGGGGTCGTTGCATCCAATCCATGTTTGAGTTGACTCCCCAGCACAGGTTTGACACCACCAGGTTCCTATCAGGTAGCAGGCAGGCTGCTTGATGCAGGATACATGCCCATGCCAGGCTTAGCCAAACCTACTCTTTCTGTAATCAATAAAGTTGTGGCCTAATTCAATCCATCAGCAGTCCTGTGTCATTCCTGCGGCCCTCCTTCTGCTGCCGCAGCCATTATGCAACTGTGCCGGCCATAAGACCTTCTTATTTGTTCAACTTCTGCCTGAGTCTCCAAGTATCAAAGCTTTACCTCATGGAAAAAAGAAACATTAGATAATGCATGGTGGTTACATTGAACATTAGATAATGCATGGGCTAAATGTATGTAGGGGATCCGCCACAACTGGCTTACAGAGATGTGGGATCTGCTACAAACGGTAAGATAACCATTGGATGTTATAGTGTCACATGGAGGGGGTTCCACTTCACTGAGTGGTGGGGTCTCAGCAGCTGCTTGAAGATATCTGGTGCTGACTATGGCGGGTGCACTGTCTGCAGCTAGGATTGTGAGTTATTCCCTGTCATCCTGGGCAAGAGAGGGATAGGTGGACTGATAGTTCAGAGGCATGCTCACAGCAAGCAATGGCTGGTGTTTTGTGGTGTACACACACTTACGAGGGAGAGACGGACAGTGTAGGAAGGTGAGGATGAGCACTGTGGGAGTGCAAAGAAGGATAAGGGAAAATGTGCCAAGGAGAGCCACACTGAAATATGTCACTGTTCACAACAATTGCCAAACATAGCCAAGAAAAGGAGGTGTTTTCCTCTGCACACACACACACACACACACACACACACCACTGAGATGAGATAAAGTTGTATTGGCTGACCCGACTTTCTGAAACTACTAGCTGAATGGAATCTGTAATTGAGAGTTCACTGCGGCCAAATGGCATTTGCAGGAGGGGACTTATTTATTTATTTTCAAGAGATCAATCTTGGGTTGTTGTTTTTAAATAGCTGCACCATTTCTCAGGTGTCACAGCTCAGAGTTGGCACTGATTTTTTTTTTCTAAATCCACATCACCACATTAAATGGCATGCCCCTCTGTGGCCAGAAGTGACTGTTGATCTAAAGAAGGTGCTCTTGCCATATTGCAATCTTCCAGACTGTGGATGCTGCACAAATTGTACCACTGTTTTAAACAACAAGCATAATAACAAGAATAATGACGATTTAAACAGTTACCTTGATCTGTAATTGCAACATTTATTGTCATTCTGCTAGAATAATGCTTATCACTTTGAAACACCTGCTGTTACACACAGCTGTAAATCTTTGGAAACTGACATAGCCTAAGCTATAGGTTCTTAAGTATTAATAAAGAACACACACACACATCAGCGTACATGTTTCTTTACAGCAATGCTATTTGATGTGGTGGACTGACAGCTGCCCACCTCTCAGTGTGCCGGGGCCAGTATATTGGTTACTGAAGCATCCCACCCAACCTGGGCACTGGTGGAATTGCCACAGACCAGCAGCCAATGTCTCGTGAACTGGCACTGGAAGGTGGACCTCTGCTTTGAGCAGCACTGCTTTACGGGGTATCAAAAGATTTTGCAGAATTGCAACTGAATTTCCACATTATTGGGAGTGCTGTGGTTTTCCTTTGGATACATCCCACTTTGTTCCATCCACACTAGTGGGTGTGGCATAGCTGTGGGCCATTGGAAGGTCAAGTCACGTTCACTATAATCTTTGTGGTAGGTGCCATTTTATGAATCCCATTTTTTATACTATTGAACATTTAACTGTAACTAAAACACTTTCTTACCTATGGCTTTTTTTAAAAAAAGAAAGAGATCCTAAGGAGAAGCATAATATTAAATATTAAATTCTACCTTGGTTATTTATTGTGGTACTATGATGGTATATCACTGTCCTGCAATAATGCTAAAGAGAGAGAGAGATTGATAGATGATAGATCTAGACGAAGACCCTGTTTTGCAAACAAGTAATTCAGATCCAACGTTTGGTACGCATAACTGGCACATGGGCACCCTGACACCTGATTTCCCCCGCAGTCCTTGATGTTTTGTCAACTGTCCTCCACACCAGAGTGTACAGAGTGTGGTGGAATGTATCTGGAATGTGGTTTTCTGGATCCTCCCTCAGTCACTCCCACCTCCCTGAGCTCCACCCTTTCCATTCTGGTCATGCGTGCATGCAGCTTAAAAAACAGTTACAGGAAGTAGGTAAGTGCAAGACCAAATGTTAGCCGCTTATTTCACAATGAGGGAAATGAAAGCTTGTGCAGGGCTATCCCCACTTCCCATCCCCCACCCCAAAGCCTGTTCTGCTTTTATAGGTGTGTTTTATATACTATTAATTTGCACAGGGGAGGATCACCCTCCTGATAATCGGTAGGAGTTTCCCAGCCTGAGTAGAAATGACATCATTACAAATGCTGGTCTGCTAATAAATAAGATGATGAATAAAATCATTCCAATGGACTTCCGGTTCCTGTCTGCCTTAATGGATGCCACTCCCACAATAGCGGAGACCCTTAGCAAAGAATAAACAAGCTCCCCCCAGGGCCCTGGGGTAGTGAGCTTCCCTCGCAGATCATCTCAGTACCTGGCTCTCGCTCTGCCATGGAATCTGGGAGGCAGCGAGGCACTGACTGCAAAAGCATTTTGCCTATCAGTAACCTCCTTACGCAGCCATTAATGAAGCAGAGGCACTTCTGTTTATTGGAGTAAAATTAGGACTAATATTTAGAAACATGCTGGAATAGATGGGACAAACTGCTAAATTGAAACAGCTACAAAGCCGTTACGAGTAAAATAGGAAAGAACACTTCCTTCAATGCAAATACAGTATGTGATGAGGGGAGCCTTTACCCTTTATTCTTTATATATATCATGTTTGCTACATAAATGATTTGGCAAACACCCCCTTGAATGTCAACAAACTGATAAAAGGCAAGAAGAGATCAAAGAGAACAGGATTATATTTATGGATTACAACGAAAAATAGAACTGTGTGAGAAAATTGAAATGGATTTAAAGCATCAAACTTCCACTGTACATCTATGGTAGGACCTGGACTTTGGGCTTTGAGGATCTGCCAAGGCTTTGGCAGGATGCCAGATCATTATTGAGAGAGTTGGCCAAGGAGGAGAAACTTGAGTCTTGTCTCTGCCTCATTTTCTGGGAACAAAGGAAAAGAAAGAGCACAGTAGTGATGCTGTGCAGGGCAGATGGAGATAAGGAAGAATGAAGAAACAACATGGATAAGATAAACATCGCACACAGGAAATATTTGGGATATAGAACTCCTCGCAGAAAAAATATTAAATATTAATTTTGAATGGAAGTCAAAAACTCTGTAGCTGTCAATAAGGGACATATTTGAATTTGAATTGTAATTTGACATTGATAAAATGTGGTTTATATTGGATTTTAATAATTGGAAATTAATAAAATATTTATATAAAAAAGGAAATCATTCTAATGAATCTGATTGGTATTCACTGTTGTTGTTTTCAGTCTGCAAACAATATGCAATTGATTATGGTTTTTTTCTCTCTGTTTTTCCTTTGCATTGAAATGTATAGTGTGGAATAGTATATAATAAAATAATTAATAAGGTGGTTTGTCAGAAACCAAACTGCAGCAGAACAGAAACAGCGCTGCATATAACAAAACAGTTTGGGATGGAAATTGATGCCTTCTTACATCCCTATGTGAGGGTATGTCACATCTCTCTCCCAAACAAACTGCAAATTAACTACCACCACCCCCATGTTTGCAATATCCCTCCGCTCCCTCTTTGTGATTGTTCCCTGAATGTGGCTGTCTCCAGACCCAGCCTTGCCTTGCCTTGCCTTGCGAAGTAATCTACTCACTTCCACACACAGCAATGAAGCAAGAAAGAAAGAAAGAAAGAAATTACAGTGAGGAAAAGAAATTCTGTTCCTCCTAATACCTGGTTTCCAGACCGTTGATCATCCTGGTTGCCCTCCTCTGCACATGTTCCAGCTTGTCAACATGCTTCTTAAACTGTGGTGCTCAGAATTGGACACAGGATTCCAACCATGATCTGACTAAAGCAGAATAGAATGGTACTATTACATCCCAATCCCAAAGAAAGACAGTGCCAAAGAATGCTCCAACTACCGCACAATTGCGCTCATTTCACACACTAGCAAGGTTATGCTTAAAATTCTACAAGGCAGGCTTAATCAGTATGTGGACTGAGAACTCCCAGAAGTGCAAGCTGGATATCGAAGGGGCAGAGGAACCAGAGACCAAATTGCAAACATGCGCTGGATTATGGAGAA
Source organism: Lacerta agilis (assembly GCF_009819535.1). Classification (NCBI taxonomy): domain Eukaryota; kingdom Metazoa; phylum Chordata; class Lepidosauria; order Squamata; family Lacertidae; genus Lacerta; species Lacerta agilis. Next base: position 98,443,664 of record NC_046315.1, on the reverse strand, counting down.
AGCTAGAGTGTTCCAGAAAAACATCTACTTCTGCTTCATTGACTACGCAAAAGCATTTGACTGTGTTGACCACAGCAAACTATTGCAAGTTCTTAAAGAAATAGAAGTGCTGGATCACCTCATTTGTCTCCTGAGAAATCTCTATGTGGGACAAGAAGCTACAGTTAGAACTGGATATGGAACAACTGAGTGGTTCAAAATTTGGAAAGGAGTACGACAAGGCTGTATGTTGTCTCCCTGTTTATTTAACTTATATGCAGAACTCATCATGCAAAAGGCTGGACTGGATGAATCCCAAGCCGGAATTAAGATTGCCGGAAGAAATATAAAAAACCACAGATATGCTGATGTCCACAACCTTGATGGCAGAAAGTGAGAAGGAATTAAAGAACCTTTTAATGAGGGTGAAAGAGGAGAGTGCAAAATATGGTCTGTAGCTCAACATCAAAAAAAGTAAGATCATGGCCACTGGTCCCATCACCTCCTGGCAAATAGAAGGGGAAGAAATGGAGGCAGGGAGAGATTTCACTTTCTTGGGCTCCATGATCACTGCAGATGGTGGCAGCAGTCACGAAATTAAAAGACGCCTGCTTCTTGGAAGAAAAGCAATGACAAACCTAGACAGCATCTTAAAACGCAGAGACATCACCTTGCCGACAAAGGTCTGTATAGTTAAAGCTATGGTTTTCCCAGTAGTAATGTATGGCAGTGAGAGCTGGACCATCAAGAAGGCTGATCGCTGAAGAATTGATGCTTTTGAATTATGGTGCTGGAGGAGACTCTTGAGAGTCCCATTGACTGCAAAAAGATCAAACTTATCCATCCTTAAAGAAACCAGCCCTGAGTGCTCACTGGAAGGACAGATCCTGAAGTTGAGGCTCCAGTACTTTGGCCACCTCATGAGAAGAGAAGACTTCCTGGAAAAGACCCTGGTGATGGGAAAGATGGAGGGCACAAGGAGAAGGGGACGACAGAGGATGAGATGGTTGGGCAGTGTTCTCAAAGCAACTAGCATGACTTTGGCCAAACTGCGGGATGCAATGGAGGATAGTGGTGCCTGGCGTGCTCTGGTCCATGGGGTCACAACAAGTCGGACACGACTGAACGACTGAACAACAACAACAACAATTACTGCCCTTGATTTGGACACTATACTTCTGTTGATGCAACTTATAAAGGAGATGCTTTATATTACAAGTCCTAGCACTGGTCCATCTAGCTTAGGACTCTGACTGGCTGTGCCTCTTCGGAGCTTTAGGCAAGAGCCTGGGACATTCTACTTACAAAATAGATACTCTGCCACTGAGCTGCAAATGTGGTCTCTTTCCAGTGGGATGGCTTCTGCCTCTTAAAAGCAGTTTTTCTTTAGCCATGAACTGATATTTCTATCAGGAACTGTCTTGACTTCCTGTTTCACTCATAGATTATACAATCTTAAAGTGAGAGAAATCCACAGACTGCATCTGCATTACTTTGGTTACCATGTTGACCCAGATGTTAGAATCAGATTGTTCTGTGTTTTCTTAAGACATCCAGAAGCATGGATCATCAAAGGGAGGAAATCCTGTTTATAGCTTCTTCTGATCTAAAAATAGTGGACATTTAAATATATATTCAAAGGAAATGTTATGCAAAAATGTTTAAGCCAGTTTCTCCAGCACACTTGTCTCTCACGCTATTAATGATGCTCCTCTACAGTGTAGAGAAAGAAATATCAGCAACACTTATATCCCTACACGTTGTCTTTACATATTTTAGAAGGGATGACATCTTCAGCATACAAAAAAATTGTAAAGGAACCTCTTCAGAGTTTTGCTGTCATGTTAGGAAGAAGAATTGAAGATCTTCTGCACCAAGATCAAACATAGCCTATGTTTTTAGGAAAGGACAGCTACTGAAAACTCAAAAGCATTTCTTTGATGTAATTTAATTGGATAAAAGCAATTGAATTCATGCAGTAAATTCATCAGACATGATTTTGTCTTTAGAGATCTAATGAAATTTGGATTTTGTACATAACATCCATGATTTAATTTGAGATGTTATTCTGTATAAGAGGAAAAATGCAATTAACTGACGTATACGCCAACCAGACCCAGACCATGTCTGCTTAAATGTATTGGTACTGATTGCAAGTTGACTTGCCCTTGCAAGTTGATTTTGTGCCTACAGCCAAGTCCTTAGGTGATCTGCATCTGGAAAGGTTCCTCCTTGCAGTATCTGAGCTCAGATTTGTTTCTTTGTATCTACTCATCGGACATACAAGGATTAACAAAAGGAACTGATATCCACATGAGAGTACTGTAATATAAGAACATAAATAAAAATGACACAGACCAAAGTATATACATTAAATTTTGAATACAGACACTATTTTAACAAGACACAGCATCCTCCCTTAATCATACTGTAAGTGTTCTTGGTCCACTCATTTTCAAACTAAGGAATCTCTGTGTATCAGTCATGGAACCTGGGGTAGTTTTAAGGGGGGGAGACATGCTTAAGGGGGCATCACCTATTGCAAATGGGAATAAATGAATACTGTATGTCAGTTTTGATATCTCTCAGTCATTTTTCCTGTCCTGAAATCCATTTCCTCACTTCTGCACAAATTAGCAAATCCATGTGCTTTGTTTGTTACATTAATATATTTTATTGAATATTCAATTAAGACCACTTTAAAAGGTTCATGAAAATGTGTATTCATATTTGTGCACATGTCTCCTGATATGCACAATTTCATACACAATTTTGCAGTGCTCCCTAATAAAATGGTGGGTTTTATACCTTGCTTTCACTAGCACATACAGTTTTGCACAAAGTTTTTGGTTGGAGAGTGGCATAAGAAAATTTGGAGATGTGTTCAGTCGTGGTCAGCAGGGTGGTGCAGGAAGGTCTTTGCAGCAAAAATTACACCCCAGCCCATACTAAAAGCAAAAGTTGTGACAAATGAATAAATCGTCCAATTGTGAACAGCAAATCAGCCACACTAACTCTACGCCATGCCCCCAAAACAAGAGCAGTTGGAAATAGGAAAAGGTGCCCCACAAGCCAACCAGGGACACCCAAAATATCTCTGTTCAGCCCCTGAAAAGGCAAGTCATGGACTCCTACTTTTCAAAGGATGTGTGGGGTGATGTTGCCTATGGAAAGCCAAGCACCTGCACTCCTCCTCTGATTGGCCTCATATGGCCATAATTTTTCTCCCTCCGACGAGGCTTTCTGCTAAATGGAGGTGGGACAAATTTGTCCCTTTCAGAAGGATGCTGGGGCGGCATTTCCCCCAACCAAGGATACTTCACTACAAAAACAGTGCAAGAGTTAGGTGCCATCAGAAGTGACCCCCCCCCCAAAAGCATCACATAACAGATGTTACAGCTGCTATATTTCACAAAGACAATTTGGTGGACAAGAGCTCAGAAGCTAAAGGGATTCAGTGAAATCATCTAAGGTCTGAAGTCAATGCCCAGATTTGCACAAGGAAAATTATACAGACGTTAGGAAGCAGACTCTTCCTTTTCACTGCAATGTTGCCTGGCTAGAATGAGACCTTCAGAGAGATTTATGCAGAACCATATCTGCAGGAAGATGAAAAGAGAATGCTGTCCTCAGAATCAAAGCCACTGGGTGGGGGCGGGAAAGAACGGAGAGAGGACAAAACCCCCATCACTCATACAACCACAATATTCACGAAACCTGGAGGGATTTCAGGCTGTTTTGGGGAGATCAGTTAACATTCTCAGGGAAGAGACCAAGACTTTTTATATCTTATTGAAATCAAGCCTTACTTTTTATGCCTTAAAAAAACCTTAATAGCAGTAAAATATTCTCTTAGAATTCCATTTATTTTATTTACCTTTAACGCTCAACTCCAAGAATGTTGGTTTTCACTGGAAACTACTATGTATTCATTGGAAGTTGTCATTTTGCTGCAAAGTTTTGAAGGCAAGATAACTTTAAAATCTCTGCAAAGCTTATCAGCATCCCTGAAAAAGGACCGTCCTTCATGGTGGAAGACTTTGATTTCTCCCTCGAAAAGAAGAAGAAAGCAAGGGTGCGCAGGTAAAAGGGAACCCCAGGCCACACTTCATAATGCACCAGTGTCATTATTACAGACATCAACATTTTTTTTGTTCTATTTATCTTTTGCTTTGTTTTTCTGTTTGTTTCTTGAACTAAAGCAGCATCTGTGTCTACCTCTGGTAAACATCAACAGCTGTCAGAATTTCTTCGCAGCTATTTTGCAGAAAGCTGTCTCAGTTCAGGAGCACACAAGATAGTGTCACAGTTTTGTGGTAACTGTGATATTGAAGATTTTCCTTTTTTTAATCTCTACAGGTGAACTACATCACTAGAACTGCCTTGTGGGATCTCAAGACTCATGGTGACAGTTGTAGTTCGTCTGGAAAAAGTGGTTTGTGAAGCAGTGTCTGTCATTTGACCTAAAGTCCATTTCTTTTTAACCGAGGGTCTGTTCACATTTGCCTTTGCTTCAGTTCCATTGTGATCCCACTGCAAGTACGCAGAACTCATAAGTAACACTGATATTTTTGGCTTAAATGACGTTTTGACTTTTTGGAAGGTGTACGACGAAACGTTGGGGCCTGGCTGTTCCCTGATGTGGCCTCAAAGAGTTAACATTCCAAAGTGGTCTTTGTGAAGCTGCTCTAATCCATGGTTTTAATTTGAGTGGACAGTCAGTGCTCTGCACATCTACCTGCCTGCTTTGATATTAGGATCCTGAGACTTTGGCTAGGGAAGTTAATTATATCTGTGCCGACTATTGACTTTTTGATCCATCCTGTTTTATTAACATATAAATCGTACATTTTTTCATAATAAAAGGTTAAAATGAGAAGATGGTCCTTGTATTTAATTGTGTATCCATGGCTTAGCTGACATGAGGCACTTCAACCCTCTAAGGCCCAGATGAGTCCAGGCTCAGCTGCGGATTCTCCTTCGGAAAACTGCCGTCATTATGGTGGATCTTGGCTCTGGAATGGTTCCAAAATTCCATACTGAACAACAAACCATTGCAAGTAGATGTCATTATTTGAGCAACTACATTCAAATTTTCTGTTCTACTTAAATGCCTTTGAAAGTTCTTTTTTAAAAAATAAAAATAAATAACTTTTTAATGCAAGAAGTGGAAGAAGAATGAGGAGAGAAGAGTCCCTTGGTGTAAGCGCATGCAGGGCTTCTTTTCTGGGGGTACTCAAGGGTTGTTGTTTTTTTTTAAAAAAAAAGTGTGGCACTTACTGTAACAATTTCATGGTGAATACCAGTACCTTAAAGAAAAAAAGCACTGAGCGTATAATAGGCGATAAGATTCAAGGCAATAGGGAATGCAAGCTCTAACCCCTGAGCCCAGCCTGCATTTGCTACATAGCCTGCATATGCCTACATAGTTGTGATACCAAGAGAGTTCCAGCAACCAACCCTTGTTCCCCTGGGCTTCAAATCTGTGCAATAACACATTTATTTAAAATATTTATGCAGTATTCCTGGCTCAAAGCAGTTTACATAAAAGTGTAATATAATATAGCTCTCCAGTTCAAACAACCCTACACAATGAAAGTGTTCCAACCAACAACACGGTCAGCAAATTCAGAAGCCAAAACATAGTCTTTCTTCAGGGGATCCCTGTCCCAAACTGGGCAAGCTTAAGGGAGGCGCAATCCTGACCTCCAGGAGGGAGATTAGGCCTGGGCATTGGATCAACTGGAATAAAGCCCTTCTCCAGCAGGTGACGGCTTTACTGTACATACAGGGTTGGATCCAAGACAAGTTAGCCAAATGCCTTTTCTGATTTCAGTGGAACTGAACAGCACTTAACTTGAACATAGCATAGCTATCTGGGAGAGTGCCTGATCAGAGGTTGTGCGCTGACGTAAGGGTTCATATGGCCGGGCTGCCATATGTCCGGAATTTCCTAGATATAGCCGGGATTCGCCTGTTGAAAATGGTGTCTGGGCAGAATTTCTGCAAATTGGTTAAAATGTCTGGGAAAACTCAGGCGTATGATAGCCCACATCGAAAGCGTTGATTGATTGGTGAATTTCCTTAAAAATTCGTTTAAAACTTCCATTTTTTTGCAAAAAAAGCTCAGCAACTTTGGCCAAGAAAGCTCAACAACCTTTGTGTCTGGATTTTCACTTTTTGAAATACGACAACCCTGACATATGGAGAAAGACAAATGTTAAGGCAAGCGGCTCTCAGTGGTTGGGGCCTCCCAGTGGGACTTGGGCTACCTTCAGCCACAGTTTGGCCAATTCCTCCTGCCTTGCCTTGCCAAACACTGCCTCCACCTGCCACCATTTTGTGGCAGGAAGGCCTTAGTAATTTTTAGCTGCCTCAAGTGGGCTCTGGGGGTAGAAAGTTTGAGAGCCCCTGCTCTAAAGTATGTTGGTCCCAGGTTGTGTACCAGAATCCCAAAGTATTATATATATGAGAATGTACACCCTGTACACAGTGCACCTTAAACGAATATTTCCTGACTTACGGAGTTGTCTCTGAAACATGACATGAAATTTATTGTCTAACCTTTGTAGCCATGCAAGCTATTGGCTGTCGTTAAAATTATGATAGGTACTTTTTAAAATTCAAGCACAGTAATTGGTTCAGTGGCCTAAGGCAGTTAATGTCACAGGTTCACTTTACTTGTATCAAGACTAATTTCCCTTTAGCACTTCTAATTAATTGGTATTAATTGTCAAAATAAAGTTGCTCCAGCCTGGTCAATTTTTAATTTCAGTTCAAAGGCATAGCAAGATCACTTGTGTTGCATCATTAGACAGATCACAATTCAGCAGCAGTCTTTGGATGAATGTACTTTTCTAAATGATAAAAGTGTACCACACACACTTTTTCTCAGCCACCATGACCACAGGAATGATGCTAAATGATGTGTGAACTCCCCTTTGTTTGAATCATAATTGAATCACAATATGTGATAACCTTGTCAAACACTTGGGGGGAATTACTGCTTTATTTCAAGAGTTCTAAATTGGCTTACAATGTGTTTTCTCACAAAGCACCCTGGGATTTGTAGTGTGCGGATGAACAAGAGCAACACATTTCCTAGACTAAAGTCTCAAGGCACAGGTGATATAAGGCTTTTTCACCTCCTGCCCCCTGGTCCCCACAGAGACACCTAGAATCATAGAATCATAGAGTTGGAAGAGACCACAAGGGCCATCCAGTCCAACCCCTGCCAAGCAGGAAACACCATCAAAGCATTCCTGACAGATGGCTGTCAAGCCTCCGCTTCAAGACCTCCAAAGAAGGAGACTCCACCACACTCCTTGGCAGCAAATTCCACTGTCGAACAGCTCTTGCAGTCAGGAAGTTCTTCCTAATGTTTAGGTGGAATCTTCTTTCTTGTAGTTTGAATCCATTGCCCCGTGTCCGCTTCTCTGGAGCAGCAGAAAACAACCTTTCTCCCTCCTCTATATGACATCCTTTGATATATTTGAACATGGCTATCATATCACCCCTTAACCTTCTCTTCTCCAGGCTAAACATACCCAGCTCCCTAAGCCGTTCCTCCTAAGGCATCGTTTCCAGGCCTTTGACCATTTTGGTTGCCCTCTTCTGGACACGTTCCAGCTTGTCAGTATCCTTCTTGAACTGTGGTGCCCAGAACTGGACACAGTATTCCAGGTGAGGTCTGACCAGAGCGGAATACAGTGGTACTATTACCTCCCTTGATCTAGACGCTATACTCCTATTGATGCAGCCCAGAATTGCATAGGCTTTTTTAGCTGCTGCATCACACTGTTGACTCATGTCAAGTTTATGGTCTACCAAGACTCCTAGATCCTTTTCACATGTACTGCTCTTAAGCCAGGTGTCACCCATCCTGTATTTGTGCCTTTCATTTTTTTTTTTGCCCAAGTGTAGTACTTTACATTTCTCCCTGTTAAAATTCATTTTGTTTGCTTTGGCCCAGTTCTCTAATCTGTTAAGGTCATTTTGAAGTGTGATCCTGTCCTCTGGGGTATTAGCCACCCCTCCCAATTTGGTGTCATCTGCAAACTTGATCAGGATGCCCTCAAGCCCATCATCTAAGTCATTGATAAAGATATTGAATAAGACTGGGCCCAAGACAGAACTCTGTGGCACCCCACTAGTCACTTCTCTCCAGGATGAAGAGGAGCTGTTAATGAGTATGCTTAAGCAAGACCAAGAGGCAGCAGAGATTCTCAGCTCTGACCTGCCAAAACATAATGGTGCATGACTTCCTCAATCAGTTTCTTGCTTGGGAGTCAAAGCCTTTAGCTGTGAATTCTAAGTGTACTTCATGCTACAAATACATTTTAGAACAGTTGATCCATTGAAATATTTGAAATCAACAGAGGGCATTGACATGTAAGCCACTGCTTAGCCACGCCATGCTGTAGGTGAAATGGCATGTTCAGCTTAATGCATAGCATGCAGGTATAGATCAGGGGTCAGCAAATTTACCGCGCCTCGGGCCGGTGTCTCCAGCGTCGATTGCGCGGTGGACGGAGGGCAGGGGAGTGAGTGCCCATACGCTATTTCCGGTGCACCTCCGGGTCAGAGGAGTGCCGGAAATAGCTTGTGCATCCTCCTCCGACCCGGCTGTGCACCAGAAATAACACTTGCAGAAGTGGGCAACCGCGCAGCGCAGCACCGGTAAGAGCGGGCAGTGGCAGCGGGCAGCGGGGGTTGCTGCAGGCTGGATAAACAAGTCTCTCGGGCCTTATCCGGCCCGCGGACCTTAGTTTGGGGACCCCCGGTATAGATCCTTCTTTTTTCTTAACTTAATTACAGGCATGGGGGCAATTTGATTGTTATTTGTACCTCAGATTTATCTTTTTCCTCCCCTGAAATCCCCCACCCTCAAAAAATAGATATGAGATTTTCCAGGTTGGGGGGGGGGTGTTGCACCCATGTAATTAGGTAAATAAAAAATGGTGGCATAGCTGCATTACATTACAAATAATGTAATATAAAAATAATTTAACCCCAATACAATTTCCATTATGACCACAGCACTGGGATGTAAGATGGTGCAAAAGTCTGTGTTCCCATGTTCTAGGCAATCCTTGGGTCACTCAGAAATTGGTCAAAATGAGAAAGTATGTGCTGGCAGAATATTTCTCTTAATAGCAGCTTTCCTGCTGCATCCAGTCTTCCCTCAGTGGTGGACTTTGGGCTCTTAAATTTCAGTTGTGTCCTGTGTGATGCTAAAATTTGGTGCCCTCTGCCTCTCGTGCTCTGTTCATCACCATTGTTGCAGTGCCCCCTGTGGTGCTCTTGCCATTGCAGCCAAACCAGCACACTACCCTAAAACCGCCTCTGCTTCACTAGCTATGAGCAGCCAAGCTATGGGAACCTATTTTATGTGTTCCCAAATGAGCCCTCAGCAATCCTGGGGTGATAGTGACAGCCAACAAATATGGCTGCTTTCTAAACCGCATCCCAGTGTCCTGTTAAAGTGCTTTCTTGTAAGACAGTTTAATGTGGAAGGCGTTCCCTGGTCATGAGAAGTTTCAAAACCACAAACTATAGCCTGTGAATAACCTGAGGTGCCATGGAATCCTTTGGTGAGCAGTGGAAAAATAACTTTCAGCCTGGCTCTTATTGGAAAGCAGGCCTATTGTCTGCTGCCCTTTTAAAAAAGAAGTCTCATCCCAAGCTAAGTTATATATTTGCAATTCTCCTTGGCTATTTCCTGTAATGTAAGTGTGCAAAACATTTCCAGAAACTGGCATGATTTTGAGTATGACAGTGACCCCTTTTATTAATTCATTCTGGTTTAATGTATTTATTTTATTGATTTCTAACATTGATGCCCTCTTTTATGACATAAAATAAAAGAGGAGTAAAATGGGATAGGAGTGAGTCTGCCACACCGATGCTGAATGGAGGGAGAGGGCGGGCAGCTCCCCAAAAGAGAGGGAAGGGGAAAGTTGGTTCAGGCAGAGTTCCAGCTCAACAGGACCAGAGGAGAGAGCCCAGGGCGGCCGCCTGTATTCAACCATATTAGGAAGAAGTCTAGCTAATCAGAATACTTAATAATACATGGCACTTAAATAATTAGTAATCGTGTCATCTATCTAGAGCTGAGCTCAATTTTTCAGACAATGTTTTTCTCAGGAAATTGCTGCCCTAGAAAAAGGCTACTTTGCAAAACATTCTCCACCATTGTGTGTTAGCAGATGCCTTCTCTCTCTCTCTCTCTCTCTCTCTCTCTCTCTCTCTCACACACACACACACACACACACACACACACACTCTGCTCTGAAACAATGGTAGTTCTGAGCGACTGTGAAAGAAAATTCAGGGGGGCACACAGAAGGATCAAAGTATATTTCTAGGTGGGCAAGCAATGCCCCACATGTTAAGATCTCTGGGGGGAAATAACAGTATATTTCAGACAAAAACTGCCATTCTAAACTTTCCCCCCCCTGAAATCAGCCATATGTTGTTGGCATCTCGAAGGGAATGTCAGTAGCTGCAAAAGATGCATAGCCTTTGTTGCCTCAAGAGCTGCAACTGAAATGTCAAAGCTACAGAAATGATAATGTATGAATGCAGCTGCTTATGTTAACAACAAGAGTCTAGCAATGGGGGGAAGTGTGGGGGCAAGCTCCTTGTTTGGGGGGGGTGCTTGCCTCCTCCTCCCCCCCCCCCGACCCCACTGGTGCTGCCTATGCTGCTAACAGATTTGTTGTTGTTGCTGCTGCTGCTTCCACATCCAACTGCAACAAAAAAATAGCGTAACAACAACAACCAAGCAACACACACTCGTGCTCTCGAAGCATCTTCCCTTAGCAGAAGCACATCAGGCTTTTGTTATATGCTAGCTTGAAACACGTACTGTAGTTCAGGTCTGAGGGCAGATTTATTCACTCGCACATCCATTTAAGCTTACAGTGGCACTGGCTATGTCCAGTATTTTTACCTGTTTGGTGTTTTTTTAAATGAGCCTTTTGCTTTTTCAGGGATACATATGGGGCTTAGGTACTGCAGTAAACTGTATCTTTCAGCCAATTTGCTATTCACAGGATCTTTGATCATAGATGCCAGACATTTATAGTAGGAAAGAAACAGAAATAGGGAAAAACTAGTGCAGCACCTGCTAATTTATTTATTGTTTTAAATAGAAGCATTTTAGAACCGAAAAATTATGCAGAACCTTTTTTTCCTTGCTATTGCATGAATGGATCGCCAGTGAGTTTGCTGTAATGCACTAGGGAATTGTACATAAATGGGTAGCAATTTGGTGGTAGTGTAAATTTTGGAGCTAGCATAGTTTAGTGGTAGCCCTGGGCACTTAATAAAAATGAAACGGGGAGAGTTATAATAAAGTAATAAGACTTTGGTGATAGATCACAATATTAATTTCCCCCCTGTAGAAGCAAATCACCAATTCAATTCCTGCAGCATCACTTTGGAGAGCCTAGTTGCAAGAGCCCTGAGTAAATAATTCCACATCCTAGCCTTTGTACCTACAAATCCCAGGTGTAGTAAACAACCACCGAGAAACTGGAAATCACAGTGGCATTGCAAAGCTCTGGATTTTGCATTGGAAAGGAAATAAGTTTGCAGGTTTTTTCTCCCCCTGTTAAAGAACAGAGCTTCTGCATGATCAATGTGGTACTTTATTCTGACACTTATGCCAGCCTGCTTTACAACAGACTTTTATTTGAAATGTTTACTAGGAGTTAGGCTCAGTTCAGTGAGATGCAGCATCATGCGGAAAGACAAAGAGCTTAAGTGTTTCCTTGGAATTCAGGTGATGCGGCTGATTTTGCCAAAGTCCCGTGGACAACATAACACAAAGAATGGCTGCCTAGCACAGCTTTGCCTTCAGTAGGTAAGGAGGCACTGTAGGATCTCTGGCGCCTGTAAAAGCTGACGGCATAATTAGTTGCCGTGTATTGGAAAGGAACCTGGCAGTTTCTCCTCTGTGTGCACTGTGTACCCTGGGAAACGCCTTTTCTCTGTCATATGCAGCTTCAGTGTATACCTTCACTGTTAGTTGCATCTTCTCCGTTACTTGTGGGGTAGAAAAATCTGCTGTTACTGTTTTTATTTTTTGTGAGTTTCTGTTAAAACTGAAGTTAAAACTGAATAACCAGTAGGGGGCACATATAACTTGTGACCCTCCAATGCAAATACAGCTCACCCACTGCCATTATGATGTCCTCCAGTGATCCAATAAACCTTTGGTTTCATTGCTTGCTGAAAATGAAGATAAGGTTTTTTTAACCCCTTGTATGGTACAGTGCATGACTCCCCGGCTACATAAAGGCAACATCTCCAGACTAACCCTACCATTCAACACAGTGATGCAGCCATCTTGCTGTGTTGGGGGCTAGGGAGGGATGAGAAGGTGTTGGAAGATAGCCTGACTGGTCTCCTAAGCAAGGCTCCCAGGAAGGGAAAAACCACTCTTTCTCACTGCCCTCGGGACCATTGACGCTGAGGGCTACTTTCACACATGCTGCTGTGGCACTTTTCTGGGCACTCACTCCAGCCCCCACCAAGGAAGAGTACACCAGGCAGCAACTATTTATATACAAAAGCCAGGTCCTAAAGTTCTATCACACTTTAATAGACTGCCCCCCCCCCCGAAGCAGAATTGAGCTGTGCAGGGCTCTGTCACCTGAGGCAGAGGAAGGTTTCCTGCCCTTCTCCATAAAGGCTGTCACTGAACAGGGATCCTGCAGGGTGGGTGCATGGCTACTTTGCTAGTTATTTTATATAATACAGCAATATTGCAGTACAATGATGGTGTCTGTTGAATATTTCTTACAGGCTGGGAAACATCAGGGTCGACACAGGGAGCTAATACAGCACAGTCGACAGGCAGTCATACAAAGGACTAGAGCTTTCTTTCCTGGGAGAAATGGCCTTTATAGATCCCAAAGGACTGCTACTTCTGGAACAAAAATAAAAATAAAAATCAATTGTTCTACCCAAAGAGTGGCAAAGTATACACAGCTGCTCCATAGAGGTTGCCTGAGCTTAGCCGCATGTCATGCAATTTCAAAAGTATGCTTAAGGAAAGAATTGCAAAAGACTTCGGCAAGATTTGTGCCAGCTGTGAGTTGTCAAGAGGCCAGGCAGATGGGATCATTTATAGTTACTGTAATACCAGCCAGACCCCAGAAAATTGGGCAGAAGCTGACAACTGGATGACAGGGCCTTGGTTGCAGTTCACTATTCCTAGATACATATTTATGCAACTGGTTGAATCAGAGTGTTATATATACCTGAACATATATTTGCTTGCATGGGGGAGAAATCCAGCTGGATATGTCATGGACAATAGGCAAAGGTTTGTCACAATAGACTACATGTTCTTTATAGGCAGGTATAACTCAAAACAGTTTTCTACTTGTTGCCATTCCCCTCGTGTGCAAGGCGAGGAGCACAGGCATACCGGTAACCCCCCAATTTCTGGAAGCAAAACAGCCCATTTCCTGATTGCCACAGGGAGCAACCGACAAAAACAGGACAAATGACATTTGCACAAATTGACAAGTTATATTTTATCACAGGACTCACAAAAACTGCATTCCTGTTATTCAGGGGGTGTTCCTTGGAAGCTGATGGGGTTCCTCTGCAGTAATGGTGAAGCTTTGCCCACTGTTGTGAATATCCTGCACAGCCAGAAAAGTCACAGGTTTCTGCAAGACAGAAAAATAAACAAGGCACAATTCAGCACAAAGAAAAGTGAAGTTGCTGAGGTGTATAATACACAAATGAAGTAAATCTGAGATTTTCAAGATGCCAAATATTGGGCACAGTAGGTTAGTGCATTTTAGGCATATCCGCAAAGTGACACTTAATCCTAACCAGCCTGGCCAGTTGCATAAACCAAGGTCCTTCTAGATCATGTCCTCAGATCATCTGCAGCACACACAGGTGCAACAGCAGCTGCAGAAGGGGTTACTCAGCAGACAAACTCAAGCGCAAGGGTTTCGGGGGGGATGAGTACTCAGACCCCTGGCTGCTCACTTGTGGGGTGCCTCAGGGCTCTGTCCTCTCCCCTATTATTTTAAACATCTATATGAAATCACTGGGAGAGATCATCTCGGGGTTTGGGCTGGGTGTTCACCAGTATGCGGATGGTACCCAGCTCTACCTCAGTAAGATCTACTTCTGAGTAGACACATGTAGGGAAATGAGCTTGCCAGAAAGGCACATACCCGACGAGGTGGATAAGGATGAGGAATGCCCCCTACAACCTCTGAAAATAATACCTCTGTTTGTTACACTAAATACTTAAGCTGGCCTGTATTGCAATACCAGACTATGTCGCACCAGCAAAGATTCTTCCACTTAAGTATGGGAAGGTGGCAACAGGATTTGCAAACCTGATGGGGGTTGTTCTTCTCTACTGTTTTCCCTCACACATTGCCTCTGCACAAAACCCAGGCTTAATTTATGATTCAGTTGCAGAAATGGTATCTGTAATATATTTTATTGAAAACTTTTTCTTCTTTAGAAGGGTAACATGATTATATCATTGTCTCATTGAAACTGAATCTCTTCTGTGGGAAAGGAAATTAACATCCTAATTATATACTTGTCTTTGTCTGATAGAAGAGCGCAAGTCTACATTTGGATTTATCTAGATGGGGAAAACTATACTGTGTGTATTTTTAAAAGCTTGTGAGAATGAGCCAGCCCAGCAATCAAGGGGGAATGGTCAAGGTCTGGAGGCCAGGATTGGTGGGGATGGGTGGTGCAGGGCCAGGGGAGAGGAAAGGATGGAGTATTTGGAGTCTTATTAGGATAGTGCATAAAAGCAAGTGATTTATGTTTTATCTTGGATAGGGTGGAAGCATGTTTTCTCCAGCATCCAGACTTCATTTACATGGAGGAGGAAAGAGAGTGAGAAACAGCTGTTTAAATCAGTTCACCCAGAACCTCTTGGTCATCAGCCTTATTCATCTAATGGTGTGGGGTAAGAAAATTAGAAACAGACTGGGGAAACTCTAGATCTTGGGGCCATTCACGTTACCATGATGTGTTTTCTCTTGTTAGCAAAGCAAGTGCTTATTTGGAAATCCAGGAGATTATCAGAAAGTTTGCTCTGTTTTAATGGTACCAGATAGCATGAGCAAAAAAGGAGGCATTCTTGATGGCTGGCCCTCTCTAGTCATGCAAGTCTCTCCCAGTGTAAGTTTGTGCATCTTTTGAAAGCACTGTATGCCCTCAGCTGTTGAGCTGTTCTTTGGAGTCCTGAGGTACACTGGGAAAGAGTGGTGAATTTTCAAGTGGTTGTGGCTGGCATCCTCCTATCTTGGGAGACAATGGAGGACTACGCTTTTGTGGGTGAAGTCAAACTGTTGGAGAGTTACAGCTCCTGCTGTGGCTGTAGAGACTGATATGGGAGAGGCCTCATTTATTGCAGGTGGGGCAGGTGAAGGCGTCCAGTTGTGCTGCTGCAGATGCCTCATGGCGTACTTCTCTCTGTGCTCCTCACAGTGGTCATGCCCTCTACCTATTGTTCCATGGGAACTGTCGCTCTGCATGGGTCACTGGAATTTTTTAGTTAAAGTCATAAAATTATGGCAAGGATGGAGAACTGCCCCAGGCAGCATGTCCAATGGTTTGGGATGATAGAAGTTGTAGTCTACAACACCTGAAAGTCACAGGTTCTGCATCTCTGATTTATAAGTTATATTCAAGATGGCTTTCTGCGGCAACCTCATGCTACAGCTTCTCCACAGATAATTCTCACAGTGGAGAAACAAATATGTCACCTATGAAGTATCCTTAAATAATGAGCTGCTTTCATAAATGATATTACTACTCAGATGTCAGACGTGAGAATTCCACAGCTATTTAGCTAATGCAAATCTTCCATGAAAAACCAATTACAAATATGGAAGTGATTTAGTTCAGTCCAGCTTCAGGAAATTACTTTGGTGAATTTCACTTCTCTGCAAACATTCATGTTTACGACATGACAAAGACTCAGGAAATGTAGCCGTTTATAGTGTGCATATCTAATTCATATAAATAATTAAAAAGTAATGATCAATTAGCATATTTTTAAGTACCTGTTATAAAGGCTTCATAATTAGTGGTTTCCCCAGGAGACCTAAACATCTTCTACTCTAGCCCATCACAAAACAGTGTACCTTTGCTTATGAAATTATCTAATTACCCCCGAGACTAACATGATTTCCTGGTTATATTACTATTCCACAGTATACTATAAAGATAAAAAATGCTTTAAAAATATTTATATCATCCTAATGATTAGATTGCATATATGATCAGGGCTTGTGCATGTGCAAATCCATGATGTATCCTGCTGGGGAAAAGAGAGGGGGGTGGATTTAGACATAAGTTGGTATGTTCCTATGCTCACTTTCTTGTGAGTAATCCCTACTGAATACACCAGGATTTATTTTGAGGAAGCATACATAGATTGGACTGTAGGCCTCCCAAATCACAAAGACAAGAACCAAAGTGGTGAGAGTTGCATGTTGAGGTCCCCAAGTCACCCCCCCCCAAAATAAACACTTCAGACATAATTTTTGTTTGCGTTTTTGGCAATAATTTAGGCCACAACTCTATTAAAATACAAATTATGTGAGTGGTTGCGAAGGCATTGGTTCAGACTAGCTGTCCACCGGGACAGAGCTGACTTTCGGTCAGCAACGGGAGAATGCCATCTGGGGAGAGTTAAGGAGGCCAGGAGCAGAGCCCCCCCTCCCCAGAGGTCCCAGGGGCTCTTGCGTGGCCCTGTCCCCCTAGCGGGGGTTCAGACAAAAGCATGTCGAGCCCCTGGATTCCTTTAACGGAATTCCCTGCAACATCATCATTCTGGAAGGCAGGGCCCACCCTTCCAGTAACCAACACAAGAACAAATGCCTAACCGCCATCCTTACATTCATTCATCAACCTTTTATTGGCATCAAACAAACAAACATACATACAAAACAGAAGCGGATTAATACTTTCACAGTGGCACAGACTATGTTAGAAAAGAAAAGAGACAAGACTCCGCTGTCCACTATCACATCTCTGGGACTCCTGATAACTCAGACGACTGCAGAATATTACGACGAGAAAAGAGCAAATGTAGGTATTGAGCTACCAATTTGGTAAGCTCCTGGTCAGTCCCTGTTACTAGGAAACGTAAGACTTCCCACTCTGGTCTCCTTCTAGGGATACAGAGCTGGTCCAGGAATTGCTGGCGGAGATCGTCGTAAAGTTTGCAGTGAAAAACCATATGAACAAGGCTTTCCACCTGGTGGTCATCACATGGACAAATCCTCTCACCCTCCACCCTGCCTGAGAACCTTCCCCATAGGAGGTTTGATGGATTTGCATTGAACCTGGCCAACGAAAAGCCCTTCTTTCTGGGGGGTTCAGTAGAAAATCAAGATAATTACAATTTGTTTCATGTGCCCATGGAAGATGAAAATAAAGAGGGGAACAAGTTGTGACTAGTTGCTACTGCAGTAGGCAAAACCAAATGGCAACAGCCAATCAGCCAAATGGACAAAATTCCTACTGGCCCTGCCCCAAAAGCAGACAACCCCATGACAGGCAGTTGCAAGGTCAATGCAGAGGCCTAAATAAAGGGAGGGAGGGCGGGTGATCCGAAGCACGCAGCCAAGTGGAGGATCTCCCTGCTTACAGGCAATATAAAGGATGCTGGGCCTGTCCATCACAACATTGCAACATTTAATTCCCCAGGGTCCTATTGAAGCTGTGGCCAGCTAGCTAACCCCGCCCAGCTACCAGGGAGGTGGCTTGCAAGGCCCCACCGCAAAACTTGCTCTCCCAAGGGAGAACCCGATTTGTGGGCAGCCATGAGATCTTCAGTTCAGCACCTACAAGGTCTGCACTTCAAACTTGAGAATCGGGGAAACTATAGCTCAGCATGCAGAAAGCATCGTTCTGTTAGCCTGGCAAAGAGAGAGGACCAGACTTCTCCCAGTGCTGATTCCAGGAGCGGCCAATCCAGAGCCTTCATACTGCTCACTAGTTGCATAGACTTTACTAGGAAGAGTCACTCTGTTCTATAGCTGTTTCCTAGGCTAAGTCCCAGCTTCCAACTCTGAAAGCTCCTGGCTTGGCCTCTGGAATCCTCTACAAGGTAAGGTGAATTACTATTTGCCTCTTCCCCTAATCCAGTGTTTTTCAACCTTTTTTGGGCAAAGGCACACTTGTTTCATGAAAAAAATCACGAGGCACACCACCATTAGAAAATGTTAAAAAATTTAACTCTGTGCCTATATTGACTATATATAAAGTAATTTTCCCACGGCACACCAGGCAACATCTCGCGGCACACTAGTGTGCCGCGGAACAGTGGTTGAAAAACACTGCCCTAATCTGTGAATAGGCATCCATACTTCAATTTATATGAAAAATTTACATCTCCTTTTCCACGACAGGTTGCCACATATCTATAGTCAGGTGCATGTATTCCTAGATGTAGCTGTAAGAAGGCTAGCACCCAGCAACAATGCAAAGGAGTGAAGGATAGAACTCCAAGAGTAAACAAAAATTAGAATTATGCTGGCAGCTCCCAGCAAGGGAAGATTTGCCTCCATCAATGGCTGAGCAAGTTTCTGCTTCTCTAGCTTGCTTTAGTGGTCATCAGCAGGAAGGCAGTGCCTAAAGGGTGACATTAAAGGATCAGGGAGGTCCAAGGAAATCACAGGAACCTCTGCCTCAATCATTTTGTCACCATGAAGAAGAAACAATTTTAATTTCTGTTCCACATATTAGTCCTTAAAGTGATGTGGTGTCATTAGAAAAACTACTGTAAGCTACGTTAAGAACCACTTGAGATAAAAGTGAAATATGAATATTTAAATACATATTAAATTATTATTATTATTATTATTATTATTATTATTATTACAACAAATTCAGAGGTACATATTTTTAGCTTGTATACTAGTCTTTCCTATCCTGGTTCCCTCTTATGTTTTGGACCACAGCTCCCATCACCCCTGACCATTGGCTTTGTGAGCAGGGATGATGGGGGGGGCATCCAACTGGGAAGAGTAGTTGTATGATCAGGAAAAATATATCTTGCCAAGTGTGTCTGACTTCATCCTATTCCATTTCTGGTCTTTTGGCTACACAGTGAAGCACTCTAGCTAAGCCACCAAGGTATGGCCAAAGAGACCTTGGAGCCAGAGTGCTGAAACACAGAGGACTTGTCCAGCAAGATTGGCAGGGGGAACAGAGTCCTGAAGTCATGACCCCTGAATAGCAGGAGAAGTATCTAAGCAACACTAGGGTTAGAAACTGAATATGCTTTCAGTTGCCTAGTTGTACCATCCTTCTGGGTTTACTAGTAGGGCCCAAATCCTGGCCCTAGTTAAGGCAAGGATTCTTCCTCCTGAGCATGATTCTGAAACAGTTTACCTTCTGTTGCCAGACTATGCTGGGCCTTCTGGTCCAGATTTTGGCTGGGGCTCACTACCTACTGCTGGCACCTGTCCCGAGACCCTCCTCCACCAAGGAGGTGTCATGAGATTCTGGCTCTGGGTGTGGGCAGCCCTGACAAAGTAGGAGTTGGATATTTGTATTTCTGGTGACGGTAGCTACATTTTCAGCTTGGGGCACTCTGATGCTGTTACTTGTGCAGATTTGCAAGTGCAAATGCTCTTCATGTATGCCGTCAGGACCATGAGCTGATACACAGATCCAATCCATACATTTTCAGAGCCAGCTTTCATGAGACCTATTCATATGACAGATGAGGTGTTAAAAACTCATAACAACTTCTATATGCAGGGATTTCTATTTTCCAACATATCCTGCCATGCTCACACCCAAGTCCTTTACACAATACATGTGACTTCAAGAAGACCAAAAGTATGTAGTTTGACAAGAGGGGTCATGCTTTTAGTCTCACCCTCGACATTGCATCTTTCCCCCCATGTTGTGTGTGTGGTTGTGTTAAAGGAAAGCCCAGTGCTTGAGTTCCTGCTTGTGAGTAAGGTCCCTCTGTGATCAGGATACCTGGTTAAGCCCACATGGTTATCACATAGATCCTTGGAGGCAGGAACCAAGAGTGATGGAGGGCACTGTCATGGAAGACTGAGAACAGAGAAATGACCCCAGGCATTTTAGGGATACAATGTTTGTTTTCTTGCTAATACAGTTTTATTTAATGCTGTGATAGTGATTTTAACGCAGGGAAGGATTGTAAGATATTTCTGTTGAAGCCAGATACATTTCTAACAGGCAAGCAAATCCTTTAAGTGTACTTGGTCAGTTGTGTTAGCGGAGATAGCTGTCACCACGCCACTAAATACATGGGCAAAGGGGGCCCTTCACTCTTTCATGGCTACTGGTTTTGAAATGACCCAGATCCCGTGAGCAGAGAACTCAGAAGAATGCTTACTTGTGTGTATCAGCTGATTCTAAGAATCTATGAACCAGCTCTATGCTGATCCAACAGACTGGAATCTATTCTGTAGAGCCTCAACTATGTATAATGCATCAGTCAGAGACCACAGCCTTAAAAGAAAACTCCTATGGAAGTGAATTGTATTTGAAGGAGAAAAGGATCACAGTGGCCATCGCCGTCCTCAACTCATATGCATTCATTTGAAGCTTAGAACAAGACCGACTCATAGAGCACTTGCTGTGTAAATGGAAATCGTGCTTTTTCTGCATTTCATCACATAGAGAAAGCCATACACACAGAGACTTATTATTACCTTCAACAAACATACATAACTTGGGCACAGAGGCAGCTGATACTATCTAGTTCCACACACACAGCACACACACCACACACCCCACACAGCGCATTATCACACCCCTAAACTTCCCAATGTTTTGCACTACACTCCCATCATTCCTGTCCATTGCCATGCTGTCTGGAGCTGGTGGGAGTTGTAGTCCAAACCCCTGAGGGCAACAGGTTGGGTAAGGCTTACTAATGGTCAGAGAAGTGCATCCTTACTACCCAAGCCACGGACATGGTGCCTGCTTCAGATTTCTGTCCCACACACTGGAAGGCTTGGTCACTGTTTTTCCTGCACCCTATATGCTTCAGGTGTACATGGTGATGTGGCTTGTTTAAGTCACACCCATTGGAAACATTACAGCAGTATTTGATTTGGAGAAGAGGCCATAGACCAGCAAGCAACAGTATTTCGTATGCAGTAGGTCCCATTGGAGTGGAGATATTCAGTTCCTACCAACTCAGTCGGTAGAGCATAGAACTCTTAATTTCAGGGTCATGGGTTCGAGTCCCACATGGGGCAAAATATTCCTGCATTGCAGGGGGGCTGGACTAGATGACCCTGTGGTCCCTTCCAACTCTACAATTCTACGATTCTGTTACTCAAGTAACAGCGTTGGGATTTATCTCTCCCGGAGATTCTGGGGTGTCACTGCCCAACAGAAGAGACTGCCCTAGCCTAGACGGACTGGTGGCCGAAGTCAGTAGAAGTCAGTTTCCTGTGCTCAATCTCCCACAATACAAATACTTCTAAAAATGACAAATTGTAGTGGGGAATATCAGAAAATTGATGGCAACTTAAAGAACGTGCTAAAATTAATAGCTTTCCCTTCAGTCCTATTCCCCATGGTTTGGGTGTCAAGTCTGTCATTTCCCGAGTTTCAAAGAAGGCCCAGTTTCCTTCCTTGAAATCAAAGTTCCCCTGAATTTCATATGCTTTTGCCTTTGCAAAGCATCTGCATATGCCAAAGACAAATAATCATAAGGGTTTGAAGAAATCTGTGTTTGGAAGACAAAATGCAGATTGTTACTGTTCCTAATGTTTTCCACAGCTTATGAGACAAGCCCCTCGGGACACAGTGTTTTGGATTCTAAACTCTCTCGTTACCATATTAATTGCTTTTGTCATGACAGTTTTGGCATCTATAAATGGCTGCAGCCATGCTGTGCTCCTCGAGAGACCAATCAGGGCAGGCAGAATTGGTTTACTGGCTCCCAAAGCAGCTTGTGCGAAAGGTGCTGCGTTTCAAGCACATCTTTTAATTCCTCAAGCCTGAATGGGGAGCCAGTTATACTCCAGGCTAAAGAGAGCAAGAAAGCTTTCGTTTGGAATGAAGCTGCACACAAAACAATCATCTTCTTGGCCAGGGCAACCTTGGAGAAAAGATTTCTCTGTGTGTGCATATGACGAGCATACCCAGATATTTAGGACTACGAGAGAAGAGGGGCATGTCAATCTAGGGCACTGTTTTGAGGGCGGGGGTTGTGGCGGGGAAGGAGAGGAGTTCACAGAATGGTTCTAGAGCAGGGGTCAGCAAACTTTTTCAGCAGGGGGCCGGTCCACTGTCCCTCAGACCTTGGGGGGGGGGGACTATTATTTTGGAAAAAAAAATGAATGAATTCCTATGCCCCACAAATAACCCAGAGATATATTTTAAATAAAAGCACACATTCTATTCATGTAAAAACACCAGGCAGGCCCCACAAATAACCCAGAGATGCATTTTAAATAAAAGCACACATTCTACTCATGTAAAAACACCAGGCAGACCCCACAAATAACCCAGAGATGCATTTAAATAAAAGCACACATTCTACTCATGTAAAAACACGCTGATTCCCAGACCGTCCGCAGGCAGGATTTACAAGGCGAATGGGCCGCATCTGGCTCCCGGGCCTTAGTTTGGGACCCCTGTTCTAGAGTCTAGTCCTCCAGAAAAAAACTACAAAAACAAAGTATTTCAACAGCACTTGTAGTGGTTCTTTATATATCCTGCAGCAAATAAATGTATCAGATTCCACTGAAGAAAATCACATGTGGTCTGGACGGCGAGAAGCATAGGAAGAGGCCTTTCACTGAGCCAGTCCAGACTCTCTGGGTTTCAAGGCAGACTTTCTCCCAGTCCTACCAAAGATACTGGGAATTGGCCGTTGCTCCTTCTCCATGGCTTTTCCCCCCTCCTGCACCCTGGACTCCAGGGAGAACTCTGGTGGAATCCCCCCTATTGTTTCGGGGATTCCATGGGGTTACCCCGGTAACAGTGACAGGAGTGAACAGCAGGAGTGCTCTGACCAGCACCAGATGGGAGCTGCTGTTTTAGTTTCTCCTCTGATGCAGCATTGCTCTGGAACACTGTGGGAAATTAAAATGGTGGCTTGCTGGCCCAGGTGCTGCAGTTGGGCTTGCCCAAGAGCTCACACCTGTGAAGAACTCAGTCCTTCTTGAGATAACTTCAGCTCCTTCCTAGTCTTTTCTAGTCCTAGTAACTGTTGCTTACAAGGAGTGGATAGGGAGGTTTGCACGGTGGCAGAGGTGCCAAGTTCCACACGACATTGGGGGTTCATCGTGTGCACATTATGTGCATCAGGAAGAGCCTGTGAGGCCTGAGGAGGCCCTCTGCCACCGTGGGGAAACCCAGCAGGGTCCTCTGCCACTGTGGAGAGGCCTGATGGAGCCCTCCACTGCTGCGAGGAGGCCCAGCGGGGGCCAGCCCCTCAAAATGGGGGGGGGGCTCAGCCCCATCTCCACATACTTTGGGAGGGGCTGAGCTGGAAACTCACAATGGGCAACAGTGATTCACTTGCAGGAGCCAGTGTAGTGACTTTGCCCCATTCTGACAATGACCATGGTGGAGAAGCTGGTTGACTCTGGTTGTAACCCAGAGTGTTCACCAATGGGTCCTTGTCAATGCAGTGACAAATGGGGTTCATTTATCCTGCACCCATGGTTGTTCAACATCTTAGAAATTACTTGGATGAAAGAATAGAGGGGATGTTCATCAAATTTGCAGATGACACCAAATTGGGAGGGTAGCTAATCCCTCAGAAGACAGAATCAGAATTCAAAATGACCTAAGAATTTGGGAAACTTGGCCAGAGCCAACAAAATGAATTTTAACAGGGACAAATGTAGGTTCTACACTTAGGTTGGAATAACCAGATTCACAAAATATAGAAAGTAGGGACCCATTGTTTGACACCACTACATGTGAAAAGGAGCTAGGGATCTTAGTACACCACATACTTAACGTGAGTCAACAATGTGATGTTACAGCAAGAGAAGTTGATGCACTTCTAGGCTGAATCAACCAAAGCATAGTGTCCAGACCAAGGGAAGTACTATGACCACTGTATTGTACCTTAGTCAGACCCCCACTTGGAGTCCTGTGTCCAGTTCTGGGCACCACAATTTAAGATGGATTTTGACAAGCTAGCAGGTGTGCAGAGGAGGGTAAGCAAGGGGTTAAACGGTCCGGAAGAAAAGTCTTATGAGGAATGGTTGAGGGAGTTGAGTATGCCTGGCTTGGAGAAGAGAAGACAGAGAGGAGATATGATAGCCACCTTCAAATATCTGAGGAGCTGCCACATGGAATTGGAGCAAGCTTGTTTTCTGCTACTCCAGAGGGTGGGATCTGAACCAATGGATTCAAATTACAAGAAAGGCCATTCTCACTAACCATTTGGAAGAATCTTCTGACTAACAGCTGTTCAACAGTGAACACACTACCTCAGAAGGTGGTGGACTCTCCATGTTTTAAAGCAGAGGTTGGATGGTCATCTGTCATGGATGCATTAGTTGAGATTTCTACATTACAGGGGGTTGGACTAGATGACCCTAGGGGTCCCTTCCAACTCTACAATTCTATTATTCTAAGTGGACACAGGTCAAATTAAGATGGGATTTGTGTGATCCATGCAGAGCCTATACACAAGGACCTCTCACTGAAATCAGACATGTGGGCCAGTTCAAAATGTTCATATAACAAGTAGCATTATTTTGGGATATAAATGGAATAGATAGTACCGGCATTTCCCTCGCCCGCCCGCCCCCATGTCAAAAGTGTGGCACTTACTGTAACAGCTTCATGGTGAGTACCAACATGTTTTGTTTTTTAAATAAAAGCACTGATAATAAATAATATGAATATATGGTTAGATGGAAAGAGTGTGTAATCTCTACCAGGTGAACATTGACACCATCCTGATAAGTGTCTGACGATGAGTCCTGCAGATATATTATCTTTATATTCCTGGATGTAGTCAATATTGGCATTAATCTTAACAGTAGGAGCCAAACTACATCATCTGTAGTTCCAAGGCTCTTTTCTTTTCTTTTCTTACAATCGCTTTGCTTTTTCATGCAAAGCAGCTGCTGGTGGCCTCAGGTTGAGCAGAGAAAGGGAGATATCTGACTATTTAACTTTTTTTCTTACCAGCCATTTGCCTGCTCCAAACCTGTGGTTTCACACCAGTGGGAAAAAGGATATGAGGACACTGTCTCTTTTACCCCTGGGGAGAAAAGAGCCCATCTAGGTGACCTACCTCACCCTTTGAAAATAATGGCACTGGGTTAATGAAGGATTTCAATTTTAATACGGCATTAACAGCTCTCAATAGCTTTATCCTTAGGAACCAATGAAAGGTGAAGGAAAGAGCCATTATGAAATGTACTCTGCAATTATCTTTCCCTGTTAAACTTTGTACATTTGTGACATTCGGTGGAAATGTGGTACAGCGAAAGTAGAGGGATCAATGTGGGAAAACTGAAGTGAGCACATGAGTAGACACTGGGGGCAGTCAATAAACAGCAGAACATCCATTATTCATTTCTAATTCCCATCCAAATCAAGAATCAGAAGTGGAATCATCTGACAGGCAGGACAGGTAGGAAATTGTCCATCCAATTACATAATGTGCAGCTGATGAAATGCTGAAAAATGCAACACAATGCCAAAACCTTGCCAGATGTGTACTGTTAAACAACTTTTTTCTATGACAGTATGAATTTTAGAGTCCTTTTCTATCTGCAAAGTTGAAGAGGTGCTTTAAGTTATGAAAATAAAATTTGGAGGTGCTATTACACTACAATGAGCAACACATTTTTAGTCAACTTTCAAGAAATGTCATTAATTTTATCAGAGGATTGTGGTGGGTTGTTTTGTTTGTTTGTTTGTTTGTTTTGCTTCTCGTAAAAGTTCTCAGATGATTTGAACAAGCAAGAAGCTCCAGGCTTCCTCAATGACCTTATCAGATGCTGCTTCTGGAATATTCAGCTGGCGGTCTGCGCACAACCTGCAACTACTTGACATCTGTTCTACAAGTGATTCTTCACAAACACAACCAAGGCTTAAACTGGTTGCCCAGTAGGTGTGGCATTTAAAGCAGCACAGCTTCTGGATTCTACCAAGGCATAATTATGTACCTGCACCATTTGTCATATCTAAATCACGACCCACCCACAGTGGCAGAAGAGGTGGGAGAGCCTACTCTGCTTTTGAGGAAAGGAGATATGCTGGGCCAGCCCTGGAGGACACATACACTACGGACTGACAGCAGCTGGCCTGGACACCAGACTTCTGACTGGAGTGGGGAGAATTCTATAAAAAAACAAAAAAAAACCAACCCCACTGGGTTGATGTGAATGGTTTTGGGGGCTAAGGTGGACGTCAATGTTGCGTTTTTCTTCATTTACTAGCTGACCCGGCCACGCGTTGCTGTGGCTCATTTTGTGAAATGGCAAAGGAAGATGTAAAAGAGAAAGCGTATGCCTCCCCACAGCTTATCCTGTTGAACTCCCGCCTGCCTCCTCTCCGTATTTCCCATTTTCGCTTGCCTCCCCACAGCTTCTCCCATTGAACTTCCGCCTGCCTCCTCTCCGTATTTCCCATTTTCGCTTGCCTCCCCACAGCTTCTCCCATTGAACTTCCGCCTGCCTCCTCTCCGTATTTCCCATTTTCGCTTGCCTCCCCACAGCTTCTCCCATTGAACTTCCGCCTGCCTCCTGCTTGTCTTTCCCCCGTTTTAGCCTTCCTCCCCACAGCTTCTCCCGTTGAACTCTTGCCTGGCACCTCTCTGTCTCCCCCCCCCCCCACTTTCGCGTTGCTGAGGGTTTTTTTTAATGCTTTTCAAAATTCTCCTGACCCCGAGAGTATTCTGGAAGCTCCTGTTTTCCTTCTTCCCTGTCCCTTTACATCAGGAGTCAGCAACCTTTTTCAGCCTTGGGCCGGTCCACTTTCCCTCAGACCATGTGGTGGGCCGGACTATATTTTTTTTGGGGGGGGGGTAGAAAATGAACTAATTCCTATGCCCCCACAAATAACCCAGAGATGCATTTTACATAAAAGAACACATTCTACTCATGTAAAAACACCAGGCATGCGAAGCTGCGGCGGCCATTTTAGGTTAGGGCACTGGCGCC
Source organism: Lacerta agilis (assembly GCF_009819535.1). Classification (NCBI taxonomy): domain Eukaryota; kingdom Metazoa; phylum Chordata; class Lepidosauria; order Squamata; family Lacertidae; genus Lacerta; species Lacerta agilis. Next base: position 98,416,521 of record NC_046315.1, on the reverse strand, counting down.
TTAAAGAGCATTCTCCCCTACCCCAGTCCCAAAATTAAAGGTAAAGGTAAAGGGACCCCTGACCATCAGGTCCAGTCGTGTCCGACTCTGGGGTTGCGGCGCTCATCTCGCTCGATAGGCCGAGGGAGCCGGCGTTTGTCCGTAGACAGCTTCCGGGTCATGTGGCCAGCATGACAAAGCTGCTTCTGGCGAACCAGGGCAGCGCACGGAAACGCCGTTTACCTTCCCGCTGGAGCGGTCCCTATTTATCTACTTGCACTTTGACATGCTTTCGAACTGCTAGGTGGGCAGGAGCTGGGACCAAGCAACGGGAGCTCACCCCGTGGCAGGGATTTGAACCGCCAACCTTCTGATCAGCAAGCCCTAGACTCTGTGGTTTAATCCACAGCGCCACCTGGGTCCCCTAGTCCCAAAATTACGCAGTCCCAAAATCACGCACCCCAGCGACACAATCCCCCCAGAGCTGGTCTTACTCAGTGCGACCTCTCAGGCATGCCTCCTGCTACGTGGTTTTTCTCTCTCGCTCCACAAATAACCCAGAGATGCATTTTACATGCGAAGCTGCGGCGGCCATTTTAGGTGAGGGCAAAGGCATTGCTCTGGCCAGGTCTGATGACGTTAACAGGCAATTCGCCTTTCTATTGGATGCTGTTGGAGTCTTCATTCCTTTTGCTGGTGAGGTATAATAGGTGCGCCATTTTTGGCCTTTATTCTATATTTTAGGCATGACAGGTGTGTGTGTGTTTTTTTTTATTATGCTATATCCTTCCCCCATGGCCATGTTATGCTTTGTCCTAAATTTGATGTGATTTGGTCCAGCGGTTACGGAGCAAGGTGCGGCCGGAAGCACACGCAATGGGAACATTTTTATATATATAGATTAATTTGTTATTGGGTGGGTGTATTGTTTTGTTTATTGTTTGTTTGATGTTTTTTAATCACAGTTTATTTTTGTTTTCTCAGCATTGTTGTATGGAATATTAATGTGTTGTATGATCCCATTTTTTTCTGTGGCATAATATATTTATGAATATTTTCCCCCAATGTACGTTCCTTAAGTGAGAAGCAGTTTTAAAAGTTAAATAAATGAAGCATATGCCTCTCCTTGGTTACTAATTAGCCGAGTCTAACTGGAACATAATCTTCCTTCCACCTAATGCTGCCCATTCTCAAGTGGGAGGTGCAGGCATCTCCTTCCTTGGAGGTTTTTAAGCACAGGTTGGGTGGTCACCTGTCATGGATGAGTTCCCTGCATTGCAGGGGTTTGAACTAGATGACCCCTGGAGTCCCTTACAACTCTACAATTCTATTATCCTGTTTTGGTTAGCTGAGGATACCTCAATACAGCTTGAGATGGGATAGCTATTTCTGCACCTGCTGTGACTCACAATCTGTGCCTGTTGCCACAGAGTGTCTACTGCACCCAGCCTTGTATTCAGTATCATCCCCCTTGGTCTCAGGAAGCCCAGTGTTTAACCATATGTCCCTGAGGCACAATTTTGTTCCATCTTTTCTCCCCAGGTTGTACTTTTCTCTGGGAGCCATCCTCCTCAGCCTTGCCTCCCCTTCTCCACCCACTGAAGTTTGCATGGCCGAACAACTGTTAGAGCCTAAATTTCCACCAAACCATCTGCCTTCATTTTCTGGGCTTTGGCTATTTCATACGCAGGTTTAGGATGTTTACAGGGAATGTCCCCATAAAGTAAATTTAAAATGTTTATGGAACATTCCAAGATCCAAAGCAATGCAATACTGATGGCAGAAGTGGGACATGGGCATGCCTCTGGTGAAACAGGATTCAATCTGTCAAACCCCACAAGTTTCCTCTCAAAAGAAAATTAAGTGGAAATGTGTGTGTGTGTGTAGGAAAATCACTCATTTAAAGTAGCTTATAAAACTGATATTATAGACTAACCAGGTTCATTAACAATGCAAATATTTTAGTCGCTTCAGGTAGGTAATGTCTTACCAACAAGCCTTGAGCACATCAAAGAGGTTTTCTTGCACTTTAGATTGTGCAATTCCCTTCTGAATGTGAGCTGATAGGGCGTTCCATTTCTGAAGCTCTAATCCTCAAAACACATAACCCCCAGTAGCTCCTCTGGGTCCAATGGGGCTCCTCTAGAGCATGTAGTTTAAGTATTGCACCTGAGTATGCAAAGGGGGAGGGAAAATGACTCTATTTATCTAAGAGAGCAGTGACTTTGCCCAATCGTCTCATTCGGGTTTAAGGCTGACAGCATTACTGCCTCTGCAATTTGATTGCTTGTCACTTTGATATAAGCACCCAATAATAAGCTTTATCCAGGCCATTAGATGGTTGGATGCATTTGAAAGGTTAGTCTATAATACTATTCTCAGCATTTGTAGAAAGCCTTCAGAGAGGTGTGTGTGTGTGTGTGTGTGTGTGTGTGTACATGCGCAAGAAATGGACTGTTGGCCAATAAAAATTTGGGCACTCACTTGAGTGAAAGGAGGGATGCTGTTGTACAGGTAAGATTTCTGCATGTGCCCCCCAAGGTCTTCTTCAGGTTGCATAATATCATAGAATTTAAGAGCTGCAAGGAACCCCAAGGCTCATCTAGTCCAGCCCCTGTGATGCAGGAATCCTGCCCATAACCACCCCTGGGTGGACTTGAACCACCAACCTTCTGGTTAACAGCCAGATGCACCAACCCATTGTGCCACCAGATTTTGAACTCATGCTGCAAAGGTGGGAGGGGAGGCATCCTTTTTCTATGATGGATCATAGCTCAGTGCTGGAGCACTTACTTGGCATGCAGAAGATGGCCGGATCAACTCTGAGGAAAGGATAAAGGTGATGGGAGGGGGAAATGTGAACCAGAAAACCTGAAGAGCTGGTGCTGTTCAGTGTAGAAAATACTGGAATAGATGAACAAGATGATGTGGTATGAAGCAGCTCCCTAAGCTTAGGGTTGAGGACGATGATTTTGCACTCCTTGTGAAAAAGTTAGCTTATATTATTTAATTGCCCCTGCTCAGTACTATCATTCCATAGTCCTATCGGGTCAAGTGTGTGGCAGCATCCTGATTACACAGTACATGGGAATGCTTCCCATCACCACCACACAAATACACTGAAAGAACAGGAGGTGGAGGGTGAAGGTGAAGGTGAGGCTTAAAAGATGTTTTACTATGTTGGAACATGTTTGGCTCTTGCTCCTTAGCACCCACCCACCCCACTGCTGCTGCTGCCTCTCACCCCTATCCGTAATAGGAATATTTGATTATCTTGCAGGGTTGTTGCTAACAATTATTGAGAAACAGGTAGGTAGCTGTGTTGGTCTGCCATAATCAAAACAAAATAAAAAATAAAAACATTCCTTCCAGTAGCACCTTAGAGACCAACTAAGTTTGTTCTTGGTATGAGCTTTCATGTGCATGCACACTTCTTTAGATACCCACTTCTTTATTTTGTTTCGATTTATTTTGTTTCGATTATTGAGAAATACACCATTAGTCTTTGTTAGAAGCGCAAAGGAATAAAAGAAAATATATCTTTAAAAAGGCTCCTGTAAGTGGAGGGGGGGAAGGAATGTGCATATGAATTAAACTTCCTCAAAAATATAATATTTTTAACATTGTCACAGAACATAGGGCAGAAGAAAAGGGCAATTGCACAATTTAGTAAAATTGCCACAGAGGTTTTCAGTGTCCAGCTGGGGTTCTTTGATGCAATGAACACGTGCAGTTTTTTAATCCCTAAGAGGCTGTAGTTAGAAATGTGGATTTTTGAGTTCGAGTTTTCCAGAACAAGTCCCCTTGCCTGCCATACATTGCCTACCCTCTTCCACTTAAGTCTCCTTGTAATTCCATGCTATGGAATTCCAATAAGCTCTTTACAAGGGTGCCAATTAGAGAAATACATAACCCCCTGAAGAAATGTTTTTGAATCTCTTTCAGCATATCTCAAAATCCTTCAAATGCTGTGCCTGATGAGCACGCACACCCAATTCACTTTGAATTCCACTTTTTAGACAAAATCTCAACAACAACATGGATGCCAGCATTTTTCTTTGGAGTACTTTCTCCTGCTTAGGTATCTGTCAACCCCAAGATTAGCAGTGAAATGTGCAGGTGGTGTCAGTCTCTAATATTCTTTGAAGGACTATAATAAAAGGTGCTGGATGGGCAAAAACCATTATTTGATTAGCTTTCTCTGTCCCAAATCCTGTGCTCTACTGCCTTTCAGATTTCCAAGCTGCCAAAAACTCAAGTTGGAAAAGTGCACTTTAGACCCACCATGCATGGGGAGCAAAGATTTCACATGGTGAAAGAAAGTGGATAATTGTATTAACTGCTGGAAAGTTACTACGAGGTCACCGCGATAAGCATGGCAAATGTTTTCTGTCATGTCAGCCCTCTTTACTTGCCTATTGTGCAGAGGGGGGGATTGTTTTACCCTGAATATTTTGTCCTAAAGTGACTGATGTGGCTGATGGTTCACCGTATGTGGAGGACAGCATGCTAGACGGAAAGAATTGGCCCCCTTGGTTAAAACACAGCAAGAACTCAGATAAATATATTCTAGCCAAGGAGATGAGGCAGAGAAGATGAATGGCTTGCAAGAGACAAAACTCTCCTCTTCCCTCACCTCAGGAAATGAGGTAGTGCATAGCAGAAGCACTGTTGCCCAATGACTTGCTGTTTTCTTTTCACTGTGGAAATGAAGGCTGAAAGTCACGGATGCAACCCCTGATCTCTCAGTCTATGAACAAATAAATAGCAGTCATGTGACGTTGGAGCTTTGGGTGAACGTCCCCAAATTCTCCTGCTCCTTCACAGTGGGAAACGATGCTGTGAGAACAACTCTGAGCATTAGAAATAATATTTCTATATCACACTGTCCAGCAAGCACACTGCAGCAAAAGAAGCACTGACATCAGGGTAAAATGAAGCAGATCAGGCTGGTCCACACATCCATGTGTATATTGAGTCGTCTTCCCATCATTAGATAAGATGCATGTGTGAATGGACTCCAGAGTGGGGGAAACTGTTGTGCTTGAGGTGAGGTGAAATAATAGGGAGCTTTTATCTGACTTCTTCATCATCATCATCATCATTTGTATATTCTACCTTTCTGCCAAGGAGAAGGTGAGAGAGGCTGACTGGTCTCAGGACACCCGGTGGGTTTAAATGCTGAGTGGTGTTTACAGGCAGAGCCTCCCCAGTCTAAACCAGGACTCTAACCACTATGGCAGGCTGTTTCTCAGTGTCAACATAGGTGTTGATGAGTGACTCAGACCTGATGTAGTATAGTTATTTTCTTAAGCAGTTTTGTGGTCTTAAGTAGGAGTAGCAGGGTTTCTGTATTTTTACTCTGATTGATTGAGTGACTATATTTCTATGCCGCTTTTCATTCAAATGAATCCCAAAGTGGGTTAAAAATAACATGATAGAACATAATAGAACATCACAAATACAGCATAAGTCATATAGAATAATTAACAAATCATCAGTGAAACAATTGTAATCTATAAAACACTGCTAACAAAGCAACAACTAAAAAATCAGCTAAACATCACAATTAAAGCAAAAGGCATATTATATGATTAACAAATCAATACAGCATTTATAATCTATAAAACAACATTAACAACATTAACAAAATAGCAACCAAAAAATAAACTAATCAGTTATGCTCCAAATCAAGAAAACCCTCACCCACAGTTCAAGTCTTGCCCAAAACACACACACACACACAGCAGTCCACCATCCCCTCAGTCTCCACCTCCCCATCTTCAATACAAAGGTAAGAATCTTGACCCTATCCTACAGGTGCAGATTGCTGAGAGAAGTGCATGAAGCGCTTTGAATACATGAATGTTTGAGCCATTTGAATCACATGTAAAAGTCTCATTATTGCTCAGCACCCTTCAAAACACACAAATGCATTGTGCCATCAGTGTACATGATGCTTTATGTAGTAACAGAAAAGCCACATCATTTTCCTTGTGCTGTGTGCATATGTACAAAGGTAAGATTTTGCATTCAGTTTTGAAAAGGGCCATCTGTTGTTGAAGTGATGAAAATATGTTATCTGTTTAGCGGGGATCTCAGAGCTACCAACACCTTCCTATTTCACAGCAAAAAGAAAGCCTCCTGTTTTCTGTGAATGTATATTGCATTCTCTAACTGTTCTGCTTTTAAAATATACTACTTGTTTCCTTTATCACAGACTTGGATCTGCCCTGTGGGGGTGGGGTGGGGGTTATTCCATCGCTCATTTGCTTTGTTCTCTCCCTGCTCATTTGTTTTCTTGGCTGTGGATACAGCCAGCTCATTTATCTAAGTAAAATTGTCCTTGAGTGGTTGTTCTCTCTCTCTTTGTTCTTTCGTTTTTGCCGGTCACTTTGTAACATGGAATCCCTGTAATATTCCATTGGGTTCATTAACACACTACATTTATGGCTGTAAAGAAAGAGGAACAGACAATCATTTCAGCAGAGCTGCTTTCAAAGTTAATGTCACAGATTTTTAAGAAATCACACTGATTATTCTAGTCTTAGGGAACAATTATAAATTAATAAATATTAAGATGAAACAGGTATAACAATACATACCTAACTCTGAAACACAAGGTTCACTTGGCATTGGCGATGAATGAATCTGTCCATTTCTCATTTTTTCCACTCTTTAGTTCTCCATATTTCCACATCTGTTTGCAATTTTTTTAAAACACACACTCAAATCTTCACAAAAATCCAGCAGTATTTTAGTGCCAATTTTGCCTAATAAGCACAAAGTTATGCAGTTTTGGCTAATGTACACATTTTTTTGGAATGAGGGAGTACATTTGGAATTACAATTTTCAGTTACAGATATCGCCTTTTGCATGTATTTTTTCACAAATATATGCATTTTATGTGCTCTTTACCTTAAAGAGGTGGGGGGAGGGGGGATTACTAGGCATTGCAAAACATCAGGGAAATCCAGCCAATGAGGAGACAGGACAAATGCCCTTATTGGGACGTGCTGCCCACCACTCCAGACTATTTAGACCAGCATGGTAAGGAGGAACATCTGCACCATGAAGCCTTTTTGGGCAGGCTCAAGCTGAGTCCTGTAAGAGGCAAATAGTGTTTGGTCTGGAAGCAAGCACTGCCATCACAGTGGCAGAAAAGAACACCCCACTCTCTCAGGGCTTGGATACTTTATGAAAGGAGAGGTGATGATTAATGCTGGCTAGGTACTTGACGTCCTTCCTGTTCCAACACTGAGAATTTCACCTTTAGGCATAGTACCAAAGAATTCAGATTGATACACAATCAATTAGACTCCAGAGGCTCACCCACCAATGACTACTTACAAAATGAACTTAGTTTGATGCAGTGTACATGTTTTAACAAGGTGATGTGCATGGTCAAATCAGGTGGAAGGGTAGCCTTGATGGGCAAATGTGAGATCAAGTCAGGTTTTCAGATGTTTCCCATCCACCTTCATTGTTTTCCTGCTAAGGTTTGGGTTTGAGGGGAAATATGGGTACAAGGCTTGAACTTGGCTTTCTCTACATTTAGCATCATGCTGGACTCAGCCCTGATGGATTGGTCCAGACATGACATGGGACTCATTACCAGGATGAGTCTTTGCTCCCCCAGGCATACAGACTAATTGCACAAGTTTTATGTACCACTTTACAGAGTTAAATGGATTTTAAAGGGTATCTCTGACAGAGGGTAAAATGGAAGGGCCTCTTTCATGTCCAACCTTTTTGAGTACTGAACTGGATATAGATCAACAGACTAGCCATCTGCCTGAGGAAAAGGCAGGGCAGTCTGGAAGAGATTCAACTTTTGCTACAGGGCAAAGAAAATGGCCTTTCTTTAGCTTCAAGAGCTGCTAGGCCAGGCCACCTCACCTTTGCCTGTGAAGTGATTGCTTCAGGCTGAGACTTCCTTTCAAGGCTATTTGATGCAACAAAAAGTATGGTATCTTGTCACTGTCGCATGTGGGTTTTGGGACAAATGTGTGTCAACATTTCTATGTAGAAGGAACTTATGGTGCATCATAATCTGGAATCCTTTGCATTGGATCAGAACCTTTGTTTCACCTTGCCTTTGTTTCACAGAGTTTGGAACTTTAGATAAATGATAGAAAATGCCAAAAAAAAATGTTTTAAAATTTGACTTTTCCCTTTACCCCAAGGCCCGTTCCTTCCTTCCTTCTTCCTTCCTTTCTTCCTAAAGGTATGACCAAGGTTGACCTTTGTGACCTTTGTTTCAACCAGCATCCCGGTGGAGTTTAGAACACTGTGTCATTTTCACAGGCAAAGATCTGTAAATGCTGTAAATGCCAAGTCCTGTCCTCAGGGTCTTCAAGTAGAGTTAGGAAGCCCTTGCTATTCATCAGCCAAGAGGGCAGGAAGGGAGACTGTTTGTTCCAGGACAGCATGTAAGAGAAGCTACCTGCCTATGATAGTAGTCAAGACAAGTTGAGAATCTAGAGTTCCCTTTTGGTGGAAGAATGTGATCTGCATTAAGGCCTGTTCAGTGTAATTGTACCTGGTTGTGGGGATAAGACAAGCTTCAGCAGCTCAGCATCTTGAGGCACCTGGACATTGAAGGACTGTTTACCCAACATACTTCTGATTGCTAGGCAGCTCACTGGGATGTTGGAAGAGAACAATCCTAGAGTCCATTATAGCCCATTGTGTATCAGCCAGGAGAAGTAGGGACTAGGAGCCTACATACCAAGGCTCAATTTATGATGGGAAGACAATGAAAGGCACAGATCAGCAAAATGTTTCACATAGTGCATTTCTACTGGATGAGGCAACAGGAAATCTTGCAGTAGTCGCCTTAGATTTTGAAAAGCTTGCATTTGATTTATATAGATCTGGTTATTCTTGTTGAAGATCCTTGTTGTTAACAAAGCTGACTGCTAATCCAAGCAACTGTCTTGCGTCTTCATCCCAGTGCAGTTGGCGCAAATGAAACAGCAGGAGGAATGTGGAATTTTGCATCAAAATCTCAAATGTGCATAGTTTTCAATTTGAGTAATTCATTCATTTCTCAAGAGAGACAAATTTAGAGACAAATGGCATGTCATTTTAAATAAATGCTCTACTGATCTTATGGTGTTATTGATAGAGACCTCAAAGATGGAGGCTGGCAGATTAAAGACAGAACTACCATGTATGAGAGCTGAGCTGAAGGCCACTGTGGTTGCAATTCCAAGAGTGTATACCAAAAAGACGGAGATATTAAATAATAAATTGGAAATGCAGCTGAGGGAAATCAGAGAGCAAAAGTTTCAAAGAGATTTAGATGACTATGAAGAGAGCAGAATAAATAATTGGCACTGAAAAGGTTCTGATAGAAAAAGAAAACAACCAATTACTTTTGGCCTCACTCCAGAAACAAGTCATGATGATCAGGGCAGAGATAAATCCAGTAAGGCCAGCCTACAGGTACATTTCATGGGTAGCAGTAGAGACTGGGGTTTACCTTTTGGGAAAAACAGAGTGGGGGAAGTATAAACTCTAGCTCCTGCAATGGCAATACATCCTTTTTTCAGATGTGTCCTGAAAAAGAGGCCATGCCAGTGATTCCCAAAACGTTTTCCCCCATGGACCTGTTGAAAATTACTGCAGGTCTTGGTGGACTGCTTGGTGGACTGCTTGGCGGACTGCTTAATTATTTCCATTATTATTTATTTTTTTAAAAATTATATACCACTTGTTGCTCCTCTTCCCTTCTCTCCACTGCAACGCAGCGCCTGGCAATCAACTTTGTCAGCGGCCAGGGAAGGGGAGGTCGGTGTCGGGTGAGTGGCATCGCCATGAACCAACTGCCCCAGGGAGCTTAGGTGGCTTCAGTGGTGGGCACTTGGCGCCCTCCAGAATTCGGCGCCAGTTGCCTCGCACCCCTTGCACCCCTGCGTAAAGACTGCCCTGAATTCGCTTTTACCAGAGGATTTCCATGGGGCAGCTTTATACTATGTCTAATTTGCTACTAATCAGATAATTGTACATTTAACGATTATACAGATTTGTTACTGATTTTAAGTATGCTCGGTCCCAGCTCCTGCCCACCTAGCAGTTCGAAAGCACGTGAAAGTGTAAGTAGATAAATAGGGACCGCTCCGGCGGGAAGGTAAACAGCGTTTCCGTGCGCTGCTCTGGTTCGCCAGAAGCGGCTTTGTCATGCTGGCCACATGACCTGGAAGCTGTCTGCGGACAAACGCCGGCTCCCTTGGCCTATAGAGCGAGATGAGCGCCGCAACCCCAGAGTCGGACACGACTGGACCTGATGGTCAGGGGTCCCTTTACCTTTACCTTTTTAAGAATCAAAAACAAATTTCCCCATTTTTGTGGCCCAAATCCCATTCATGTCATATGTTGTTTGTACTGTCACAATGCTGTGAGGATCAGACTGCATGTCTTAGCTTTCTATACAAATGACTATTATGGATTAATGTCTTGAAAATCACACAGTTTCCTTAAGCAGAGTCCTAGATATACACAGTTTCCCTGGCAAAATAAAAAACAAATCTTTCCATGAAGCAAGTGAGTGTCTCTTACAATGGAGTCAGCTCCTGCATCTAAAGTAAATCTGACCTTCCCTCTTTATTTTCGTTTTTTGATATTTCAGAAAACTGCATGAAAACATCTCTGAACGCAACTTTAAAGAATATTGAATCAAAAATAGTTAATCAGAAGTCAAGAATACGCTGAACTGGCTTTGTTAACTAACAATCTTAGAGGAAATTCCAAGCAGAAATTTGTGGGAAAATGGGATATATATACGAGATATGTGAAAAAAATAGAACAACAGCTTTGCTTCCATGCCAGCTTTTGAGTGTTAAATGAAGGATAACAAGTTGGGAAATTCCGGACGTATAATGTGCTAAGAATGTACTGGGAAATATATATATGAAGGTTTATTGTTTGGATTACATTCTGCTGTAAGAAAGGTAGATGCAAAGGGATGTGACAGGAAGTTGGATTTGTGGTATTTTTGTGTGAATATGAAGATATGCATGTTTATGTTTATCTGCATGCATGTATGCATGTGTGTGTGTGTGTGTGTGTGTGTGTGTGCTTTTTTCTCCCCCCCTTCTTTTTTCTTCTTCTTTTCCTTCCCTTTCTTTTTTGAAAGGGAATCATTCAAGATACAAAAGACAAAATACAGACAAGATAATGTTGTATGTAAAATTTTATTTTGTAATGTTATACAATAATAGTTGGATTAAGATGCTCTTCTTTGTTAAATTAAAATAATCAATAAAAATTAATTTTTAAAAAAAGAAAAGAAAATGACTGCCACACTTCATCGAGCTGCATTTGGGCTGGGCTTCATTTGACATGCTCTCTATAGATATAGATGTATAGGTATAAGCTGAACACTCAAGATACCTTGCTGATCATCTTAAGAGTCTCAGCTTCGCACTTTACATTTAAATTTACTCTTAAAAATGTAAAGTGTGAATACTTGCATGCATATAGGAATATGGCACAAGGTACTCTTTGGAGAGAATGAGGATTAGTTTCCATTCCCTGCTGTACATTTGATATCAAATCACTTTTGCTACATACTACAACATCACTATCCACAACATAAATTGTCTTGGGGCTATGCAAGAAGCATGCTGAGCCTAAGACATTTACCGGTAGCCGTCATCTATGGCTCTCACCTAAAATGTCCTCCTCAGGGGCCAGGATGAACTGCCACCATGCTTATTTATTCATGCATCCTCATGCATGCAAGTTTTCAACAATATCCAAATGATATTGTCGTCATCATATTACCCCCCCCCCCATTTAATCCACATTTATTCTTTTAATTGAAAGGAGCCTAATAGTGGAAACAGGAAATCTGGATTAAAGGGGCTGGGATGGCATATTGATGAAGATGACATCATGCAGATGTCACAGACCCCAGAGAGCAGGTCTAGGCATGAGAGGAGCCATTGCTGTATACCACTAACTCTTTGCAATACAAAGGTATTCCACATTTCCATTACACAACGTTGTAGTAATTCATTTCAGTATGGACTGATTATGTTTAACTGGCAGTGCAGAATGAGTTTCTGATTGTCTGATTTTATAAAGCTTTTATCTCATGGTTCAAAATGAGTACATTCCACATTTTCACAAACTACGTCTAGATCTAGATGACAAATCAAGTCAGCTGACATGCAGGAGAAAATAATCAGGGTCCCCTCTACTTTCTGAAATGTTATCATTTTATGGGTGGGGGGAATCTTATTTTACTCATGCCCCTGTTCCACGTCAGACTCTGTCTTATAATGTATTCACAGCAGGCACTAACACAATGATTTGATCGTTCGTACATCTCTTGTCCTTGCTTCCCCGTAGACCTGCCAAACAGCTGGCCATTGTGTGGGTGAACTATTGCCTTGCCCCTGACCTCTCTGTTACAAGTGATCATTACAATATAAAAAAACTGTCCATTTATCCAAATCAAGACTTGCAAAGTATGAAGCAAGCATTCATAAGGAGGATGCCTGGGTGGTTGCTAGGGGAGACAATTCTGCGCCACCAGCCTTGCATATCTGAGATCACTGTCACTGGATGTTGCTTACATGGTCACTTATCTTAAGATGAAACAGAGATTAGTCAAGAACTTTGTCTTCGGATTTTGCTTCTTATACAACTGAATACATGCAATGAATAATAAATTGCTATACTGTACTAGGAATACTGACTTTCTAAATTAGAGGTAGAGAATTTCAGCCATCCCTGCCTCTCCACTGGAACTTCAAGGCTCTGCCCAGGCTACACCTGCTCTCACTAGTCCTGCTCTGAAACTGTCCAGAGTGGCTCCGTTCAGATAAAACTTTTGCACACCCCTATAATGTAGACATTTTAATGCACACTTTCCTCTAATATAATCATTTTTACACTTTTTCAGTTGGAGAGCTATATCATAAAAATCAGAGGGCTACAAATTTTGCAGGATCACATGTTGTTTCAGAAAGTACAAATTATGCAAATTTTCATCAAAATGCAAATGGAATCAAACCCCCCCCCATGCGCGGGTACAACCTTGTACTCATAAAGAGGGAGACAGTTACAAAAGACGAGGAACCACCATTCTCTACCATAAAAATAATATTTTTTTCTTTGTTTGTTTGTTTGTTTGTTTGTTTTAAACACAGCCATGAGAACTGAAGCAAGTTCAGCTCAGATGGGCTTAAATGTTCCAAATAAACCCATATATTTATGTGATGTTGCTACTTTTCAGACTCAAGCAGAAATCTGAAACACCAAAGAAGCAAAGCAGAAATTAATGCTTTCATTAGGAAATATCAGGAGAAGCTTAAATTAACTTCTGGATTTCCCCCTGTAATAATTATTTATTCCTTGTAATAATTAATCTGTGAAAGCAACTGCAGGATGCAATCCTATACCCACTAACCTGGATATTACTTCTGAGTAGACATGTATAGGATTGGACTGTTAGTCGTTTGTACAAGTGCAAATTGAATTACTATTTTGTTAATGTGGCTCTCATTTAATTATTTGTTTTTGTTGATGATGTGGCACCCTCTAAACTGCTAACCCTATTTGTAAGAAGAACATTATACTGGCTGGTCATTTGCTTATCATTCTGCCGCTTTCTATTTTCTGTTCAGATTGGCCACTGATGTATTTCAGCAGCTACGCACTTTAAATTACTTCAGTAGTAGCAGTTGACATACCTTACGTTTAATCAATATTTACACAGAACAAACTATGCTTAGTCCACCAACTAGATGTTGGAGCATAAATAATAGTGCAGCCAACACTATCGCTCTGTGTATCTTGGAACATATATTAAGGATTGTGGGATGGTGTTATAGTATAAAATGATCTCAGACTGAAACCTTGAAACTTATAACAGTGCCTTATAATAGCACTGTCCAACAATATGAATGGGGAGAAATAAAACGCAGAAGCAGAGAAAACAGATGAAGCTGTGTATGTTTAAAATAAATTACAATGAAGGATCGGCTAGGATATATGGATTCACACAATGCAAATTTCTCTCTCTCTGTGTGTGTGTGTCCATTTGGGTTTTACAGTGTAATGTTATACATAGTTTCTTTAAGGACTTATTCCCTAATCAGAGTGTTTTATGATTGTAGACCTACACCCATTTACCTGGGAGTAAGATCCATTAAACTCAATGGGACTTACCTCTCAGCTGACACTTACAGGATTACACTGTTAAGAGCAGCTTTGAATGTCATGGTGCTGTGAGTGGAGCAAGAAGCCCCAGAGCCACTGGTTCCCTGTTTCTCCATGTCAATGTCACGTCCGAAGCTCTTTCTCTGAACCGCTTCCATGGATTAAAGATAGGCCTGAACTCTTACAAATTCCTTGTGACCAAGGGCGTGGGGTTACTTCTGTTTGCTTCTCTGATTACACGGCTGAGATACACACAATAAACTGCAGAATGTGAATTGCAACTCTCGTACAACTTTCTGACCCTTTGGCGTTAATCCCTAGGTAAGAGAAGAAATGACAACATGTTTTGGTTTAGAGAACCAAGTTCCATTCATGAACTGCATGAGGTTGCCTGCTCAGTTACATTAAACTCGCAACATTTTTAACGTAGTGGATATCCCAATAAAATATTCCATCTGACCAGTTCTGTGTTCAACTTCTGTGAGGCCAACATGACTATCAATGATAAAACAAAATAGGAAATTCTTTCCAGTAGCACCTTAGAGACCAACTGAGTTTGTTCTTGGTATGAGCTTTCGTGTGCATGCACACGAAAGCTCATACCAAGAACAAACTCAGTTGGTCTCTAAGGTGCTACTGGAAAGAATTTCCTATTTTGTTTCGACTATGGCTGACCAACACGGCTACCCACCTGTAACTATCAATGATAAGGCAGCCGGGTAACACTGCAGCAGAACTTTTGATTGTCCCCATCCTCTTGAGATTATAATAGCAATTGGATGAGGGACCTCCAGTACCAGCACAGGAACCCATCCTTGACTAGCATTGGCTAAATCAATTAATTTACTAACAGTTCAATCATCTACTCATCTAGTCAGCCCAATTGAACACACTCTTTGCTTAAGGGCATAAAGTATTTCAGTCTCAATATACTTGAATGTTGTTTGCAAGGCAGTTCTATCCTGTTGTGTAGTGGACTGTGGTGTTGATTCCTCGGGTCAAATCTCATCCTTTGTGGCAGTATTGGCTTTGAGAGCTGCTCTTTTTTCAAGTCCTTCCTCTTCCATCTATCAGAGTACATGTAGACTTTCTTTCACTGACTGTTTCATTGGGAGTAATATATCCATAGGCAGGACATGGAGGGGTTCTTTCATAATCCACAAAGAACACACATAGAGACCGCATGGTCTTTTCTACAGCCAGCTTGTTTGTTTTACATTTTCAGCCGCTGCATTTGTTAGATGTTGCAACAACAATGTTTAATGACTAATATATGCATGTGGTCCCCCCCCCAAAAAAATCTTATTCAAATATTTCATTGTTTATGCCAGAAACAAGGTTTTCAGTTGCATTGTCAGAAAAACAAAGCGTGGCATACTGAACAGACTATGTGGAGAATGAAAGGCTACAGCAGCTTAAGACAGGTACGTCGGTAACAATATCATCAACATTTTGCAATTCACCGCAAGCAACAAAGTCTATTGTCACATTGTGTGCTGCGGAGTTGATTATTTCCACAATGAATCTACAAAATAATGAATTCTCACCGGATATACAAAGCAGGAATAATAGCTTAAGGGCATTTCACACGATCACATGCCAAGAAACTGCAATAGGCATAAGAAGAGAGAAGGATGGGGAGCAAGGAAATAAACGAGAAGCCAGCCTTACCATGTAGCAAACAACTGCCTCTGGCAGCATATCTGGGGCACCATTAAAGGTGGCAGAGGGGCATCTCTCGAGGGGCACAATCCATGGGAATGTTCTCCTACCCAAGCCACATGGAAATGAATATAAGATGTACCAGAGCAGACAAAACTGTTTTGTAATAGTTTTGTCTCTTCTGACTGGCAGCAGATCTCTCTGGTCTCAAACAGAGAGAGGGCTTTCTTATACCTGCTCAGTGGTGTACGGAGCCGCTTTGCCGCCCGGGTGGGGTGTCACTCGGTAGCACGCGTGCATTGTGACATCACGACACATGCGTGCTACAGAGCGCAGTCCGTCCGGGCTGCCGGGCACAAGCAGTCGCATGGACAGGCTGCCTCAGCCTGTCTGAGTGGCAGCTGCTCGTCCTGGGTGCTGGGCGCAAGCAGCACTCCATCCGTGCAGCGGCTGCTCGCCCAGCAACTCATAAAGCTGCAGTGTGCAAGCAGAGAGTTGCTGTGCAAGCAGCCGCTGCATGGAAGTGGTGCCAGGCAGTGGCTTGTGAGTCGGCGTGTGCGCGGGGGGGGGGTGTGCCGAGCGTCACCCCCCCCCTCCAGGCTGGAACTGGGGGCGTGCCGCTTTCAATGCCCCCACCTTGCTACGCCACTGTCCCTGCTGCCTGTGATGTGCTTTCATTGGAGTTGCAAGCTACTAGACCTGGGGTCTCCTGCTTGCAAAGCATGAGATTTCCAGTGATCTATAGCGTCAGCCCCAGCACCTGATTGCAATCCCAGCGTAGCTCCTATGCTGTTGATGCTGACTTGCAGTGATTTCCCAGCCCCGCTTCCTGAGATCTAACAGATGGAGCACATGACCTTATGCATATGCTCTGGAGCGGCTGTCCATGTTAGGGTTGGGTGGTGGCACCACTTTGTGGTGGTTCTGGTCCTACTTGGACAGTGATTTCCAGAGGGTGATGCTTGAGGGGTGCTCTTTGGCTCCATGGAGCCTTCAATGTGGGCTTAAATCCCCCCCCCACTGTTTAACATCTACATGATAACACCCAGCTCTAATTCTCCTTTGCATTTACAGGTGGGGCAGTGGGTGTACTGGACCATTGTCTTGCCTCGGTAATGGACTGGATGGGAGCCAACAAATTGAAAAGTTCAATCCAGATAACAGACACTGTTAGTGGGCTGGATGGATAGGAGGTTGCCTGCTCTTGCATACCCTCCACATTTCCTTAGGAAACAGGGACAGTCTTGATGGGGTTACACTCCATCTAAAGCAGTGGCTATGCAGCTTCGGGGTACTTCCGGATTCACTGGTGTTGCTTGAGACTCAGGTGACCTCGATGGTGTGAAGTGCCTTCCATCACCTTTGGCTGGTGGTCCAGTTGTGCCCCTATCCGGACAGGGATAGGCTAAACTCTGCCTATGCTCTAGAAGGCTCCATGTTAGATTACTGCAATGTGTTACATGTGGGGCTGCCTCTGAAACCTCAGCTGGTACAGAATCTGGCAGCCAGACTGCTCACCAGAGCAAAACAATTTGAGCATATTACACCAATCCTGGCCCAACTGCACAGGCTGCCAATTAGTTTCTGGGCTTCTTTGAAGTCCTGGCTTTGACCTAGAATAACTTAAATGGTTCAGGGCTGCAACACCTCAAGGACTGCCTCTCTCTGTTGGGAGCGAGCCAGCAGTCATGTTAGAGTGAACTCTTTATTAGAAAGAACATGATTGGCACATTGGCAGAATGTCAGCCCTAATTAGCATAGCAGCTCATCTCTTGTAGGTCTTGTGCCATGAATCAGTCGCCAAGACTGAAAGTCCCTCCCTCCCATAGCCATCTAAGTTCTCTCCTCTTTGGGGCCTTTTCTAAGCAATTGGAGACTTCACCTGTGTAAAGTCAACCTCTCCTTCATGCCTCTTCTGGTTCTGGGAGACTGGGGTGTGTGTGTCTTGTAATACCAGGAGAGGAGACACCTGTGGTTCTGCACCAGCCTGACTCATCTCTGCCTCTGGGCCTCCCTACTCCCACTGACTTGCTTCTTCAGCCTCTGCCTCTGATTCTGGACTTCTCTCTGCCACAGACTCTTCTAGCTCACCAAGCCCTGTTACCTCTTCAGTTTCTGACACCTCCTCCTCCCCCCAGACTTCTCCCTTTTCTCCTACATCATCAACCCACCCCCAGGCTCTGAGCTTTCTTCCCTGGTGGGTTTATGAGCTGGCTCCTCCCACCATTCCTCTGTGTCAAACTAGTCTGTGACACTCCCCATATGAACCAAGCTGCACCCAGATCATCATCTCGGGCCCTTCTCCATGTGCCTTGTCCGTGGGAGGCCCACGGGGGGGGGGGGGGGCGACATGAGAACAGGCCTTGCCTGTGGTGTCTCCCCATTTGTGGAATACTCTCCCATTTCTAACCCTGACATCTCCAGCCAGGAACAGAGAAAGTATGAAAATCTGGGAAGTCACTCCTGGTTAGTATAGATAAGATGGAGCTAGATGGCTAGGAGGCTTAGGCAGAGCATCAACCCTGCTGCTGAATGGGGTTTGGAGTGTACACCACCAGAGTGTAACTTTACAGCTTAACTTACACTGGCCTGCTTGACACCAGCTCCTTGTACATAGTTGTTCTAATTTGTCCCCAGTGACATCAGCACGTATGCCGGGGTTCAGTGCTGGAGCTCCCCGTGTGTGAGCTTAAGCTACCCGCGCACGAGGTACCAGTTGTGGGGGAAAAGCGGCCAGCGTTCCGCGTGCTTATGAGCACAGGCGCCGGCCAAGTCTCACAATCCGAAGGTAGCTGAGTAAGATGGAAAATGACTCCGAAGGTGCGTGAGTGAATGAATGCCTCAAAATAAAATAGACGCCTCGAAAACTAATGGATGCCTCAAATCTGAATTGGAACTACTTGTAACCTCCTGCACTAACGTTTAGCAATAAAAGAAACCAAACCAAGGATGTTGTTTAAGCATAAGATTTTTCTGGCAGAAATTAAAAATTCCTAAGACCTTTTCCCTTTTCCCCAAATTGACGACAGACACCGAATATATCTTTAGTGGCTTTGGCAAAACCCGCATAGGCTCATCTTCTGGCCCTAAGCTAAGTTTCCCTGAGCTCTCAGTCCCTGCGCGCCAATTCTTCCGCGATACTAACTAAATAAAACTAAACCGAAATATCTTCCGCAAATCTAGCCCTAGGCTAAACCTAAAAGCCTAACTAAAACCCTCACCGAAATATCTTCTGCAAACTAAACCTAACTAAAAGAAACCCATCCAGCCCGCTCCCAAAAACCCCTTAAACTAAACTTGACTGAACTAAGCTTCAACTGAACAAACGTAAAAGAACGAACGTGCCTAAGTGGGGAGCCTCAGCCTTTTATTTAGGAACAGGTATGACATCACAACAAATAATTCAACCAATAAAACCACTGTTGCTACCCTCCAAAAAGGCGGGAAGCAGGATTAACGTTCATTGATAACTTTGAAACATTACCAGGACTACAAATTAAGGGCGGAATAATCCTAATGGCAAAGTGCCTCTTCATTCTTACTTTCACTTTCACTTTTAGGTGTAAGGATACGAAAAGTAATTCTTAATAACCATTAAAATAAACAAATAACCGCGGATCTTTAACGGATCCACAAAGTGTATTCCGACACACGTAGTGAAATCTGTTTAGTGGTGTAAAGTTGTGATGCCTTCATTACACTTGCCGTAGCCCATTGGATGTGTTTGGTATGAATGGATACCAAATGCATGAGGGGAGCTGGGGAAGGACGCTCACTAGCCTGCAGGCCAGTGTGTGCACCAGCCTCATAGCCTGGTGGTTGCATGTTCAGTATGAAGGGAGCCTCTATGAATGCATAGGTATGTGTGGAGGGCTCCCTACATGAATGGGAATCCTGGGAAGAGCTCCTGCACCTGTACATTTGCATGCACAGAGTCATCGCAGGCACAAAGGTGCCAGCGGTGTGGTTAAATGAGTATAAAACTGCTACAGTCCATCATGCATTTGACACCATGCATACCTGTACTACACATGTAAACAGGACTTTTCCATCCTTACTCATCAGGGCCCCATGTGTGTAATGCAGGCGGGGGGGGGGGGGAACCAGGTGCCAACACAGCAGCAGCTGGAGAAAGCACACAAAGAAGCCTGGAAAAAAAGATTAATAGTTAGGAAAGAAAGATTAATATCCTTGCCTTATTGAAGGAAAATTTCTACACCTCCATTGAAACAGCTAATTTGCGCCTTCAATTAAAAATGAGGTGATATTAATCAGAAACCAACAATATAATATACATGATCTAGCAATTAATAAAAAGCCATATTTAACATTTTCTTCCCCTCCACTAATACAGCAAAGCCAAATTGTCTCTAAAAGAAGGTGTGCCCTTAGCTCTCACGCCTGCCAGCCAAAACTTCGCCAGTAAGAATTGCTCCCACTAAATTAATCAACTAAAGCTTTAGTTGATTAGTCAGTGGAGACCAATTTTAAACCAATTAAAGCTCGGAGCGCTACAAAATAGCCTTTTAAACTACTGTAGAAGGCAGTTTCGACAGCTAGAGGGAATACGGTATCATGAGATCCGTCACTTGTTCAAACCTTCAGTGTTAAGGGTCCCATTGGGCTTCCTTGGTTGTGCTCTGTTAGCTATCAAGTGCAGCACTCAAGGCAATAAAGTTCTCTTCATCTTATTGGAAAAGTGTCCTTATAGGTTTGTCTGGGAGGAAAAAGGCAAGTATGAAATTACTTTGTGTGTAAATAGGTACGTAGAGATATAGGAATATCTATCACAAAGTGTTATGATTTAACAAATGAAAAAAATGAGCCACAAGGAAAGGAATGGAAGCATGCGCTACTGGACAGAGGTCTCTGCAGGCTCAGACATTTTAGCTTAATATATGCACTTCTATGCAATTTTGCCCAATATAAACATATTTGCATAGTGATTTTCCAAACTACAGTTCATTTGTCTATGCTATTTTCACTAATACTTATATGTTTATGCATACTTTACTGAAGTACACAATAAAGCAGTGCTTTTTTTCTTAAAAATGTTTAGGGGTACTCTCATTTTGACTCAAGTAAATCACTGTTTTATACTTCAAATAGGGAAAAATAAATACAGTAAATGGACAAAAGTACAAAGATTCACAAAATGTTTAGGAGTATGTGTCCCCCTGTGTCCCCCCCCCCAGAAAAAGCACTGCAGCAAAGTATAAAAACTGCACTAAAAAATTGGGAAAGTGTAGATTTCAGAGAAAGCTGTTCTTTACTTTGCTTATGGTATTAGATAGTGTGAATTAGCTAGTTTTGCCTTTACATGAGAACGGAATCAAATCTCTCTCCCCGCCCTCATCCCCGCCAGGAATAGCAAGCTGACCCAGACAGTTACTGGAGATGATGTCTCCTCTCAGCCTCATTGTATTGCTAAGCATGAGGCGGAGAAACTCAAGTGGGAACAGGGCATGGAAGGAACCTGGTTGTGGCACAGGCAGTGCCAAGAAGTGTCAAATGGGAAGGGTGCCCTGTAGTTTGGGCTGTTTATTGTTATGGGGATTTCTAAATAGGTTACCTTACCTTTAAATGCAAGTTGAACTGAATTTTCTGCCATCCCTATTTGGGAATATGATGATGTGTGGTGGGTGGGGAGCCCTCAGCTCTTTGGAGGAAGAGTGGCCTAAAAATGTGAGGAATTAAATAGAATTGATACAAAATGGCATGCTCCCCCCCCCTCCTCCCTGTCTGTGTATAAACACACACACATAATAATAATAATAATAATAATAATAATAATAATAATAATAATAACAAGTAACAATTCAGATCAGTAGGGTATCAATTGTTATCACCCTTTGATTCTCAAATTGGGGTAGGATTTTCCCCCAAGTCTCCTCCTTTCCTTTAGTAAATTGATTTTGCTAAATTGACTGTACTGATAGCCTTCGGAGACTGTTGTTCTGTGGCAACGTGGCCAAAAGAGAGACGGGGGGGGGGGGAGGAGGCATTTGGTCGACTTGCATGGAAGAGCATCTGTTTCCTTCCCCATTGGACTTATGATTGCTTTTCTCCCATGTTTTTTTTTGCCCGGAAGGAAACTCTTTATGTAGTCATTATTACTGCCACCATATGTAACGCCACTCCTTTACCAGATTTTTTGTAGATTTCTGCTTGTTTAAGTAGGATCCTACATGAAGCAAACGAAGAAGGCAGCAGCCACAAGTAGGTACTTCTGAGCCAAGCCTAGCCATGAGAAGGGCAACATTTCATTCTTATTTTTTATTAGCCAGCCACCTTAATGACTATCTGTATTTTGTATGTTTTTTAATGGTGACCTATGCTTTCACACACATTCTCCTGCCCACCTAGCAGTTCGAAAGTACATCAAAGTGCAAGTAGATAAATAGGGACCGCTCCAGCGGGAAGGTAAACGGCATTTCCGTGCGCTGCTCTGGTTAGCCAGAAGCAGCTTTGTCATGCTGGCCACATGACCCGGAAGCTGTCTGCGGACAAACGCCGGCTCCCTCGGCCTATAGAGCAAGATGAGCGCCGCAACCCCAGAGTCGGACACGACTGGACCTGATGGTCAGGGCTCCCTTTACCTTTACCTTTACCTATGCTTTCACATTGGACACCACCCTGATATTTTATGATATGGCAATATATAAATATTTTAACAAACAAACAAACACCTGACCAACAAAAGTCAAGCCAGAGGTTAAGGCATCATTGCAAGGTTTGGTAGAGGGGGGGTCAAGTTCAAAGAGGCGTTGCTCGGTCCCAGCTCCTGCCCACCTAGCAGTTCGAAAGCACGTCAAAGTGCAAGTAGATAAATAGGGACCGCTCCAGCGGGAAGGTAAACGGCGTTTCCGTGCGCTGCTCTGGTTCGCCAGAAGCGGCTTAGTCATGCTGGCCACATGACCCGGAAGCTGTCTGCGGACAAAAGCCGGCTCCCTTGGCCTATAGAACGAGATGAGCGCCGCAACCCCAGAGTCGGACACGACTGGACCTGATGGTCAGGGGTCCCTGTACCTTTTATCTGAAAGAATAGTTCAGCTGTTGAACAAACAGCTTGGCAGGGCATTCTGCAGCTACAAAACAGCAAATGGGCTTAATTTATTTTTGAAACCTTAGCCATTTCAGACGTTATCTTTGGAGCCTGATACCAAAGACACAGCTAAGTGGTGCAATCCTGCACCCTCCTTTGCTTTCCCTTGAAAAACAAGGGGGAGGAGACGGTACCTAAAGGGGCATCTATAGAAGTCTTAAGAACCAATATATTGACCTAGTTCTCACTGTGGTGGCACAACGAGCTGCTATATTTTATATTTGCATTCACTGTGTTGTGAATCCCATCAAGATGTTTCATAGGAAATCATTCGTAAACTAATTAAGTAAACAAATATATACATATATAAATAATAGCTCAAGACTTCACGCGAGGGCTCAGTGAAGGAACGCAATTTCACCCAGAAATCTCTCCTCACATGGAAAACCAGATGTCATGGAAACAGCTGGTTCTACTGACAGCTTGTTTTTTTATGCGCAGGAGATGCTTCAGTCTCATGAGTCCCCACCAGCATGCTGAAGTAGTGCAACCTAGACATAGTTTTATCACCTTAGTGAGAAGGCGGCTGTGGATTCAGAGTACAGCGGAACCTCATGTTACGTACCATCCTCCTTGCAAACGCTGCGGGTTACGAGCTCTGCTAACCTGGAATGTGGGTGGCGCTGTGGGTTAAACGAACGCGCAGGTTGCGAATGCGCCTCCTGCACGGATCACGTTCGCAACCCGAGCGTCCACTGTATATCTAATCTGAGGGCATTATTTATTGATTAATTTATTAGGATAATTCCAATCAGGCCTTTTTGTTATCAGTGCACAAAGCTGCTCGCATAAATGTTAAAAACAAGTTAAAGGAAACCAATAAAGCAAACATTATAGCATAATCCAATTAAACCACAATCCAATTAAACCACAGAGCCTAGGGCTTGCTGATCAGAAGGTCAGCAGTTCGAGGAAGCTGTACACCGGTTCCCTTGGCCAGTAACGGGAGATGAGCGCCGCAACCCCAGAGTTGGACACGACTGGACCTAATGGTCAGGGGTCCCTTTACCTTTACCTAACCTGGAAGTAGATGCTCCCAGTTGCAATGTTGCCCCGGGATGTGAGTGAAAGTCGCGCAGCGGCAGCACGGCAGCAGTGAGAGGCACCATTAGCGAAAGCGCCCCTTGCGTTATGAACGGTTTTGGCTTAAGAACAGACCTCCAGAACGAATTAAGTTCATAACTGGAGGTACCACTGTACTTAAAAATAGCCCAAGACAATGGACGTGACGCTGCATTTTACCTAGATGCAGGCGGAGCTGCAAATAAGTGTCATCACATTATTGTTTTCACATTCTATGCTGTTTAGAATAAACTTAGTACACATACATGCGCATGAAGTGAAAGCCCCAATTACTGAGACAATTTCTATGTGAGGTTGCAGATCTCAAGCCTACTGGAAAGGAGGGCTTCATCCCTTCACTCTCTCATGGTATTGAAGGCTATTAGTCCTCATGGCTCTGCCTCCACAGCTGGAGGCAGCAACACTTCTGAAAACCAGTTGCTGGAAACCACAGTGGCAGGAGAGGGCTCTCGTGCTCAAATGGGCCACTGCTTTGATTCAGCCAGCTTTTCCTATTGTGTTATTGTGTCTTCACTGCAGTTCTGATCTAGATAGGAGGGTTCACACCTACTCTTCGCATTGGGCAAGGGGAGCTTCCAAGCTGAAGCAGAATGGTGACAGATTCAAGGCAGCCAAAAGCAAGTCCTTCTTTACACAATGTATAGTTAAACTGTGGAACTCACTGCCACAAGATGTGGAGATAGCTACCAGCTACTGGGTCAGGTTCCTGCTTATAGGCTTCCCGGAAGCAGGTGGCTGGTCACTTTAGGAATCAGGATGCTGGACTGTGTTGGTGGCAAAGAAAAAAACAGGTATATAAAAGGAGAGTTCCCTGGATGCTAAGATATAGGTTTGGGGCAAGTACTCTTTGGTGAGGGAACCCCAGCAGATATTTAAAATCACAAAATATGTAGCAAAGTAAAATGTGAAGATAAAGGCTGTTAGACCTTTAAAATGTACACCCTTGAGTTTTTTCCAAAGTGAGTTCCTTCTCCTGTCATATAAAAAGATCACACATTTTAAAATGGTTTACTTACAAAGTCTCCAAAGGTCAGATTAATGTGCTTTCCCCTGCATTGGTCAGAAAACATAGGCAGTAAAACCTGGCTTAGTTATAGAGATGAAAGCTCCTAAATTATTGGTACAGGCACACAAGAAAAACTTGTTAGAGCCGTGTGGCTAAGCGGGAGCAACCGGCTTATCCTCTTCACATGCTGAGCTTGATTACCTTCCTCCCAAGATGAGAGGGAGTGACCCAGCTAAGCTTGGCAGGACAGCTTACTCTATGGTGTTAACCCCTTCATGCATTACTTAGACAAGCATGTTGGTTATACAGTATGAGGCTGCCTATCCCACAGACAGGACTAGAGAAGCATTTGATGTATTCCAGCAGGACTCTTATATATATAAGGGAGTTTGTTATCTTGTGTATGTTTACTCAAAGGGGTCTCTTGTCTACTTTCATGGAGCTTGCTCTCACGTAAGTGTGCTTTAAACTGCAGCCATAATAGCTGCACAAAACAAGCTTCCAGAGGAGAGCATAGCCTATAATAACCATTGCTGCAGACCAGATTACAAGAAGACATTTTTCAGAAAGCTCAAGTTTCCTGCAGTTCATTTCTAAAGAGATCTGAATTTCCAAGTCTAGGTTTTATAAGTGTTCCATTGAGTTTTTCACCCTTAAATTCTTGCATGCATGTGTTCAGATTTGTATCCCTGCAGTCCTTGACATTTTTTTACTACTTATTTGAATCAATACAGGAGAAAAATCATAGCTTTAAAGGTGCGATATTGTCATTTCCAACAGAGAACAAGATCAGGGCTTTCGGTTTGTTTCAAAAGCATCAAGTAAAGCAAAGGAGAGCTCATTTAATGGCTTCCTCCTGCTGATATTAATTCAGTGGCAAACCTCCCTTTCATTTCAGTGCATAAAAGACTGTGGAAGTATTTATGAACCCAAAACTTATTCAGAAGTCTAAGGGGGGGCATCTATTCCCACACAGCAGAAGAGCTGTGAAAATAACTGCCATGTATATGACCTTATAAAAGTAAGGAGTTTCTTTCCAATGGAAGAAGAGCTGAAACTGACCAGAATGGCCATGCATTTGCTTTCAGGGATAAGTAAATTGCCCAGAGGCCGGGGTGGTTTTTTAGACTTCTGTACATCCTTGTGTGTGCCATGTCCACCTGCCACATGAAATGGCACATCCTAGCAAGGTTCATAAGGAAGGGGGCTTCAGGTGTCTCTCCCACAAGTTCAGAGTGCTCTGCTTGACAACACCTGTAAACTGAGGTCAGAATTATTTACGTCTGTCTTCATAGGAGAAGATATTATAGGGCGTGTCACAGTGTATGAACTCACTTTTGAAGGAAGTGAGTCTGAGGAATCGAAATAGATAGCTGTGAGAAGAGATGCAGTTCAAGGCCGGCCTAATAGACAAAACAAAAACTGCCAAATTGCTGGGTCAGCATAGCACCCACCCAAGAGAACAGAAATGTGAAACTGCTGATCTTCTAACAAAAAATATGTAACTTAGTGCTCAGAACATCCCTCAGACCCAATGATTGCAAAGTGGCTAATGTAACGCTGATTTTTAAAAAGGGATTCAAGGAAGATTCTGG
The DNA here is from genome assembly GCF_009819535.1 of Lacerta agilis. NCBI lineage: Eukaryota > Metazoa > Chordata > Lepidosauria > Squamata > Lacertidae > Lacerta > Lacerta agilis. The sequence goes on along the minus strand of NC_046315.1, from coordinate 98,389,915 downwards.
AAATTACAGTCCAGTTAGCTTAACATCTGTGCTGGGAAAACTGGTAGAAAGTATTGTTAAAGATAAAATAAACAAGCATATAGAAAAACAAGCCTTGCTAAAGCGAGAGAGCAGTGTGGTGTAGTGGCTAGACTCTGCTAAAGCAAGGGTATGAATTCCCACTCAGCTGTGAAGCTCGCAGACTGGCCTTCGGCCAGTCACAGTCTCTCAGCTTCACCTACCTCGCAGGGTTGTTCTGAAGATAAAATGGATCTCTCCAGGCTGAGTGAATGGGCAGTAAAATGACAGAGGCAATTCAATGTAAAAAAAATAGTGTTGCATGTCAGGGCAACAAAAAATTATTTCCCCCACACACTCATGGGGCCTGAACTGGTGCTACCTGATCAGGAACAAGACATTGGAGTCATAGGGAATAGCTTGATGAATATGCCAATGCAGTGTGTGGCATTTGTGATAAAGGAACATTAAGTAGCATTTACAGGTGGGTAGCCATGTTGGTCTTCTAAGTGTGCATGCACACGAAAGCTCATACCAAGAACAAACTCAGTTGGTCTCTAAGATGCTACTGGAAAGAATTTCCTATTTTGTTTCCTATTTTGTTTCGATTAAGTAGCATGCTAGGGATCATTAGGAAAGCAACAGAAAATAAAACTGCCACTACCATAATGGCGTTATACCTGTACAAAACTATGGGGCAACTGCACTTGGAATGCTGTATACATTCCTGATCACTTCAGCTCCAAAGGGCTGTTGTAGAGTTGGAAAAGGGTTCAGAAAAGGGCCGCCAAACTGCTCAGGGGGGTGGAGAGGCCCTTCTGTGAGGAAAGGTTGCAGCATGAGCAGCATTTTACTTTAGAGAAAAGGTGAGGAAGAGGGCAAAAGGATTTTGTTTAATACCTGAAGTATAGGGGGGGGTGTATATTCAGCAGAACTATTGCCAAGTTGTTGTGTAAAAACTATTCAGTCAATTGTGCTGTAAAGCTACAGAAATCATTGCTTTACTCCCCCCCCTCCACAGTGTTTCTGTATTAGTTTTAGATATGTCTTTATCGAGGACATACTAATGACAGGAAGAGGAGTAAGTATCATGAAGGATAGCATTGTGTTTGTTGTATTCATCAGAAGATATAGATCTAATTCCCATTCCATCACTAAGAAAGACTTGTGCTACCAATATTAAATCAATTATTCTCTGTGAGCCTCTATTCTCAAAATTGAATATTTACTATAATTTTGAGACCTTTCTTATATGGTGACATGATTTACATATCATTTGCTGAATTTGCTAGGTGCCTATCAAGGCTCCCCATCAACTTCTTCTCCACCACGCTAAACTCTGGTATACAGTACAGTAAGCCAGAGGTAAAGCCCAGACTTGGGAAAACAAGAGTGAACTGTTGAATTTCTAAGCAAACTACCAGCCTTTGAAACAAATCACCGTAGAATAAGCCCAAGAAAGAAAGACACTTACTCATCTAATATATTTAGATAGATGCAAAGCATTACATACATTTGGGTAAATACAGAAGGGGTTTTATGCCACCTTTGAGGGCAACTGAGCTCTTCTGATAGAATTTTTTTTAATGTGAGTTTGCCTTGCAATCGTGACTTGTTTCAAATATGTCTGCAAAACACCACATTATTAATTCACTGCAGTTTGTGAAGCAAATTTGTCAATTATGTAGTGCTAATGAATATTTGAAGATTCCAGTGTATCTTTGTCTGTACATATATTTGCAAGCATGCAATCATTTGCAGTCAGTCATTGCACAAAAGAAGCAGCATCGCACAAGGCATCTTTCAGGACCTTCACTGTATAATTCATGGCAATTACTGTGAAGCGACATGAGCTTTGTAACCACATTTTCAAAAATGTGCCACAATATTTGTTTTGTATCTGTGTGAAATACCCAGTCATCAAATATGTTAAACAATGGCTGGTGCCTTTTATAGTAACCCCACCCAAACTAAAAATAAAAATAGATATATCCAGAAACCCATTCCAAACATTGTTAACATGGAGTTTGGTTCATCTACATGAGCACAATCCTTTAGCTTCTATTATTTTCATTAATTGCATTAAAGAGAGTAGAGAGTTTTCTCCCCCCCCCTTATTTCCTCCTGATAAACTGCTTTGCATTGTACTTTCTAACTTCATAGTTTTATTTTAATATTTCATTTTACCATCTGTTTCTCTGAAGTCAGAGCAATCTTGAGTTGCAGGAGACTACCTTGGTAATGAGACAGGACTGTTTCTATTGACCAGTGTTTTTCAACCTTTTTTGGGCAAAGGCACACTTGTTTCATGAAAAAAATCACGAGGCACACCACCATTAGAAAATGTTAAAAAATTTAACTCTGTGCCTATATTGACTATATATAAAGTAATTCTCTTGAATTTTTCAATTTTTCCCACAGCACACCAGGCAACATCTCGCGGCACACTAGTGTGCTGCGGAACAGTGGTTGAAAAACACTGCTTTAATGACATCATGAAAGGAGGGCCCATCCCCAAAACCTGGACCCTCTCCAAAATAGTCTCCATCCCAAAACCAATGAAGGACAGCCTCAAGGTAGAATCATACCGCCCGATTTCATTAATAAACCAAGACTACAAAATATTCACATCAATCTTGGCCAACCGCCTGAAAAAATTCTTATCCAAGCTAATAGCCCCAGACCAAACTGGCTTCGTCCCTGGTCGCAATATTACAGACCCCATCAGGAAACTACTGAACCTAATTGAACACAGCAAGGCAACTAAACTCCCATTAACAATTATGTCCCTAGACATCCTCAAAGCTTTCGACTGACTAGAATGGAAATACCTATCAGCAGTACTAACTAGCATGAAATTTGGCCCCTACTTCCTACAAACCATCAACCAAATATACTCCCAAGCCTCAGCAAAATGCAGAATTAATAATATGGACTCAAATACCATAACAATCCAAAGAGGCACAAAACAAGGGTGCCCACTATCTCCCTTCCTATTTATCTTGGCGCTGGAACCCCTAGCAATCCGAATCCGAGCAGCCACAGACATCAAAGGGGTGGAAATAAAAGGCAGAACCTATAAACTAGGACTCTTTGCAGATGACCTAATGGTCACAACACCAGATCCCTCAAACACAGCACCCTCCCTATGACCTACCACCCACTATTCCACAAAGCAGCACAAAACCTCCAAACCAAAACCTGGCAATCCAAAGGACTATACCGCCTAATAGACTTTTATAAAAACAACAAACCTCTGTCAACACAAGAAATCCAGGACAAATTAGAAGACACCCAAATGCCCTGGTTAACACAACACCAACTACATGCCATATTAAACAATCCAACAGTAAAATCAGCAGCAACCAGACCCCTGACAACCTTTGAAAACCTCATCCTAATGACAAAGGGAAGCGATAGAGGGCTGGTATCCGCAATTTGTAAAATACTACTCAAAAATTCCACAAACTCCCTAGACACAATCAAAAAACAATGGGAGGATGACATAGGATACGAAATCAACCCCACCCAATGGAACAGAATGTGGTCTAAACCCCCCTTTAAATCCATATCAACAAAAAGAAGAGAACTCACCCTAAAACTAACCTACAGATGGTATCTAACGCCTAGAAAATTAGCGCTAATACGCCCAGGAACCTCACCAAAATGCTGGAGAGGGTGCACCTCCACAGGCACATACTTCCACATGTGGTGGGAGTGCCCCAAAATCCAAACATTCTGGACAACAACCACACGAGAAATATGTAAAATCCCTTGGCACGGGGACTTTCCCACAGGAATTGAAGGAGGCAGTGGTGCGTCCGCTCTTAAAGAAAACATCCTTAGATCCTTTAGATCTATCCAATTACCGCCCAGTTTCGAATCTTCCGTACCTGGGTAAGGTAATTGAGAGAGCGGTTGCTGAACAGCTTGGTGGATTTCTGGATGAAACATTGGCTCTGGATCCGTTTCAGTCCGGCTTCCGCCCTGGTTATGGGACCGAGACAGCTTTGGTGGCGCTAACAGACGATCTCCGTAGACAGCTGGATCGAGGCGGTTCGGGCCTGCTGATTCTTTTAGATTTGTCAGCAGCCTTCGATATGGTCGACCACGATCTTTTAGACCACCGCCTTGCCGACGTGGGGATTCAGGGCACAGTCCGACAATGGCTGCGCTCCTTTATCTCAGGTCGGGGACAGAGAGTGGCGCTAGGGATGGAGTTGTCGCCGCGACACTCCTTGGTGTGTGGAGTTCCGCAGGGCACAATCCTTTCCCCGATGATTTTTAATATCTTTATGCGCCCTCTTGCCCAGATTGTCCAGAGTTTCGGGCTGGGCTGTCATCAATATGCTGATGACACCCAGCTTTATCTGTTGATGGACGGCCGCCCTGACTCGGTCCCAGACACACTGGCCAGGTGCTTGGAGGCTGTGGCTGCATGGATGCGTGGGAGCCGGTTGAAGTTAAACCCTTCGAAGACAGAGGTCTTCTGGCTGGGTCGGGACGACATGGGGTTGGGAGGCCAACTCCCATCTCTTGCGGGGGCCCAACTAGTGCCAGTGCCTTCTGTCAAGAGTTTGGGCGTAACCTTTGACGCCTCTCTTTCTATGGAGGCACAGGTTGCAACCACAGCAAAGGTGGCATTTTTCCATCTCCGCCGTATTAAGCAGTTGGCCCCCTACCTCTCTCGCCCTGATCTGGCCACAGTGATCCATGCGACGGTCACCTCCAGACTTGATTATTGTAACTCGCTCTACGCGGGGCTGCCCCTAAAGCTGACCCAGAAACTCCAGCGGGTGCAGAATGCCGCGGCGAGGCTCCTTACCGGGTCTTTGCTGCGGGACCACATTCATCCAGTGCTTTACCAGCTGCACTGGCTCCCGGTGGAGTACAGGATCAGGTTTAAGGTGCTGGTTTTGACCTTTAAAGCCCTATGCGGTTTAGGACCCTCGTACTTAAGGGACGGCCTCTCCTGGTATGTCCCATGTAGGATCTTAAGGTCCTCAAATAATAATCTTTTGGAGGTCCCGAGCAACAAAGACGCTAGGTTGGCCTCAACTAGGGCCAGGGCCTTCTCAATATTGGCCCCGACTTGGTGGAACAGCCTATCACGGGAGACCAGGGCCCTGCGGGATTTGGCATCTTTCCGCAGGGCCTGCAAGACGGAGCTGTTCCACCTGGCCTTTGGGTTGGTTTCTGTTTAATATTTATGCTTCATCTTTTATTGGTGGGTTATTTTGAAATTGAGACCTGCAGTTTTAATTGAATTTTTAAATTTGTATTTTAATCTGTTATTTTAAATTGATTGTTTTTATGTTTGTTGCTGTGATTTTAATTGATGTTAGCCGCCCTGAGCCCGGTTTTCTGGCTGGGAAGGGCGGGGTATAAATAAAATTATTATTATTATTATTATTATTATTATTATTATTATTATTATTATTATTATTAAAATAACCAAGCAAGTGCTAGAAAACACCCCAGAATTGGTCTTACTAAACATCTTCCAAGACAATAATGCCCACTTACAACACAAAGAACTCATAATCCATCTACTCTCAGCATCCAGAAACATCATAACCAGACACTGGAAAGACCTGTCAGGAGTCAACATGGACCAATGGTACCAAGCAGTATGGGAAACAGCCCTACTAGAAAAACTAACCAGTAAGCTGAAACTGACACGGGGACAAACTGAAGAAGACACCTTCACCCCGGTATGGTTCCCCTTCATCACATACACAGCCCAGCAAGACAATGACAAAAATCTACCGACAGCATACAAATCAATATGGCTAACCTGACCCAAGATACCCACCAACCCCACTCACACAGGAAACCAAGGGTCACCACAGCCAACCACAGACGAACAACCACACCCCAAGCCAGCTCCGACCTCTCTCACCGCCAAACGAGCACAAGCAAACAACAGAGAACCTACATAAACAATGCTGACACCAAACCCTACTCATATCAAATAAAAAAGAAACACAGTCACCCCACCCCACCTACCTCCCTGTCCCACCCACTTCTTCCCCCCTTCCCCCCCTTTCTTTTCTAATGTCTCACCAACACTGACTTGTAAAAATGTTACATGGAAAAACTTGAGAGAGACATTGTACTAATTTTGAAAATCTTTAATTGAAATATTTAAACAGGAAAAAAAGAAATAAAAGTTAAGATATAAATTAAATTCCTAAAGTTCTACTTTTATTCTAATATTATTATATATGAATTCGTAAACTCTATATTTTCATTAAATTCATCTGCTCTTCTCTTTTTCCTTAATTTGTCATCTTTGACTTGTTTCTCGTAACCGTGAGCAACACGCTTCATGTATTTGGTCATCTTGGAAGTGTTGACCACCAGCGTGTAGACCATCTTGTCCACGTTGTTGGTGTATTCCCCATTCACTTGGGTAGCAACTGGAAATGCAGGTGCCTGGACAGTTTCCCTACAGGGCTGAGAAAAATGGGAAAAACAGGGAGTAATACTTTGCATCAAAAGCAATTTACAAGTTAAATAGTGTTGCCATCTCTTTCACTGACCCTGCTGTTATGCCTTTTAAGAGGAATTTGATGTCTGAAATCCCAGTACTCCTGGTCTTAGATTGCTGTCCTGGATTTGACCCTGTGGCATAAAAAACAACACCTGCTCCTCCTTCCCTTTGGCTTTATGGTAGTATGCTCATTGGTCCTCTATCTGCTATTCTGTGAAAGCTGAGCTTATTAGATGGCAAGACCACTTGATTCTTTGAAATATAGGTAGGTATAAGTAGGTAAAAGTATACGTTAGGCACATATTTAGCCAGCTCACTGTAGTTAGAGTCCCAGGTGGTTCAGTTGTTCATAATTTAGTTTTTTGTGTACAAAGCACACATTGGGCATATCTACACACTAGACTATACATGGTTTTGTCCTTGCAAAGAATTAGTGAAATCACACTAGTTCTGTGAGTACTAAGGATCTCTAACAGAATTCTCAGCTCCAACTACAACTCCCAGGATTCTGTAGAGGAAATTGATGTTAAATAAAAGGAGTGCATTTATAGTGTGGCTGTGCTCACCTTGTCCTGACATGTGTTACTTAGAAAGTACTTCTGACTGGGAAGGAGGAGGGGATCAGCATTAAGACCCATGGTTTGTTTTTTTACATATATATTTTCTATTAAATTAGAATCTGAGTTAAATTAAAGCTAGAGAGCCAGACAATGTTCTAATTGAGAATATCTTACCGTTGTGGGTTTCGCCAGTCTCAGTTTCTGTTCCAGTTTGATGAACAGGTAGTGGACAACTAAACCACTCACTATGAGGAATGCTACCTTACAACCTGCACACATAACTTCTAGAGACTCTTTGGAGTGTCCCAAGCCAGTAAAGCAATGGTATGCTTGAAACTTCAAATCACGAAAACAGTTACATTCCTCTTGAGTCGCCAGTAGCTCCAGATCCTGTGGAGTCATTTCCCAACCAACTCTTGCCCAATCTGGTCGTTCACAAAAGCCAGTAACATCTTGAAACAACAAGACTGTCCAAAGGAGAAAAACCTGACAAGGACCTTGAGAAAACATTCTGTGAAATTTTCAGCAAGAAATGTCTTCTGCTAATTGATGTTCCCTGTGTAGGAACCGTAGCAAATAACCGTAGCAAATACACGTTGTCTAAAACAAGATTCAAATAAATCTTTCCATCATGACCAAGCTTTCAGCCTGAGCACTGGAGAGATTTGAATGCAGGCAATATAATCAACCCATCAGCTGGGGGAGGGTTCAGTGATGTCATAAAGGGGGATCCTGATCTTTATATATGACAGCTTCGATGATGTCATTATGATTGCAAGATTTTTCTCAGTAGCACTTTTCTCAGTGCAAGGTGTGAATCTGTGCGATGGGGTGAGCTCCCATTGCTCTGTCCCAGCTTCTGCCGATCTAGCACTGGACCCCCTGATGGGTCAAGATTGGCCGGCAGGCTGTAAATTCCACGTTCCTACCCAAAAATATATCAGATAACATCCATGGGATGCTGAAACTAGGCACCAACAGAGTGAATCTCAGATTCCCAAAGAGATTGACATGCGCAGGCCATCTAAGGTAGCAATCCTATCCACTGATTTCTGGAAGCAAAACCTATAGGATATGGAGAATCAGGGGAGGCAGCCTGCTATATTAGTTCTTTTCTCAACATGGGGCAACCAATGCAGCCAATGGGAGCATTGTGATGCATGGAACTTGACCAAGAGACTCACCTCTGCTCTCCTCTACCCCCTACTCCACCCCAGGATGATAATCATGTGGGGAAAAGATTGGCTGGTTTGGGAGAAGTTAAGGACAATCCTTTTCCAACCAGTCTTTCCCCGGTACTTACTTTAGTGCCAGAGCAATACAAAAAGTATACACTCCGGGGGCCGAAGAATGCCCCGCTGCCGCTGCCGCCGCCCTTCCCCCTCAGGAGAGAGGTGGGAGGGAGAGGACCCTACCTGTCCCCATCGTCCGTGCACCAGGGAAAAGGAGCCCTAGACCCCGAGGCCTAGCGGCTCGAGAGGACCTGCCTCGCAGAGCGCCGGTGCTCCGGAGGCCGAAGAGGGACGCCCCAATCCCACCGGCACTTCCACCGCCGCTGCAGCCACCCCCCCCCCCAGGAGAGAGGTAGAAGGGAGAGGACGCTCCCTATCCCCATCGCCCCCAAAACAGGGGAAAGAAGAGGGACCCCTGGGAGGGGAGAAGTGCCAGCCCCCCACCGCCATCGTCGCCGTCGCGCCCTGGGAAGACATCACCTTTTAAAAAAAAATACGTATATTTGGGGAGGTTTCCCCTATCTCCCCCTCTTACTTGTACATTCTTTTGTTGTGGTTTTTTTGTTGTTGTTGTTACTTCTTCTGTTTTAGCTTTATCACTATCTCCCCCTCCCCACCCCACTTTTTAGAATACCCTTGAGGGGGAGAGAGAGAGGAAGAGGGGAAGAAGAAAAGGAGGACCCCCCTTTTATTTTTTATTTTTTAAAAAAATATATAGAGTGGAGGAGAGAGAAAAGGGATTTTCTATTCCCCCTCCTCTTGCTCCTGTTTTCATCCTAGCTTTTGTTTGCTTTTTAAACCACTACTTTTTGTCTTTTCTTGTTGTTTTTTTATTATTATTACTATTTTATTTTATTTCCCCCCTCCTCCCTCCCAATTCAATTTTGCTCTCACTGTTTACCCATCTGCCCCTTCAGCCCCCCCGCATCCTTTTCTTTAGTGTCCCTTCTCACCCTCTCTTCTTAAACTATTTCCCCTCCTTTTTTCCCCTTTCTTCTTTTCTCTTTCCCCTCCCCTCCCTCTCCCTGAATTCAGCTTACTGTTTGTCTATTTGTTTGCTTGCTTACTCGACCCCTACTCTTTCTCTTTTCCCTTCCCTTATTCTCCTCTCCTCTTTAAGTAAAGGGACGGGCAAAATAAATAAATAAATAAATAAAAACCACCCCCACCTCCCTATACCTCTAACGCCCCCTTCCCCCCTTTGTTTAATCAAAACCAAAAACAATCCTCCTTCACCCCCTCCTTACCCATACCTCCCATCCCACCCTCTACCGGTACTTCCCAACCTCACCCTTGTGCTCCAGCATCCTTTTCTTTCCCTCTCCCCTTTTCTTCTCCACTCTCCTTAAATCAACCCCCCTCTCCAGACTGCATTTCAGCCTGTCTTGAAGAGGGGAGTCTCGTCTCCCCCCCAATCCCCCTAAGATAAAACCCTTCCTCTATAGTAGTCACAACCCCCCCAAAAACCCTAACCACTGAACTCCCCCCCTGCGAACTCCTCGTCTGTTGGCCCACCCATTTGTCTATCCACCTGCTCCCCGAAACGACAGCACCGCTGAGGTGAATACAGAAACCCCAGAGAATTTCTTAAAACACAGCTAAGAAGCAACACAAATGGCCGCCTAACCTGAACGCTCTGCCAAAGCCACCAATGAACAACGCCCGATCAGCTCAACAACCCAGCAACACCCGGGAACCACCAACGCCACAACTCCTAACCGCAACACGCCATACTCCAAGAGGACACGAAGCAGACCTCAAAGTAAAACCACCAGGGAGACTAAGATGGCACCAACCAGAGAGACAGCAAACAATGCTGAGACCACAACAACACCCCTCCGAGATGACAACAACCTAATAACGAAACAAGATCTAAGGGAAATGGAAGCGAGACTAGCAGAAAAATTAGCAGAAAAATTAGCAGAAAAAATGGAGGCCGCAATGGCTCCCCTAAAGGGACTAATCAATGATCTAACCTCTAAAGTGAAAGCCCTAGAAAACAAGAACCAAATGCAAGAAAGAAGAATAACACAATACCAGGAGACGTACGCACAAATGGAAAAGAAAATAAACGAACTGGAAAGAGAAAACACAGAAATGAGAATCAAGCAAGCAGACCTCGAAGACTGAAACAGACGCTGCAACATCTGATTCCGCAATTTCCCTGAGAATACAGATGAGAAAAGTCCAGCAGAACTAATTGTAAGCTGGCTGAAAAACACAATCCCAGGCCTGAAGCTTGAGGCAGACGATCTGGAGAGGGCACACAGAGCCCTAAGAGCTAGGCCGAAACCCAACGCCCCCCCAAGGGACATCATCGTGTGCTTTGCACGCTACAAAAAGAAAGAAGAGATATGGAACAACCTCAGAAACTCAACCAACCTCCGATACAAAGACAACCGCATATTTGTCTTTCAGGACCTATCCCAGGATACCCTAAACCGCAGAAAAAACCTACGCCCATGCACCCAACGTCTCCAACAAGAAGGGATCAAGTACCGATGGGGCTTCCCCTTCCGCCTCATTGTAACAACCAACACAGCACAATACATGGCTACCAACAAGAATGAAGCTCAGCAACTAATGGAAAACCTCGGACTTGATCTTCCACCGGAATGGCAACAGGAAGACCCGTCAAGCAACAGCCACAATCACGGGAATGAAACAACAGAAAACGAATGGACAACAGTTAAGAAGAAAAAGAAGCAAGAGAAGCGGAACAACAATAAGTATCGATACAAACAACTGCCGACATACACAGAATCATCCCACCGAAGACCCAGCACAAGAACCCAGACCAAGACCAACCAAACCAACACTTCACAGCGGAACGACCCTACAACAACAGCAGCAACGACTGAATGAAGTAACCGGAAAACAACCCAAACTGCAGGACTGGTGATTCTCCCCCCTCCCCCCTCCCCCCCAAGCCATAAACACTGATAACACCATCAACACCCTCCAAAACCACACCCCACAGAAACCCCCACCCCAACACCAGTCCAGACAACCCCAACCACACACCCCATCACCCAACAACTTACAACCCACACCTTCATCAACCCCCCCCACCCTACAATAGGGGGGAAGAAAACAATAACAACAACTCCAACCCCCATAACACAACCCAAATCCAGACTAAAATCTGATACCTAATCAGCGCAATGGTGGCATCAGAGCGTACCAATACACACCCACCCACCCTAACACACCAACAATGTTGCTACCAACACTGGTAGCACTGCTTTTGAACCTTATACACAACATTGGCGTCAGAAAGACGCTCCATACCGGCTCACTGGACACGACAAGGGGGACGGCCTGTCCCTGAACATGGCCCTCCACACCAGCTGAGACCCAGGACCAACTGGCTAAACGCCAAAGAGTCCAAAATACCCCAAACGAACACCTATATGACTACATATAGGAAACCCTCTTCAACCTATCCCCCACTCTTTAACCCAAACCTACTTCTAAGCCCACTAGCCCTCCCCCCACCACACCCTAGGTCAGCACAACCCCACAGGTTCACTAAACAACACAAAGTGAGAGACACAGGACAACCCAGACGGGTTGGCAAGGAATCTATACATAACAGAGAAGCAAGATGGCTAACTTAAAAGCAATTACATTAAACGTGAGGGGGTTGGGAAACCCCATCAAAAGAAAACGCATCACCTCATACATAAATACCATGAGACCACACATCACCTTCCTACAAGAAATACACAACCCACCCAAAGGGAGCAAACTCCTGAGCGACCCCCGCTTTAATCAACAGTGGGTGGCAAATGATTCAGGAAAAGCCCGTGGCGTAGCAATAATACTCAGCAGAGACCTGAACTTCAACGCCACAACAGTCCTAAAAGACAAAAAAGGCAGATTTGTCTCCCCCCCCCCCCGCAATTAGGGACTCTTACAAATTACTGAAAATGTTAAAAAACAGGGGTCTTTACGACATCTGGAGTGAGCAAAATCCAAGAGATAATAGCCATACATTCCAATCTGGACGCCATGGTACAGTATCCAGATTGGACAGCATCCTGCTCACACAGGGTCTGATCCCTCTAGTGGAATCAACGAATATAGGCAACATCAAAATCACTGACCATGCCCCAGTAGAAGTCACCATTAAAATAGGAGAAGAAACACAAACCACCCCATCATGGTCCTTCAGTCCCACCCTAACTACAAACAAACAAATTAGAGAGAGTCTCACAAAAACCCTCCAAAATTACTTCAAGGAAAACGATGTAGACAACATAAAAACACCCCTCCTATGGGATGCAATGAAAGCAGTCACCAGAGGAGCTTGCATAAAAGAGAAAGCACTCCTTAAAAAACAAACCACCTCTAAAATTAACAACTTAGAACAAGACATCACTAATCTTTCATCACGCTACAAACAAACAGGATCTAAAAAACTCCTTCAACTTATAGAACAAAAAAGAAGAGAAATAGACTCCCTAGAAATCAACAAAACAATGATCAACATTCTATACTTAAAACAGCGCTTCTATGAATACGGAGGGAAAAACTCCAGACTATTAGCAAACAGATGTAGGAAAAAAACACTTAAAACAAGAATACACTGCATTACCAAAAAAGGTGGCAACACGACATTTTCTCCCAAAGAAATAATTACAGAATTTGCAAAATTCTACTCTGATCTATAGACCTCCCGTAACCCACCTGAGAAGGAAATCAAAGAATTCCTAACAGAGATGAACATACCTACTCTAACTAATGAGGAACAAGAATATATGGACAGTCCCATCACCCCAGAGGAAATAGACACAATCCTCAAAAACTTAAAACCACACAAAGCTCCAGGCCCAGATGGCTTCACAGCAGAATTCTACAAGAAATTTAAAGAACCCCTGATGCCCTACATGACACGTCTCTATTGACCACTTGTGCTCTGCAGTTGGACTGTTGCTACATGCAAATATTTCTTGCCTCCAGGTTCCCCCACCACTCTCCATTACTGAGGCTCTTTTTCTCTCAGTGATTCTTATGGTTCCTCTTGCTTTTCCTGTGAGAAAGTCCAGCATGATTCTCTCACTTTGCAAATTTCAATGCTTGAAAAGGCAGGCCATTGTCTGCTTTGAATATGTTTGAGATTGCAAAAGTATTTTCCCCCCATCTGAATTTTGAGACACAGTTGATTAGTCTCAGTAGGCTTCTAATCTTGCATACACTTCTTGGTGCATTTGCTGTTTGAACAGCTCGTTATATTCACTGGATCTGTTAAGACACTGTTTTTAGAAAGCATATATCCATATAATTCTAGAAAAATCATATTTATCAATTCACATTTTCTCTCATTGAATGATGCTTTTCTCTCTCCCTCCCCCCCCATCACTGAGGTTCTGCTGTTGAGCAATTTCTTCTTGAGAGCTACATAAAATACAATTGCCTCATTTCCATGTCATGGTAAACCAAACTATGGCTTACCACAACCCCACAGATGCTTGAGATCCAGGAGGGGAGCTTGCAACTGCTTTGCTTCTTCCTGTTCCTTTTTACTTCTACACATGGATGTCTCTTTGGAGAGAGAGACAAAGTCTATTTACCGTCTTTATGCAGCAATTATTATTCTTACACTTTCTATACCACCCTTCAGCCAAAGATCACAAGGCAGCTTACAGTAAGCAATTGAAACCCATGCACCATTACATGGTGCTGAAGGAAACCAATAAGGACAGTGGTGGGCTGTGCCTGTTGGTGATTTTCTGTATCATATGGGGTTATACATTTCAGAACTATGCAACACCCTATATCCAGCTTTTCCTGGTAGCCACCTCAGTATTTTCAGATGGGGTGTTCTCATGCCCTGCCTGTACCTGGACATCTTTCTTTTTTTTTTTTAAGATTTTATTATTTTCCCATATGCATATATAAAAAAACAAAACATATACCAATACACTAAAAATACAAAATACAATACACAATAAACAACTCAAACAATACCACAATAAACATAAGAAAAACACATACAAACCTGACTAAACACTAATCTTTATCTCATTCTTATTTTTTCCTTCTAAGCATAAGGGGGGACTTCCCCCACACCCTCCACTGCATTGTTTATCCAAATATACTTTAAGTAGCTATATACCTACTTTCATAACTAATAACCATCTTATTTGTCCTTAGGTTCATTTATTGAAAACATAGTTCTTAATTTATTCTCAAAATCTTCAGACATTCTAATTTGTATCTTGTACTGTAAAATTCTTACCAAAACTTTCACTTATATTTATCTAGCTAAAGCCTATTCAACAGCTAATTCTGCTCAGATATTCAATTTTACATTATTAACTAAATCATCCTTAAATTTCTTCCAATCCTTCGACACCTTCTCCTCCCTCTGGTCTCGGATTCTCGCGGTCAGTTCAGCAAGCTCCATAAAGTCCATTAGCTTCATCTGCCATTCTTCCACCGTTGGGGTCTCTTCACCTTTCCAATTTCTTGCCAATAAAATTCTAGCTGCTGTTGTGGCATACATAAAAAATACTCTATCTTGGCTGGGTATCTGTTCGTTGGTCATGCTCAAAAGGAAAGCCTCTGGTTTCTTGCTAAAGGTAATTTTCATTACCTTTTTAAGTTCATTGTAAATCTTATCCCAGAAGGCTTTAACCCTTGGGCATGTCCACCACATATGATAAAAGGTACCTTCCACTGATTTACATTTCCAACACAAATTAGTCATTGATGGGTTCATCTTAGCAATCTTGACTGGTGTTAAATACCATCTGTATAACATTTTCATGATGTTCTCTCTTAAATTATTACAAGCTGTAAATTTGATACCTTCCTTCCACAGTCTTTCCCAGTCCTCTAACATAATGTTATGTCCCACATCTTTTGCCCAGTCTATCATTGTTGATTTAACCATTTCATCTTTCGTATGCCACTCTAGCAACAAATTATACATTTTGGAAAGGTTTTTTGCATTCGATTCTATTAGCTCTGTTTCCAGTTTTGATTTTTCAACTTGAAAACCGATCTTCTTGTCTGCTTTAAAAATCTCATAAATTTGATGATATTGCAGCCAGTCGGTGACCTCGCTTTTTACCTGATCATACCCTTTCAATTTAAACGATTCACCTTCCTGCTGCAATATATCTGTGTATCTTAACCATCTTGCAGACATATTAGGTCTCTTATAAGCCTTGGCCTCCACTGGTGAAATCCATCTAGGAGTCTTTCTCTCTAACAAGTCTTTATATCTTGCCCAAACCTGATACAAGGCTTTTCTAACAATATGGTTTTTAAAAGTCTTGTGGACCTTAGCCTTGTCGTACCAAAGATAAGCGTGCCATCCAAACATATTATCAAAGCCTTCCAAATCTAAAACATCAGTATTTTCCAATTTGAACCAGTCTTTCAGCCAGCAAAAGGCCGCCGCTTCAAAATAAATCCTTAAGTCCGGCAGAGCAAAGCCTCCTCTCTCTTTAGAGTCCGTTAAAATCTTAAATTTGATTCTGGGCTTTTTCCCCTGCCATAGGAATTTTGATAGGTCCTTTTGCCATGTTTTGAAACAATCCAACTTATCTAAAATTGGAATGGCTTGGAATAAAAACAGCATCCTTGGCAAGACATTCATCTTCACAGCAGCTATTCTGCCCATAAGTGAGAGTTTCAATCTTGTCCATATCTCTAAGTCCTTTTTTATCTCGGTCCACAGCTTCTCATAGTTGTCCTTGTATAAGTTCAGGTTTTTTGCAGTGAGATTGATCCCTAGATATTTTACTTTCTTGGCAAAATTGAGGCCAGTAGATTCTTGTAACATTTGTAATTGTTCTGTTTTCATATTTTTAGTCAACACTTTGGTCTTCTGTTTGTTAAGTTTGAAGCCGGCTACCTGCCCGTACTTCTCGATTAATTCCAATGCTTTGGGGACACTACTTTCAGGATCTTGTAGGGATAACATTAAATCATCCGCAAAGGCACGTACCTTGTATTCCTTCTCTCCCACCCTTATTCCTTTAATCTGGTTCTCTTTTCGTATCATATTTAGAAGAACCTCCAGGACCGTAATAAATAATAAAGGGGAGATAGGGCACCCTTGTCTTGTTCCTTTTTCCACTCTGATCTCCTCCGATATCACACTGTTAATTATAATTTTAGCTTTTTGTTCTGTATAAATGGCATTGATGCCATTCAAAAATCGTTGTCCAACTGCCATTCTTTCCAGATTTTTCTTCATAAATGTCCAAGAAATATTATCAAAGGCTTTTTCTGCATCTATAAACATCAGTGCCGCATCCGTATTTATGTCTTTTTCCAGTTTCTCTAGGATGTCCACGACTATTCTAGTGTTGTTATTTAGTTGTCTTCCTGGTAAAAAACCTGCTTGATCTTTATGTATATAATCCTTGAGCACTCTTTTTAATCTTGTAGCCATGACATTCGCAAAAATCTTATAGTCCACATTTAACAAAGAGATTGGACGGTAATTTTTCATATTAGTCTTATCTGTGTCTGGCTTCGGAATCAGTGTGATATAGGCCTCTTTCCATGTCTCTGGTGCCCTATCTCCCTCTAGTATGCTATTGCAAACTTCTTTTAAAGGCTGTGATAGCCAATCTTTCAAACTTTTATAATATTTTGCAGTTAAACCATCTGGTCCTGGGGCCTTTCCTATCTGCATACTGTTGATTGCTTCTTCAATCTCTTGTGTCGAAATAGGGTGGTTGAGTATTCTTGATTTATCTTCTGGGACTTTTTGCAATCCATTTTTCTCCAGGAATTGGTCTATCTCTGTTTCATCTATCTTCTCCTCCTTGTACAATTGTTTGTAAAACCTTTGGAAATGCCATCTAATTTCCTCCGGATTCTCCACCATCTTTCCGTTTACTTCCAGATTATTGATGATATTTGCTTTTTGTCTTTTCTTTAATTGCCAAGCTAGTAGTTTTCCACATTTGTTTGCTGACTCAAAAGATCTCTGTTTCATCATTTTAATCTTCCATTCGATATCCTGATTTATGATTTTGGCGTATTGGGATTGCAAGTATTTTATTTCTTTTTGTATTTTTTGATTCTTAGGGTGTCCTCTTAGTTCTTTCTCTTTCCCCTGAATTAGTTTCAGGAGTCTTTCCATTTCTGCGTTTTGTTGTCTCTTCTTCTTTGCCTTTTCACTTATCAGGAACCCTCTCATTACTGCTTTGCTTGCATCCCAAACAGTCCTCTTTTCCACCTCCGAATTTAAATTGAATTGAAAGTACTCTTTCATCTTTTTTGCTGCCCTTTCTGCTAGCTTGGTATCTCTCATCAAGGTATCATCCATTCTCCATCTAAAGGAGTCCTTGGAAATTAGTTTTAAATTTGCTTGTACAGGGTTATGGTCTGAATATGTTTTGGGGCCAATTTCTGCTTTACATAATTTCGGTGTCAATTCGCTCGATATCCAAATGTAATCTATTCTTGACCATGACTGCTGAGGTTCGCTAAAAAAAGTTGCCTCTGTTTCCATAGGATTTCTCAACCTCCAAGTGTCCACCAAATTTAGATTGTCAACCATTTCAAAAAAAGTCTTCGGCAGTTTCCCCTCATTTGTTAATTTGGCCCTCTGGGATCTGTCCATTAGTGTGGAAACTGCCCCATTAAAATCTCCTAGGCATATTATTTTGTAGTCCAGATATTCCAGCAGCATGTCGTGAATCTTTTTATAAAAAATTGACTTGCCATCATTAGGTGCATAAAGTCCCAGAATCAAAAATTTTTCGCCTTGTACTTTAATTTCAATTGCAATGTACCTCCCTTCTTCATCTTTGAATAGCTGTCTTGGGCTGTATTTCTCTTTCGCATATATTACCACCCCTCTCTTCTTGACTTTATCCGATGTTATAAATTCTTGGCCTAATTTTTTGTTTTGTAGAATTCTTCTGTGTCGTCGAACCACATGGGTCTCCTGTAGACATATTATATCTAGATTCTTCTTTTCCAAACTGTAAAACACTCTGTGTCTCTTTGGTCTCTGGTTCAATCCCCGAACATTCCATGTCATCAGTTTGAGAGCCATTTTTTAAGTCTTTATTCTGATCCTCCTGTCGCTAGGTCTTTCTTGTCTTTTTCTGGATCTCTTGGGTCTCCTGTTCCTGGTGTCCCTGGTGGTGGAAGCACTCCTGGGGTTCCTGGTGGTGGAAACACTCCAGGGAGTCGGTACATCAACGCTGGGTCTAAAGCAGAACCCTTGAAGTCTTCCAAATGTTTGTCTAAAAACTTTTGCTTATCTGCCAGGGATCTTATCCTGATTCTTTTTTCTTTAAACAAAAAAGTCAGTCCCTCTGGAAATTCCCAGCTAAAGGAGATATTCCTTCTTCTTAGCTCAGCTGTCAAATCGTTATATGGAGCTCTTTTATCCAGGAAAAATTTGGGGATGTCTTTAAAAAGCACAACTCTGTTTTGCTGTACCACTAGGTTGTTCTTGTAATGAAGGTCCAAGATGTAATCTCTTTGATATCTGTTGTTCAACACAATAAGACAGTCGCTCACCGTCTTAGAGCTTTTCTTTCCCTTAACACCAAATCTGAAGGCCTTCACTATGAGTGCTGAGACTTCGTCTTCTTTCAGATGCCAAAATGTTGAGAATTGAGTTACGATGAAATCCTTTAGGCTTCCCTCCTCCAATTCTGGTAGGCCTCTGAGACGGAGGTTTCCTTCTCTCTGTTGTAGTTGCAGAAACGCAAGAGATTCTTCCACACTTCTCTGCCTGGATCCAATTTTTTCTATATTCTCCAGGTCGATATTATCTAGCTTCTGTTCCACTGTCCGAATTTTCTCTTTTACTACCTTAATTTCCTCTGTCTCCTTTTTCAAGACAGTGACCTCCTGAGCAACTTTATTAATTTCGTCTCTATTTTTTTTTCACGTTTTGCTCAATTTGACCAATAGATGTTTCAAGTCTTTGGGTAGATTCTTTTATTTCTGCTTGTAGTTTCTCCGTTGCAGAGTTAACTGTTGAGTTAACAGAGTTTACTGAGGATTGTGTCTGTTTCACATCCTCAGAAACTTTTTTCAGTCCCTCTGTAATTTCTGCAATACTTGAAGTTAATTTCTCAATAGCCTGGGCCATTTGTTCTTGTGTAGTTAAAGAGAAGGAGCTCTTTCTTTGTTGTGTTTTAGCTCTTGTACTTTCTTGCATATCTTGTTTCCTTTGCAGCTGCAGTTTCAAGGTCACACCAGTTTTAGTAATTGTCCCAGACATTCACAGTAGAAAGCCAACAGTCCCAAAAGTCAACACCAGGTGGCCAGCAGTTCTATCCAGATAACAAAGAGGCAGCAGAGCAGACCAAAAGTCCCAGGCAGATCCAGGCAGTTTCAACCAGTTCTAACCCCCAAAAATAGGCAAAGATCCTTACGGTTTAAAGTTCTAAAGTCTCTCAAAAGTCAAGAAGAAGTTAGTTGCCAACAGCCCAAGGCAACAATAAAGTTTTATATAGTGTATCCACCAAGTCCACAATGTTTCCTGGGCTGCAGACGGCCACAAAAAAAAAAGTTTCCCCAGTCTCTCACTGGAAACAGTTGCAAAAAAATAATCCAAGGGAGAAAAAAAATGGCAACTTAGTTACGCTGCCTGCTTACTGACCCGGAATCCTATCCAGAGGGTGAAGCAGTGTCTTCTTCAGTTGCCATTCTCAGTTTTAAGTCTTAGTAAACAGTTTAAACAACTTTACAGTCACTTTAACGAAGTTCAGCAGAGTTAGCAAAACTTTTTCCCGTTAGACGCGGCTTAGCGCTCTTGCCGCTACCTCGCTCTATCAGCAGTTCAAAGAGAGCGGGCTTCCCTTTCAAGTTCCTCTGTAAGGTTTACACGTCAAAAGTCTTAGTTCCAGCAAAAAAAGAAAGATTTACTTACAGAGTCTCTACTGCAGTCCAAGTTAGGAAGTGTCAGATGCTCAGGTAAGGCGAAATCGCTGCTTCGTTCCTCGGGGGCAGCCGACTCTTCAGTCCCATGTCAGCGCTCCGTTCACCCGTTCTCCCCCCTTACGAGGGTCGATCGGGAGCGGAGATGACACGTCTGGGACCCACGAGTCCGGAGTCCACAGGACGCTCTTCCTGTGGTTTTAAGGGGCCCGTGGCGCAGGCACTGAAGCCCCTGTAGCCCACCGGGGAACCGGAGCTTCTCAGCTCCCGTCCGCCATTACCCGGCACCTAACCGGAAGTCGTACCTGGACATCTTTCTGTCTCTTCGGAGGCACACATATTGGGTTCTACTTGAGCAATCGGATGAAGTAGTATCTCCAGTAGGTGCCTGTAGCTAACTTCTGCTTTTTAAAGTAGTTGAGGTTATCCATAACTAAAGAAACAGCTCTGTTTCTATGCTTTTTCTCTCTCAAGACATTATGTAGGAAATATTTTTGCCTTTCTTTCAACTTTCAACCAATCACAACAGTAGAACTAATGGGCCAATCCTATGGCAAGGTCCACTGGGATGAGCAGCTTGGTAGGATGCAGTGGATCTATTTCTTTTTCCCTGAATGGCATCCCACATCCTTGTTTTGTTTTTAAGGAAAA
This sequence comes from Lacerta agilis, assembly GCF_009819535.1. Classification (NCBI taxonomy): domain Eukaryota; kingdom Metazoa; phylum Chordata; class Lepidosauria; order Squamata; family Lacertidae; genus Lacerta; species Lacerta agilis. The sequence goes on along the minus strand of NC_046315.1, from coordinate 98,369,102 downwards.
GGTTTTCATTATGTGTTCAGCTCAATGCTAGATTTTATTTTATTTTATTTTATTATTTCACTTTATTTTATTTTATTTTTACAGTAGACGCAAACATTTTGGCTGCTCAGTTTTGGGCTTATTTGGTTAACTTGGCACTTAGACTTATATTCCCCACCACACTCTGCATACTTTAGCAAGATGATTTTTCATTAAACTGTAGTTTTTGCCGAGGGCCTTCTGGCAGTTCCCTCACTGCGAGAAGCAAAGCTACAGGGAACCAAGCAGAGGGCCTTCTCGGTGGTGGCGCCCGCCCTGTGGAACGCCCTCCCATTACAGGTCAAGGAAATAAACAACTACCTGACATTCAGAAAAAACCTGAAGGCAGCCCTTTTTAGGGAAGTTTTTAATGTTCGATGTTTTTGTATTGATTTCTTTTGGAAGCCGCCCAGAGTGGCTGGGGAAATCCAGCCAGATGGGTGGGGTACAAATAATAAATATTATTATTATTATTATTTTGCAGGATGCAACTTCTTATGGCAATTGTAGCTGCCATGACAGAAGAAGCTGGAGCTGTGTTTGAGGACTGACTCAGCCTCAGTCTTATCCAGGTTCTAGATTTTCTTATCTTATGCCCTATTTGAGTCTGTTGCATATTGATCTTTTTTCTCTGAAGGATTGATCTGACTTTTCAATGTGAGCCACTTGCCTTGCAACCATTTTCACAGAGCATGCAAAATCTAATAGTTCTCTTAGTATAATATCACAATCAATGAGCCTTCAGTAACTCCATTGGGCTGAACTGCAAGGCTGCATGATCTGTGGCTTTATCTCGTTATCAGTGCTTCCAAACGCAGTGTTACCGGTAATTGCTAATTGCCTTAGCCTGGTGTGGTTTCCATCTCATACTTTGCTTGCCTCAATGTACACATTTTTAACTCTGTTTAATGCATTCTTAACTCTGTTGCATTCTTATGAATTAATTCGTCTACATATCTTCAAATATTTGTATGGCAATCTATACAGGTGAGAAAACTTATTCCAGAATAAATATGTAATATATATTGCGCATTATGAACTGACTTAATTAACTAATCAGTCTATATTGCTTCAAATATTTGTAGGACTATCTGTCACAGTAAGTAAACTTCATCATGAGAACATATAAAAGAAATATTGTGCATCTTAAACAGATATTTCAACCTAGCTGGTATGGAAACCATGAACCCCCCCCCCCCAATACATGTTTGCGAGCAAGATAAAGGTTTTGGACATTCAGAATGACTAGTGTACACCATTACTATATGATAAAGTCATTCCATATTCTGTCTACCCATAATGACTGCAGTGCCCTTCCTCTCATGCTGCTAAGAACAGAACGGAGCAGTACATACTTTTAGGCAACATTCAAAAAGAATAAATTTTGATCTTTTCCCAGCTGAACCTTTTGCTTTATTAAGTTATATCAAATTGCTTACCTTGACAGAGATTGAAGATTGCTAATTAAGACTAGCACAAACTAATAAAAATGAAGAGATGAAATCAGCATCAATATTAAACACAGTGATTGCTGGCATGAATAGTCCCAGAAAGCATATTGTGGAAATATGCTTTGGAGAGGCAGTGGCAACACTATCTTGACAGAGTAGGAAATCTCAGCAGACGAGTAGTGAAACTTAAGGTGACCTTGTAAATAGCCTATATAAAGCATTTTATAAAGCAGTGGTTTCTCGACATTCTTCTTTTTTCAGTACTGTATTTGATGTCAGGTTGCATCTAGCTGAAATGAAACTATAAGAAGAGCCATCCTTCAGATATTAAGTTCCATCAGTTTTTTTTGCAGCCTCCCAGGGCATGAAAAAAGCAACCCCATCTGCTGTTCGTAAAGTTGCTTGATGGGTTTGCAACAACTGATATAGACTTTCTAGGACACACATCATCACGTTTGTTCTCCTCCATCCTGAATATGTTAGCATAAAAAACTCAGATATCTAAAGTTTAAAGTTGTGCCAAAACCTATCCACCAATTTTCCAAAATTTTATTTGCCTCTCACAGAAGCTTCCACATTTCTCCCTCATTTGCAAAGCGCTCTTGGGTTTCTTCACAAATTCAGTGGGTGTGGGGTTGAGCTTACCTTAAGACGGCAAGGTGCCCAAGTTGGCAGCTGCTTGAGGCTTTCCTCAGTCTAAACATTCCATCAGCCTCCCTGGCTGCAGACACTCAACAATCTTTTAAAAAGGCCACAGAAGGAGTTGCCTCCTGATATCTTCTGGGCTTTAACAGAAGGATGGGGAGCAAGGAGCCCAGCTATTAAGTGCTTGAGACTTTTATGTTTAAAAAATATTCCTGCACATATACCTTCAAAAGTAAAGGGAGGGGGTTCATGGAAAAAAACAAAACAAATCTATCAGTCACCCAGTTAAGCAGCTTCCCATGCTTACAGGAAAGCCCTGCTGAGGACAGAATGGAAGCTCATTTCAACCCAAAAGGCTGCAGGATGATGATTTGTATAATAAAAGGACACTCAAAAAGCCACCTCAAAAGTAAGGTAAAGATAAAGGTACCTGTCACGGCAACCCTTGCCTTTTTGCTGTTGCTGTGAGTAACAGCCGGCTCAAGTTTCGGGCTTCAAAAGCATTTATTTAGACCTTGCTCATTACAGTGTAATAAATCATGTCTACTCCCTCTGCGGCAAATATCCTAACTGCTGTCTTCTTCACGCGCTTTCCAGCATAGGAATTTTCGGGTCGCTCTGAAATGACGTGTGTATTTCTTTTCCCCCCTCTGAGTCCCCTCCCCCTCTCTATTACTGACGTAAGTACTTTCTCTTTCTTCCGGTGATGTCTGCAGGAGGGGGCTGTTTGACGAGGATGTATCTGTGGTGATTATTTGTCCCGGCTCTCTATATCCAGCCTCCTCCCCCTGACTGTCTGCTTTCCAACTTTCTCTCCCTGTTTTTTCTCCCACGCTCCCTTCCCAAGCCATGTTTGGCTCCGTGACAGTACCTCTGACTGTTAGTCCAGTCATGGATGACTCTAGAGTTGCAGTGCTCATCTCGCTCTATAGGCTGAGGGAGCCGCCATTTGTCCGCAGACAGCTTCCAGGTCATGTGGCCAGCATGACTAAGCTGCTTCTGACGAACCAGAGCAGTGCACGGAAATGCCGTTTACCTTCCCGCCGGAGCGGTACCTATTTATCTACTTGCACTTTGACGTGCTTTCGAACTGCTAGGTGGGCAGGAGCTGGGACTGAGCAACGGGAGCTCACACCATCACGGGGATTTGAACCGCCGACCTTCTGATTGGCAAGCCCTAGGCTCTGTGGTTTAGACGACAACGCCACCCACATCTAAACCACAGAGCCTAGAGCTTGCCGATCAGAAGGTCGGTGGCTGAAATCCCTGCAACGGGGTGAGCTCCCATTGCTCTGTCCCAGCTCCTGTCTACCTAGCAGTTCAACCAAAACCCCACACTCTGTCCACAAAAATTTCACTGAAATTTCTCCACCTCTGTGAATGATTTTCCATGTATTTTCTTTCATCCTTCATTGATGGAGAATGGTAATAATAAAAGAATAAAATGGAAGGAAGGTATGGAATATATATAGCTATTTTAATGTTTATATAAAATTAAGATATAGATATAGACACAGCTATACAGCTATACACAATACTGTACAGCTAAGAGGAGAAACAGGATGTCTTCCCAGCTTCTACAACTTGTGTATTTCATGTATTTTGAGAAAAAAATATTTTTAATTTAGTGTCAATTGATTAACTAAAAAGACTAATAATAATAATAATAATAATAATAATAATAATAATAATAATTTATTATTTATACCCCGCCCATCTGGCCGGGTCTCCCCAGCCACTCTGGGCGGCCTCCAACAAATACCAAAATACAATACAAAGTCACAATTTAAAAACTTCCCTAAACAGGGCTGCCTTTAGGTATTTTCTGAATGTCAGGTAGTTGTTTATTCCCTTGACTTCTGATGGGAGGGCGTTCCACAGGGCGGGCGCCACTACCGAGAAGGCCCTCTGCCTGGTTCCCTGTAGTTTTGCTTCTCGCAGTGAGGGAACCGACAGAAGGCCCTCGGCGCTGGATCTCAGTGTCCGGGCTGAACGATGGGGGTGGAGACTGACAAATTATGTCTGACAAAGTGGGAGAGGGAGACTTGCAGTTCATTCCACCTGTCACGAGTGGGTCATGGACAGCAGTCTAGGGTGAGCCAAGCACTAGGAGCCAAGAACAAGCCATAAACCAGAACTGACGGGCCAAGAAAACCAAAGGAGTCAGGACTAGAGAGGTGGTTAGGATCAAAGGACAAACCAGGACAGAAGACAACAAGCAAGCCAGAAATCTGGACCAAAGATTAACTGATGACTCGGGAACAAGCCAGAACTCAGGAATACCTTGTCTGATGCTCAAGCAAGGCTCAGTGATGCTCCTGGATGGGTAGAGTCAGTGCAAGGTTTCTGTTGGGATTAGTAAGAATCCTAGCTTACATTTGGTTTTTGCCTCGTAGTCGTAGGCTCCCAGTGTTGTAGGATGGTATTTCTGGCTACATTCCCAAGGAATTATTATGTCTGATAATTGTTGAGAGAGAGGGAGTGTTTTTCTTTCGGGGCCTGTGTGTGGTTGAAGTGTAGCTGAATGTGCATACCTGTAGATTGATTGAGGTGTGGGTGTGTTAGTATTCTCAGGTGATATTTGTGCAAGGGAGCAAACTTATACATAAGAAGCTGGCATAAGGTAAGTCGGTGTAAAGTACAGCAGATCAATACTCCTTTCAGGAGTGGGGCTACTGGCTGAGCAGATGGAAATAGTGTTTGATTTATACCAGCCTTTTTTCCAGAGCTAAACAAGCTTAGGACCCAGCCCTAAACCCCCTCTCCCTTGCCACACCCCTGAAGCACCCCATTTTCAGAGCTTATTCCCGTTTAAGATCTGCTCTGCTCAGCCAGGGTGAGGAAGACACGGTGCATTTCTGGCTGATCCAACAATGAGGGAATTAAGCTGATTAAGCTTGGCTATGCCAGGATCCTCCAGGCTTAGCCAGAGATCTGCTGGATCCCAACCCTACACCTCCTGACAGATTTTGCTTCAGATTGCACCTTTAGTGGAATCCTATTTTAAGGATGTTGTCTGTCAGTCGGTACATTTTATTATGGCTCATAAGATCTGTTCAAGTTACAAACAAACAAACCCCAGCACAAATAATAGTATACAAAAGATAGAATTTATCCAGTCTGGCTAATGCAGACTTTAAGGGTGTGTATGTTTTATTGTTTTATATACTGTACTATAGTTGCACACCACACCACCCCAATCCCTGAGCGGAACAAGATTCCAGGGCTTCCAGGAGCTTCCATAGAGCTCAGTTTCCTTGGAATGAGGGACAGTGGAGACTGAGGTGTCATTAGGATCAGGGGCGTAGCTAGGGGGTGGTGAGGTGGGCCCCTGCCAGGTAAAATATATCCATAAATATAAATATTGATTATTGCCTCATAAGAAATGGTTTTTAATAGAGGGTGAATTGAACGGGGGGAAGGGGGAGGGGTTGGAGGAGAGGCGGAAAGAAGAGCTAATTTGTCCGTGGCTCGGGGGGGGGCGCAATCTGGATGGTTCTGCCAGGGGGGCAAGATCACCTAGCTACGACTCTGATTAGGATATATGGTTTATTTACACATACATGCAGTCTGAGTCTGCAATGGAGGAGTTCACAGTATTAGTACTCCAAGAGAGAATCTTGCTTCTCCACAGACTTGGATTCAAGCATCTCTCTCTCTCTCTCTCTGGCTTCCATCTACTTCTAGCAGTTCCAACAACAGAGCCAAGCCACTTTCTTTGTTCCCTTAATGGGCCAGTACCTAGGCTATCACCTCTCCAGGAAACTAGCCTGTCTGTTCCAGGAACTGGAAACCTTACTTAACTTTTAACAACAACAAAAAATCTACTGGAAGGAATTTTTTATTTTTTATTTTGTTTTGACTATGGCAGACCAACACAGCTACCTACCTGTAACTTAAATTTTAACACTTGCTGGATCCAGTAGTTAGAAGGGTTCTGGCGTCCAGCCTACTCCCCACTCCCAACTCATAAGACTACATTATTCGCTTGTAATATTCAATATCCTCTGTAAAATTGCTTTGTGATTTTTTTTTTATCAAAAGCAGTATATAAATGCCTGGGAAAAAATAGTTTGGAACAACAGAGTTGTGAGTAAAATAGTGCAAACACTGTTGCTTGCTTTCCTTCCTTTTATTCACCCTTCTTTTGTCAAGAAAGAACATTTCCCTATTTTGGAAAGAAATGCCATTGGCAAGAAATGATCTGTAGCTTGGCTAATAACAACACCTCTTGCAGACATTGTCTTACTAACTGTGTACAAATCTGGTTGCTGTAGCTTGCAGGGATTTTTGTTATATATATACCCAACCCAGAGGAATTACTGATGTTGCAACAAAGCAAATGTTTCATCAAACGGGGAGAAGAAGAATCCCTCTTTTTCTGAAGAAACTTGTGTTTTTCAATTAACAGTCCCTCTAGACCTGAGATTGTTCCAGCAACCAGTTTGTGTGTCCTGCTGTTATCTATCAGAAGAAGTGGGAAGCCCCACAAAAGTTAAGGTATTCCATTTTAATGCCTTCCAGCAGGACTTTGGAATATTTGACTCCATCCAATAAGAAGAGTCTTCCAGTAACAGAAGCAGGAAGCAATGGGTGCTCTGGATACTGGGTTAACTTCCCTGCGCAAATAATTCCCCCTGAGATTGTCCAACTCCCCAGAGCTGATCTGGGGGACATGAGGGGCCTGCAGAGAAAGGGGGGGGAGCACCAGCAGGACTCATTGTGTTTGCTCATGCTAGCATAACTGTTTTGTTGAATCTAGCCTATACACGCCATACCCTTGAGTGTGTGCTGTGTAAAGAAGAGGCAGATTTAGGGGAGCACAACTGGTTTGGTTGCACTGGGCACCACACCTTGGGGGTGTCGCAGAGGGTGTAGCAACTATGATTTTGAATGGAACATGAGAAGCCAAGGGACACCGAATTTTGGTGTCACACAGGTCACTGCTGAAATTTGAGACCCCAAGGTCTGTTACCGGTGTTAATAATAGATCTGTAGGCAGATCTGCTAGGCACCCTTTCACACAGCTTCTGGATGGAAGAGATTATCTTTTCCAGCTGAGATCAAGGGAGTGTGGTTTCCTTTTCAAAGACAAAAATGACACACACATGAGTCGTGCTGGATGAGGCCAAGGATCCATCTAACTGAGCATCCTATATCCCACAGTGGCTGCCCAAATGCTTCCAGGGGGCTGAGAAGCCAAAAAGAAGGCAACAATCACCCCAGTTTATTGTTTTCCTGTAACAGATATTAAGACACAGAGAACTTCTGAGCATGGAGGATCCTTGTAGACATAAGGTAAAGGTAAAGGTACCCCTGACCATTAGGTCCAGTCGTGGACGACTCTGGGGTTGCGGCACTCATCTCGCTTTACTGGCCGAGGGAGCCGGCGTACAGCTTCCAGGTCATGTGGCCAGCATGACTAAGCCGCTTCTGGCGAACCAGAGCAGTGCACGGAAATGCAGTTTACCTTTCCGCCGGAGCAGTACCTATTTATCTACTTGCACTTCGTGCTTTCGAACTGCTAGGTGGGCAGGAGCTGGAACCGAACAACGGGAGCTCACCGTGTCGTGGGGATTTGAACTGCCGACCTTCCAATCGGCAAGCCCTAGGCTCAGTGGTTTAGACCACAGCGTCACCTGTGTCGCACCTTAAGAGCTACTAAGAATTCTGCCTTCAATACATTTGTCAAACGCATTTGTAAAGCCATTGAAGGCAGATGCTGTCACCATGTCATATGGTGGTGAATGCCAACATTTTATTATCATGTTCATAGGATGACCCGAGGGAGAAATTATTCTCACTAACATAGCCAGAGTGTGCATAATTTTAGAAACCTCTGTTGTATACTCCCCTTTTTATATTTCCCCCTTTAAACAACAAAGCCTCAAAGGTTTTACCTTTCTTTATTGACAACACAGTCCAACCTACTGATTATTTTGATGTCCCTTCTCTTCCATTTCTACGATGTCCTTTTGAGGCAGAGCAGCAGGAACATTGCACAGTATTCCAAATGTGGTCACACTGTAGACTTTGGGGTGCTGCCAAAACTCACAATTAGTTGGTCCATAATTCAGCAATTTATTATGAGCCCTGACTTTCAATTCAACAATTGTTTAATACTATTGTAATTAAAATGGGGATTGAGGGTAAATTAATTTAATTTCCTGCACCTGCACGGTCTGCATGGCTGGCAAGACTGAGGAGCCAAACTCTGTCATCCCTGAACATGTTATGTTGTTCAATGTTGTAACTTTTCACTTCTGAAGGAAATTAAAACATCCCTTTCACAATGCACATATGTGGAATGGTTTTCCTTCAACTCCTCCTTGCATCAGCCTGCCAAGACATGAAGTAGGTGCTCTTCTTGCTGGTCCCTGGTCTGCTTCTGCAGCTACTACCTCCCAGTCCACGTTCATCTACTGCTGTAAGCAGTGTGGCCTGTGACAACTGAAGGATGTGCAATGATACACGGGGTGGAAAAGAACACCATATTACACTTGTCACAGTTCTAGGGTCCCAGTTGGTGAAGCACCCATACAAAATTTTGAAAACTTCAGTATCTGTTCATTACAGAGCACGTTTTCCCAAAGAACTGCTGTCTTTAAACAAGCAGTACTGCATCCACATTTTAAATCTCTTTCCTATTTTTTCTTACTATAAGGAATTAATCTTTCTTACCCCTACTGCACCCTGACTTCATTTTCACCGAAGTCTCCAACGCAACAGCAGCATCATTTCTTGGCTAGTTACAAGTTCAGACACCATCAATATACATATGAAGGAGAGATTTATTTATTTCCATCCCAATGTACATCGCTTTGCACTTACCTACATTGAATCTTATTTTCTATTATATTCACCAAGCTTGGGGAGGTCATTTTGGAGCCCTTGACAGAGCAGTGCCAGTCACAGCCAACACCTGAGCATCCAGTAAGAGCTCACAGCGTAGAACATTCCCAACTGCTAAGCAGGGGCAGAGGAAGGGTGCACCACTGAGGGGGTGACAAAATGCCGGGCGGCACTCACCACAGGACCTGCAGCACGCCCGAGCCACGCATCTCTCCTGGGAGAGACACGGTGGTTTGGGTGCGCGCAGGCTCCACACTGCCCAAACAGTCCGCCCACTGCCTCCCCCCAGCTGTAGGGCGGCTGAGTGGGAGGAGGCAGGCAGACTCTGGAGGCCCTGTGGTGTGCCCTGCCCCTATGGGCACCTCACCCAGCTCCTGGGCGCACCGCCCCAGGCGTCCAAGAGGCTTCCTCCACCACTGCTGCTAAGTTGCTCCTTAGTTGAACGGGGCCCCAATTCAGGAGATGTGTCTTCTTCTCCATGGACAATGACCATGCATTAGAAACAACTCTGTTTTGTCTGAGTTGGTTTTCACCTTTTCCAACCCATTGCTGATTTCAAGAAATCATTTAACAATAGTAAAACTGCACCTGGTACAGGTGGAAAGGGGACACAGAGCTGTGTGTATTTTGTGTATTTTGATGATGTGTTGCTCCATACCTCCAGACACTATCTTCCAGTGGTTTATTGTATATCTTTAAAAGCACAAATTGGATTGGGTTTTTTTTGGGGGGGGGGGGGGTTGAATGAAAGCCCTGACAATGTTTTAGGGTTGAATGAAAATGGCCTCCAACAATTTGTCCATGCCTAGAAAAGTTTGTTTTGACTCAGTTAATACTGGGTGAAATTAAGTTGTTACTTGATGACAGCAGATGAATAAAAAATTGGCTAAGAATGGACTGAATTCTTCCCTTCAACAATATCAAAATAACAATAAATAAAATAATGGCAATAAGCACAGTATCTGATTGAAATAAATATTTAACACACAGTGTTTTTTTCTCCTTGTGTTCCAGAATTAGGCACAATGTTCCTTTTTAGCACGCTGTGCTAGAGATCACCAACAACAAATTAACACACTATCCCTTTTTATATCGTGATGCATCATCTGACCTGTGCTTTTTCTTTCTTATTTCTGACTACCAATAAAGCCAGTTACAAAATATATGAGAACTAGCCTTCAGTGCTCTAGTTATTTGATAAGTGCAGCTGAATGGAAAAAATAGGGGCCTTTCCACATGTTCCACAGGCTAACCCTTCATCTTAATGTGTCTTTGTATGAGATTTGCTTATACAGTGGTACCTCAGTTTACGAACTTAAATCCATTTCAGAAGTCTGTTCTTAAACCAAATCTGTCCTTAAACCGAGGCATGCTTTCCCTAATGAGGCCTCCCACTGCCGGTGCCCTTCCACCATTCAGGTTCTGTTTGTAGACCGAGGTAAAGTTCACAAACCAGAACACTACTTCCAGTTTGGCGGAGTTTGTAAACCGAATAGTTCGTAAACAGGACTGTTCTTAAACTGAGGTACCACTGTACATGTTTTTACTTGTTCACTTGCTACATTCTCAAGTGTTTTCTTAAAAGGTCTTAGGCTAACACAGATGCCCACAGACACACACACACACACACACACACACACACACACACTGCAAGTAACAATCCTGCAACTCTGCTTCTCATAAGGGTGTTTTAGTGAAGCTGATATTACCATGACCTCCCTGCAGTAACCTTTGTTCCTTTCCAATAGTTTTTATAGCTCTTTTGTTTCGTGCAGCTTTTCACCAAATCAGATTGTTGAATTTGTTTAAAATCTATCATGATTATATTGACTTAGCTATCGATCTGTAAAGAAAAAAATGTACTGACAGCAACTGTATTTCTTTCGTTTTGCAAGCTGAAATTGAGCAAAAGCAGCCCTTATATAAAACTGAAATGCATTTCAGTGGATGCAATGACACTTCACCATCTGTCCAACTTCTCAGATTTACTCTCCCAGATAACTCCATATTTCACCCTGCAGTCCCTATAGAAACATCACTTTAAACAGAGCCACATGGAAAAATGTGCTCCAATAACAGCTGAAGGTCTTGCAGTTAGCTGCAAGGGCCTCTCATCTAAATGAGCGATGTTCCTACCAAGTGAACTCCATTTGGAGTGAAGGAAAACAGGGTGGAGCACATGCAAGAGAAGAAATGCCTGCCTTTTTATTATTTGTCATTTGAAAAAAGAAATCCATGGCAATGGCAGGGTTCTTTTTTTAATTTAAAAAAGACACAGGGATTTACCAATAAAGTGAGGAGATGCTAGAAGCCATCTATCCAGCTGACTTGATGAAAAAGGTATTGAAAATTAACTCGGGAGTCATATGAATTACATTCAATCCATGCTCTAGGCTAAGCACTTGTCAATTTCAGCCACTATTGCAACCTATTACTTACAGACTACATGGCTGGCAAGCTAATCATGCTGGAGCGTGTTACAAAATAGGTGAAGGGACACAATGCTGCCTGCCACGCTTCTCAGTGACTGTGCATATTCGCCAATAGCCCCACTGTGAACAATCAGACCTTCAGCTCTGCCGGCACAACTTGTGACTCAACAAGTCAAATGCAGCACACCAGACGGACACCACTTTTTGTCTAGATCTAGGCAAGCAGCAAAAAAACAAAACAAAAAAGGAAGATCTGTATAGACCTGTAAGATCACTTGGATCATCTGGGGAAATTCTACTCAAGACACCAAGCCCTACAGAATGTTATAGAGTGTGCTGACCTGAAAAAAGGCATTTTCTGTGGGATGCCCTTCCATCTGCCAGACATGAAGCAGCTGCCACCAGTTGCTTCAGATGTCTTGTGAAGACTGATCTTTTTGCCCAGGTGTCCTTTGACTCATAAAACCCTGTTTTCTGTGCATGACCCCCTGATTCTCTGTTTTATTTGCCTTTGTGTACTGATTTATTGGACTGAGGTTGTACTTTAGTTTAATGAATATTGTTTTTATATTGTACATTGCATACCTTCCAACTGCCAAGGCTATAATAAAAACTAGGTTGTGGGATATTGAATGCCAGGAACTAACAGCAGCAGCAGAGAAAACATGTTCCCCTCTTTACTTTCAACTCTCTTGGGCACATGAAATTAATCACAATTATCTTGCATTTTTGCTTAACCCCCAAGAAAAGGGGGCATTTTCGCTGGCCAGGTTAAACTCAAATCCATCAAACCTCCTTTGGGGAAAGTTATCGGGCATGGTGGAAGGAGGAAGAATTGGCCCATGTGAAGACCACCAGGTGGAAACTCTTGCACATATGGTTCTTAAATGCAAACTATATGCAGATCTCAGACTTGATCAACTCTGCATTCCCAAATGGCAACCAGAGTTGGAGGTCATATATTTTCTATTATTGGGGAATGATCAGGAGCTCACCAAGCTAGTGGCTAAATATCTTTATCTAGTTTTCTGTCGTCAAAATACATTGCAGACGTCTGTTCTTCCTGGGGACCCAGAGATGTGACGATAGACTGCTCTGCCCTCATCTTTTGGTAAATGTCTTGTGCCACGGGGGAGGTGGTAATTTTGTATTGATTCGTTATGGATGTTCGGTATGTGATGCCAGTAAAAGGTTTGATGATGATGATGAACATTGCATACACTGCTTAGAGATTTTTGAAATATTAAGAGGTTTAGAAATGCTTTAAAACAAACAAACAAACAAAAACAGCAGGTTTATTCAATACACTTTGAAGTTCACTAGATGGTGGGTGCACTGTGGTTCTGCCTCATGGGTCATGCATAGTGCAGGCCTGGCCTCAATGAATGGTTGCTCGCCAGTTACATACAATGGTAAATAAAATGCACATAGTCTAGGAGCTCCTCATCATGGAGAGGCTCTCTTATCGATCAATGAAATGATGGGCCACACTAATCCTACAGATTTCCTTCTAAAGTACATGCTATTTCTGATTTGTACAGAAGCTAATAAGGCACTTACTGGCCACTTACTTCCAAGGTTGCCAGTAAACCTTGAAACTTTACTTCAGTTTGCTTATTGGACACTTCAGTTCCAGTCTAAAACAAATATGGTTATCACATGATTTAATTCATACTGACTAGAGACCCGGCACTGGAAGACTACAAGTGAAATCCTGTGCAAGTTTAGGTGGGAGTCAGTGTGCAGATGGACATGAGTTGGCATGCATAGAATTGTACTGTAAGTATATTCATAAAGTGTAATGAAATACACTGTTTTAACATCTGGCCTATTAATTTAATAAATGCTGTAACTTTAAATTGTTTGCAAATTATTATTATTTTTAAAATTTGTATCCTGCCCTTTGTCCCCAAGGAGCTGTGCATTATTAAAATACTGCTCTAAAATGACTTCAGAAAGTATCACTTCACATTCCTGAAGGATAGCCATGTTATATTCTAGTAACAAAAAAACAGATCAGAAACAGGAAGGACAGATCCTGAAGTTGAGGCTCCAGTACTTTGGCCACCTCATGAGAAGAGAAGACTCCCTGGAAAAGACCCTGATGTTGGGAAAGATGGAGGGCACAAGGAGAAGGGGACGACAAAGGATGAGATGGTTGGACAGTATTCTTGAAGCTACTGGCATGAGTTTGGCCAGACTGCGGGAGGCAGTGGAGGATAGGCGTGCCTGGCGTGCTCTGGTCCATGGGGTCACGAAGAGTCGGACACGACTGAACGACTGAACAACAACAAAAAAAAAACAACAACACCAAAGAGTTCTGTGGCACCTTAAACACTTACGTATTTACTGTAGCACAAGCTTTTGTAGGTCAAAGCCTCCTTCATCCAATGAATGGACTATTTCCCTCCGTTGAGAAATATCTCGAGCTACATGGCTACAGAGTGTGGCCAAAAAGCCATGAAATGCAAAGGCTATCATTGGCTGTCACATTTCGAAGTAGAGCACAGAGTGACCCATTAAGAATGATACTTTGAGTGCCTCATACAACATCCAGAGTTGGGCATTATATGATGAAATAGTCTTCCAAGCTTGATTATGTCATAATTGAATAGAATCAAATTTGCTGAAAATTTTTAGTTCAGCAATTTCACTCTGGAGCCTTTCACTTAAGAATGAGTCTATGAGTCTATAACCTGCGAAATATTTGCCTACTACTGTAATTGTTGTCATTTTCTGCGACAGGTTTATTATTTTGTAGAATCTGTTAGCTGGGATGCTGTCCTGCTGATGATACATTATGACAGCATTTTTAAAAACTTCTGATAGCTGGGCCACACTTTCTTTTAAAATAAAATTGGAGGTAGGTTTCATTCTTACACAAATAAGTCATACGCAGAGGAGTAATCCATGCACTGAGACACCGTGGACAACCTTCCAGTGTGGGTGAGTAAAGAAAGGAATGAGCTTCAGAAAAAAATGCAATGATACTGTTTTCTTCTTCTTTGGCAATCACTTGTAGCTGAGTAGGATTGTCTTCCATAAACACGGTTTTAACAATGAGTCCATAAGTAACTGTGGAGGCCAATTATGGACCCACACATCCTTCCACAGTGGGGACATTGGTTTCCAGGCAGGAATTGATCACGGTGTGGATTTGCCAAGTGTGCCTTCCTCTTAGCATGTTTCTCCCTTGCGCCCTGAGTTCGAGTGTCTTCAAAGCCCAGGACACCTTTGGTAAAGGCTGTTCTACAACTGGAGCACTCACAGGCCAGTGTTTCCCAGTTGTCAGTGTTTTTGCTACATTTTTTAAAGATTTGCCTTGAGAGAGTCTTTAAACCTCTTTTGTTGACCACCAGCATTACATTTCCATTTTTAAGTTCAGAATAGATTGCTTTGGAAGAGGGATGGGGAACATCAGGCCCAGATGCTGAATGTGGCCCTCCAGGCTGTTGGAGGAAGTGGACATGGAGAAAGGACTTCATTTCCTTTATGGGCACAAATCACCCCAGGGATGAGATAAGCCAACAGGTGCACTGTCAGCCACTAAACTATTTTGGACCTTAAGCTGACTTTGTGTGGTGACTGGAACTGTGGGCAATGTCTGCTTTGTGGGTATCTCACTTACGATTCCCTCCCTATCTGACTCTTGGGGCTACCCAAGTCACACACCCTTTCCCCAAGCTGCAGTCCTGGCTGGTCTTGTGCTGTGTCTTCCTACAGTGCCAGGATTGTGCCTATGAACTCTAATAATCCCATTCCCTAGAGGGAGGTTTGAGAGTGGTATTCATCAGGCCACACCCATTTTGTCATGCTTGCAACTGGAAGAATACCCACTAGACAATGTGGCCTTTGTACAGGGTGCTGCTGAAACTTGAGGCCCCAAGGTCTGCTACTGCCAGAATTGGGTGAGAAGAGGCTTTTTAATGAAGTAATAAAGCCAAGTGATACAGAGTAGGCCCCATGGCCAATCAGAGGCCTACCAAAAAATTCCTACTCATTTCCCAAAACAGGTTCCCCAAAAAGGCCACCAGTTTCAGCCCAGTGGGTGGATATCTGGCCTGATGGAAAACAGAGTCAATAATGGGAAGAGCTACCAGGTGAAAGTGCCCCTCTCCGCATCCCAAGAGAACAAACCAAAAGCTGTGTGCCACATCCCAGTCAAAACAGGAGGGAAGGACAAACCCATCCACAGTGCCAGGCTCAGGGAGTGACACTGAAAAATAAATCAAAAGTTTTGCTCTGAAGCATTGGTAATTTGTTTTAGGAAAGGCTCTGTGTCATGGATAGAATATAACTTCTATTCAGCTGATAAATTTATCTAGTATTGAGGTATTTTAATAAGCAAGTACGCTGAGGGTAAATGTCAGCCTGCGTGATCCTTCTGACTAGCAGATGCTGCTCAATGGTACGGCGGGGGGCAGGCAGGAGGCTAGTTAAAGAACTGCCAAATACTATGAAGGCCAAATTAGAACAAATGTTTGTCAAGCAAAAAGGGCAACTTGTCGTCTGATGGAAGGAATTTAATTAGAAAAGTCACAGAGAGGCTGCCTCAAAAGTACTAGTCCCATTTTCTTTAGATAAGCTAATGAAGCTCATTGAACTCTGCAAAGAATTGCTGAACCAATAATATAGAGAAAAGGAATCCAGGGGAAGAAAATGCTGAAACAAACCCTTAGAATGAGAAAGATCAATTGTTTACACCACTCTAGCTCATAACACAAGGTTATAATTGCATATTTACCCACTGATTCCTCTTCTGTTTAAACAAACCAGAAGCAAATGAATGATCACAGGAGAAATACTACCGTATAAGTTTCTCTTTGCAACACATTTAAAATTTAAATTGTATGTAATACATGCTAAGTCATCTACATGGTACATTATTTACCCAGTTTGTATTCTAATTCCTTCAAAGATCCCTGACTCCAACAGCAGCCATAACAGAAACCTATTAAAGAACATCATGCTTTACATTAGCCAGGGACAAACAAAATTAGTGGGAAAATGGCAATGTAAAACATGCTCAGACGGGCATAAACCTAACATACTACCGCAACATGCTTATTCCAACTAATGCAGAGCACTGCAGCCCACTTCATGCTAGGGGTGTGCAGCCCATGGGAGAACTTCAGTGTTTGGACCAGCTGCCCCTAGCATTATGCATTGCATTGAAGTTGCTGGTGATGACCTATGAAGCCCTAAAGAGTGTGGGTAAATAAAAGCTTTGCCACTGTGCTCCAGTATGGAAAACACTCACCCACACTGCCACCAGGAATGCTCTCTGAAGCACAGCTATTGCCGCAATAAGCTTTGCAGGATCAACAAGGCTATGAACAGGTATAAAGGTCAGACAGGACTGTCAGACAGGACTTCTGTTTCAGTGTATCTGAAGAAGTGTGCATGCACACGAAAGCTCATACCAAGAACAAACTTGTTGTTGTTGTTCAGTCGTTCAGTCGTGTCCGACTCTTCGTGACCCCATGGACCAGAGCACGCCAGGCACGCCTACCTTTCACTGCCTCCCACAGTTTGGCCAAACTCATGTTAGTAGCTTCGAGAGCACTGTCCAACCATCTCATCCTCTGTCGTCCCCTTCTCCTTGTGCCCTCCATCTTTCCCAACATCAGGGTCTTTTCTAGGGAGTCTTCTCTTCTCATGAGGTGGCCAAAGTACTGGAGCCTCAACTTCAGGATCTGTCCTTCCAGTGAGCACTCAGGGCTCGTTTCTTTAAGGATGGATAAGTTTGATCTTTTTGCAGTCCATGGGACTCTCAAGAGTCTCCTCCAGCACCATAATTCAAAAGCATCAATTCTTCAGCGATCATCCTTCTTTATAGTCCAGCTCTCACTTCCATACATTACTACTGGGAAAACCATAGCTTTAACTATACGGACCTTTGTCGGCAAGGTGATGTCTTTGCTTTTTAAGATGCTGTCTAGGTTTGTCATTGCTTTTCTCCCAAGAAGCAGGCGTCTTCTAATTTCGTGACTGCTGTCACCATCTGCAGTGATCATGGAACCCAAGAAAGTGAAATCTCTCACTGCCTCCATTTCTTCCCCTTCTATTTGCCAGGAGGTGATGGGACCAGTGGCCATGATCTTAGTTTTTTTGATGTTGAGCTTCAGACCATATTTTGTGCTCTCTTCTTTCACCCTCATTAAAAGGTTCTTTAATTCTTCCTCACTTTCTGCCATCAAGGTAGTATCATCAGCATATCTGAGGTTGTTGATATTTTTTCCGGCAATCTTAATTCCGGCTCGGGATTCATCCAGTCCAGCCTTTCGCATGATGAATTCTGCATATAAGTTAAATAAGCAGGGAGACAATATACAGCCTTGTCGTACTCCTTTCCCAATTTTGAACCAATCAGTTGTTCCATATCCAGAACAAACTTAGTTGGTCTCTAAGGTGCTACTGGAAGGAATTTTTTATTTTGTTTAGACAGGACTGTCTTAGCTTCCCTCATCCCACTTAGCTCAAAGCTACAGCCCACCTCTTGCCACAAAGTTTAGGCCAAGGACTTCCATGGTTTGCAACCATCTCCTGGCAGAAGAGTTAGCAACATTTGGGTGTAGTACCAGATGCTCTCTGGCCATGAATACAATGTCCCCTAAAATTACTTGGAGAATATTCTTAAAGTCTAAGGATGGCTTTACTCTGGTCTCTGGTATGCTTGGTTTTGCTTATTTGTTTTTACTACTGACAAAGCATCTTGACAAGCTTAAAACGTAAAGGTAAAGGACCCCTGACAGTTAAGTCCAGTTGCAAACGACTCTGGGGTTGCGGCGCTCATCTCGCTTTATTGGCCGAGGGAGCCGGCGTACAACTTCCAGGTCATGTGGCCAGCATGACTAAGCCGCTTCTGGCCAACCAGAGCAGTGCACGGAAACGCCGTTTACCTTCCCGCCGGAGCAGTACCTATTTATCTACTTGCACTTTGACGTGCTTTCAAACTGCTAGGTTGGCAGGAGCTGGGACCGAGCAACGGGAGGTCACCCTGTCGTGGGGATTCCTACCACCGACCTTCTGATCGGCAATCCGGTTTAGACCACAGCGCCACCCGCGTCCAAGCTTACTTTGTGCCATTGAATGCAGTGGGACTAGCTTCTGGGTGAGTAAGTGTAAGTTACTCAAGTCCCATCTGCACAATACATTTCAAGCAGCTCCACACCACCAATGACCCATCTAGTCCAACATCCTATTCCTACAGTGTGATGCCTGTGAGAAGCCTCAAACAGGATTCGAGCACTGAGTCCTCTCTCCTCCTGTAGTTTCCAGCAACTGGTATTCAGAAGCATTGCTGTTTCTAACCATTATTACTTCCCCCAAAGAATCCTGGGAAATACAGTTTGGTAAGGGTGCAGAGAGTTGTTAGGAGGCCCATATTCTCCCTCAGAGCTACAATTCCAAGAGAGGTTTAATGATCAAACCCTTTCCCCCGGGAACTCTAGGAATTGTAGCTCTCTAAGCACAACAGGGGTCTCCTAACAACTTCCAGTAAGCTGCACAAACAACAGCTCCAGGATTCTTTCTGGGGTGCCATGACTGTTTAAAAAGGTACAATGCTGATTCAAATGCATGGTGCAGCTGGGGTCTGTCTGAACTAACTAGCATAAATGAGCATTAAACCAGTTTAAATCTACCTTAGAGTGGCATAGTAACTCAAGCTGAAATCAGTTGATATTTCCAGTACAATCATACCTTGGGTTACGGCCGCTTCAGGTTGCGTGTTTTTGGGTTGCGCACCGTGCCAAACCTGGAGGTACTGGAATGGGTTACTTCTGGGTTTTGGTGCTCATGCATGTGTAAAAGCGCCAAATCGCAACCCATGCGTTTGCTGATACGGCGCTGCAGGTTGTGAACGCGCCTCCCGCACAGATCGTGTTCGCAACCCGAGCGTCCATTGTATATTTAATCTGAGGACATTATTTATTGATTAATTTATTAGGAGAATTCCTATCAGGCCTTTTTGTTATCAGTGCACAAAGCTGCTCACATAAATGTTAAAAACAAGTTAAAGGAAACCAATAAAGCAAACATTATACCGGTAGCATAAGTAAAACAATCCAATTAAACCACTGAGCCTAGGGCTTGTTGATCAGAAGGTCAGTGGTTCGAATCCCCATGACGGGGTGAGCTCCCATTGTTTGGTCCCAGCTCCTGCCCACCTAGCAGTTTGAAAGCACGTCAAAGTGTGAATAGATAAATAGATACCGCTCCAGCAGGAAGGTAAATGGCGTTTCCGTGCGCTGCTCTGGTTCGCCAGAAGCGGCTTAGTCATGCTGGCCACATGACCCGGAAGCTGTACGCCGGCACCCTCAGCCAGTAAAGCTAGATGAGCGCCGCAACCCCAGAGTCATCTGTGACTGGACCTAATGGTCAGGGGTCCCTTTACCTTTACCTTTACTAAAACAATCCAATTAAAAGATGGGGTTAGGCTTAGAAAAAATCAACCCAACCGAACAAAAATCCACCAGCTAACCAAATTAATAAGTCAAGGCAAGGTTGAGTCATGTATTCCAATGAACATAAGCACTTCAATAAACAAACTTATTTACTACTGCTGCTACTACTACTACTACTACTACTACTACTACCCCCCTGCCTTTTACCTGACTCAAGGCTGCTGACAGATAAAATAAGAACAGCTGAAACATTATGGGGTAGGAAAGAATAATTTTTAAAAAGGGTTTACTGCTTCCATTTTGCCCCATAAAATTAATAGAACTAATATTTAAGGGCTGCCTAGGTGGTAGGGCTGTGTGGGTGTTTTTAAATCAGAATCAGGGGAGGGAGCTGGCAGTTTTAGTCGGGACCCCAACATCTACATGAAGAGGAACCGTTTAAGCCTTTCCTTCCCATTTGCACTAAAGAAGACATGGTTTTCTTTGGGCTGCATTGTGTGAGGAAAAGGCTATTAATTTATGATATTAAACCACGTGTCTCACCCTTCTAATGTAAAATTGTGAGGGTTTTGCTTTGTTTTAACTATATACTAGCTGACCCGGCCACGCGTTGCTGTGGCTCATTTTGTGAAATGGCAAAGGAAGATGTAAAAGAGAAAGCGCATGCCTCCCCACAGCTTATCCTGTTGAACTCCCGCCTGCCTCCTCTCCGTATTTCCCATTTTCGCCTTCCTCCCCACAGCTTCTCCCGTTGAACTCTTGCCTGGCACCTCTCTGTCTCACTCCCCCCCCCCCTTTCGCATTGCTGTGGTGGTTTTTTTTTTTTTAATTCCCCTGGAAGCTCCTGTTTTCATTCTTCCCTGTCCCTTTACAGCAGGAGTCAGCAACCTTTTTCAGCCGTGGGCCGGTCCACTTTCCCTCAGACCATGTGGTGTGCCAGACTATATGGGGGGGGGGGGAATGAACTAATTCCTATGCCCCACAAATAACCCAGAGATGCATTTTACATGCGAAGCTGCGGCGGCCATTTTAGGTTAGGGCACTGGAGCCTTAAAGCAGTGTTTTTCAACCACTGTTCCGCGGCACACTAGTGTGCCGCGAGATGTTGCCTGGTGTGCCGTAGGAAAAATTGAAAAATTCAAGAGAATTACTTTATATATAGTCAATATAGGTACAGAGTTAATTTTTTTAACATTTTCTAATGGTGGTGTGCCTCGTGATTTTTTTCATGAAACAAGTGTGCCTTTGCCCAAAAAAGGTTGAAAAACACTGCCTTAAAGAGCATTCTCCCCTACCCCAGTCCCAAAATTACCCAGTCCCAAAATCACGCACCCCAGAGACACAATCCCCTCAGAGCTGGTCTTACTCAGTGCGACCTCTCAGGCATGCCTCCTGCTCCATGTTTGTTTGTTTTTTCCTCAGCATATGCGAAGCTGTGGCGGCCATTTTAGGTGAGGGCAAAGGCATTGTTGCTCTGGCCAGGTCTGATGACGTCAGCAGGCTAGCCACCTTTCTATTGGATGCTGTTGGAGTCTTCATTCCTTTTGCTGGTGAGGTATAATAGGCGCGCCATTTTTTTTGGCCTTTATTCTATATTTTAGGCATGACAGGTATGTATTTTAAAAAAATTATTATGCTATATCCTTCCCCCATGGTCATGTTACGCTTTGTCCTAAATTTGATGTGATTTGGTCCAGCAGTTACGGAGCAAGGTGCGGCCGGACACTCACGCAATGGTAACATTTATATATATATAGATAAACACAGATATGTTTAAAACCCTGAGCACAATAAAAAAAAATACTCTGTATGTGTAAATATTTAACCTAGAGGCGTGTCAGAGGCGGGGCCAGAAAGGGGGAACTTAAGGTGGATTTTAAGTTCCTTTCGCTTGGTCACATGACCTGACAACATGGGTGGTGTAATTCAAATACTCTCTTAAATGCTTGCTTGCCTCTTCCAAAGTGTCTCAGTGCTAGACAGATAAAAGGAGGCCAGTGGCAGACACAGAGGGCCCTGGCATTCGCCTCACTTGGCAGGCCACATGTCTGACGCTTTGGGCTCCAGCCCTTGATGTGGGGTTGGGCCTGAGTTTTATTATCTTTCAAAACATGCAAACTTTATTTTTCTATGTATTTCTTTTCTACAACCTAAATCTTCCTCTTGACAGCAACTAGAAATTTTTGTTTTAAAAATTCATCAGGTTTACCAATTTCATCCTGTAACACAGGGCCGCCTCGTCATAGGGGCTGGGTGGCGCGGCGCGCCAGGGCGCCGGGCCCCCCAGGGGCGCCCCCGCAAGCCCGCTGGCATACCGGGCGCCCCCTCCCCAACCCGCCCTCGCCCCCATGGGCAGGCGGGCGGGGTGCAAGCCGGCCTCCCTCCGGAGCCCCAGCTGGAGCTCTGGGAAGGGCATGCAAAGCCCCGCGCCGCTCCAGCAACACACCCCTCAGCCCCCCCCCTCCCGAGGGGCGGCCAGCGCAGGAAGGAGGCGGGCGGAGAGGCGGCACACCGGGGGCGCCGAGGGATCGCCACGCCACGGCGGCCGATCCCTCTAAGACGGCCCTGCTGTAACGTGTTATGAACTCCCATGAGGATCAATGGCAAAGTTGCTCATGGCTTCACCCTTTGCTCAGCCATCCCAAATGCACCAAAATCACACTTATTCTCTTAAACTCCAGTCACAGGAGAAAAATAAAACTATTTGGTTTAACCTTCTTGTCATGTATGCTATCTAGCTCATATACCAAGCTTATTACTCACCACAAGAAATAATTATTTTGTAGTAGCTGATCTTGGCCTTCCTTATTGCTGCATCCTCTCACCAAAGGGACATGCCCATCCAGCCGTGCCACGCCAGGAACTGCCCGCAATCATCCCTTACAGTTCGTGCCTCAGCATTCAAAACATCCTGTTTAACAAACAAAGCCTAGGAACAACTATTCCCAGGTTGCCTCTCTGCTGCAGCAGAAATTGAGGACATGACTCAATGAGCAACAAGAGGTGTCTCCTCCTACTGCCGTCATCCATGCCACGTGGAGCATGCAAACATCTTGTATAGTTTGCTCTGCTCTAAAATGTGCACTTAAAAGATCCATCCAATTAACCAACCGCAGTAACTCTGCTTACTAGGTCACCTGTTCACTGCAGTAGAAATGGAGGGTGTGGGTGCCAGATGCTCCATGAGAGGCTGTAGAGGTTTCTTTCCCAGAGGTGTGGCTCACCTGCTGATGCCTTTGCCTGCCTCTATGGAAATCATTGAATGTCTTTCTGGTACCTTTGAAATTGCAGCTGAAAACCCCATTCTTGTCAATGGAGCTTCCACAGGGACGCATCTCAGTTGATGGCGCCCTTTAGCTTTAACTTCTGCTCTGTGCCATAAAAGTTAGCTTCTCTGTGGCTGGAGTTAGAATTTTATTGTGTACATTTCTTATCACAACTTTGCAATAATTGCTTTGCATTTTAATATGGGCGAAGATAAGGTACCTGTGGCTACTTGCAATTAACTTAATTGATATCTTGCATTTTCAATTATTTACAATACCGATTGTCTGCAGTTACTTAAATCCACTGCCTCCTCTTCTTTTTTCATTTCACGTGCGGGGTGAGAGTTTGCAATGAGCCTTCAGGAGTTCTTTATGCTTCAATGAAATATACCTATAATTTTCCTTTTTTAAAACTTTTAGATATATATAAAAATGAAAGTCAAACTAGACGAATGTAGCATGTGATAAATTGCTATACTTTTCATTACTAAGGAATGCGTGCTATTTTTCCCACTATATATTTAGCTGGTTTTGGCTTTGAACTTTTGCACTTCAATCAAAGTGTAATTTTGAAGAGAATTGTTTCTTATCTTTTAAAGGTAGCTCAGCTAAGATTTCTTTTCCACTAGAACTAAATACATAAAATTGTATGTCAGGGCCTTGCTGGGCTGCCCTCTATGGAAAGCCCCTATCACTCAATAGCCTAACCTAGAGGGAATGGCATCTCCTGCAGTAGGGGAAGGAAGGCAGAGGAACAGAGGCAACCCACCCTAATATCACACTGGCAGCTGCTGAAATATTAAATGAACCAATGCTCTATATCTGTTAAGAATAACTAAGCCTATTTCAAGGCAAGAGAAGAAAATTTCAAGGCCATCAGGCCAGGCAAGATAGCACCACTGCAACTTTCCTCAAGTCTGGCACAGCAGTTCAGAACCTTTTGAGCTATGTGTGCAAATGTGCATTCCACCCTGCTTGTTTCCTTTCACTTCCCACTTGCCACCACCTGCAGAGTGACACCAGCATTGCCCACTACCAGAACTCCCCCTTCTGGCTGCAAACAGGCAGGTGGGGAGAAGTGACACTGGTGGGATCACCAGAGACACCAACCACAGGGAAGCCCCCAAATGGCCAGCATTTTGGACCAATTGAAGTTTCCAAGTCATCTTCAAGTGTAGCCCCATGCAGAGCACATTACACTAATGCAGTCTGGAAGTTACCAGAGCATGGAATGCAGTGCCAACAAGGCGCCTTAGCTGGAAAAGGGCACTCCCAGCTACCATGGCCACCTGAGCCTTCATTGGCCGTGTTGAAGCCAGGAGCACCCTCAACTCAAGCTGCACACATGCTTCTTCCAGAGAAGCACAACCCTGTCTAGGGCAGGCCATCTCCTCATCTCCCAGATGTGAGAGAGTAGGATATATAACACCTTTGTTATGTCTAACCCCCCTAATGATGTCTGTTCTCTTCATTTTCTCACTGCTACCTAGGACCACCCAGCCCAAAAGGTCTTACTTACACTGTGAAGTTTCAGGCATATTGCGTTCAGTTTTGCAAGATCTGAGGTTTGGTTTCAAGGTCTCATAAGACTGTGGGAGAAAGGCATGGACCACACTTATATTTAGCTCCAGGCAGGGCAAACAGACAGGCAAATCTACTCCCACACTTGAATAAAGGAGCAGACTGGCTGTTTGCTCTTTCAGTGAGTCAGGAAGGCATTTTGGTGTCATCCCTGACTGGCCATATGGCTGGCATGTTTTCCACATGCTGTGAGATGTTCCATCTTTTGGGTTGGCCTTTAACTGTGATATGTCAACTGACTGACTGTGGCCATTTTGTTCATGTCTTGCTTTCTTCTTTTGTCGTGTCTTTTTGCCAGAAGGTAGACAGCGGGAAATACCAGCGGTAGCATGAGTATGGGAAGGTGCCCAGAAACATCACCTTGGCTGACAAGGGTGCTAGCAGGACACTCATAAGCCTGGAAGAACTGGAACAAGACTGAAGGTGACCCAAAGTGATAAAATCTACCTAACAAGAAGTTATCTCTTCCTGCTGTGTGAACATGTAACTTACAATGCAGTTTTTAGAGGGAGCCAAGTCATGCCAGCAGGCCATCTCAGTTAATTGTCCAGGCCAGCTGTGGGACTAATCCATGAAGAGCTAGCATCCCACACAGTCTCTCATCAAATCTGCATTTTGTTTGAAGTTTTAAAAAGTGTACTCCTCGTTCAACCCACTTACTTGTGCCTTGCCTCTTTATGTCTGGCTCTGGGTGCTGTGCACTTTTTACCAGCTAGCCTGAAGACAGCAGTCTATTTATTTCAGAACACTGCAGATGTACTCCAAGAGATAAGCCATCTGTCAGCTATGACAGGCCACATGAAAATGTATTAAGAATAAAATGGGCTTTAATTTTTTTCCCCTTGACTAAATATTGACATCTATCATTACTAAATGCACTTTTAATAGCCCAGGACTTTTCTTGCCATCCAGTAATCTCATTGATTTTTGCTGTGCGCCTTAAACCAAATTAGAAAGCAGAAGTCCAGGAACTTGTTAAAGAAGGCAGGAAATATTTCTTCTGGCTGAGGGTGCACTGAATATTCTCTAGGTTTGGCATTCACTTTCAAATTAGCATATTTCAAGCAGTCAATTAAATTACAGGTGGTGGCGGGGGGGGGGGGTTATTCACCTTGTTTTTATGTTTTTCAGCACCCTTTAGATTTTCTGTTTCTGTTTCATGGCATTTCCCTTCCTTTTCTTTGCTTTCATTGTTCTTGGCCTCATTGTCTGTGAAGTCGCTTGGGATTTCGTCCATGAGCGTCTATTACAACATCAACCAGATGTAGCATTGTGACACAGTCATGACAGATATATTTACATGTCATCAACCTAATCGCATGGGTGACCTCAGCCCATAGGGTCAAACGGCACCACAACAAGTCAGTTCTGAAGGCACCAAATGCCCACCGCCGACTCTGAAACAATCTGTCAAGGTGGAGAGTAGACACTTAACTGACATAATCAACTCTAAACTATTATATAAACCTGCTTAATTTTATACTGTATCATTTACACCAGTGTTTTTCAACCACTGTTCCGCGGCACACTAGTGTGCCGCGAGATGTTGCCTGGTGTGCCTTGGGAAAAATTGTGTTTATTTGATTCCTATTCAAGAGAATTACTTTATATATAGTCAATATAGGCACAGAGTTAATTTTTTTAACATTTTCTAATGGTGGTGTGCCTCGTGATTTTTTTCATAAAACAAGTGTGCCCTTGCCCAAAAAAGGTTGAAAAACACTGATTTACACTGTACATCCATGGAATGCTTCTTGGGGTGGGGATATATGGGGATTGTTTCTTATAAGTACTTTCAGACACTGAAAAATTGAGTTAAAAAAAAATAGCAAAGAAGCAGCAGAAAAGTGGTGCAGAGAAGTCTACCGAATGCAGCTTACATGCTGAAAGGGGGAACAGCTTTTTTGATTTATACACAAAAAGAAAAGTGGCATAAGGTAAGACTTCACTCAGCCGTATCTGTGATCAAAGGAGGGGAAATCTACCAAAATATAAGTTATGGCAAAGCGTATGAAAGCGCAGGGAGATTGTATAGGCTGTGAAGTCCTCCTTTTGCTTCCTAATTACTGGTGTTACACTTGTAATAGCAGCATCTGTGCACACTCAACACTCCTTCTGGACTAATGAATTTTAATTGATGTCATTTTGCATGGCTCTTGGTGGAACATCCTGCCCCCACTTGTAGAGGTGACTGTGACCTTCTGCTCCCGTTTCCTAAGCGAGTGGCTTGTCTTCTGGGAATCTCATAAGGTCAGGTGGTCAACAATAGGTGAAGAATGCTTGGACCTGCGGACCACTGATATCTTTTCAGCTGAGATGAAGCCAGATTGCTAAACAGCTTAGTGTTTCCCTCCTCCTCCTTTCCACCCAAATGTTTTATGCTCTGGGTTTAATGATGGCCTTTCTTTTGAGAAATGTTTCCTTAGACCTGAAAGGAAGGCATCATCAGACAAGGCATTTCCTTTGAGGCTTTCTGATTGGTCATTTTAAATCGAGCCTCTTCCTGAGGTTTTTCAAATTATTTTTCTTTAAATGTGATGTGTAATTATTTCAGGGCCTCTCAGGAGCCCCTTTATAAGAGTGAAAAAATGGCACCTGAGTACAAAAGAACTAAGGAACATGATTGCATATACAAGGGAGTGAAAGAAAATTGGTGTGTCTGGATGAAATTCTTTTTAGTTCTATAAATGTGTTAGATTTTTATTCAGAAAAAGGAAAGGGGCAGAGGGAACAATATTTTTTCTATGCCCACTCACTTCTGTAGATGTGATGAAGAGACAGTGCAATGAGAAAAAGTACGTGGCTTTATGGAGAAACTTGCATTGATGATACTCTCTGCCCTTTTACTAGGGATTTAATAGGAAGAAAATAATTCGCAAATGCAACAGCAGTAGTGCTTTCGATTACTGGAAGAAAGTCCCCAATCTGGAAAACCATAGCTCTTAAAACTTCCAATACATCAGAGGCAGCACACTTCATAGAAATGATTCTGCACTCAGTGTCTGGTTTATAGGCAGACAGGAAATTGGCCACCCCCTGCCGGCTAATTAACAAAGCAGCTTTGTCATTAGTTTTAAAGACAGCCACTTGCCTGCTTCCCTGCCTGTCTGCCCACCCAAAGGGAGCAATCACCAAGTTCTAATGAGAATGTGTTAATTGTGAGTGATGTCTCAGACTTGTAATAGTCTGCGGTCTTGTATCATTAAAACACACACACACACACACACACACACACACACACGTGTGTACCTTGCCTCAAAGCAGCAACCCAGCAAGCTTTTTAAAGGAAGACTAAAGGAATCGTTTCAACAGAATCAAGGCATATCCTTGCTTGCTAGTCAACTCATTTGCAATATGTGTAGCTGCTATGCATTGTTATTTATCTATTAGTAGCAGTGGTAGTTATCGTAGTTGTAATTCGATTTCTACCCCAGACACTATAAAACAGCTTCTACTCCGCAACCACAGCAAGTGCTGTAACTCTCCAACAGTTTGACTTCACCCCCAAAGGCATACTCCTTGATTGATTCCCAAGACAGACAGATATCAGCAACACCCTTCCAATACTCTTCCATGTGGCCAACATGTTTCCACCTATCCCCCCCCCCCCAGGGATGCCAGCCTGAACTCTGTCTTTGTCTCCATCATAGGTGAGTTCTCTACCTGCTATATCTTCTCTCCCCCAGCAAAAACATGCCCTGTGTGACATGGTGATTTCATGATAACTCAAAAACAAAATCACAAGGTTGCCACAGCTAGACAAGTTAAGGGACAGTGAGGGCAAAAGAGGTTGGGAAAAGTGAAGGCAAAAAAGCAGCAATTTGGCAAAATGAGCTTTTTTGAATTTAGCTCAGAAGGGGAGAGTATGCTAATTGCTAGAAGAATGTTGAATTAGTGAATATTTTGTGCAGCCCTTTTGGCTGACGGGCATTTGTGTACTTTGCAATGCTTTTCATTTAAAAAAAATTAAAGCATTGCTTCTTGTCCTGGACCAGGAGGCTTTTTCTTTTCGGTCCAAGAGTCTGACTTGAAATGTCAGAGATTTAGCATTCTTTTAAAGGTCTCTAGAAGAAAGGCTAAAAGATCAATGTTTGGGAACAAAACCAAGGAGCAGGCTACCTTTTGTGCCACATGAATGCTTTAGCAATTAAGTCCATCCACAGACATCGTGGCCCCAGACCAGAAATTGTCAGCTGCAGCAGAATCCTATAATGGGAGACCTGAGTGGGAGATGGATTCATGCCCTGGCTCTCAGCATGTGGATCTGTTGACGCCAGAGTCTGCGTCTCACTCCTTGAACCCTCTGCCACCAAACAGGATCTGAGAATCTTCCCCCAAAGAATCTCCCACAGCCTGAAACTCCACCGCCTAAAATAAACCCAGTGGCTGCATTAAAAGGTACCAGTTCTTCAACAGGCAGTTGCAGCACTTGGGGGTCAGGGCCAGGGGTGCCAACAGGACTTTAGGGGCCCAGTACAATGCACTTGGATTGGGGCCCCTGCATTCCCTCCCAAGCACTCTATTGGCAGGGCAGGGCAGGCTGCAGCTTCCTTGGGCTCTTTCCCCTCTTGCCCTTTCCCTTTCCCTTTCCTTCCTCAAACCACACCCCTCCTCCCTCAGGGCCCCACACCTATAAAGGGACAGAAATCTTGACCAATATGGCAACCCCCTTTTGCCAAAGGAAAATGTATGTACGTTTGAATTTGTTGGGGGTAAATCTACTTATTTTGCATGCTCCTAAGGATTCATTATTGTATACTAATGCTATTTATAGGCAGATTATATTAATAGACTGAATTTTCTACAGACTGCACAAACTACTGAGAAACTATTCTCAGTTTTGCCTGTTTCTGTTTACTCAGTTCTCCACTTCAGTGTTTTCACAGTCAAAAAATGTGTATGTTAGGTGATGGAATCCATCCTTTACTGTCATCTCCAAATATCTTTGGGTGGAGGAAGTACTTTGAATAAACATAACTTACTTCAGTTCTCCACAAGGATTTTCTGCTTCACCTGCTGTGCTGAGATATTAGAAGGTAATCTAGGACTGGCCTAACAATACCTTATTATCATGTTGAACCAAATATAAAAGCACTAACGTAAGCCAAAGACAGAATAGCAAATGAAAGGCTGCCCTATTAAAGTAAATACTGTTTTTTAAAAAATAAATTCAATTTCTCAAAAAAGCCTTTCATAATAATTTACCTGCAGTTCATCTCTATATTAAGCAAGTGTGCATATAGTGTACAAAAATGGCACAGGGAGGTCCACATTGTAGGGCTTATATGCCAAGGTAATAAGGTTGTCACATACATGACCCATATAAACAGACACAACATAATCAGAAAAAAATCAAATAAGAGGGATTATCTTTGATATGCCATGCATATTCAACACAGTACATGTGGAGATGTAATGCTGTGAGTACTGTTAACAAGGAACTTTGGATGAAAAGTTGAAAGCATGCAGACATACCATAAGGCATTGCATCCTGTCCTACCCCACAGTCCTCTTGTGATTAGAATCAATGTTACTCCCTCTCCTGTCTAGAAACTTAATCTAGAAATGTGTTGCCCCCTCCATTGTGTCAACGTATCCAGAAAAAGTTCATCTCTCTTAATTTCTTTGCCTCAAAGTGAATTCCTGTCAGAGGTAGAACTTCACCTGCAATCTTATAAACTTTCTCATTTAACTCAATGAGGCTTAAGTAGATGTTTGTAGGGTTGCACTCCTGCACAATGTATTTCAGAGGCGGCATTCCTATCTATCAATGTTACACTAACAACTAACAAACAAATTTTGTGTAACATAGCCTAATATGGGCAGGAGTGGGTTTATGCCACAATGTTCCCTGCCATATATATCTACTCTGACATAAGCCCCACTGAATTCCACAGGGCTTATTCCCTGACCCTGGTTAGTAAATTGGCTGCACTTAAGGTGTTACGGAGTATTGTTAAGGGGGGTGGAGAGTATCTTCACCCCACCCTACCCTTCTTTTCAACAATGTGGAGTAAAGGTATTAAGTGGGCAGGAATCTGGGAGAGAAGCGCTTCCATCTTCAGTGATGAAGCTTACTGGGTGACCTTGGGTTAGTCACTGTCTCTGAGCATAATCTACCTCACAGGGTTACTGCTAATAGAAATTGGGGACGGGAAGAAACCTGGGCTCCTTGGAGGAAAGCTGAGAGCTAGCAAACAGAACCCCCACCCAGATTGAGGCTACAATCCTACATATGTTACCCGGGGTAAGCCTCACTGACTACAGTGGGACCTACTTCGGAGAAAGCATGCATAGGATAGGATTGGACAATAAAGGGGAAGTTTCCAGTTTGGTGATTGTTTTTGAGGATTGGGAGTAAATATAGCAAACAAGAAATAAAAAGGGCTCATTTCTGCCTGCAGCACAAGCAAGTGTCCCCCTATAGAATCCCTCCCTTGCCCACCCCATGCCACTTCCACCCTGCTCTGTTTTTCTTAGCTGCTGCTGCTGCTGCTGCTGCTTCTCTCCACTCCCAGGTGTGTGAGGTAAAGGGTGAGGGAGGGGGCAAGAAGCATAAAGATCCCAGCTGACCTGTCAGCTCCCCAACATCACAGAGAGAAGAGAGTCTGTCTTGCATAGCTATTGCCTTATCTTGCTGATATATATCACAATGGATCAGGACACCCTGATCTGCACCCTGATCTGGATCTGCAGCCCGATCCACCATCCTTCACTAAGCTCTATCTCGTCCAATCAGAATCCCTCTTTCAGCTTCTAGCCTCTGTCCCTTGAGTCTCAGAACCTTGACAAGATGAGGTGCAGTGGGGCATTAAGCATCAACCATCAATAAAATAAACTGTTTTATTATTCCTTTCCCCTATTTTATAATGCACGTGTCTGGATCACATTATTATTGCCACAAGTGATTGGTTGCCCCATTCAGCCGCCTAGAGTTCACTGCCCCTATATAAATACATATTATGTAACTACACTGCAATGTAACTGCTCACCTATTTGCACAACTAGCTCTTTAGAGAGAAAATATGTGGTCATTAGGAATGAGAATAGATGGACACACCATGGATCCATCCATTGCCAATTCATATTTGTACCTGAAATTTCCCCTTCCCTATTAGACCATTGTGTGCTCAACTTCACGTTCTGCCTCAGACTGCTTGTCTGTGAAAGAGGGTTGTATGAAGAGCAATTGATGAAGCACTGAACAAAAATGAAGAAAGAGAGCTCTTGAAATCACTCATTGATTTTTAACTATTCATTTCCTTTGGTTTCAAGGCTACAAAAATGTGTGGCATTGTAAAAGCCACAACTGCTTTACATTTTGAATTGCAAAAATTCACTTAGAGGCTGAAAAGGTTTGATTTCTTAATTTCACATATTCAAAAACTGAATAGAAATACCCTGGCACACACTCTCAAGCAATTGTGGCTGGCTGGGTACAGAAAAGGAGGGATAAAAAGACAGTTACAAATACATTTAGAATGTATTATGTATTCATTTGTACATCAGTACCACAAAGTTATCAATCTCAATTGTAAATCTCTTTAGGGCAGGAAAATAATTACTCAAGTCACTAGCATCAAACGTGATTTGCTCAAGTAACAACAAGTGCAAACAAAACTAAATCAATAGCAGTTTGTGGTACATTTGCTTAATGAGAATTAAATAATAGTCCATACTGAATCGGGGGTGCAGGATGAGAGTCTGCTTTAGTCACCTCTACTATGTCTCATATTTTGTTATTGGGGGGGGGCTGTTAACTCTAAGGCTGTTGTGGAGGGTTCCAAATTTGATCAGAGCAGTAAAATCACTTCCCCCTTTTCATTGCCACAAATGTTGAGAGACCCAGCTATGGCTCCCACACACAACTACCCTTTTCTCCTTGGTCATGTTTAAATGTGTGTGTGTGTGTTTGTGCGTGTGTCTTCAACAACCTTTTATCCATTATAAGTAGTAATATCATTCATTAGGTACCTATAAATGTTTTATGTGCTGCACAGAGCTAAGAACATCTCATGTTCTTGTTTCTAGATTGCCTTATAAAAAATTATTTCCTAAAAAGCTCAAGTCCATGAGAATTTGGCTGAGCAAACATATTGATTTCTTCCTGCAAGGAAGTACTTTAGTATGCCACTAAACCATGTTTATATGGTGCAATAAATAAATTAAAAAAGTTGGGATTGTTTGTTTTTAACAGAGAGTAATAGATCACTATGCTGTCCACGGCAGAGAGGAATAACTAGCTTGGAGCACTCCTAAAGCAACATTAATACTGGCCTCCAGATTACAACCCAATTATCACAGAATCACAGAATTGTAGAATTGAAAGGGCCCCTTAGTCCAACCCCCTGAAATGTAGGAATCTCAACAAAGCATCTATGACAGATGGTCACCCAACCTCTGCTTAAAAAACATCCAGTGAAACAGAGTCCACCATCTTCCAAGGGAGTCCATTTCACTGTCAAACAGCACTTGCCATCAGAAAGTTCTTCCTGATGTTTGATTGGATTCTCCTTCCTTGTAACTTGAAGCCTGGTTCGGGTCCTCTCTCCGGAGGAAGAAAAAACAAGCTTGCTCCTCTTCCATGTGATAGCCCTTTAGAGAATTGAAGATGGCTGTCATGTCTCCTCTCAATCTCCTCTTTTCCTGGCTAAACATACCCAACTCCCTCAACCATTCCTCATAAGATCCTTGATCATCTTGGTTGCTTTCCTCTGCACATATTCCAGTTTGTCAATATCCTTCTTAAATTGTGGTGTCTAGAACAGGAAACAAGACTCCAGCTGGGGTTTGACCAAGGCAGAATAAAGTGGTACTATGACTTCCATTGAATGGGACACTAGACTTCTGTTGATGCAATCTAGAATAGCATTCACTTTTTTTTTTTTTTTTTTTTTTGCTGCTGCTGCTGCTGCTGCTGCATCACACTATGGATTCACATTAAGCTTGTAGTCTACTAAGACCCCTAGATCCTTTCCACATGTACTACTGACAAGCCAGGTGTCTCCTGCCTTATATTTGTGAAGCTGGTTCTTCCTGCCTAAGTGTAGAACCTAAAATTTGTCCCTATTGAATTTTATTTTGTTAGTTTGGGCTCAGTACTCCAATCTGTTAAGGTAACCTTGAATCCCGATTCTGTCTTCTGAGGCATTGGTGTCATCTGCATCCATTCCATCATCCAAGTCGTTTATAAAGATATTGAACAACAACGAGCCCAGGAAAGAATGCTGCCCCCCCCACTTGTCACTTTTTTCCCAGGATGATGAGGAACCATTAGTGAGCACTCTCTGGGTTCGGTCAGTCAACCAGCCACAAATACACCTAGCAGTTACCTCATTCAGCCCATGTTTTACCAACTCTTCCACGAGGATTTCATGGGGAACAAAGACAAAACCCTTACTGAAATCAATATACACCACATCTACAGCATTCCCCTGATCCACCAAGCTCATTTCAAAAGAAATGAAATTCATCTGTCATGCCTTGTTTTTGAGACATCCATGCTCAGTAATCACAACATACTTTTCTAAGTGCTCAGAGACTGACCATTTAATTATCTGTTCTAGGACCTTTGCTAGTATTGACGTCAAACTGGGTGGTTGGTAGTTAATGGACTCTTCTCCTTGCCCCATTTTTGAAGATGGGGACAACATTTGCCTGCCTCCAATCTACAGGGACCTCAGCTGTTCTCCAAGAATTCTCAAAGATTACAGACAGAGGTTTCTGAAATTTTTGGGATGTTTGAGGAATTCAGTATTTGAGAATCCCTATACAAAATGTCCTGCTTCTTATTCCTTGGGCAGATTGGAACTTGCCAGAGTTCACTCTTTTCTGACCCAGTACTTGGCAGTTTAAAAGTAGTGAAACAAGTATTTACATACTGTTTTGAGATAGAAGACATAATTAAATATTATTTTGAGAGGGCATTTTTTAAATTTGCAGATTAATACAGAAACAGAACACAATCATGGATAAAAACATGAAAAGAGTTAAAAGCAAGCACATGCTCTGCTCAGCCACAATCTAATGTCAATGTAATGTAAGAGAGAGAAAAACCCAGACAACCGGCCCTGCTCTCCTGCAAATTTCTTAGGAAATTTATGCCTCACACACCCAAATTTCATTAGGATTTCTACTCACCGCCCCACCACACACACACTATTAATGGTTGAATGGTTAAATGTCAGTCAAAATATTGGTCCAACACTCAGCAAAACTAAATGAGAAAGAAATAAAAGATTAAGATTAACAAAATAGAAAATTCTTTTCAGTAGCACCTTAGAGACCAACTGTGTTTGTTCTTGGTATGAGCTTTCGTGTGCATGCACACTTCTTCAGATACCTTCTTCAGATTTCGTGCATGCACACAAAAGCTCATACCAAGAACAAACACAGTTGGTCTCTAAGGTGCTACTGAAAAGAATTTTCTATTTTGTTTCGACTATGGAAGACCAACACGGCTACCCACCTGATTAAGATTAAGTTATACTAACATTATGCTGGTGCACACTGGTCACTGTCTTGGTAGTACAATAAAATGGCCTGGTTATGTCAGGACTGATGTGATCTGTATCAGAGTAGTGACATAATCTGGGTTGTTATTGTCAGCTTCATCACAAACAAAGTGGATAATACATTTCATTGGATTGACTTTTATTAATGTACAGTAGATGCATGTAAACCTATTGTTTGTCAGATAAAAGTATGTGCAATTCATGTTGTCTGTGTAATTATCATCCACATTTCTATTTATTTAGACTACAGGATGTTCTTCCCTATATATCTTCAGTGGCTCCCCAGCCCTTTCTGCATTCAGAAACTCCTCATTCTCAATGCTTTAACACTCATCAAAATGTTGCTCCAGCCCTATTTCTCTGCACTGACTTTCCATGACACTCATGCATGACCTTCACTCCCTCAACTCTGCCAAACTCACCCATCCAAAAAGTTCTTGCTTCATTAATTGACTTTGGCCATTTGCTCCTGTTTGCCCTTATGCCTGGACTCTTTTCTAGAATGCCTGTTGACAATTTTCTGTCTTGAGAGACAATGGAGTGCCCTTCTGGCAGTGAAGTCAAGCTGTACTTGTTGTGGCTGCAGAAACTGGTATTTTGGAACTACTGCCTCCCATGTTTTTGCTGTGTTAGCAGCACCAAAATGCCCACCCCAGCGCACAAGTCTGGCCAGTGTGTATGGAGGTCCTGGGCTGCATTGGCGACAAGACATGCTGATGAGTTCCAAAGGAAAGCAGAGCAATACGTTTGGCAGCAGCTTGGTTGCAGCAGTTCCCAGAAAGAGGCGTACAAGATGCTATCCAACCATCTTAGGGACTCCACTCTGGATTTGTGTAGGGTTTTCTTCTTAGCCCTTTCTTCTCCCAAATATGTCCCGTAAGATAGCCAACATGGAATTTCCCTCAAGGTTTACTCCCAAAGCCTTTCTCACAAATGAGTATAGCCACAAGGCAGCAGAGGTTTGAGATCAGAGTTTTCCTTCTCCTAGATGGTCTTCCTTCCCAAGTGGTCTTCCCTCTACAGCAGGCATGTCCAACTCCCAAGAGACTGTGATCTACTCCCAGTATTAAAAAATCTACCCATGGTCATTGGAGGGAGGAGGAGCGTGTGTGGGGTGGGTGGATTGCCCAGAGTTGTTGAGCTTGTTTTTAATAATAATAATAATATTTATTATTTGTACCCCGCCCATCTGGCTGGATTTCCCCAGCCACTCTGGGCGGCTTCCAACAGAAATCAAATACAAAAATATCAAACATTAAAAACTTCCCTAAAAAGGGCTGCCTTCAGGTTTTTTTCTGAATGTCAGGTAGTTGTTTATTTCCCTGACCTGTGATGGGAGGGCGTTCCACAGGGCGGGCGCCACTACCGAGAAGGCCCTCTGCCTGGTTCCCTGTAGTTTTGCTTCTCGCAGTGAGGGAACCGACAGAAGGCCCTCGGCGCTGGATCTCAGTGTCCGGGCTGAATGATGGGGGTGGAAGGAAGTGCCCAAAGTTGTTGAGCTTTTGGGGGGAGGATTGTACAGAGGGTTTTTTTTAGCTCCCCCCATAACTTTTTGTGCATGATAAGGATCCCGAAATCTACCAGGATCAGCCAGGGATCTACTGGTAGATCATGATCTACTGGTTGGACATCCCTGCTCTACAGCATGTGCAGGAACTGCCTTCTTGACCGGT
This sequence comes from Lacerta agilis, assembly GCF_009819535.1. Lineage (NCBI taxonomy): Eukaryota > Metazoa > Chordata > Lepidosauria > Squamata > Lacertidae > Lacerta > Lacerta agilis. The sequence goes on along the minus strand of NC_046315.1, from coordinate 98,332,262 downwards.
CCATTCTATCCTTTCTCAAAATAATAATGATAATCTGTGAAGGCTTTGCAATGAAGCCAAAGAACATATTAAACACATTCATGAATATTCCTTCCAACTTCTGAAGCAATTACCTTCTTCTGACTTATTTTATCCTGTAAAGTGTCATATACATTGATCATGCTAAGTAAAACAAACTTGCAAGCAATCATACCAGAGTCTTTGTTCTAACTTGCAGAAATCTTTCATTCTTCCTGACCAACCTCTACCCCTCTGCCCAGCCAAAACCTTAACTTTCTTTTTTAAAAGGCAGAAACGCACAATCAATCCTAGACAAATAAGAATATACTGAACCCCTAGCCAAACAATCAAGAGAAACTGTCAATGAGATCAGTGCGATGAAATGTTGTTTCTCTTTCTGTCTGGCAGTTGTAGCTAAGGCAAATTTTGAAGCCCAGGTTCCCAAAATGTCTAAGCAGAGTCCCTTAGCAGATAAATAAGTGGCTGATATCCACACAAGTACCTCATCTTTGAAGTTAGGCAAACGATGTCCTTTTGACAATCAATGCTATAAAAAGCCTTAAAAGAGGACAGTGAAGATAGAACGTGGCAAGATACAGCCATTAAGAAGTCTGCAGCGTCTCATGCTTTCACAATTACAAGGCAGTGTCACTGTGAATGAGTTAAAAATCAATAAAAAGAAGGCAAGGGAACTAACATGAACTACATTTACTCCTGTCCTTATTGATGTTGCATTTCATGAAGCTGTGGCGTAGCTGTACTGTCTGCTCAGCCACCTGTCACTGAATTATAATTTTTTTTTTAAAAAAAGGAAAGCAGTGTGAATGCATTTAATTCATTTTGCCAAAGCAACTTTATTTAGAAAGCTGTTTACCTTTCCGCAAAGCCTCATTACCCATAAAAACAAAGAATGAAGTTGATTAATGTGCTCTAAGTGTGATGTTCAAATTGTAATTTTCATATACGCAAATGGATGCTTCGGCAGAATTTTGTTTGATAATTTACAGAGTTAGCACCGTCCAAACCACTAATCAGTTTCTTTTTATGATGACAGCTGTGGGAGATCCTTTCTGAATGCTAATTTTCATTAGCGCCTTCTCTCAGAGAGCACTGGGGACTTTTTCTTAGAGAACTCCAGGGCAATGGGAAGTTGTTTTGTGGCCTGGGCAGTTGCTTCTCTAAAAGATGGGAAATTGGCAAAAAAAAAGTTGGCAAAAGGAGCCAAGTGGACACAGAACTAGCATACTGGTCAACATCAGCCAGTGGGCAGCTTCTAGACCTCATCTTGATGCCATTTCCCCCTCCCCAAATAAGCTGAGAAGTGTGGACATCATTCCTTGTAACCTCTCCTTTTTCAGTAATGGAGGCACCTGCTAGATGACCCACTTGTGTGGGGAAAGGACAGCTTCCCAGAGTGAAGTTGGCTTCAGTCAGTGTCCTGTAAACAAGGGAATAAACACTATAAAGGAAGAGAAATGAATTAACTTTCCTGTATGTATATATGTATGTGTGTGTGTGTGTGTGTGTGTGTGTGTGTGCAGGATAATGTTAAATACAGATTAATAGTGCACAATTTGCACAGGATTTCCACCAGCCCCTCCCACTTTTCCATTAATGACAAAGCGCCAAATGTAACAATGCAGCCTGTGATAAGAAATGGAAAAGACAACTGGATTAATGCTTTAGCCTATCACATATGAAGGCTGTCAGGAGGAATGCTGCCGTGCTATAGCATGCTATACTGGGTTGCTTCGGCTTCTCAGATCAATTTTCTGCAGCAGGATGAATATGGTGTTTCTTTCTGTTAATTTGCAATCTTCATGCATGGACACCGGTATTAATGTTTTATGCCAGTGTAAATGCTAAGTAACCAATCCAAGGTTCTAAATATATGAGTATTCTGCTGCTCTGCATCGGTATGAAGAAATTAGACTGATGCTGTGCTGTGCAAAAATGCACTTTTGGTGAGCAGGAAGGGTGTGCTTTCATTAAGCAGGGGCTTTTTCATTCTTCTTTCCTTTATGGTATTACTCAATACAGAAATGAAAGATATAAAAGTCAAAAGTTGTTTTAAAAAAATCCCCAACAACCCCAGAACATATAAGAGTCGAATAAGAAGAAATGTTTACATGTTTATCTTGCAAACAAAAGAACTGTAATCCAGCAATTTCATTCCACAGGTTCCTTTGTGGTCATCCTGGAGAAAAGAAACGTCAAAGGAACTTGATGCTGCAGTGTGAACTGCTGAATTAAAATATATCAAGAGGGTGAATCCTATTGCTTGTGAACTGAACAGAGGCAAAGGAATTTTTAAGCATTCTGTATGAGTTCATTGGCTTGCCAATGCCAGGATATCTGTGTTAGCAACAACTGATTTGTGAATTAGCATTGTTAATTGCTTAATTATAACCACCTGTAGTTTTTTGTTATTATTATTATTATTATTAAATTAAATTTGTATACCACCCCCATCCATAGACCTCAAGATGGTTCACAGCATAAAAATACAAGATGCAAAAATAAAATAAACAATAAAACAGGAATAAAACAAACCAATAACCCCTCACCCCACCATGTCCCTGTAACTCAGGATTGCAACCAATGCATCTGATAAAAGTGTGCTGTAGTCCAAGAAGCTTCTGCTTTAATAAATGCTGAAAGAGTCTCACCTTCTGGGAATTATTTTAAAATGCAGGAGCAGCTGGAAGGGAGGAGTGGTGCGACAGACCTGCCATTCCGGTGGCAGCATCGCTACCAGGTCCTTGGGTGGACAAGGTTGCAGCAAGGTTGCAGCGGTGCAGGTGGATGGGCAGAGCCAATGCGGCATGCTGGAATCACGCCAACTGCACTGCTGCTCTGCCTCACCTCCACACCACCCCAAAAGGTGGCAGGCCTCACTGCTTCCCCTTCCCACTGGGTGTGCCTGTCAAAATATATCCCACAGTATGTCGAAAGCTCAGTGCAATAAACATGTTTAAATGCGGAGATAAAATCTGTATCTATATACTGAAATAGATGAATACTTACTTTAGAACCTTTAATTCTCTTTTATAGCATGTGGAGGCCTCCATATAGAACAATTCACTTCACTGGCTATGCAGAGGTTGTATCTGTAGGTATTCACAGGTAGCTGAGGAAAAATGACCCTGACTCAGACCAATGTAGGGCTACCCAAGGCCTTACTTTATCACACATCTATTTAATCAACAGATGCAAGATGGTATCTGGGTCATGGATGCTGTTTACTCAGGGCACAATCTAGCAAATGTTTGCCATGCCTTAGTTTATGCTTTCGTAAGAATTCAGCTTTGCCCAGAAGCTGCCACTTCTGGCTGCCGTTGAGGCACCCGCCCTGTGGAACACCCTCCCACCAGATGTCAAAGAGAAAAACGACTACCAGACTTTTAGAAGACATCTGAAGGCAGCCCTGCTTAGGGAAGCTTTTAATGTTTGACGCACTATTGTATTTTAATATTTTGTTGGAAGCCGCCCAGAGTGGCTGGGGAAACCCAGCCAGATGGGTGGGGTATAAATAATAAATTATTATTATTATTATTATTATTATTATTATTATTATTATTATTATTATTATATCACAAGTTTACCTTTTTCAGTCAGGAAGATTCAGACTAGCCTTCTCCATGCCATTTTTAATGTGTAGAGTGCATCCCCCACCCAGCTCATGAGAAAGCATTTTTCAACATGAAATTCCCACCTGTAGTGTTGAATGTGGTGCATTGCTGATTTGAGGGCTAGGGAATCACTATTGCCTTTTTAGAGAGGAAAACATAGGAAACCAACATGGCACTGGCATATTTGGTCCTCTCTTTCCAGCCTGTCCATGGCCATATTCTGCTGGGATTCCATCTCTACCTGCTAAGAGTATACCTGTTTTCAGTATTTCTGTCCTTCCCAGGTTGCTATACAGAAGAGAACCCCTGCTGCCTGTAGGGTATGTCATCTTTTATCTTGCTACATGGTTTTAGGTTCAGTGGTTTGGCCTGTCAACTGCCTTAGATTGCCTGTTCTGCAGACACACTGTACAGTTTTCAGCTTAGTCATCAAACCAAATGAAAATCTTACATTTCTGATGGTTGCGTGCTACGTTTATTGCAGTGTGTTTGCTCCTGCATCATTTCATCTCAAAATGGCCATGCCAAGAATTTTATTCTACAACTTCTGAGGAATTTTATTTCCTTTGTGGTCCTCAGAAAGTCACATCCACATTAAACCAAGAGTGCAGCAATGACACCAAGAAAACAAGATCCTGCAGCAAGGCAAGACCATTCCATTACAAGCTAATCCTTACAATGAAATGCTAACCATGCATAGCTCAATCAAATATTATAGACGGGAACCAGTGCTACTCATTCTGCAAACCAGGTTCAGACAAATTTGGGGTGGTTCGTCACTCACAGGTTCATCCACAGGCTCCATTTCCAGGCCATGGTTATTTCTGTGGCCTACAGATTCATCAGTAAAGCAGCAAATACAGTAGAGCACCTGAGGCCTCCCCAGGTGCCTCTTATGTTTGTTACTTGGAAGCAAGAACTGCGAAAGACGGCGGCAGCCGTGCCTTGTGAGGCACTAAAAACTGGAGCTGCTTTGGTAATCATTTCTAGGCTGGGAGTACAGGTATGCTCTGAAACCTACTATGGCCCACAGAATCAGATGCAGTACTGGGGCAGCTGGGGAGGGAAGGGGGGCTTTTATGCAGCTTTCTCCTCCCCACATGCTCTTGTATCTGCCACCAGAAACCAGGAGCCCCACGCAGCTAGGGACTCATTTCTCTTGATTTTAAAAGTATTATACCACAACAGTCATGACCCTATATCAAGAGTGAATCAGCTAAACCGCATCCTGCCATTATAACAAGAAATCAGTAGATTCTACTGCTCAGTTAGAAACTGGTTCAACAAATTGATCTGAAATGGGGCAGCATAGGACAGGAAGGTTTGAAGATGGCCCATGCCAAATATAGGCTAGAAAGGATAAGAAACAGCTCATGAGCTAAACATTTATGAGTGACATTTTGGCAGGCATTGTGAGTTTTTTCGTCATAGGCTTTGCTAGGATGGAGCATAGGAGAAAATTTCCCCCTTTGTACGATGTCTTTTGGGATATGGTTTGTTATGTTAGCTCAACGGAAACTTTGGCTGTGTACTACTTCCACCCAGTAGTACAGCACTGTAGTATAGTACTGTCATAATTTTTATAGTTTCTGGCCAATTTCCCGGCCTATGGAATCAATAAAGAAATTCCCACTTGGGCTCAAAGATTGCCTGGCAACCGCTTGAGAGGGAACCACACAGAATGGAAAAGGGACCTTGAAGCTTATCTTGTCCAGTCAGTGCAAGGTGGTTATAGGTGAATCACTCCTCCTGCACACTGCTTCCCGTCCCCTCAGGACATGATGATTTTGTATTTTGAACACAAAAGTTTGAAATTAAGCCTTCTAAATATGTGAGTACATATAAAAAGGAAAAATTCAGGGGGTGCGGAGGGATCATTTCACCAAATTTCTTTCAGTAAAAGAAATGATTCAACAGTTTCTTGGAGGTGGGGCTCAGCTTCTTTCCTTTCCCATACATATATTTGGCAACTGCAATGGTGTTCTCAGTCCTGGCTCTTTTTTGCATCATCTACAATGCCTCATACATAGCATCATTCTGGGGCAGCGTATGTGATTGGGAACCCTGCTCACACACAGTCACAAATCCCAAAGCAGCTTCTCTCTCTCTCTCTCTCTCTCTCTCTCTCTCTCTCTCTCTCTCCCTCCCCTCCCCTCCATGTGTGTGGAATGGTGTCATCACCAAAAAAGGGGGGGCATGTTCTGAGAAAATTTGGTTAAGTGGTCCTTCTTTTGAGAAATTTCAATCCAGCTCTACTCACAATAGTACAATGGGCTTAGTGTCCACTACTTTGACTTTCTCTTCCTATTCCCCCTTTGCCCTACATGTAAACACATTTTCATATCTTGCTAGAAAATAAAATCTACCAAAAAGAAAGAAATGCTCCTTCTCCAGGCTCTTGTTTAAGCCAAAGGTTGTCAGCTTGGCTTTCACACCTCAAAGACAAAGGAGAACGTGGATATACTCCCAATCAATTGCCTTCCAGATCATGCCCTGCAGTTACTTAAATCGATGGACACATTTCCCCCAAGACTTTCATTTCTTCAGGGATAATGTTTTAGCTCAATTCAGAGAAAAGAATTTCATGACAAGGGCAGCCAGATTTGGAAAGTTCACCATCAGCAAACGAAATTATGTATCACATTACATACATTTTTATTCATTAAAATTCACTCAAGGAAAATAACATTGCAACCATTGTTTTTCATCCACAGAACTATTAAACAACTAGAATCCCATAGAATCTCTCTCTCTCTCTCTCTCTCTCTCTCTCTCTCTCTCTCTCTCACACACACACACACACACACACACACAATATTTTCAACTACAACTCTCATCAGCCCCAGTCACCAAACAAATGGTCGGGGATAAGTGGTCCTTCTTTTGGTGTTAGCTTGCCTTCAATAGAGACAATTTATGCTACCCGAGTTAGGAAGAGAGCAGAGAGAATTGTAGCAGATCCTTTACATCCCGGTCATCATCTGCTTGATTTACTTCCATCTGGACGTCGCTACAGGAGTTCATATACAAAATCGGCCAGGCACAAGAATAGTTTTTTCCCTTGTGCCATTAAATTGTTAAATTCATAGTTGTATAGTAAATTATGGGTGGGGTTTCCTTGCTTCTTTGTATTGTGAGAGGAACAGTGTCTGTATGTTTACATTGCAATGTAGCTGAAACAAATTCCAAGTATGTTGGAAAATGTACTTGGCCAATAATAAATTATTCCTATTCCTATAATGGGAGTTCTAGTCCAAAACACTGGGTAGGTGCCCTCTTGGAAGGCCGGTGCAGACAAAATAAGATTTTTAAAATATATTTTGACTTCTGCACCAAAATGTGTAACTTTAGTGGACAATGGATCTATAGGTCTGATATGAAGGAAGTTCCCTGATGTTCCCTACTATAACAACTGGAAATACTATCCATGTGACACAGATGCAGCCTGCACATTATGATTCTTCCTCCCTACCAGTGGAGCCAAGGGCATGGGATGGCAGCAGAGAAATGCATAGTTTGATTATCCAGCATCCTCTCATGAGGACTTCTAGATGGCTGCTGTTCATAATGTGACGATGGTGCATCACACTTCTAGGGATTGGGGCAAACTAGGGGGGAATTGGCACAGTGATGCCGTACCATGTGAAATCTTCCTGACAGGCATAATATGTACATAGCTGTCAACCCTCCCTGCTGTTTCCCAATAAGGGAATTTCCCACAAAAAAGGAAAAGGTTGACAGCTATGAATATGTACCTTGACTCTTCCATTTCACAAGTCCAGGACTAATTTCACCAACCCATAATCTTGTAACTGTGGGGATGGAAATGGCATGTACCTTCCACTGTGTGTAAGTTGGGTGCTGGAGGCACAGGCACACAAATCAATATTAAATTCAGAGAAATATGGAACATAAGAAGCTGTCTTATATGGTGTGCCCTGACTGGCAGCAGCTCTAATGATTTTTAGAAAATATCTGGAGATGTCAGGGAATTACCGGTAAACTGGGACCTGTTGCATGCAAAGTATCTACTCTACTGCTAAGCTACAGTCTCCAAAGTGTCACGGTCTTCATATCCATGCATTTGGTCAACACCCATGCACAATACGTTTATACTTGGTCTTCTTGACTTTCATTATTGATTTAAATTTTATTTCTATCTTTCCAATATTCAAATTTATTGAGATCATTGTGAATTTAGATCTGAGGGTGAGATACTATTCAGTACAAAGCACAAAATTCATTATTCACAGTCCAAAACTATTGGTCCACAGCACCCTAATGGATTTCTTTAAGAAGTCTTCAACTGCCTGGAAACATTGCAAATATTGCTTCAGGGATCATGGGCCTCTTCACACAATACATTTTAATATACACTTTTAGAACCTTTTAAAAGGTAAAGTGTGAATGTAAGAAATGAACAGAGAAGGGAACACAGCTTTCCCCGGTAGAAGTCCAATGCTATCTACTGTATTGGGCACCAGCATCTCAGGCAAACACTGAATGCAAAGATTGCTAACAATGCTACACATCATCTGAATACTCTGTATTTTGGAAGAGACAGCACAATTGTGCTTTGCAATCACCATTTATGGATGTTAGATTGTTCAGCACACACCTTCCATCTTTCTTTGCTGCACAAAGACTGAAACACTTCTGACTTTCTGGGAATCCATCTATAGTAACTGGGCAATTACACGGCATGCTCTGAACATAACAAAGTCAATCTTGTTACCATCTCGGTGCTCAGAAATTACCAAGCTTCATTTTAATGACCTCCAGATGCATTACACCCTACTGTGCTTCTCATTTTAGGAAAATAGAAGTGAAATAACAATACACCAGGGAGCAAGTATGAGGTTCATTCTATTCTTCAAGACCACCACTTTATGTCTTCCATTAGCAGTTAGGGATTAGTTAAGAATGTCTGCACAAGGGCCAGAGAGCGTGTTCACCATCCTGAACTGGCCTATAACCGATTTCTAAGGTGTTAGCTGGAGTCTAGCAGCTAATAAAGCCATACCGTCCAACATTCCACTGATCAAAATTGGGCCAATCGTTTTTGGTCCCAAATTCTCACAGCGCTCTGGCGAGAGCCCTAAAAATCAGCATTTTTTGGTCTGGCACTCTGGTTCAAGCCAGCTGATTCACACCAGAATACAAGACCAAAAAATGAGCATCTTTTGGTGCAGCTCTCTGACATAAGCCAGCTGATTTGTGCAAGACAAAACAAAGAAACAAAACAACAACAACAACAAGTGTCTACCCTGTCCAAACCTTTGTCAGGAAGATTCTGTGGATTCTGCCCATTTGCTTGCTTTTCATGAAATTTGCCCATTGGATGTGCTAATCTTTTGTTGTGGGACAGAATTTATTCCCTCGGGTTCACAACATCACACACACTTTGGCCTGTCTTAATCGGCTTTTCACACCTCCCTTCCTGAACAATGGTAATTGGTCCATGTCAGCCATTTACCTCCTGCAAGGTTCTCGTGGTGCTGCCTGGGTCAAGGCAAGGACCAGCCCACAGGCAATGATACCCCTGAGAAGATTATCTGAACAAGTCCTTTGAGATGTAGCTAGGTTGGCATTAGTGTCCTCTGCCCCAGCAGGAAGTTATGGGTCCTCCTCCTATCTTGAGATAGCTTCTCCCACTGCCTAAGTATGTACTGCTGGCTTTGCTTCCCCACTTCTTTTTCAGATCCTGATTCCTGTAAGCTTATTGAGTCACTTCCCTTTCTCCAGGTGAACCTTCTTCTTCTTCTTCTTCTTTAACGTTTCTCCCTGTTCCTGTCTCCTGTCCACACCCTCTTCCCTCTCCTCCGGTCTATCCGGCTAGGTCTTCTGCCTTGTCTTGCATTCAGTTGCACAAGGCTTGCTGCTTGAAGTGACAAGGGTTGCTGCAGACTGGCACCAGCTCAGTCGTTTCTCCAACAGCATGCAGAAGGGGAGACCATTGCAGAAGACTGACACCACCATATTGTGTTTATGGTTAGTTGAAGTATTAAGGACATCCAATGAGCTTCATGGCTGGGTCTCCAACATTTAAAGAAAAACTATACAGTATCAGCACGGTAACAATGGCATTCAAATACAGAGATGCTATGGATTTCACCAGCAACAGAATTTCAAGCTGAATTTAGGGACTTATGCTTGGAAGGGAAAAGGTAAAGAATGTATAAAGACTAAGACTAGCAACATTTCTCAGAAAGGCGCTCCAAAGTTGCAACCTAAATTAAAGTTCTTGCCACATTGGAGGTTCTGGCTTAGGCAAAGTAGCTAAGGAATTTTGAAGAAAAGTGAAAAGGAAGCAATAGCAGAATCAAAATTTTCCAGGGGTGCACAGTGGAGGAGGTTTGCATATCCTGGACAAAATGTAAAACCTTTTTACACTGTAAATTAGCCAGACAAGCAGAACAAAGATTCCAGACAAATGGCTAGATGGTAACAGTTTTAGCAGGGTTATAGTAAACCACAAACAGAAGGGTTGCAAAGGAGAGTGTTTTTTTAAAAAATGTTATATCCACACCACATGATCAAAAGATTGCATGTTGATTACATTTAAAATTTATTCTAGCTCTACATGAATTCCCTTTCTCAAATTATTGCCTTATCACAAATTATCTGACTGGGGCTACTTATGTGTACTCTTGGCTGCTCGGTTTGGCTAGAGACCATGCATGCAAAATGCATTTTGCACGCACCGTTCGCCATCCTGTTAGAAGAATCCCCATCCTCAAATCCAGAAGAAGAAGAAGAAGAAGAAGAAGAAGAAGAGGAGTTTGGATTTGATATCCTGCTTTATCACTACCCGAAGGAGTCTCAAAGCGGCTAACATTCTCCTTTCCCCTCTTCCCCCACAACAAACACTCTGTGAGGTGAGTGAGGCTGAGAGACTTCAGAGAAGTGTGACTAGCCCAAGGTCACCCAGCAGCTGCATGTGGAGGAGCGGAGATGCGAGCCCGGTTCACCAGATTCCAAGCCTACCACTCTTAACCGCTACACCACACAAGCCATCTAATTTAGATTTTAATTTTATCCTGAATTGTTTTTAAGAGGTGATTTAATTATTGTTTGATTTTATATCATTGTTTATATTTGATGTTAGCCGCCCTGAGCCCGGTCTCGTCTGAGGAGGGCAGGATACAAATAAAAGTTGATGATGATGATGATGATGATTAAAAGCCCATGAAAACCCACTCTTTAGCGCTCAACTGGAGTAAATGTCAATCCTGGTTTTCTTCAGATTGCCATTTGCTCCAATTGAGTTTTAAAGAGCAGGTTTTCCGGAGGGGGAAAAGGGGCACTCAGAGAAAGAAGCTCTAAATCTTGGACTGTGCCTCGAAAGAGCCGAGGAAAGGTAAGTGTGGATAAGCTCACATGCCGGATTTTGTGAATAATGAGACTGTTCATATCTATATGTGTGTGTACATATATATGGAAGAATGGGATTAACAAAAGCTTTAATTAAAATGAACTGGGTTAATGTAATCTGAATTAGATAGGATTAAGAAGATCCAAATTACTTGAATTAAGATAAAATGTACAATTTAAACACTCTTATCTTCCATTTTACTGAAGGAACCAGAAAGTCTGAATATACTACATGCTCTGGGATTATCCCCTGCTCTGGTGTCTATGTTTCACACTAAGCAGCTGCTGATTTTATTTTGATAAATGTAAAGCAATTTTAAAGGAAATAATTAAATAAAATAATAGTGGCTAGGGAAAACTGTTGAAGAGGAGAAAATATGTTGGCAGCAAATGTGATTCTGTAACATGGATTTATAAACTGATAGATTCTAAAGTTCAAAAAATGATTGTGGCACATTGGTGTTTTCCCTTTACAAAATGTTAAAAGTCACATAAACAGGATGTGAGCAGCACTCCATATTTGAGAATGCTAATGTTAGGATGTGAATGATACCTGCCCCAAAAAAGTATACTTCCCTTCATTGTGATGAGTAATGCATATGTGGAGCCATTCAATTTAAAGATCCCTGAAATATGCATCTCAGCTTCCCACCCCCCACCCCCATCAGTAGAAGATAGGATTCCCATTGTCAGAGGTTTGTATATCCCTATTTGAGGACTATTCTATGTATCCTCTATGTATAAAATGGGAAGTGGGATTGCCCAGTCTCAATTCCCATGCATTCAGCCAAATCTCTAGCCATAGCCTGCACACATGCAAATTGTACCCACAGAGATTCTATATCATTACAGATTCCCAGTCATGGCTCAGAGAATCATAGAACTGTAGAGTTGGAAGAGACCCCAAAGGTCCTCCAGACCAACCCCCTGCAATGCAGGAATCTCAACTAAAGCATCCATGACACAGGGCCATCCAACCTCTGCTTAAAAACCTCTAAGGAAGGAGTCAACCACCTTCTGAGGGAATCCATTCCACTATCAAACAGCTCTTGCCCTCAGAAAGTTCTTCCTGATGTTTAGCCGGAATCTCCTTTCTTGTAACTTGAAGCCATTGGTTCAAGTCCTGCTCCCCAGAGCAGGAGGACACAAGCTTGCTCCGTCTTCCATGTGACAGCCCTTGAGATATTTGAAGATGGCTATTATATCTTCTCTCGGTCTCCTCTTTCCCATGCTAAATATACTCAGCTCCTTCAACCATTCCTCATATGGCTTGGTTTCCAGATCCTTGATCATCTTGCTTGCCCTCCTCTGCACACATTTCAGCTCGTCAATATTGTTCCCAAATTGTTGTGCCCAGAACTGGACACAGGACTCCATGTGTGGTCTGACCAAAGGAGAATAGAGCTGCTTCCCTTGATCTGGACACTAGACTTCTGTGTCACACTGTTGATTCATGAGAGCTTATGAGGACGCAGGTTGTAAATACATAAGTTGTACATTTCACAAGGTGCACACACCTCAGAAGTTCAGCTTCATGTATAAGGAATTGGGGCAGAAGCAATGGGTGAAATCATTCTTATGCGTTCAGTGTGCATGGAATAATGATCTAACAGGGTTAACTATATACAGACAGAGAAATACAAAAATACATAGCAATTGAACTAGATGAAATACGGTACTCTTGTTTATTATATTATGCAGAAATAATTTGTGCAAAGAGGAAAGCGAGTACCTGTTGTTGCCCTCAGTTTGACAGACTGTTAGCACAGGAGAATAGAGTTAAATTTAATATCGGAAAAGTACCCTGGGTTTGAAGCTGCCCTCATTTTAAAACAGAAAGTATTTCAGTGTATGTCTCAGCTTCAATTATCCAAATTATCTACTGTTCCCCCATGATATTCAGATAAAAGTTTGCAGTACAGTTATTATAAGTTACCACTTCTCAGGAAAGAGATATACTTAAGTATTTGAAAGCAATGGAAGGAGACCACAAAGCACAGATCCTTTGATGCGCTATGTTGCTGCAGTGTGTTCTGCAACCAAATCAGGATTGTGCTTTAGAATATCAACCAAATTGAGGGTGCATTGGAATTTGAGGTACAGCCTTTGCCTCTCAGTGAAATTAAAATGTCAAACACTTAAGCCTAGAATATGCAGCTATTTTACAAAATGTCATTATGCAACCCTTTACATTAAGGCACAGTAAAGACTCTTTGTGTGCCGTTTCAAACCAGAGCACCACGAAACATCTTTCCGGTCCACAGATTTCTTTACCTTGGACTGTGTTTGGCAGCATCATTCTGAAATTTCATGCACAGCCTCCAGATACATACCTGTAAAGCAGGGGTGGGAATCTTTCTCTTCAGCCTGAGGTTCACATTCTTCTCTGGGCAATCTTCTGAGGCCCACATGGGTGGGGCCAGAGGCAATAATGGAGGGGCAAGGAATGCCAATATTACCTTTGTGCAGGAGGCGAGTTTCTACACACCTTGCTCTCTCTCCTCAATCTAGACAAGCAAGAGGTATTATTAGAGCAAATTCCACTCAATGCAAATTCCAACCAGACAAAAATAATGGGAATGTGAAGAAAGGCCAAGGAGGGGTGCCGCCTACAGAGAGTTTTAAGGGCCAGATAGAGAGCTCTGGAGGCTGTGGCATAGCAACCCGCTGGGGTGCCCGGGGCGGGGGCACTGACTGCTGGAACTATGTCCCTCCCAGCAGCTGAGGGGGAGAAGGCAGGCATACACCTTGCTCAAAAAAGCAGCACAGGGCCTGCAGGGCGCCAGAGGCTCCACATGACTTGCAGACCCCCTCCTGCTTGAAACTTTTGTGACGCCAACAACGAGTATTATAAACAGAGACAGGTTGAATGGCACCTGCTGAAAATGGCTGGGAGTGATTCTGTTTGAGCAATAGGTCCTCTCTCGTGTGACAGGAGCATCTGATCATAAAAACGTAGAATGCCTTAGAAAAATCTGGTTCTAATTTTTTACTCCCCACCCCCACCCCATGAAATATCTTAGCACCCAAATCAGTCTCTACCATATGGTACCCACAAATGTCCTCAACAGGAATTCGTTACAGCGTGAAAGATGTGTCAGATTTATCAATGTTTCAATTAGCCTTAATTAAATCAATCTCATCTCTTCGCAAATTTATTTTTTGCCAAGCTAGCTAGCCAAGTCTTCATCTACTGGCTGGCTGCTAGTGTTAAGCTTAACTTCTTTTTAAAAATATACAAAGCACTTTGTAGGCCCAGAGCAAGAGGCTGTTTATTGATGAACAGGCTAACGTACAACAAAACTGGGAAATGAAAGTAACCACAAGGGTACAGTACGCAGCAGCGGCACCTCTTTTTTTTTGTTAAAAAGTGTGGCACTTACGGTAACAGCTTATTGGTGAGTAGCTGCACTTTTCTAGAAAGAAAGCAGTGGCTCTGACCCATAACTAACGGGAGACAATATTTAACTCTGTGATTAGCAAGTACTACAGCTAGCATCTTTCTCACAAAAACCATAAGGCACAATATACTTTGCTAAGGCACAGGGGAAATTACTGCCAGCCCCAAACCTACCAACATGTACCAAGAGAAGCCCTAAGAGATTTTATTTTGAACCCTCACTTCTGCTGCTCTGATAAATTTCTTTGTTGTAGAGAGTTCAGTGTCTTGCATCCACAAGGCATTCTGGAAGGCCTATTTTAATCAATAAAAACACCAACTTCTAATCTGTATAATTTTCATGTAGCTGCACATGTTTGTACTTTAAAAAAGCAACAACCCTGTAAACTCAACAGGATGCAGAATGGAAAGAAAGGAATCTTCTGTTGTTTAGAGAGTAAATACTATAAATTATTTTAGATTCTGGTCCTAATCACAAATACGTTAGCACTTCAAACAATGTACAGCACAATGCATTAGCCGGCAGGAGGTTACAGATGCTCATAATGACCCAAGAAGCCAAAATAATTAGAAGATTCTCCCTGCTGGTTAATTCAGTGATATTGAATGTTGTTTGATGTGCTCTTTATTAGATCAGCTTTTGCTAATGTAAGCAGAAAGACAGAAAGCTATGTAGCTGAGAGAGAACTGAGCTCCGTTTCCATTCTGCTCAAGAAAGACTTGTGCATGGTGGCAAAGATTGCCTATCCCAACCCCCAACCCCACCTCTTTTTCTCAGATGCAAACAACATTTCATGACCAGTGGTGTAGCAAGGGAGGGGCGTAAGGGGCATGGCGCCTCGGGTTTCAGGGGAGGGGGGTGACACTTGGGCCGGCTCCGCCCTGCCCCGCCGGCGGGCCCCGAGCAAGCCGCGGAGCAAGGCAGCCTCACCCTGCAGCCTGCTCACAAACCTGCTCGCGGCCTGCAAGCAAGCCGCGGAGCGAGGCCACTCCGCCCTGCGGCCCGCCCGGGACCCGCCCACCAGCGCCACCTGCTGAGCGTGAGCAGCAGCCCCACATGCCGCCGATCGCTCAGCGGCTCACAAGGTCGCCGCGGGAGCAGCGGTGGCGGCCCGGCGACGGAGAGAGCATTCGCCAAATCTGGCACATGCTCACTCTGTCCTGACATTGTGTCGTGACGTCACCATGCAACATCACGGCGCCCCGCCCCCAGGGAGTGCCTCCGTTCGCCGCCCCGGGTAACGAGGAGGCTTCCTCCGTGCCTGTTCATGACACATACTACTTTTGCACACACACAAAAGTGAGCTTGACCTGCCTGATGTCCTATTAAATATCACAAAATCCCATTTGGGAGGCAATATGGCCTGCCAGTCTCCAAAATTGTCACAATCCAGACTGATGACAAAGTACCACACCTCCTTCTTCTCCTTCCTCCATCTTATGCAGTTTCTTAGTCATTTATGGTTGGTTCTGAGTGCATGACTTGCACCTACTCCTTCTTTGAATCAATATGAAAGAGAAGTGCTAGTCAATTTATGGCACACAAATGAAAAAAGAAAAAAAAACCAGTATTTTCAGTCTTTGCTTTGATAAAGTGGAAGTTACCGTACATAAGTTATGTGAAGAGGACATCTCATGAGTGTGTGTTGGGGGAGGGGGCATGTTTCACAATCACCTACCAATGTTCATATAAAATTACTGCTGGCAAGATAAGGACCTTTGTCCTAACTAAATGAGGACAAATTGATTTTCATTAACAGAAGTAGGTCCAATTTTTTTTCCATTTTAAAATCTACTACTCCCACACTATACACACAGAGGATTGGAGCAAGATGAGGCAGCATCAGGCAAGAGAGTGTGTAATCTGTAGCAGAATCTGGCATCAGGAAGCCCTGATAGAAGCTGGGCAAACCTCACTGGTCAATAAAGAGCAAAAGATCTGTTGGCTTAGCTCTGATGTTTACTGGTTTTTCTGATCTAAATACTGCCATTATTGATAAGAATAAGAAATACTGGTTAAACTGGCAATCATATTCTACATGGAAGGTCCAAGAAGGAGTCATAGGATGATGACCAATGTCAGCCATACTTAGAGTTGACCAACTGAAATAACCAATTTAAGAAACTTTATTCATTTCTGTGGGCTGGATTCAGCGACATAGTTGTGCTAGTGAGAATAAAAGAAAAGATAATAATAAGAGAGAAGGTAGTTCTCTATCTCAAGCAGTTCACAATCCACTTTGTCTCTTTATACAATTGTAGGCATGTACAATTCCCAGTGTGCTTTTGTGCAAGTTCCCTGGATGCTTTCATTTCAGCTACTGTGACTCTTGTCCCCTGGCTGCTGCAGCATGCTCTATTTTCCAGACAGTAGTTCCAAAGCCTTAAACTGCATTATGCCTTTGCATGAAGGGAGAGAGAGAAATCCTCCAGAATTCACACAAAACACAATGACCCAATGAGAAGGTTGTAGGAAAGCAGTCGACATTAACTGGGTCTGTGAAATCACTTGAACATCAATTAAACATTGCATTTATATTAAACTATGGAGATATTATAGAAGATGCAATAACAGTTGCAAGCAGTTTCCATAATGGAAGCTTTTTTAAACAGAGGAGACATCTAGCCTATTGATTTATAGAACTAATCAATTTTTAATTGACTTGACTTGGGTAACTTACTTGTAAACGCCGCTCTGAACACTTAGGGCAGTTCTGCACTATAACGTATATTAACTTTATATCAGTTTAATTGCCACGGCTTCCTCCAAAGCATGTTGGGAATTCAAGCTTGATAATGGTGCTGAGACTTCTCTGGGACAGATTCCGAGCTCCCCTTGCTGAATTACTCTTCCCAGAATGAGATCATGATTCTTACATCAATTTAAATTTATAACTATCCTGTGGCCCTCCAGATGTCACAGAACTCCTCCTCCAATCAGCCCCAGGGAGCATGGTCAATTATCAGGAACGATGGGAGTTGTAGTCCAACAACATCCAGAGGCCTGAAGGTTAGCCACCCCAATCTATAGCACAGAGCCGTCTTTCTTAACTTTGGATCCCTCAGCTCCCATCATCCCTAGTTAGCAGGACCAGCAGTCAGGGGTGATGGGAGCAGTGGCGTAGGAAGGGGGGGCGTTGAGAGCGGCACGCCCCCTGCTCCAGCCGGTTCCAGCCTGGAGGGGGGGGTGACACTCGGCGCCGCCACCCCGTGACTCCCAAGCTGCCGCCCGGCACCACTTCTGTGCGGTGGCTGCTCAGGCGGCAACTCTTTGCTCTTATGATGCAGCCTTATGAGTTACCGCACGGACAGGGTGCCGCTTGCACCCGGCATCTGGGACGGACTGCGCAAGTGCAGAATCCCGCATGGACTGCGCATGTGTGCACTTGTGCAGTCTGTCTCTGATGCTGGGTGCAACCGCTGCTCAGATGGGCTGCCGCAGCCCGTCTGTACAGCAGGTGCTTGCGCTAAGCAGCCTGGATGGACTGCGCTCCATAGTGCGCATGTGTCGTGACGTCACGATGAGCGTGCGCTACGGAGCAGCACCCCACCCCTGGGGGGTGCCCCCTCGTTTGCTGCTCCGGGCAGCAAAGCGGCTCCATATGCCACTGGATGGGAGTTATAGTCCAACAACATCTGGGGACCCAAGGTTGAGACAGGCTGGCATAGGCAGTGTGCTCAAATTAGTCCCTTTCAGAAGAATTGTTCTCACGTGGGGCTGCACCAACTGCACCCGTCCCAATGGCATGTGCTCTGAGGACTCCCAGCTCCTGACGTCTGTGTGAGCAGCATAAAGGTCTGCAGGGAAGGAGCATGTGGATGCATCATTGCACACACACACACACACACACAGAGAGAGAGAGAGAGAGAGAGAGAGAGAGAGAGAGAGAAAGAAGCTGCTTTGGGATCTGTGACTGTGTGTGAGCAGGGTTCCCAATCACATGGAAGTCTCCAAGTACTTCTTCCCTGCAAACATTTGTAATGTTAGGGGTCGGGGCTACATAGAATGTGCAACTTCAGAGGCAGGGCTAGTCAATGAGGCTCTGCTCCCCATTCATTCTCCATCAGTGGGGAGAATGTGTGAGCTGTTATTCTGAGGAAGACTCTTGTGATTTGATGTTCCTCATTGCCCTGCTCCAGGGGAGTCCTACTACACTAATCAGCATAGCTGTCAAGTTTCGGTTTTGAAAATAAGGGATCAGCAGTCTCACCTATCCCGGGGACAGTCACATGTCAGTGGTGGGAGGAGCCAGAAGCAAAAGTGGGCGGAGCAGCAATGTAAACTCCAAGCGGGCTCGGGCTCGGAGCGGAGCAAAGAGGAGGGCAGCCAGCAAAGAGGAGGGCAGCCATGTGCTCCGCGCAATGGAGCCCCATCGTCTTCTTGTCTGATCCCATCAAAACAGGACAGGAAGCAGCAGCTGCTCAAAGGCAGCCAGGCTCCGCCCGCCAGCTAACCCTATTGGCCGGCTGAGGGGCTCGGCGGCAACGGATAGGGGCTGATGCAGGGGGAGGAATACACCCCCCTGTAAGCACGGGAAACGGCTCCCACTTGCTTTGAGGGCTGAGGCTTTTCTCTCCAAGTAGGCGAGGTCTTCCCACCCAGTCCCTGGCCAGCAGGGGAGGAGCTGCTTCCATTAAAAACGGGAAATTTAAGGGAAATAAAAAATAAGGGAGAGCAGCGGGAAACTGCTTGAAATAAGGGAGAATCCCGGGGAAAACGGGATACTTGACAGCACTGCTAATCAGCATGTCACAGTGCCTCCCCAGGTGCCCTGCAATCATCCTCTGAGGCCCTTTTTCATGTGCCTCTTCCACAAGAGGTCCCAAGGGTGGCAATACGAGAACGGGCCTTTTCTGGGGTGGCTCCCCCTTTGTGAAATGCCCTCCCCATGGAGTTTTCCTCTTCTCCCAGGGCTCTGGCTAATTAAACAAACTATGGCCCTTTAAACCGTGTGTGTGTGTGTGTGTGTGTGTGTGTGTGTGTGTTACAATTCTATATTTTTTGTGTTTTACATTGTAAACCACCCTGTGATCCTCGAATCAAGGGCAGTATTGAAATTTAATAAATATAAATAATTTAATTAATAATTGCCTGCAGCTATGATCTTTAAATATGCTTGTTTTTATTTCAGTCCACGGTGTTTCTCTGGCTCCATCAGTGTCACCAACAGACCCTCCTAACCTTCATAAACTTGGCCTGAATTTCCCAAAGGAGATGAATTCCACTGCATGTTTATTCTCCGGCAGTTTGGCTCCTTCAAATAGAAGTCCTCTTTGACTTCATAATCTGATCAAGAGATCATGTCTGCATGCTCACTCCCACCAACAACTCCCTGCAATTTGAAAGCCAGCACACCTTGCCCAGATTTCTCCTAGCATGCTACCTTTCCATTTGGAGAAATTATGCGGTGGGAGGAAGCATTCACATTTCTGGTCTTTATTTGCATTCAAATGTCTTTTGAAAACAGAAACAAAAACAGAACAGAACTCTCAGACGAGCAGTGCATATCCTGGTCTATTATACCCATCCATGCCTCGCCTGTAAATATTTTCACTACGACCCCCAGGCTTGCAAATTCAGCTACATCACAAAGACATGTGTGCTTTATGTAGCTGAAAAACAATGAAATGCTAAAATACACAAATAATTAAATACAGTACATCTGTAAATCAACACTTCTCTCCAGGCTTTTCCAGAAGCCTAGATGTGAGAATACAGCTACTCTCCTCCACACACTTTTATTTATCCAATAACTCTCAGGCTGATCTTAAATGTTGTGAAAGTGCAAGGGGGGGGGGGGGGAGAATGAATTCAAAGCCCAAACTATGTAAGGCTCTGTAGATTTAATCCAATACCTGGAAATGCTCATGGGATGAAGCCAAAAGCCAAAACAAACTGCAGAGTGAAGGTGTAATGAGTTCCCTGTAGCTAATGTTCTGCAATTGCCAAGTGACTGCATTCTTCCCCCAAATCAACGAGGTGAATGGTTTCAGCTCTACATTATTGCTGCTATCTTTTCAGCAATACTTCCTGGTCTGAAAAAAAAAGAAAAGATTAATTAGTAACATCTGTTTTCAGTGATGCTCAAGAACTATCAACCTATTGTTAGTGCCTGCTGCAAAACTTCAGTAAGTCCTAATGTGATCTGCTTAAAAAAGAACAGGAGGAGAGTGCTTAACTGGTAAAAAGCAGGAGTGGAATTCAGTGCCATGATGACGAATTATTGGAATGAGTCTTAATCTCGTGCACTACAGCTCCCCCTCCCCCCCTCTTCTGGTGCAGCCACAAGAAGACCAGAAAACCCAAACCATGGATTTCAGATCGTCACTGGAGTCTCAAGTGCCCATTGTGGCTCAGAGTCCTTCTGCCTTCTACATTCCTGGACTGGGATAGTCTGGTCTCAGGAGTCCATGCTCTGCTGACCCCCCAGCTGCGCTGTTGTAATGGAGCTGTTCTTGAAGATAAACCGCAGGCTGCAGCTGCTGCAGGATGTGACTGCTATGTCAGATGGGACCATGTGCCACACAGGCCCTGAAAGCCCTGCACTGGGCCCAACTCAAGGGGTTACTACTAGTGTACAAAGCCCTAAAGGGGACCCAAGAACCTGAAATATCAACCAATATCTATCAATATCCCCATAATCAATCATCTCAGGCACTACAATCTACTGGGGAGGCTCTGTTGGTGCTGTTCCTCTTGCCACTGGGTGTTGCTCAGTTGGCACTGACCCATCAAAGGGACTTAATTTATAGTAACACAATTGTATAGGTTTACTAATTAAATGCTTTGAACCTTTATCATAGGTGAAAGACCCGTTCCCGGGGGGGGGGGGGGCAGTCAGGGTTGTCGCTAATTTTATGATGTGCATTTGTAAGGCTGCAATCATGCATACACTTAAGTCCCATTGAACCCGGTGAGACTTATTTCCAGATAAACAGGCATAAAATCATTCTGTAATTGTGTCACAAATTGCTAATAATGTTCCAGCTGTGAATATGCTCATTTTAAGAAACAATGCATCTGCTCGACAAATGATTTATTTATTTATTTATTCAACTTTTAAACTACCCTTCATCAAAACTAGACCCCACAGCTATTTGCCAAGCACTGCATGAAGCAAAACACAATCCCACAACTACTAACAGCTGTGAAACTATAAAACCAGCAGCAGCAACATAAATTTCTCAAAAATATAATTTCAATAGATGTGGCAGCAGTTCACCATCATAAAAGCAACACAGCTATGAAGAAAATCATCCCTTTTGATTGAAAACCTGAGTGGACAGATACATCTTCATCTGACAGCAGAAGTCCCAAAGGATTAGGGTCATTTGCACCTTCAAAGAGATGTCCACAATCAGGGAGCCACTACACAGAAGGCCCTATTGTGTGTCATTGTGCAGCAAGCTGTTCTTGCCAGTGGAACAGCGAGAAGGGTCTCTGGGCCTGCATTCACTGATGTCAGAGGACCATTTCCCTCAATAGTATTCAATTTGTCTTTACTTAGAGGAGACCTGTTGAAATTCATGGACCTAATTTAGTCATGTTCACTAATTTCAATGGGTCTACCCTGAGTTGAATACCACTTTTGGGTCCCAAAGCACTCAGGGCTTTGTAGATCAATGCTAATACCTTGAATTAGGACCCTTGGCATATAAACAGTCAGTCCTGATCTGGCAAAATGGGTGCTTTGTTCAGGATTATGCAGGCCCATCAGCCATGTTCTGCACCAGCTGTAACTTCTTGGCCATCATCTAAGGTAGCCCTACACAGAGTACATTATAGTAGTCAAAATGCAAGACTTTGGACTCAGCTACATTGGTAAAGAAAATGCACTTTATGTGTGTTATAACACTGTGACACTAGATGGCACTGTGGAGTTCCGACTTTCACCAATGGGATTTCCCTTTATGACATTTACAACACATTTCACTGAATCATTTTTTTTATATGTCTAGCTCCAGCCTTTGACAGCATGGACCAAGGCTATCCTGGTCTTTTTGATATGTAAAGATTTGGGGATGGGGGGGGGGTAATCTATTACAGACATCTGTTGGAATTTTCCTTCTAATTATTTTCCCAGTACTTAATTTCTGAGGAGTCTTTCTAGCTTTAGCCTACAAATTCCAGTACTCCACATTCCACAGTCACTTGAACCAGCTGAGTAAGGCTAAGCATTCATTTTAGAAAGTGGAATCTCGCCCTAAAATGAGACATCTTGTCAATATTTCTGCTATGGGTCATAATCAGTGTTGTTCACCAAGTGAGGTGTGCATTTCTAAAAAGCAAAATAAACACAGGAAAGTTACAGAGTTTTATCACTTGGTGATATTCCTTTTTTCTATATCTTTTGTAAAAGCAGTGGTTAAATTTTGGACTTAATGATTTAACTCCAAATCTGAGCTCAAAATAATCTCTAGTGTGGCTCCTCTATCTAATGAGTGGAGAAAAGAAAACTTGTTTCTGACTTAACCAAGGATCTCAATTATATTAATGTGGCACAGGAAAGAATTTCCATGTTCCCATGTGTTCACAAACAAATCAGATTAGGAGGCACCAAAACTAATCTGATCTAATCTTCTGATCATGGCTGAAGCCCAACTGTTACAGCAGGCTAGAATCACTGCATGGGATCTCAAGAACAAAGCCCAACTTGAAAGAAACCCAGTCTGTGGGAAGGAGGCTGCAAGACGGCTGCTCTAGCTCAGTGCTGTAGTATTTTTCTCTTGCTCACACTGTTACGTTTGCGTTCGTTCCTTCATGCTGTTTTCTTCTGCATTCTGAGACCCCTCTGTGATTGGCGCTGGAAACAGGGGGGTTAGCTCAGGTAATGGCAGAACAACTACTCTGATTCTTGAACTGGCACAGGAAGCCGCTGAGCAAGACAGCTTGGCCTGGCATGAGAAGAACATCCTCTCTTAATGTCATCAAATAGATACTTTGATACTCCACATTTTATACTCTCCAGTTCTGTACAGATCACAGTGTCATGAAAATTCTTTGAAAACTTTTCTCTTCCAAATCGCTTTTTGGAAATCATACTTTTTAGCTTTTTAATTTCCCTTCTGATTTAAATTCTTGTGAGTTCCAATTTAGAAGAACACTCTTTACCAGCCGCCGCCGCCCCCTCCACAAACTCAAACCAGAAATGGAGCACTTCAAACTGGAAAACTCCAGGTTCTCCGCTCCCTAGTGAGAATCTTGGAGAAATATAAATTAAAATTAGTTTCAGCACATTGAATTAATTATTCCATTTATTGCTTATTATCTTGCTTTGTGGTTTTACGTGCCTCTGAACTGTAGATGGGATTAGAAAGAAAAGGGAGAGTATCAACTAATTAAACTCAGGCCGCCAAAAGAGACAAAAAAGCTTGAAAGCCATGGGGAAAAGGGGAGGATATTCATTAAACTTCATTACATTAAAAAAATTAAGTCATGGAACATATATCTATAGACAGCATGAATACGTTTTGGTTTATTTACTGCAGTTACTCAGCCAAAAAAGGAAAATAATCAGTATATTGGCAGGAAAACTCACATTTCAAAAAACCTCAAGAGATTACAAAAGAATGTTCATTTAGATGCGAGCTGTATCTCGTTAAATAATTTCCCCAAACTATTTCAGTAGCATTAAAAAAGCCCGTAGGTTTATAGCGTATGATGAAGTTGCATCCCTTGTAAGCCACTTGAGGAGAAAATCATTAGCCAACGGTAGGAATTGTTCCGTTCTCGGGAGAGAGAAAATGGTGGGCCCGTATACCCATCCTGCATCCCCTGCTGAAAGGAAGGAGGCCACAGTGGAGGTCCTGTGAGTCAGAATAATTTTATTCCAAGCTGATCACTGGAGTCAGCATTGGCGACTCATCAATCATCAATCAAAATATAGCAAAGTTACTGGGCAACTATGCAGGAAAAGGCAAAGATGAAGAAACACCCAATTATTCGTGTCTTTGCCAAACTAGAATAAAAAAATGCAATCCTACAGCTGCCTATGCTGCTATCAGACTTTTTATTTGAATTCTTGATGTCCTTTTTTTTTACTTTGCTTTTTAAAATTTATTAAATAAAGACTATGTGAGTTTTAAAAGTATAAGGATTCAACAGTGCAAACAATGGGTGACATTTGACACTCATCTGGGAATTTGAAATCTCAGTGACATTTGGGCTTTTGAAAATACGTGCTGTGTCCCTGCAGTATTCTGTCTATGACAAAACCTTCAAACTTCGTTTTTCTTTTAGAAAAACTTCTATACTCTATTTGACTGCTCTGAGTAAGGAGCAGGTCTTATGTTTCGAGAGCAGTTCTCCTGAGGTGCTCATATTAGAATGTGGAAAGCAGCACAGAAGGCGCCAATGATGGGATGTTTTTCCACCCTGAATGCAGCCAAGGCATTGCGGCCTGTGAAGTCTCCTTGCCCTCATTCAATGATTGCCAGAGTGGCGCAGGATAGAGCCCTGGAGAGCAACAGGCATCCTGCTCCGGCACCGGAAGAAGCAGCCCCCAGAAACTGGAGCTGTTACAATTTAGGAGCTCCACACAAAAGCTTGGTTTCTGTGTTTTTCAGTGCATTTAACCTTGGCACTCCATCAAAGCCACACCAATAAAAAATCCTCCCCATGATATTCTGAATAAATGAAAAAAGCGAGATTAGGCTATTTGATTTTTATTACTAATCTGTATTCACATTAGGACAAATCTCAATGCACATTAATGGAATCATTGAAAAGTGATCATAGCAAGCGAACAATTTTAATTTAATTCTATTAGAACGCCAGGGTGTGCAAAAAATATCTTCTTTTTGCTAACCTACCTTGAGTATTATAGTGATACAGAAGTCATTGCCTAGATGGATTCAAGAAATGGGGTGATGGACAAAACTGGTGGTACATTTGGAGAGAAAAATCAGGATGCCATTTCCAACGGCCCTTGTTCTCTGCTGCAAGCAGGAGCCACTCCACTCAAATATAAATTCCATGAATTACGGCATTCTTGTTTTCCCAACCTTATGCTTAAAATTAGTAGTTAATAAATGGGAAATTACTTCTACATATATAGAAAAATGTTCCCATTGCATGTGCGTCCGGCCGCACCCTACTCCGTAACCGCTGGACCAAATCACATTAAATTTAGGACAAAGCGTAACATGACCATGGGGAAAGAAATAGCATAATAAAAATTTAAAAAAACACATACCTGTCATGCCTAAAATATAGAATAAAGGCCAAAAAAATGGCGCGCCTATTATACCTCACCAGCAAAAGGAATGAAGACTCCAACAGCATCCAATAGAAAGGCAGATTGCCTGCTGACGTCATCAGACCTGGCCAGAGCAACAATGCCTTTGCCCTCACCTAAAATGGCCGCCGCAGCTTCGCATGTGCCGAGAGAGAAAAAAAACACGGAGCAGGAGGCATGCCTGAGAGGTCGCACTGAGTAGGACCAGCTCTGAGGGGATTGTGTCGCTGGGGTGTGTGATTTTGGGACTGGGGTGGGGGAGAATGCTCTTTAAGGCTCCAGTGCCCTGACCTAAAATGGCCGCCGCAGCTTCGCATGTAAAATGCATCTCTGGGTTATTTGTGGGGCATAGGAATTAGTTCATTACCCTCCCCCCCCCCAAAAAATATATACTCTGGCACACCACATGGTCTGAGGGAAAGTGGACCAGCCCAAGGCTGAAAAAGGTTGCTGACTCCTGCTGTAAAGGGACAGGGAAGAAGGAAAACAGGAGCTTCCAGAATACTCTCGGGGTCAGGAGAATTTTAAAAAGCATAAAAAACCCCACAGCAATGCGAAAGTGGGGGGGGGGGAGGGAGACAGAGAGGTGCCAGGCAGGAGTTCAACGGGAGAAGCTGTGGGGAAGAAGGCTAAAACAGGAAATACGGAGAGGAGGCAGGCGGAAGTTCAACGGGAGAAGCTGTGGGGAGGAAGGCTAAAACGGGGGAAAGACAAACAGGAGGCAGGCGGAAGTTCAACAGGATAAGCTGTGGGGAGGTAGGCAAAAATGGGGAAAATATGGAGAGGAGGCAGGCGGAAGTTCAATGGGAGAAGCTGTGGGGAGGAAGGTGAAAGCTGGGGGGAGGGAGACAGAGGTGCCAGGCAAGAGTTCAACCGGAGAAGCTGTGGGGAGGAAGGCTAAAACGGGGGAAAGACAAACAGGAGGCAGGCGGAAGTTCAACGGGAGAAGCTGTGGGGAGGAAGGCGAAAGCAGGGGGAGGGAGACAGAGGTGGCAGGCAAGAGTTCAACGGGAGAAGCTGTGGGGAGGAAGGTGAAAGCTGGGGGGAGGGAGACAGAGGTGCCAGGCAAGAGTTCAACCGGAGAAGCTGTGGGGAGGAAGGCTAAAACGGGGGAAAGACAAACAGGAGGCAGGCGGAAGTTCAACAGGAGAAGCTGTGGGGAGGAAGGCAAAAACAGGAAATAAGGAGAGGAGGCAGGCGGAAGTTCAACGGGAGAAGCTGTGGGGAGGAAGGCAAAAACAGGAAATAAGGAGAGGAGGCAGGCGGAAGTTCAACGGGAGAAGCTGTGGGGAGGAAGGTGAAAGCAGGGGGGAGGGAGACTGAGAGGTGCCAGGCAGAAGTTCAACGGGAGAAGGTGTTGGGAGGAAGGCGAAAACGGGGGAAAGACAAACAGGAGGCAGGCAGAAGTTCAACGGGAGAAGCTGTGGGGAGGCAAGCGAAAATGGGAAATACGGAGAGGAGGCAGGTGGGAGTTCAACAGGATAAGCTGTGGGGAGGCATGCGCTTTCTCTTTTACATCTTCCTTTGCCATTTCACAAAATGAGCCACAGCAACGTGTGGCCGGGTCAGCTAGTTATTTCTTCAATTTATATTATCACATTTCATAGAAATGCCAAATAACTTACTGGTAATGAAATGTTGAAAGTAGTTTCAGTGGTGCTAGTCAAGAAGACCCGTTATTGCTGGCATTTGAGAGGCAAACTGGGTCATATGAACGTTCAAGTATTATCAGAGGAAGTAATTGTAGCATCAGCACTTGAAGGACTCGGGGCCTGTGCCCAAATTAAAGATGCTAGGTATTTGAGGTCTCATCAGCACTGCACTTTGTAATATATCTAGAGGTGCCCTCTAAGCAAAGTGTGGCAGGTTAAGGTTAAAGGGGGAGAATGAGTTCCGGGCATAGAGCAGGGTCGAGCATGAGACTCTTAATCTTAGGGCTGTGAGTTAGAGCCCCACTTTGGGTGAAAGATTTCTGCATTGCAGGGGGTTGGACTAGATGATCCTTGTGGTCCCTTCTGACTCTACTGTTCTGTGATTCTGTAAAGGTTCAAAAAGATCTGAGATCTACAACAAAAGACCTAACACTCAAGCTGCCCCATTGCAACACACCTGTCTAGCATTAAAAATAATTAAAACAATAACAAACAACGGGAGAGAATTGTGCTAGGTATCAAAACTCCTGCCTTCTAGAGGTCTCCCGAATTCAGTGCTTCTCTGTTAGCATTATGCAGAACCATGCATTTAATGTGAAGGCCCCAGCCTTCAGAAGAGCAAGCACTGCATGTGCTTTGAACACAGTTATGGTATCAGCAACTTACAGAATGAGCACACAATACCCATGATAATAAATTGTTTGCAGGAAAGAAGGAACTTGGACTTCCAGAATGAATAATGTGACATTTTTATAAGAGAAAGGTAAGATCCACGGACTTAAGGAAGCAGAACTTTTAGTGCAGGTTGTAACTCTCTGTTGAACTCTTCTAAAGTGCAATAATATTCAATTAGCAGCACACAAATCCGCCCTACTAGCAGGAATTTATTTTCGTAATGGACACTACTGTAGCATGAAATTGGAGTCGGATTTTCTTACAGCCCAAATGGATTACAATACGTTTTCAAATGAAAAATAGTTTCAAGCTGTTGGTTGGAACTTGGCTCCCATTGCTGCTGGTGAGCAAAATCAGCTTGTGTGGCATTTAGGAGCCTATGCGCTGATTCACACATGCATGTACATCACTTGTTTAATTCTGCGCTTGATGACTCACAGCTGAAAAGCATTGTGTGAGAGATGGTGATAAGTGACGCAGCAGTTCCCGGCTCCCAGCTCTTTATAGCTGCTGCTGCTGCTCTTCTCATGGAATTCCAGGGAATCCAAGGTACCCACTGATGGGACAGAAAAGGTTCCTTCGGTATTTTTTTTTTTAAAGTGACTTTGGAGTTGACAAATGATTGAGCAAAGACAAAAGGAAAATGATTCCTCACAAGCAAGATTATCTAAAATCAATAATCAACTCAGGAGAGAAAGCTTCAAGTAAAATTAAAACTCCATGGAACATCACTAAATGAGTTCCCCAAAGATCAAGACAAAGAGAAGTTGGCTATTTTGCCTCCTGGGCCTAAGGATACTTAAAAACAAACAAAAACCTTAGACATTACCTTTATATCTCATAAATCATCACTAAAGGGCAAAAACATTTTGTCATCTTCCCCCCCTTTCATTTTCACCTCTCCATTTCATTGCTGAGCTGCCTTTATTCCATACGGCCATTAATTGACAGAAAAATGCTTTATATAGCTGCTATTAAAGCTGAAATAATGGCCTTAAAACAAACAAAAATGTCAAATTTTGAAACTAATCATCTGGGGAAAAGGGCCAACAGTGCAGCCAGAATGGAACAATTTGTCAGAGGATAGATATCATTGCTCACAGGAGTCAAGAACACCCTAGAGAAAGCAGATAGCTAACAGTCTTAAATAATTAGAGATAAACATCAGCCCAAAATGGCACAGTGAAATTTCAACGTATTGTGACTAATGATGCAGTGGGTGCAATCCAGCATGCATGTAAGCATATCCTGATCTGAGGCAGAGGGCGCAAGTCCTACCCACAAGACAAGTAGCTCACGCTCTTTACTCTCAAATGGTTTTTTCTCATATAAGAAATGTATATGTCAGGCATGTGTTTATGCTTCCTTCTTCACATGCTTTCCCTGCTCTGTGCCCACAATTGCCAGAAATGCAAGCTTTGGGCATGTACAGTATATTCTGGCGTATAAGACTACTTTTTAATCCAGGAAAATCATCTCAAAAGTTGGGGGTCGTCTTATACGCCAGGTGGAGAAACTGCGGTCGAGTATATCTCAAACTCTATATTTTAACTGGAAAAGTTGGGGGTCGTCTTATACGCCCAGTCGTCTTATACGCCGGTATATACGGTATATCAGTGAGCCCAAGTGGATGGGTGAAGGAGCAGGATTGCTGTACTTGTGCCCATGAAGTGTATTGCGTGTGTAGACCTTTAACCTCCCCCTTAAATAAATTCGGACAAGAAAGACTCAAATTTTGATTTGGTTTTTGGCAGAATTTAGGCCACAACTTTATTGATTACAGCAAGTGAGTGGTTGCATAGGCTCTGGTCCGACTAGGTCCCTGCACCATTGCAGGTAGCGCTGACCCAGGGCAACAACATAGGTCAGCCTAGGGTGAACACCTGGAACAGTTGAAAGCGGGGTCTTGCTAGTCCACCACCCAGATGTCCCCCTGGACTCAGGCACGGGCACAACCCCCTCTCAGGGTTGACCAAACCAAGTTGAGTCCCTGGATTCCTTTAACGGAATACCCTTCACATAGGGATGGCGAGAGCGTTCTCCCATCCGTATCACCTGAACCAGAGCCTATCCGCAACCTTACAAGTTGTGACAATTTGCTACACGGCAGGCGAAACCCAAATGGCCACAGCCAATCAGCCAAGTGGGGGAAATTCCTGCCGTGCCCCTGTCCCAACGACAGACGACACACGGCGGCATAGCAAGGTCAAGCGCAAGCCCTAAATACAGTATAGGGAGAGGTGGGCGGGTGTTCCGATGCACTGGCCCAAAGAGGAAGCTCAGGGACATGTGCATGGGCTTATGTAGGTCCCTCGATCCCTTTAGCTAGCATCCCATTGGCCTGATTACACCCAGCATCAAAGGACATACCAATAAGGTGTTGTGGCTGTCCAAACGTTACCAGCCACAACACAAGGGTTTGGTTGCCAGGCCACACCACAACTCTGTGAGGGAGGACCCGATTTGCCTGCACAGTTCCTACACACCACAAACGGTTGATTCATAGGCTCTGCTCAGGGAAAGCTTGCAAAAAGTGAACCGATTGTGCATTGGTCAGGGGCCTGGACACCCATACACATTCAATGAACACAGGCAGAGGGTGGATGTTACAATTAAATCCCAGTTGCTCCCAGTTAAAGTACATGCCCTGATAAACCTTTGAGCACCTTGGCATCATGCTTAACAATTGCTGTATTTGGATAATCAGTATGTTTTCTCTCAATGTGAGGCATACACGTGGCTTAAATATTCCTGGTATCATTGCTATTTATTATGTAATATTTGTACTATTATTTATGGCTTTGATCTTTGTGTGTTCATATATTGTATTATATACTAGCTGACCCGGCCACGCGTTGCTGTGGCTCATTTGTGAAATGGCAAAGGAAGATATAAAAGAGAAAGCGCATGCCTCCCCACAGCTTCTCCCGTTGAACTTCCGCCTGCCTCCTGCTTGCCTTCCCCCGTTTTCACCTTCCTCCCCACTGCTTCTCCGGTTGAACTTCCGCCTGCGTCCTGTTTGTCTTTCCCCTGTTTTAGCCTTCCTCCCCACAGCTTCTCCCCTTGAACTCTTGCCTGGCATCTCTCTGTCCCCCCCCCCCCACACTTTCACGTTGCTGTGGTTTTTTTTTTTTTTTTATGCTTTTTAAAATTCTCCTGACCCCGAGAGTATTCTGGAAGCTCCTGTTTTCATTCTTCCCTGTCCCTTTACAGCAGGAGTCAGCAACCTTTTCCAGCCGTGGGCCGGTCCACTTTCCCTCAGACCATGTGGTGGGCCGGACTATATTTTTTTTTTGGGGGGGGGATGAACTAATTCCTATGCCCCACAAATAACCCAGAGATGCATTTTACATGCGAAGCTGCGACAGCCATTTTAGGTTAGGGCACTGGAACCTTAAAAGAGCATTCTCCCCTACCCCAGTCCCAAAATTACCCAGTCCCAAAATCACGCACCCCAGTGACACAATCCCCTCAGAGCTGGTCTTACTTACTCAGTGCGACCTCTCAGGCATGCCTCCTGCTCAGTGTTTTTTTTCTCGGCACATGCGAAGCTGCGGCGGCCATTTTAGGTGAGGGCAAAGGCATTGTTGCTCTGGCCAGGTCTGATGACATCAGCAGGCTATCCACCTTTCTATTGGATGCTGTTGGAGTCTTCATTCCTTTTGCCGGTGAGGTATAATAGGCGTGCTATTTTTTTTTTTTTTGGCCTTTATTCTATATTTTAGGCATGACAGGTGTTTTTTTTAAAAAAAAATATTATGCTATATCCTTCCCCCATGGTCATGTTACGCTTTGTCCTAAATTTGATGTGATTTGGTCCAGCGGTTATGGAGCAAGGTGCGGCCGGATGCGCACGCAATGGGAACATTTATATATATATAGATTTAGAGTTGGTTTGTTTGGTTGGTTGTTTGGTTCTCAGCTGGTTCACTTTTTTGCACAAGGTGGACCCCTGTCTATATTTGTTCTTGCAGTGGTGGGCTCTTTCACTCTTGTTTGAGCTGCTATATGTCAGGGATAGGGAATCTGTGACCCTCAAGACATTGCTTGACTGCAACTTCCATCATCCTTGACTACTGGTCATTCTGGCTAGGGCTGATGGGAGTTGGAGTCCAGCAACATCTCAGCAGGTGTTGGGAGGCCTAGGTTTCCCATTCTTACTGAACATGATTCTTCTGATGCTATGAGGTAGGATTAGAGTTTGCACTGCGTAAGGCTATTTTGATTCTGTTTGTTACTCAATTGCAGCTATGGATTGTTAAGCCATTTGAATGGGCAAGTCTCCCATAGACGGCTTGTTCCATTCTCCTTCCAGTTCAAAACTCTTGTCAGATGCTGGAAGGGGAATTGCACACTTCCCCAAATCTTGTCCCACCTAGACTTTGACTTGCTGAGTTTGAGTTGCTGCTGATACGATGCAGACTTGACTAACCATGTTTTGAGGAAAGGGAATGGATAAATAAGGTCCAATAAATGGCTCAGGACCACAAGGACCCCCTCTTCCCATGTAAACTGACCCGGACTCTGCCATCATCATCTGAGGCCCTTCTTCATGTGCCTCCTCCTTGAGAGGTCCGGAGGGTGGCAAAATGAGAATGGGCCTTTTTTGCAGGGAATGCTCTCCCTAGGGAGGCTTGCCAGGCACCTTCATTGTATATCTTTAGGCACCAGGCAAAAACATTCCTCTTTTCCTTGGCCTCTGGCCTTTTGAGGACGGCATTGTTTTTGTTTGTTATTATGGTATGTATTTGGGGCTCTGTGATCTTCAGAAATTTATAGAAATTTTAATAAAATAATAATAATAATAATAATAATAATAATAATAATAATAATAATAATATCCCGATTTCTTGTAATGAAGGTGTGCACCAAATTTCAGCTTTTGTTCCACTGTGAAAGTGCAATTATTTTTACATTCCTTGTCAATAGATCATTATCTAAGGGAGGGAGATTCCATTCTTCCTTGATGGCCCTTTGGTTTCAATCAAGTTTTTTAACAGGAAAAAGACATGACAGCCACATGGCGGTACAGCGTGCCATTAGTCAGATCACGACCCATCTACTGAAGACCAATGATCCTTGCTGAAATCCAAAGTGCACACTGCTCTGTAGAGAGTTCAATAAATCAAACAGGAGAAAAATAGAGGAAGATTGAAGTTAAGTCAAAGCAGTATCTTCATCATACAGTATCAAATTCAAATTGTTGTAACCCACCCTGGGACCTTAGGGTGAAGGACAGGTAATAAACAACAACAACAGAAGTATTGGTGGTTTTTTGCTACTAGCTACCTGCACCCTGGGCTGGAGGCTAGAGAGAATCAGTTCGGAGCCAAAATGCAGCCAACAGAGGAGAAAGAAGTCTGAATATTGCAACTAGATAGAAGCACACGTTCCAAAGGTATATAATGTTTTGGGGAAACTGATGCTGCTTTAATGACCAGCGCTATCTGTGTTTCTGCCCACTGCTCAAGCTCTGTATTTGAAACATATTACAGGCATACCATAAATGCCCAGTACTTCTCCTCTAGAGAACAGATACTTTATCAACTGCCTCAAGACTTCTTGCCACTTGGCTGGGACTCCACAAGCACAAATAACGGGTCTGGGTGAGCAACTGCAGTGTGCATAGCAAGTCTCTGTGGACACATATGGAAGCCCATGCAAACAAAGGCCACCCCACTCTCTTCAGTTGTTGTTGTTGTTTATTAAATTTGTATACCGCCCTATACCCACAGGTCGCAGGGCGGTTCCGCAGGCCTCCCACATTCTACAGGTGTCCTATTCAGCAGGTGGACATTGTGGAGGGGGGGTATTCCAAGCCAGGAGCAGGGCAGGTGGGCCAGGCCATGCTTTATGCTTTCAGTGCATGTATATGTGTGTGTGGAAGGGGGAGGAGATCAGACATACTGAGCTTTTTATCTCATTTTGAAAAGCTATAAGCCTTTTTGTTTCCGTTTGCATTCGGTTGATTTTGACAAAGCCAGGCTGACGGCTGCTTTCTTCAGTCAAGCTTTCTCTTGGTTTGATTCTGCTTCTGCTTTTAATTATATTTTCAGAATTGTGAACCACTCTGAGCATTTTGAAAAAAAGAGCAGAGAAAAATTGTAAAGAAATAAATGAATACATCTGAAGGCAAAAGCAACGGCAAAAAGTGTCCTTTCTTTTAGTCTTTTTCTTTAATTTGTAGCTTCATGTTGTTTGGAAAACTAAGAAATTTGAGTGTGTGGGGGTCTCAGTGCATATTTTCTTCAGAGGTGTGCAGTTTATTTCCCGGCTGAAATCACTTATGCATTTTCAAGTGGAAAAAAGATGGTTAAAGCCCTGCTATTCCACAGACTCTATCATTTATTTATGCCTCTCTCTCTTTATTTATTTATTTTGGGGCATTTCAGTGGCACTCATAGGTGTAGTATTTGAACGCTAACAAACAAAAGGTCATTCCTCAGAGCAAATTCCAAAAAAGAGGAAAAACTCTGCACCTTTTATTTCTCCATAAGTCTTTGGGCATTGGAAGATCACACAGTGGAGGAAAACAGAACTGTAGGACTCCCAGAGCAACCCCTTTTGGCATCCAAGGAAGTCAATGTCATGAAAACAGATTTTCTTCTTTTCAAGTCATCCAAAGCCTTTCCTCTTATTCTATCATTAACACTGCTGAAGGGAATCATCTCCAGCCCTGCAGATCTCCACCCTCTTTTCTTTTTCTTTATTTTTATTTTTAAAAAAACACCCTTTTTTGCATTCCCACAGCATACTGTAGGTCTAAAAAACAGGAAGGGCTGGTGGAAATCAATGGTTTTATTATTTTAAAGGACCTGGAGATTTTTTTGCATCAGTGGAAACTATTGTGTCCTTCAGACTCCAGCTGGGTGCTTTAAGCCTGAATCAATAGCTAGGCATCATAAATATATCACTTAAAACAGCATTCAAGTTGCCCACAAACAGTGACCTATCTATTCCAAACCCTCCCAATCTGGATCCCCCCAACCCAACTCCACAAATGGCAAAGGAAACTACAATCCTTCATCTTCTCACACAAAAAACCAAGAATATACACCAAATACCTACACCTCCCCACCGCAGAAGGAGGGTGGGGAATCCCCAATGTAGAAGCATACTACAGAGCCAACCAAATACGCCATATAATCCCATACATATTAGAAGACGAGACAAAACAATGGATACACCTAGAAAGGGACACAATTGAGAATATCTGCACCACAGCATACCCATTCCTCCCAAACAAACTAAGAAAAATCCCCACAACACTCAATAGATACACACAAACCATGTTCAAAGCATGGAAAGCAGAAACAGGCAAACTATCCCCAACCTCATCCCCACTAACTCCCCTGACCTACCACCCACTATTCCACCATGCAGCACAAAACCTCCAAACCAAAACCTGGCAATCCAAAGGACTATACCACCTAATAGACTTTTATAAAAACAACAAACCTCTGTCAACATAAGAAATACAGGACAAATTAGAAGACACCCAAATGCCCTGGTTAACACAACACCAACTACATGCCATATTAAACAATCCAACAGTAAATTCAGCAGCAACCAGACCCCTGACAACCTTCGAAAACCTCATCCTAATGACAAAGGGAAGCGATAGAGGGCTGGTATCTGCAATTTGTAAAATACTACTCAAAAATTCCACGAACTCCCTAGACACAATCAAAAAACAATGGGAGGATGACATAGGATACGAAATCAACCCCACCCAATGGAACAGAATGTGGTCTAAACCCCCCCTTTAAATCCATATCAACAAAAAGAAGAGAACTCACCCTAAAACTAACCTACAGATGGTATCTAACGCCTAGAAAATTAGCGCTAATATGCCCAGGAACCTCACCAAAATGCTGGAGAGGGTGCACATCCACAGGCACATACTTCCACATGTGGTGGGAGTGCCCCAAAATCCAAACATTCTGGACAACAACCACATGAGAAATATGTAAAATAACCAAGCAAGTGCTAGAAATCACCCCAGAATTGATCTTACTAAACTTCCGGCGAGGGCGCCATTGCCAGCGGTCGAGGGTTGCTTCGGCAGCGAGGCGACCCTGGCTTTCCCGGGGATTAGGAGCTCCGCTACCGTGCAGCGGGCTCCGTCAAGCAGCGGGAAGAGCGTCCCGCTGTGTGGGCTCTCCAGCTGGCCCCTTTGCGCAGACCCTTTCTCCCGTTCCCCTTGTAAAAGAGGCACAGGAGTGAAAGGGCAACGGCGCGGGGCTGTGGAGGCTTTGCCCCAGCTAGGAAAGCTAAGTGGCGGCTGCCGCTGGCGAGGAGCGCATCGTTCTTACCTGAATTGAAGCAAAAAAAAAGGAAACCCCGTAAGCTGTAAGTACGGAGTTTAATTGGACCCTAAATCTTTTTAATTGGCTTTTGGGGAGGAATGTTAAAAGGAAGTCCGTTCCTCTGCCTGCCGAATCAAGAAGTAACAATGTTTCTTGCTGTTGCTGCATTTGGCTGTTACAATGTATCTATTGGAGTATTGCTGACAAGTACGATCTGTCAAAACCCCTGTTAGGGGAGGACTGAGTATTTTAAAGCATTACTTCTTAAAGTTGGTGGAATATAATTTATTGCACCCTGACTAGGGGAAAGATGGCGGCTGAAACTTGAGCCTAAAGATGGAAAAGTACTGAACTTTGTTATTCCCTGCCTGCTTCTGCCATTTTTGGTTTCGCTTTTAAAATGACTTTAGATCCGGGAATGACCCAGGGACAAAGGATAATTCTTTTGAAACTAGAACTCTTGAATCGAAAATTGGAACGGTTGAATCAGGATGTCGACAAAAAGTTTTTGGGAATTAAGACTTTGGAGAACTTTGCTAATGAACCTGAGGAGAACCTTGCTAAAGAACTTGAGGAAATTTTGGAAGAACAAGACACTGCGACTACGCAACTCCAAGAAGAAGAAAAACCCGGCTGGTGTGAGAAGCCTACGGTTGAATTTAGATATATTATATCCGGTTTCTGGGGTGGGAGCCCAGAAATGAAGGAACAATCTTGGGAATTACAATTAAAAGTTGATTGGAAGTTCGAAATGGAGATGCTGGATGGTGACGTATTATATTTCCTGAAGAGCTTGGCAAGGATGTTTCTGGACAAGGTTTTGGTCTTTAGATTTAAGGAAAAAGAGGACATTCTGGTCAATGGTTTTTGAAAGGGATGGAGAGAGGCCTGGTGGGGGATCCCGAGGTGGGGAGGAAAAATGGTCAGAAGAGGGGTGGGGTGAAAGATTCTAGATGTGTAATTAGGAAGGCTTCCCATGGTACCCCGAAGTCAGAGTGTTAAAAAGGAATTTGATTTGGTATAGAGAAGAGATGCCTGGACTGTTTTTAAAGAAGGATAATTTTATATTATATAAGATGTAATTTAGAAATACCAGCAGCAGTTTTAGTGTAATAAGAGATAGATAAGGTCACAAGAAGTTAAGATTTGTATTAAAAAGTTGTATTTTGAAACTATTTTGGTATTTTGATATTTTGATCTTGAATAAGAGATAGATAAGATTATAAGAAGTTAAGTTTTGTATTATGAAGTAAAAAGTTTTGTATTAAGAAGTAAAATTTTGTTATTTTGATGTTAAATGAAATAAGATTTTATGGAAATTATGAATTTAAGTGAGGGAATTAAGACAGATAGAAAGTTACTAAAGTAGATTGGAATTGAAAGCAGAGGAGAGAATGGGGGGAGTCCCCTTGACTAGATTGAAATAAGATTAAAATTAAATTAAAGAAGTATTGGTGTGTTCCGGTGTAGGTATTACGTATGTATGTAGGTATGTATTTTCTTTCTTTTATTTCTGTTTTGCTTTTGTTTTTGTATTTGTTTTGTTTTTCTTTATGATGTGGTGTATTTGTTTATGTTTGTTGTGGAAAACCAATAAATTTTTGTTAAAAAAAATACTAAACATCTTCCAAGACAATAATGCCCACTTACAACACAAAGAACTCATAATCCATCTACTCTCAGCATCCAGAAACATCATAACCAGACACTGGAAAGACCTGTCAGGAGTAAACATGGACCAATGGTACCAAGCAGTATGGGAAACAGCCCTACTAGAAAAACTAACCAGTAAACTGAAACTGACACGGGGACAAACTGAAGAAGACACCTTCACCCCGGTATGGTTCCCCTTCATCACATACACAGCCCAACAAGACAATGACAAAAATCTACCGACAGCATACAAATCAATATGGCTAACCTGACCCAAGATACCCACCAACCCCACTCACACAGGAAACCAAGGGTCACCACAGCCAACCACAGACGAACAACCACATCCCAAGCCAGCTCCGACCTCTCTCACCGCCAAACGAGCACAAGCAAACAACAGAGAACCTACATAAACAATGCTGACACCAAACCCTACTCATATCAAATAAAAAAGAAACACAGTCACCCCACCCCACCTACCTCCCCGTCCCACCCACTTCTTCCCCCCTTCCCCCCTTTTCTTTTCTAATGTCTCACCAACACTGACTTGTAAAAATGATACTATCGTAGTATCAGCCTCCTTTCGACTATAGGGAAAATTTATGCCCGCTTGTTGCTGTCTAAACTGTCTCAATGGGCAGAAGAATCCAACCTGATTGGCCATGAACAAGCGGGCTTTAGACCCAATCGTTCCACCATAGATCATGCCATAATCCTTTACCACCTTGCAAGGAAATACTCCTTCCCCAGTCGAGGACGTTTATGCGCTGCCTTCATAGACCTGAAGGCAGCCTTCGACAGCATCCCCAAAACCATTCTATGGGAGAAATTGGCGAGGTGGGGCATTGATAAAAGGCTCCTTTGGCTCATGTTCCAACTGCATGGTGGATCCTCTGCCAGAATCAGACTTACCCCCGCTGGTGACCTTACAAACGCGGTCCCGATAAATAAAGGAGTCCGACAAGGTTGTATATTAGCACCTTACCTTTTCAACCTGTTTGTCAGTGATATGAGAGAGCCTCTAAATGAGTCGCACGCTTACATTCACGCCCCCCGCATCGCAAACTACCGTTGTCCGCTGCTTTTATACGCAGATGATGCGGTGATCCTTTCTTACTCAAGGGTTGGGCTATGTAGGGCATTAAAGATCTTTACTGCTTACTGTCAATCCAACCAATTGTCCATCAACCACTCAAAATCAAAAGTTGTAGTCTTCTCTAGAAGTCATAAACTTTTTCAGTGGAAGCTTGGTGGAGTTAAAATAGATCAAGTTTTTAAGTTTCAATATCTAGGGATTGTTTTTCAATATAACATGAGCTGGAAATCCCAAGTTCAACATCTACTTAACAAGGGCAAAACTCTATCTCATGCACTTCTCCAGTTCTTTTTCTCAGACGGAGCCCTACACGTGCCCTCGGCTTTAAAGGTGTACAATGCAAAAGTTATTACCACTCTTACTTATGCTGCTCCGCTTTGGGCAGCTCTGGTAAATCCGGCCCCGCTGGAGGTGCTGCAAAATCAGTTTCTTCGCCGGCTTTTAAAACTCCCTACGTGTGTTAGTAATGCAGCTATACGACTAGAATTGAAGATTCCTTCACTAGAGACTCTCTTATGGAAACGAATATTCACCTACTGGTTAACTCTTTGGCATAGATTACCCAGCCATTATCTCGTCCAATGTCTTTGGCGTGACGAATTTGCAAACCCTTGGACTGGGAAAATCCACGCCAAACTTCTGTCCTTTGGAATCTCTCCTTCAGATTCACTTTGCTTCAGCAAAAAGACTAATCAATCAAAGACTGGACGATTTGGAGCTGCAGCGTAATCATATGCTGGGTGGGGGTGTCTGCTCGCCTCGGAATTTTGGAGTTACTCCAATACATCATGTCCCTCTATACCTATCCTCGCTCTCCACTGCTGGGCACCGATTCGCTTTCACCAAAGCGAGGTTTAATGTCTTTCCTTCTAATGTCCTGAGACATAGATTTTCCAAGGGCCTAGTTTCCGCCTTTTGTGATTGTGATAAACAGTCGACGGAATCTCTCCATCATATAATCTTTATCTGTTCCCTGCATAGTGAGGCTCGGGCAAAATTACTAAGACCAATAACTCAAAAACTTACAGGTGCACCAGCTGAGTCACACCTTGCCTTACTCCTGCAAGACAACGACTCCTATACAACCTTGCAGGTGGCAAGGTTTCTAAACTCTGTCATATCTCAAAAAAGGCGCTGTGGCCAACTACACGACCACTAATACTTTTGTTTTCTGCTTCCTGGTTGCAATTTTAAAACTTGTATTTGTGCTGTGGTTTGTTTCCCTATGACTCCAGGGTCTATGGTTTGCTGTAATTTTATGTCATATATTCCATATTTTATGTTTTTATGGGCTTATAGCCGCAATAAATTTGAATTTGAATTTGAAATGGAAAAACTTGAAAGAGACATTGTACTACTTTTGAAAATCTTTAATAGAAATATTTAAAATGGAAAAAAAGAAATCAAAGTTAAGATATAAATTAAATTCCTAAAGTTCTACTTTTATTCTACTATTATTATATATGAATTCATAAACTCTACATTTTCATTAAATTCATCTGCTCTTCTCTTTTTGCGTAATTTGTGGTCTTTGACTTGTTTCTCGTAACCGTGAGCAACACGCTTCATGTATTTGGTCATCTTGGAAGTGTTGACCACCAGCGTGTAGACCATCTTGTCCACGTTGTTGGTGTATTCCCCATTCACTTGGGTAGCAACTGGAAATGCAGGTGCCTGGACAGTTTTCCTACAGGGCTGAGAAAAATGGAAAAAACGGGGAGTAATACTTTGCATCAAAAGCAATTTACAAGTTAAATAGTGTTGCCATCTCTTTCACTGACCCTGCTGTTATGCCTTTTAAGAGGAATTTGATGTCTGAAATCCCAGTACTCCTAGTCTTAGATTGCTGTCCTGGATTTGACCCTGTGGCATAAAAAACAACACCTGCTCCTCCTTCCCTTTGGCTTTATGGTAGTATGCTCATTGGTCCTCTATCTGCTATTCTGTGAAAGCTGAGCTTATTAGATGGCAAGACCACTTGATTCTTTGAAATATAGGTAGGTATAAGTAGGTAAAAGTATATGTTTAGCACATATTTAGCCAGCTCACTGTAGTTAGAGTCCCAGGTGGTTCAGTTGTTCATAATTTAGTTTTTTGTGTACAAAGCACACATTGGGCATATCTACACACTAGACTATACATGGTTTTGTCCTTGCAAAGAATTAGTGAAATCACACTAGTTCTGTGAGTACTAAGGATCTCTAACAGAATTGTCAGCTCCAACTACAACTCCCAGGATTCTCTAGAGGAAATTGATGTTAAATAAAAGGAGTGCATTTATAGTGTGGCTGTGCTCACCTTGTCCTGACATGTGTTACTTAGAAAGTACTTCTGACTGGGAAGGAGGAGGGGATCAGCATTAAGACCCATGGTTTGTTTTTTTACATATATATTTTCTATTAAATTAGAATCTGAGTTAAATTAAAGCTAGAGAGCCAGACAATGTTCTAATTGAGAATATCTTACCGTTGTGAGTTTCGCCAGTCTCAGTGTCTGTTCCAGTTTGATGAACAGGTAGTGGACAACTAAACCACTCACTATGAGGAATGCTACCTTACAACCTGCACACATAACTTCTAGAGACTCTTTGGAGTGTCCCAAGCCAGTAAAGCAATGGTATGCTTGAAACTTCAAATCACAAAAACAGTTAGATTCCTCTTGAGTCGCCAGTAGTTCCAGATCCCATGGAGTCATTTCCCAACCAACTCTTGCCCAATCTGGTCGTTCACAAAAGCCAGTAACATCTTGAAACAACAAGACTGTCCAAAGGAGAAAAACCTGACAAGGACCTTGAGAAAACATTCTGTGAAATTTTCAGCAAGAAATGTCTTCTGCTAATTGATGTTCCCTGTGTAGGAACCGTAGCAAATAACCGTAGCAAATACACGTTGTCTAAAAAAAGATTCAAATAAATCTTTCCATCATGACCAAGCTTTCAGCCTGAGCACTGGAGAGATTTGAATGCAGGCAATATAATCAACCCATCAGCTGGGGGAGGGTTCAGTGATGTCATAAAGGGGGATCCTGATCTTTATATATGACAGCTTCTATGATGTCATTATGATTGCAAGATTTTTCTCAGTAGCACTTTTCTGGTCTAAACCACGGAGCCTCTTGGACTTTCCACAGTTTGAATCTGTGCGATGGGGTGAGCTCCCATTGCTCTGTCCCAGCTTCTGCCGATCTAGCACTGGACCCCCTGATGGGTCAAGATTGGCCGGCAGGCTGTAAATTCCACATTCCTACCCCAAAATATATCAGATAACATCCATGGGGTGCTGAAACTAGGCACCAACAGAGTGAATCTCAGATTCCCAAAGAGATTGACATGCGCAGGCCATCTAAGGTAGCAATCCTATCCACTGATTTCTGGAAGCAAAACCTATAGGATATGGAGAATCAGGGGAGGCAGCCTGCTATATTAGTTCTTTTCTCAACATGGGGCAACCAATGCAGCCAATGGGACAAAACCTCCAAACCAAAACCTGGCAATCCAAAGGACTATACCACCTAATAGACTTTTATAAAAACAACAAACCTCTGTCAACACAAGAAATACAGGACAAATTAGAAGACACCCAAATGCCCTGGTTAACACAACACCAACTACATGCCATATTAAACAATCCAACAGTAAATTCAGCAGCAACCAGACCCCTGACAACCTTCGAAAACCTCATCCTAATGACAAAGGGAAGCGATAGAGGGCTGGTATCCGCAATTTGTAAAATACTACTCAAAAATTCCACCAACTCCCTAGACACAATCAAAAAACAATGGGAGGATGACATAGGATACGAAATCAACCCCACCTAATGGAACAGAATGTGGTCTAAACCCCCCTTTAAATCCATATCAACAAAAAGAAGAGAACTCACCCTAAAACTAACCTACAGATGGTATCTAACACCTAGAAAATTAGCGCTAATACGCCCAGGAACCTCACCAAAATGCTGGAGAGGGTGCACATCCACAGGCACATACTTCAACATGTGGTGGGAGTGCCCCAAAATCCAAACATTCTGGACAACAACCACATGAGAAATATGTAAAATAACCAAGCAAGTGCTAGAAATCACCCCAGAATTGATCTTACTAAACATCTTCCAAGACAATAATGCCCACTTACAACACAAAGAACTCATAATCCATCTACTCTCAGCATCCAGAAACATCATAACCAGACACTGGAAAGACCTGTCAGGAGTAAACATGGACCAATGGTACCAAGCAGTATGGGAAACAGCCCTACTAGAAAAACTAACCAGTAAACTGAAACTGACACGGGGACAAACTGAAGAAGACACCTTCACCCCGGTATGGTTCCCCTTCATCACATACACAGCCCAACAAGACAATGACAAAAATCTACCGACAGCATACAAATCAATATGGCTAACCTGACCCAAGATACCCACCAACCCCACTCACACAGGAAACCAAGGGTCACCACAGCCAACCACAGACGAACAACC
Organism: Lacerta agilis; assembly: GCF_009819535.1. NCBI lineage: Eukaryota > Metazoa > Chordata > Lepidosauria > Squamata > Lacertidae > Lacerta > Lacerta agilis. Next base: position 98,288,759 of record NC_046315.1, on the reverse strand, counting down.
ACATCCCAAGCCAGCTCCGACCTCTCTCACCGCCAAACGAGCACAAGCAAACAACAGAGAACCTACATAAACAATGCTGACACCAAACCCTACTCACATCAAATAAAAAAGAAACACAGTCACCCCGCCCCACCTACCTCCCCGTCCCACCCACTTCTTCCCCCCTTCCCCCCTTTCTTTTCTAATGTCTCACCAACACTGACTTGTAAAAATGTTACATGGAAAAACTTGAGAGAGACATTGTACTACTTTTGAAAATCTTTAATAGAAATATTTAAAATGGAAAAAAAGAAATCAAAGTTAAGATATAAATTAAATTCCTAAAGTTCTACTTTTATTCTACTATTATTATATATGAATTCATAAACTCTACATTTTCATTAAATTCATCTGCTCTTCTCTTTTTGCGTAATTTGTGGTCTTTGACTTGTTTCTCGTAACCGTGAGCAACACGCTTCATGTATTTGGTCATCTTGGAAGTGTTGACCACCAGCGTGTAGACCATCTTGTCCATGTTGTTGGTGTATTCCCCATTCACATTGGTAGCAACTGGAAATGCAGGTGCCTGGACAGTTTCCCTACAGGGCTGAGAAAAATGGAAAAAACGGGGAGTAATACTTTGCATCAAAAGCAATTTACAAGTTAAATAGTGTTGCCATCTCTTTCACTGACCCTGCTGTTATGCCTTTTAAGAGGAATTTGATGTCTGAAATCCCAGTACTCCTGGTCTTAGATTGCTGTCCTGGATTTGACCCTGTGGCATAAAAAACAACACCTGCTCCTCCTTCCCTTTGGCTTTATGGTAGTATGCTCATTGGTCCTCTATCTGCTATTCTGTGAAAGCTGAGCTTATTAGATGGCAAGACCACTTGATTCTTTGAAATATAGGTAGGTATAAGTAGGTAAAAGTATATGTTTAGCACATATTTAGCCAGCTCACTGTAGTTAGAGTCCCAGGTGGTTCAGTTGTTCATAATTTAGTTTTTTGTGTACAAAGCACACATTGGGCATATCTACACACTAGACTATACATGGTTTTGTCCTTGCAAAGAATTAGTGAAATCACACTAGTTCTGTGAGTACTAAGGATCTCTAACAGAATTGTCAGCTCCAACTACAACTCCCAGGATTCTGTAGAGGAAATTGATGTTAAATAAAAGGAGTGCATTTATAGTGTGGCTGTGCTCACCTTGTCCTGACATGTGTTACTTAGAAAGTACTTCTGACTGGGAAGGAGGAGGGGATCAGCATTAAGACCCATGGTTTGTTTTTTTACATATATATTTTCTATTAAATTAGAATCTGAGTTAAATTAAAGCTAGAGAGCCAGACAATGTTCTAATTGAGAATATCTTACCGTTGTGAGTTTCGCCAGTCTCAGTGTCTGTTCCAGTTTGATGAACAGGTAGTGGACAACTAAACCACTCACTATGAGGAATGCTACCTTACAACCTGCACACATAACTTCTAGAGACTCTTTGGAGAGTCCCAAGCCAGTAAAGCAATGGTATGCTTGAAACTTCAAATCACAAAAACAGTTAGATTCCTCTTGAGTCGCCAGTAGTTCCAGATCCCATGGAGTCATTTCCCAACCAACTCTTGCCCAATCTGGTCGTTCACAAAAGCCAGTAACATCTTGAAACAACAAGACTGTCCAAAGGAGAAAAACCTGACAAGGACCTTGAGAAAACATTCTGTGAAATTTTCAGCAAGAAATGTCTTCTGCTAATTGATGTTCCCTGTGTAGGAACCGTAGCAAATAACCGTAGCAAATACACGTTCTCTAAAACAAGATTCAAATAAATCTTTCCATCATGACCAAGCTTTCAGCCTGAGCACTGGAGAGATTTGAATGCAGGCAATATAATCAACCCATCAGCTGGGGGAGGGTTCAGTGATGTCATAAGGGGGGATCCTGATCTTTATATATGACAGCTTCGATGATGTCATTATGATTGCAAGATTTTTATCAGTAGCACTTTTCTCAGTGCAAGGTGTGAATCTGTGCGATGGGGTGAGCTCCCATTGCTCTGTCCCAGCTTCTGCCGATCTAGCACTGGACCCCCTGATGGGTCAAGATTGGCCGGCAGGCTGTAAATTCCACATTCCTACCCCAAAATATATCAGATAACATCCATGGGGTGCTGAAACTAGGCACCAACAGAGTGAATCTCAGATTCCCAAAGAGATTGACATGCGCAGGCCATCTAAGGTAGCAATCCTATCCACTGATTTCTGGAAGCAAAACCTATAGGATATGGAGAATCAGGGGAGGCAGCCTGCTATATTAGTTCTTTTCTCAACATGGGGCACCCAATGCAGCCAATGGGAGCATTGTGATGCATGGAACTTGACCAAGAGACTCACCTCTGCTCTCCTCTACCCCCCCCCACTCCACCCCAGGATGATAATCATGTGGGGAAAAGATTGGCTGGTTTGGGAGAAGTTAAGGACAATCCTTTTCCAACCAGTCTTTCCCCGGTACTTACTTTAGTGCCAGAGCAATGCAAAAAGTTTAATAAGCTTGAGAACTAAGCACCATCCACAGTTAACCAACACCTTCCCCCTCAAACTGATGCCTGGGGTTCTCAGAAGCACCTACAACATGTCAAAGCCTACAGTTTCTTTCTAGGCAAAATAATTTATTATGCCAAATTGGTACTTTACAAGAGGAAGGAAGGAAGGAAGGGCCACTCATTGAACAATTCCTGTATGAACGAAAGACAGCAGTTTTGAAGTTCAGGTAAGACTTAACTTTATAAAACTTAGAGCCAAAACAGAAGTTAATAGCTTGTCTTCAGAGATTTTAATGAACTGTTCACTAAACATGCAATTAATTATTAAGCTGAGAGAAACATGGCTGGAGCTGGGTTTAAACTTCTCCACTTTCAAAGCAATCCCTCTGTCGGGGACAAAAGGGCATTTACATTTTACCTTCTAAACAAAACATACTGCATGTCTGCACCCACACTTCAGAGCAATTAAAGCTACATAACAAAACAACCTGAGAGCTGACCCAATTCAGGGACTTCATTAGTGCAGGGAGAGGCTGGCCCATTGTTTCTGCGCTGGGAAGGGCAAGGTTTTTATGCTTAGTAAGATTCAAAGGTGTCAGTTCCACGCAAGAGTTGCTGGAAAGGCAGACAGTCCTTAATTATTTTGCAAAAGATGTCTAGATGTCTGACCCTTTCACCTGAAAACCCCCAACATAGAAAGATGCCTTATACCAAGTCTGGTTCATATAGTTCAGTCACATTGCTTGGCCTTACCACCCCTGCAATGAGCCCCATTGGTCTTTCCCACGCCTGCAGCAACCTGAGAGAAGGCCAAATGGGGCTCGTTGCACCAGGCATGGAGGGGGGAAGGAGGCACCTATGACACCACCTAAATCCACTGTACTTGAATAGTATTATGGCTGTCCACAGAAGCAGCATGCAGGTATGAGAGATTACATAATGTATGAGGTATGAGAAGCGGACACGGAGCAATGGATTCAAACTACAAGAAAGAAGATTCCACCTAAACATTAGGAAGAACTTCCTGACAGTGAGAGCTGTTCGACAGTGGAATTTGCTGCCAAGGAGTGTGGTGGAGTCTCCTTCTTTGGAGGTCTTGAAGCAGAGGCTTGACAGCCATCTGTCAGGAATGCTTTGATGGTGTTTCCTCCTTGGCAGGGGGTTGGACTGGATGGCCCTTGGGGTCTCTTCCAACTCTAGGATTCTATGATTGCTCCTGTTTTGCACTATTTTGGGGTGTTTTTGCCTGGCAGGAATACTGAAGGTGCTTGAGCTCTGTCTGTGGTTGAAGCAAGAGAAACAAAGAACATGATGAGGCATTAACTGAGTTCCTTCCCGCCCCTTGGGAAGCGGAGAAAAAAGAAGGGAAGGACCGTCAGAGGGGAGGGGAGGACTCCCATATGAGAAACAGTGAGAGGCACAGCAAACTCGGTGACTGCCCCAGGCAGCAAAAGCCCTAGCTATGCCACTGACCTGGACTCAGGTATGTATAAATGTCTGTAAATAAATCATATAGCATAAAGACTCCACTGTCTCCGCTCTGCTTCATTCCAAGGAAACTGAACCCTGCGTTCCTGGAATCCTGCACCACTCTTGTGGTGATATGTTAAACTTGCAACATATTTGCAGATCGCAACGCATCTGTTCAAGATGACTGGCATGCATGTGCACACGACTGCTAAAACCCCATCCCAAGCGCCTCAACCACAGCCAGTGCTTCAGATAGTACTTAGGAGGAGCAAGTGGAGTGGCGCATCAGGTAATATTCACCTGCCACCTTTGACAGCAAAGGGCAGCCTGCCGCAGTTGCTAGGAGGTGTTTGGTGGTCAACAGCACAGAGGCCTGTAGTTGTTGACTGACCAGCAATGCCCCATGTGAGCACGGGCTGGCAGTCAATGTCCATGCTCCTGACCTGTATTGATAACCTGCTTGCTTCCCCTGGCTGCCTCATGGCATCTCCAAGGGCACGAGGCTGCCCTCCTACCAGTATTTCCTTAGCTGCCTGTTCTAACCCAGTCACATTGCGCCACCTCTGTACCTTTCATCAATGTGCCACTGGGGAAATGGTAATGTTTGCTCAATAACTGCTTTGTTGAGCCAGCTCTGGGCAATTTCTTTCATATGTATTGCTCCTGTTTTGTTTTCCTTTATTTAAAGATACTCCTTCACTGTGTTTAACCAGAAACCCAGGGTTTTTCAATAGTTTGTTATTGCGGGGAATTAACTAACACACACAAATATTTCTTCTCCTTTTGCTTTATATTTGTGTTAATTGCTTCTCTGTTGTGCTTCTCAATAGGAAAGCTGCCTCTTTGCAACGAGCAGCTGTTGAGAGAATAAGAAAAAGTCTGACTTAACAGAATTGAGTTTGGACAGGAATATACTTTGGACTGATGAAGTGCTGTAATAGCAGAGAATATAACAAGCAGCATTGCTGATATAGGCTTTGTATCGATAGGGGAAACCTTATGACTGCCACTTAATGTGAACCACTGGTGTTTCTTATTAAAATAAAACAGCCTGTACTCTTTCTATACAAACACACAGACCCCCTTTATTTTTCTTATCTGCTGGAAATGGCTAAATATAACAGTCATGTTTATTTTCTAACCTTTCAAACCTGGTAAACTTTATACTTATTATAAACTTTAAAGTCATTATCTGCCAAAACATTCTGCTCAACCATGCTTTCTGAAAAAGCTGAGGTGAAGAAAGGAGGAGGAGAGGAAAATGAAAGCTTGCCCTTAAATACAAATTTCTTTAACAATGCTTCACTGATGTATGCAACTTCTTAGTATGATCTATTCAATACAGTGGTATTTGCAGTGCTTTCTGGGGGGACACAGGGGTATGCATACCCCTAAACATTTTGTGAATCTTTGTACTTTGGTCCATTTACTGTATTTATTTTTCCTGATTTGAACTATAAAATGGTGATTTTCTTGAGTCATAATGAGAGTACCCCTGAACATTCTTATTTTATTTTATTTTTAGGGGAAAAAGCACTTGGTATTTGTAGGGGCATATTGTGCCATTAATGTATTTTATGTGTCCCGTCCTGTTTTCCTACTGTCATCATCATAGGAACTTACCAGTAATAAGAGCCTGCAGGATCAGGCCAATGGCCCTCCTGTCCAGTGTTCTGTTCTCGCAGTGGCCAACCGGATGCCTGTGGGAAGCCAGTGAGCAGGACATGATCATATGGTCCAGTGTCCTTAGTAGGTGTGAGATGGAAAACCGTAACCCTGGTAAACCTATCTAGGAAAAAGTGCCTAGTTGTAAGTTAACACAGTAACAAACTTCATATAGTTACTGGTTCCCTTTATTTAAAAACAAACAAGCAAGCAAGCAACTAGTCCATATTAAGCTCTGAGCATCTTTTCCTCCCAGGAAGTCTCCCAGGTAGAGCATGAGACTCTTAATCTCAGGGTTGTGGGTTTAAGCCCCACGTTGGGCAAAAGATTCCTGCATTGCAGGGGTTGGACTAGATGACCCTTGTGAGTCATCACACAAACTAAATTAGGGAAATATCAGGCAAATGGAATAAACGGCAGTTTACAAAAGCCCTGCTTCATGTCACTGCTTGCAAGGGCAGAGAGAGAGGCCTTCCTGTCCCCACCCCCCTTGCATTCTCCTGCCTCTTTACATTCGCATGGGCTCCCCAGATCATGTTGGGAGTGGGAGAAGGTGACCAAGACAAGCACTTCAGCCACTGCAACTTTGATTTGAAGCATCATAGGGTGCATAGGTGCCAATGCCCTGGGGCCCATCCCACCCAAAACCAGTGAATTGCTTTGATCCACCCCTAGCCCACATCTCACCCCCGGGGGGGGGGGGGAATAAGCATCTGTGGCAGGTCCCACTGCTACCACCAACTGAGATGGAACCCTGCCCTTTGGAGACCCAGGCACCAGGCAGTGGTTTTTATAGGGAGGTATGCAGGTAAGGAAGGATGGAAGAGCATTCAGTTGCCTGAACTCCAACCTGCAATCTGATATGGCACGGCTGAGGCACAGGCCTACTACCAAAGCCAGACTCTCCAGCTCTCCCTTATAACACCACACTCAAAAAACACGATTGCATTTGCATATGTTTCATTCACATTCATAGCTTAAGTAGTGGGTATATTTTATGAGTCGATTGCAACAGCAAATCAAAATATTATTTTAAATGTCAGTATTGTACCTGGAAAGGTAGCACAGTTGCTTTTGTGGAACAATTAAAGTAAGTTAGCTTAATTCAAAGCAGCAGGAGCAACAGATGTTACTGTCGGCATTTATTTTCTTTTGTAGCCAGATGGGGGTTAGAGGGAATAAACAGTTAAAGCCAACAGGGAAGAAAGGGAAGAAAAAGAAAATGGGCAGAATTCCCTTTAGGTTTACAGTTTAGCAGAGGCATGTGGGAAACCCACCGATAGAAGAGCTACATATGTAAAACCTTTATATTCCATTTCCTCATTCTGGTAGGGGTGCCATATTTCAAACAGTGAATTTCCGCCTGGACTCTGCTGACAAATGAAGTATGGGAGATTCTGGATGCATGGCAACCCTAATAATGGCATCTCATATTTGGGGCCAACACCTCCCCCCCCCACTGGCCATATGTGCACCAGACCCACTTCAGACCCCTCCGGACTCAGCTGAATGCTCTTAGGACCCTCCATTCGGTTAAATATCTGCTCTGCATTATCTGAGTTCCCAGTCATGCTCCCCTAAATCCGCCTCTGTTTAGAATCCCACTTCAGACCTTTGTGCTGAATGTATGACCTGACATGACCTGAGACACGAGGGGATGCTGGGGTGAGGCTTAGATGTACAAATACCCCTCCCCACCTTCAGCTCACTCATGCCCACCCCAAATATCTGAATAAGGCTGCAGAAACCAAGCAAGGCTCATCTGCACTATCCATTTGAAGCAGTATTATACCACTTTAAACAGAGAATCCTGGGAACTGCAATTTTTTAAGGGTACTGAGAGTTTTTATTGGACCTTGCCAATCAGAAGTTCAGCTGTTCGAATCCCTGCGACGGGGTGAGCTCCCGTTGCTCAGTCCCTGCTCCTGCCAACCTAGCAGTTTGAAAGCAAGTAGATGAATAGGTACCACTCTGGCGGGAAGGTAAACAGTGTTTCCATGCACTGCTCTGGTTAGCCAGAAGCGGCTTAGTCATGCTGGCCACATGACCTGGAAGCTGTACGCCGGCTTCCTCTGCCAGTAAAGGGAGAAGAGCACCGCAACCCCAGAGTCATCCACAACTGGACCTAATGGTCAGGGGTCCCTTTACCTTTACTCCCCTCACAGAGCTGCAAATCTTTGAGTTTCCTGAGAAAAGGAATTGATGGTTAAACCCCTCTGTTGATTGTGTGAAGTCAAACAAGTAGCAATGCAAGAAAAAATAGTTCCCCTTCTCCCAGGCTGCAAAAATGCAGCTCTGAGTAAGAGAACAAATGAAAAGTAGAACCGTGCATATTAATGAAGCATTGCCAGCTAATCAGAACTCATTGTCTTGTTGCCAGTTCAATCAACACATTGTTATGGAAGATAATGTTATGCTTATGAACTCTGAATGTTTATAAACAACTTCAATGGCAATAAATGCAACAACATCCCTTTGAAAGCATTCAGGTTTAATAGTTTATAAGAAGAAAAGGAGAACTTTGTAGATGATCAAATACTAATGTACAGAGATAGATATTAAGTGATCCAGTCACTGCTTAAAATGATATTTATTATACTTGTGGCTTCTGCAAGCAATCTAAGGCTGCAATTAAGTATCCATTTACCTGAACTGAAGTCTGTTGGACTTACTGCTGAGTAGGCATGTGCAGGATGGCTGCAGAGAAACAATTCTCCAGCGGATAGGAATTCTCTTATTCATTTAGAGAGAGGTTTTGCTGGGATTTTATAAGCACAATATTTAATTTAGCCATTTATATCCCACCCACCAGGACCCAAAGGTTTCCCCCCACCCACTGATCCTTATGTCAGTAAGATAAGCGAAACTGAGAGACAGCAACCCAGTTTCACCCAGTGAGAGCCTCATAGCTGAGGAGTTGACTCCTGGTCCCCCTGGACCTTGTCTGGCACTCTAATCACTACTCAGCACTGTCTCCCTCGAAAAGCTATGACATGTGAGTGAGCCCCTAACCGGAAGGATGTTTCTATCCTTTTGGGAGTTCCGCTGGCATTTGCAGCCAGGAATGTGTGGAAAGAAATGTCATGAGTACACTGGAGTTCATTGCCAGCAATATGATGATGGCACACAGCTTGGCTTTCCCCTGTGCTGGAACTGGCACCTGGGGCGGGGGGCGGGCCAAACTGCTCAGCGGTGCATGTGTGTGCAGCATACGTATGGCGCATGCATGGAGGCGCTACGCATGGCGCAGACACATACGCCATATGTAGCGGCGGCACTGGGCGGTTTGCCGATGGTGCCGCTCAAGTGCCGTACAGCCAGCGGCGAGATCCTCCGCTCGTGGCTGCAGTGGTGGCAGAGGGATCCTCCACATGCGGCTGCAGCAGCGCGATGGTGGTGGCTCGCGCCACCATGCCTGGGAACGGCAGGGCGAGCCTACTGTGGGGTACCTTCTTGTCACCCCCTCAGAGATGGCACCCAGGGCAGCCCGCCCCCTTCCTCCGCCAGTGGCTGGAACAATGTCTTTCCTCATTTATGTACTGCATGAGAACCAATAAACTTAACCCTGCAAGGCTGAGGCATTGTTAGTAGGTGGTTCCCTGAACCAGAGTGATGGGAAAACTGGAAGACTCACACAGTTTGTCCATCCTTCTCCTGCTTCCTCCACCCCCGCTGGCTTGCTGGCAGTCATGTCTTATCGGAAGATTGCGCTTGGGGAAACTGGTGGGGCTTTCAACCCCTCATTTGTAGTAAAAATTGCCAGGGGTTCATATATTCTAAAATTGTTGAGAGAACAATTAACAAAAGTAGATTGATTTAATCAAGGTGATTTACCTAGTTTGCTTTAAATCACCACATGATCAAAATCCAATTTAAGTCACAGGTATTAATCAAGTGTCCAGTACTGTAGTTCATAAATTTCCTGAAGTGCACAGGAATTGATTGTTATACTGATAGAAGTGTGTTGATTTTCAACTAAATTCAGTATTTATATAACCTAGGAGCATAATCCCAAACCTTGGATTATGTAGTCAATGTGCATTTGGCATTAAGAGAGTTCATACTGGTTAAGAGACAAGGGGATGGAATTGCTATCTCCCTCTGTAATAGCAGGTAGTGCTTTTTTCTTCCATCCCTTAGCTGTATAATGTAGGGCCCATTCATATGTTTATGAGCCAGCTGCTTAGTTTCTCCCCACACCTCCTCTGGTGTATAGGAACACATTAAGAAATCTCCATGTAGGCCACATTCAATATGAATTCCTCTCACGCCGATTGCAACCCGTTCCCATGTTTGTGGTAACTTTTGTTCCAGCTGGTGTGCTCAATTATAAATAGCACGAGATCCATTATAAATAGCATGGTTAACTTTGTATTCTCCTGTGTACCATTAAACCAGCCTTCCCCTACCAGTTGGCTTCCAGTTGCTCCAGCCACCATGACAAATAGTCAGGGATGATGGGAATTGTACTCCAAAATATCCGGAGCATATCACATTGGGAAAGACTGCCTTAAATTATGGTACTCTACTCTAAATCATAATCAGGTTGGACCCAGAGTTCAGAATAGGGCACGCTCACATCCCAGAAATAGATGCTGGGGGGAGAGACAGCCCATTACACCAGGAACGTGGGACCTGTGACCTTCCAGATTTTGTTGGAACACAACTCCCATCATCCTTGACAACCATGTTGGCTGGGGCTGAAGGGAGCTAGAGTCAAACAATATCTCAAGAACATCACCCTAGCTATCCCTGGCCCAGAACTTTACCGAAAGGGCTTCTCATTTCTGGGCATTTCTTCATGAAACCAAATATAAATAGTGCTCTTGTTTAGTTGGTAGTAAATATTCAGAATCTGAGAAAGGAAAACATTGCACAGCTCAGGGATAGGGGTAACCGCATAGATCCAGTTGGTTATGATCCTGGTGAGATACAGGATGTGTCTTCAAGTGCCCTAGGTGATCTCCTATTTCCCAGGTTTAGTAGGAAACCCACACAGAACAATGCAATGTATGGTCTCTTAGGTTCTATTTCAATGAAGATTTTGCACAGGTTCAGGGCAACTCAGAATATTATCTGGAAAACACACACACAAATTTTGCAGTACAGTTCTCCAGACAAGTAATGTGTAAAAAAAAAATGCACACGGGGGAAAATACATACATTGGTGAAAGTAACACACAAAATGTATTACTCCTGGGGAAATTGCTTTGCAAAATGTGAATATTAGGAGAAACTGGCATTCATGCTGATGAATGTTCATGAGGATAATTTTTTTTTAAGTTCACAAACTGATGTGGAGAACCAGACTTAAGGTGGGAAAAATTAGGAACTAAGTGAAACCAAAATTAACACATTCACCCATCCCTAGCAGAATGGCTTAAAGTCACACACCTCATTAGTTCTTATCTTGAGGGGAAATACAAGGACATATCTATTTTATTTTAAAACCACATGTGGCACAGGCAATCTGTGGTCATAATATTTTCTACTTTAATATATAACACAGCTCTTTAAAACAGACTTTGAATTTATTGGAGCAGCTGCAGTTGTAGAGAGTGTTTAACCCTTTTCCTACTATCCTAATTGCCTCCTAAACGTGCTATTAGTTCATAGGCTCTCTATATCTATCTATCTATCTATCTATCTATCTATCTATCTATCTATCTATCTATTCCACCCATCCATAAGTGATACAGCACAAGGGGCAAAGGTTAAATTGCCCCAGTTCTGCTGCTCCAATCAAAATCCCAGGCCTCATTAATTCACCTTTGTTTCCTTAAAAGAACGATCTGATCACATGACAAACTTAGTTGGTCTCTAAGGTGCTACTGGAAGGAATTTTTTTTTATTTTTTTATTTTGTTTTGACTATGGCAGACCAACACGACTACCTACCTGTAACTTAAATTATGGTGTTAGGTTTCTAAAATGGTGCTTTGGGTGCCACAATAAAAAAGAGTTCTATCCAGTAGTGCACAAGTGGGCTTTCCCTTGCACCCAAATAGTGGTGTAGCATGGGTGTGTGTGCCAGGGGGCACACAATTGGGGGGAACCAGGTCCCCCCCCCAGATCCCCGTCACATCCTGCCTGGCACTGGCAGTGAGGGCTTCTTCCCGCTCTGTGCCCTGACCCCAGGGGCACCCACCTGGCATCAGCAAGGGCTGGGCAAGCACCTGCCTGATGCGTGGGGCTGCACACCCACCCCAGGCACTGGCGAACGGAGCTACACCCAAAACAGCAAAGGGTCCCCCAACCTCTAAGGCTGATTTGGAGGTGCTGAAGGGTTATTGGCAGGAGGGGAGGGGGGACAGGGCAGAAGCAGACATCCACAGATGGCTGTCTCCCATAAAGATTTGAAATAAATAAAAATAGTTAGATCTTGGGCATCAGATGTCATTCCATGGAAAAAGATCTGTTCAGTCACGATTTTTTGTTCTCTCCTGTTCACTTCAATGCCCTGCCACTACCAACCCATCAGCTACTAACCTACTGTGAAATATATCATGGAATTTAGTTAGCCTCAGCCTCTGTTAAATTGGCCAGGCGGCTGAAGAAAGCCTTTTTGGGGGAACATTGCAAAGTAACTTAAAGCAAAATTTGATTTTAACCTGCTGATTTCTCATGTAGAGGAAGGAACTGCTGCAAGTGAAGGAAGGAGTGTTGCAACTGAACGGACAACACAATAATACGCAGAACAAGTGGAAGAGACAGCAGAATGTTTCAGTCTGGAATGCCCCTGTTCATGGTTCCTGCCAAATTTACTCTCATCCAGGATATTACATTCCACACACCCATTCCTTGACCCCCAGCAATAAGCATTCTGTGATCACTGAGCATGTTCAATGTTCACTTGGCTTTTAATGCCTCCCCCCCCTACTCCCCCCCTTTTAAGTACTTCTTGTAAACCTTAGATTTCCTCCAGGGATACTGATAAAAAGAGCCAATGGGGTGAGGATGAGGCCAATGGCCCTTCTAGTCCACCCTCCTGTTCTCACAGTGGCCACCCAGGTGCCTGTAGGAAAGTCTCAAGTAGAATTCAAGCAGATGAATCCTCTCTCCTCCTGTGGGTAGCCAGGATTTATGGGGGGGGGGGTGGCTTTATGTTTCTGTGTCTGGGGGTGGGGGTGGGAGAACCTCAGTTAGTTCAGTATTTTTACTAATGCTATTTTTACTAATGCCCTTGGCTATGGCCATGTTTACAGCAACTGATATTCAGAAGCATTGCTGCCTCCAATTGTGAGGGCAGGGCAGAGCTATCCTGGTGAGTAGCCATGAGTAGCCCTCTCCTCCTCCATCAATCCGTATCTCCCACTTTGCCAGTGGTCCCTTCCCTTTTTGGCTACAGAGTCACCAGCCCTCAGTCAGCAGCAGTGTTTGCTCTTAGAGGAGGAAAGATAATGCATGCATGTGGAATGCTGTGGAAAGAGCTTATATGCTTGTAGTAGAAGCAGTAATTCTCAGAAGTACAGTAGTAATATGCATTAAGTAGCAGTGTAATTCCCTAAACAGTGTGCCATAATAAATATATTAATTAAATAATTAAAGGCTCCTGTGAACCCAATGTACTCATCATCACCCAAAGAAGTTGCCTGCTACATCTCTGCATGGGTGGGTGGGTGGCTATCCCCATATATTGATCTACATTTTAGGAAGGAAGTGAATTCAAATTTGTTATCACATCACAGGTACCTTAATAAGCACATAACAAATAAAAGAATTCCTGTGAACTGTGTTTGAAGTAATGGCTTTGGATTAGAGCTGTCAGTAAATTTGGCCTGAACTAAATTTGAGGCCATTTAGGAGGTTCTTGAACCAAATGGCTGGGGGGGGGGGATTATAAAATAGTGAATCCCCACTCATCTCCAAGATTATTTTGAAGATTCCTGGCCAAGTGAAGCATCTGAGGGTATTTTAAGAAAAGCCAAGAGTTTTGATTGAGTAGCAAAACTCTACGGGGTAGGGGGCTTGATCACCGCCTGCGTGTTGTGAGATTGTTTTACACTGCCTCCAGCAAAAGTCAAGGTGAATGCGAAGGTTCCTGCTCAGGGAAAACATCTGAGGAATTGTTTTAAAACAATGATGCCAGTATCTAACCCTCTGTGAAGCTGTGGGAGGAATCCCTGCGAGGTAGTCAGGTCGTCTTGTGCCGAATGCCAGTTCTAGCCCACCTGAACAGCTTAATATATTTATATGTATATATATCTATCTATATCAGCTGCTTGGATTTAAATCTGCATGGCTGTCTCTGTGGTGCTTTTAAAACGGAGCGTGCCTAATGTAGATTGTGTTCAGACACTGTATTTGAAAGGATCCAACATCACAGATCCAACATCACCAAACTTCCATTGCAACAGATACTTCTAGTTACAGGTGGGTAGCCGTGTTGGTCTGCCATAGTCAAAACAAAACCGAAAATTCTTTCTAGTAGCACCTTAGAAACCAACTGAGTTTGTTCCTGGTATGAGCTTTCGTGTGCAGATGAAGAAGTGTGCATGCACACGAAAGCTCATACCAGGAACAAACTCAGTTGGTCTCTAAGGTGCTACTAGAAAGAATTTTCGATTTTGTTTTAACAGATACTTCTGTCCTTAATGAGGCTTCTGGTGAAAAGCAGCATTGTAGCAGCTGCGGGTACGGAAGTGAGAGCTGGACCATAAAGAAGGCTGATCGCCGAAGAATTGATGCTTTTGAATTATGGTGCTGGAGGAGACTCTTGAGAGTCCCATGGACTGCAAGAAGATCAAACCTATCCATTCTCAAAGAAATCAGCCCTGAGTGCTCACTAGAAGGACAGATCCTGAAGTTGAGGCTCCAGTACTTTGGCCACCTCATGAGAAGAGAAGACTCCCTGGAAAAGACCCTGATGTTGGGAAAGATGGAGGGCATAAGGAGAAGGGGACGACAGAGGATGAGATGGTTGGACAGTGTTCTCGAAGCTACTAACATGAGTTTGGCCAAACTACGAGAGGCAGTGAAGGATAGGCGTGCCTGGCGTGCTCTGGTCCATGGGGTCACAAAGAGTCGGACACGAATGAACGACTGAACAACAAGCAGCTGCGGGTGCTGTGAGCTCAGCCTCCACCTCCTCCTCCTCCTCCTCCTCCTCTTCCTCCTCTTCCTCCTCCTCCTCCTCCTCCTCTTCCTCCTCCTCCCCCCATGTCATGCTGCCTAGCACAGCACAGCACAGAGCTTTAAGTCTCATTCGTTTCAATCGTATTCAAGCATGCCTGACTTCCTCTCAATTGTTTCCAGGGTCTCCTGGGTAAATGTAGATCTTTTGATGGCTAGTGCCCCAAGCAAATGGCTTTTGGCAATAAATCACGAAAGCCTGAGCTCTGTTTCTCCTCCAGGCTATGTTATGCTGTGACTCGCAAGAAGAAATCATTAGCGGCTTTGGTGAGGCATATAGCTATAGTTTGTGATAGGAGAGGGCATTACTCTATGGAGAACACATTTATTATAGTCCTGATAGAGAAAGTACACAGAAGAAAAAACTTGAGGAGGACAGGCTAAAGATATATGTTAGACTGGAGATTTTGGGGGACCAAGTGGCCATGTGACTACTGGGGGTGGGGTGGGAATCCTTAGGAAGATTCTTAATGATGAATGAATGAAAAGGAGTGGCAAAGTGCAGCTGCAACACCAGGGAGGCAACTCTGCTAACAGACAAGCGGGTGCTGGCGGGGGGGGGGGGGGAGACGCTAAGGATGTTGCAAAACATTGTTTATTATTTAGGGAATTTCTCTCCTGAGTTTTCAGCTCTAAAAGTTCTCAAGGATACTTACAAAACAAAGTTGCACAGAGACACAAAAATCCCCTTCCAGCTTTGTTGTTTTCTTCAACCACCATCAGGGAGTGGAAGAGGCAAATGGCAACTGGTTCCACGGCATCCAATGGAGGGACCTGGACCTTTCCTCTGATGCCACTGCAGGGAAGCTTGCTGGCTTGCCTCCAGTGCAGCCAAGTGGAGCAGCTGCAGGTGTTTTGGGCATGGAGGGGCTAAATGGCTCCAGTCAAGCCACTGCAGGAGGTCCTACCTCAGTGGAGCAGCAAGTCTTGCCCCACTCTCTAACACAGTGAGACTAGCCATGATTTCCTGCTCCTAATATGAAAACTGCATATTTGCTATCGTGGATGAGTAGCTTGAACAAAATGGTTGAATCAGCATTTCTGGAGCATTCAGCCATCAAGCTGAGCCTTGTTTTGGGTGGGAGGCAAGGTGAAATTAAGAAATGCAGCAAAGCTTCTTGCATCATAACTGGTGGTGGTTCTGAGATGCTGCCCAGGGCCACTGAATTCTGCCTTTGATTCTGCCAACTTCAAGTCAAAATAAGGCCACCAGCTTTTGTTCTGTGGATCCCATAATAGGTTTGTTGTTGTTTAGTTGGGCACTCCTGTCTTCCACTGCCTCCCGCAGTTTGGTCAGACTAATGTGAAAAGGATCTAGGAGTCTTGGTAGACCACAAACTTGACATGAGTCAACAGTGTGATGCAGCAGCTAAAAAAGCCAATGCAATTCTGGGCTGCATCGAGAGGAGTATAGCATCTAGATCAAGGGAAGTAATAGTACCACTGTATTCTGCTCTGGTCAGACCTCACCTGGAATACTGTGTCCAGTTCTGGGCACCACAGTTCAAGAAGGATACTGACAAGCTGGAACGTGTCCAGAAGAGGGCAACCAAAATGGTCAAAGGCCTGGAAACGATGCCTTATGAGGAACGGCTTAGGGAGCTGGGTATGTTTAGCCTGGAGAAGAGAAGGTTAAGGGGTGATATGATAGCCATGTTCAAATATATAAAAGGATGTCATATAGAGGAGGGAGAAAGGTTGTTTTCTGCTGCTCCAGAGAAGCGGACACGGGGCAGTGGATTCAAACTACAAGAAAGAAGATTCCACCTAAACATTAGGAAGAACTTCCTGACAGTAAGAGCTGTCCGACAGTGGAATTTGCTGCCAAGGAGTGTGGTGGAGTCTCCTTCTTTGGAGGCCTTTAAGCGGAGGCTTGACAGCCATCTGTCAGGAATGCTTTGATGGTGTTTCCTGCTTGGCAGGGGGTTGGACTGGATGGCCCTTGTGGTCTCTTCCAACTCTAGGATTCTATGATTCTAATGTTGGTAACTTTGAGAACACTGTCCAACCATATCATCCTCTGCTGTCCCCTTCTTGTGCCCTCCATCTTTCCTAACATCAGGGTCTTTTTCAGGGAGTCTTCTCTTCTCATGAGGTGGCCAAAGTATTGGAACCTCAGCTTCAGGGTCTGTACTTCCAGTGAGCACTCAGGGCTGATTTCCTTCAGAATGGATAGGTTTGATCTTCTTGCAGTCCATGGGACTCTCAAGAGTCTCCTCCAGCACCATAATTCAAAAGCATCAATTCTTTGGCAATCAGCCTTCTTTATGGTCCAGCTCTCACTTCCATACATCAGTAATAATAGGTTTGGTTTCTGTCAAATGCCTGGCAACCTCAAGCACCAAGCATGCTGAACAGGTAGCATTTTTTAAATTAAACTTTCATCAGAATAAAAGTATCTAGAAAACATTTGCATATGAAAAAGTTTATTTATTTTAAGCATTTAAGCTTCACTATGTGGTCACAGCTTAAAATGATTGAATTATGTAAGCCCTTCCACCACCAAAGGCCTGTACAAAAAGGTCCCTCTTGACTTGACATTGAAATGTATACAGGGAGGAGGCCAGATGCACCTTGGATGGTGGCTTTTGACAATCTGGGGGCCAACTCAGAAAAATCCCTCACATGGTGATAGAACCGTGAGCAGGGCTTTCCTGCAGATCTTAACATCCAGCATGTCTATATAGCAGGAGATAAATATTTGTGCCTTTGAATGGAGCACATGATGGCAGATAATTATAAAAAGGTGATGATGCATATTATAATTCAATTATTATTTTTTACAAAAATACAAACTCACTTTTGCAGTAAGTGTCTTGAATTTGACCCATGTCAAATGCATGTTGACCCAACTCTACTTGTACTTGTAATCAGATCCTTCCCAATTAGAATCACTGCTGTGCATTTCATGTGCAATTGAAAAGTATGGCTACACGCATCACAGTGTGTAACTGGGGGTGCACATTTAAATGCACATCCCATTGAAAGCAATGCAGTACAGTGGTACCTCTAGTTACAAACTTAATTCGTTCCAGAGGTCCGTTCTTAACCTGAAACTGTTCTTAACGAGAGGCGTGCTTTCGCTAATGGGGCCTCTTGCTGGCGCTGCACCGATGGCACACGATTTCCATTCTCATCCTGGGGCAAAGTTCTCAACTTGAGGTAACTCTTCCAGGTTAGCGGAGTTTGTAACCTGAAGTGTTTGTAACCTGAGGCATTTGTAACTCGAGGTATGACTGTAGTAGGGGTACACGGCACTGACATTCAGAACTGCATTCTGATTCACATCTCAACATGCTTTAGATTGAAACCACACATACTGATACTGTAAGTGAGAGGCACATTGGTGTCCTTACTTAGATTTGGGTATGTCAGATCTTCATTGGAGATCAGGTCAGTTTATAAAGTGGCCAAATACAAGCAAACAATGTGACAAAGATATCATCTGTGTGTGATCTACAGTCCCTTTAATACTGTCATCCACTTTTATTCCCAACTAGAACTTTTACTGCAATGCTTTTAATTTATAGCATGAAATGTATACCGCTAGCAGTTTCATACTTCCATATCAATATTTTAGAATTACTCGATGAGAAAGGAATAATTCTTAGAGAATAATAGTTTTGTCAGTGTTCCTGAAAACATTTTGATGTAATAGTCTTTCTTATATGAAGCTAAAATCTTTATGCTTTTAGAAATAATTGATATGTATCAAGGGAAGAACATCCATCAGTAATTCATGGGAAGATTCCAGGGCATATTAACACAATACTGAATAGATAATCCTTTGAGAAACTTAGCTACAAAAGCAACATGGAGATGTCAGTTACCAGGCCATGTATGAAATGAGATTTGCCTGATTTCCTTTTGCTGGAGGAAGAGGGGCAATGTCCTAAGCCTACTCTCCCACAAATGACCAACCAGTCTGATGGCAAAGCAATATTTGGAAAGGCTCTAGAACAGATCACTACGAAGTCAGCCTGTGAGCATTTAGAAAAAGGGGCTGTATCACAAAGGGGCTGTCCACATGCAAGTATTATTTATCTGTAAATTCACTCCCCACCCCATAGGAAACGTTATTTGAATTTGAATGAAGGGTGGTATAAAAAGTTAACAAATAATAATAATAATAATAATAATAATAATAATAATAATAATAATACGAGAGGAGCACCACCAGCCTTTATTGTTCATACCACAGACACTTCTTTGGTCACATGAGCTTCTATGCTTTAGAACCCTGAACTTGTGAGGAATCTACATGACTTAAACAAACTACTCACTGCAGACATTTGCACCCAATTCATGGAGGAGAACAGGGGGATGGAGCTAGCACCCTCATCTTCAGGAGACATGGCGGAAATTTTGTGCATGGGCCTTTCTGCCCCAGCGCACCCTGCTCTTGGATGGTGATGGGGAGTGACTAGAATTGTCACACACTCTCATGTGTGCAGCGTTGGTGGTAAGGAAGCATCTCATTGCCTCTCCATGGCCGCCACTTCCGGCCTCCTCCCTTGGGCAGCTCTTGGCAGCTGATGGAGAGCAAGCGAGGAGGAGAGGGTGCTGCCTCCGATGCTCAGCCCTGCGGGATGCACCGGCTCTGAGGGGCAGGCAGAGGGTAGAGCCATCCTGGGCAGGAAGAAAGGGAGCAGAGTGGAGCACAAGGAGTCTTGATTTAAACAAACAAACAAACAAACAAACAAACAAACAAACAAACAAACAAACAAAGCTTTGTGCATTTGTGTCTAATCTTGCCCCTTTCTAAAATTTCTTTATTGGTGTGTGGTTTTCTTTATGTAAATTTCTTTTGTTTGTTTGTAAATCTACCAAAATACAAAATTAAATTGGGATTAAGGAGTTTTCTCAGGATTAAAGATAAAAAATAAAATATAACCAGGTAGGATTGAATAAATACTTTAACGGCCGGGGAGACCCAGCCAGATGGGCGGGGTATTAATAATAATAATAATAATAATAATAATAATAATAATAATAATAATATCAGTAGGTTTGGAAAGTTTTTTATACCAAAAGGTCTGTTGATTACCGAGGGGGAAAACAGAAGTGGTTTGGGAGATCCCCGTGGACAGTGAATGAATGGATTTATTATTTCGGCCACAGACCAGTTCCAGCTCACATGCAATATCAGGGAAGTAATAAAACATCATAGGGATACATTTGAATTTGCAATTACGTAAACAGGGACAATACAGATATAGCAACAGTTTAAAAAGATATAAATTAAAACTTGGTCACTAGAATATAACCTAAAATTATAATTTAAGGCCTTAATCCTTATGATAGCACAGCTTGTTCCCTAAATTTTATGGCAATTGCGCAGAATTTGGCTGCCCTCAACGTCACCTCAGGATCCTTGTCCTCTACTGGGGATTTTAGACATTGAAGTTCGGATTCATTTGGAGATTTTTGCATAGCAGGGGTAATAAATACCGAGCGTATATCTCCGTAGAAACAGCAGCATAAGAAGGCATGAGAGACGGTTTCTACCCCCATCAAGCCTCAGGGGCAGACTCGTTCTGCGTATGGTTTACCCTCAAATCTGCCCTGCAATAAGGCAGATGGCAGCAGTTGAATCTAGCGAGGGTAAATGGCCGTCTGTATTTAGGTATTTGTAATTTTGACAAATAATTTGCTGGGGTAAATCCTCTCCCATCATCTTTTATTGCTGGGTGGTCCTTGGACAGTGAGTTCCTGTTCACACATCTCAAACAAGTTTGCTTCCAAGGAGGAGACAACAGCAGACCTCGCTTTCTTATTTGGTGTATGGATTAAAGCACACATGAATTAATGTTCTGCTTTATAACAGCTTTGTTATAAAAAAAGAGTCTATATTGTACAGCCTAGATTTTTCCACACCATTGCGGAAAGTTGCACAACTCATTTGTGCAGTTAAACAGATTTAGATCTTATGTCATTCATTTGGAATATTGAATTATAGTCATGGTTTTTATATCGATTCATTGGTTGTGAATATTAAATATTTTGGACTAACTACTAGATAGATGGGTTTTGTTTAGTACAATGCTTCCTTCTGATTCTTCATTTTAACCACTGTTAACAAATGAAACAATGTTGTCATATCCATTTACCTGAATGCGGCTGAAGCGGACGTGACTCGCAGAGCTGGAATCCATGATCTGCATTTACTTCTTCTGTCTTCCATCCAGATGAACAGACAATTACACAATTTTATAATTTAGTGTATTTCACGAGCTTGCAATTATAGCCATAGTAGATCATTAATCTTATTCAGAATCATTTACCAGTGATAGCTGCCTCATCTCCCAAGCCTACTCTTAATTTGCATACTGTAATTCATTTAAATATATGCACATTTTAAAAATGGCTAATTGTCTTTCCCTGAAGCTATATTAAATAAAAAAAGCTTAGGTGTAAGAATCAATTCAAGGGGAGTATAAGCTATTTCACAATTCGAGGGCATGGTGTCTGTGTGTGCGTACGCACACACACACACTTGTAATAGTAAAAAAAAATGCATTTTCAAAAATTCATAATTTAAAGTCAGCTTGCAGACTTGTTTATTTCTGGAGAATAAACTCTGAGTGATGTGGTCTTGGAAATCAATAAAGGCATCCGCTTGAAGTTATATATCTGATTTATGTTGGTCTCCTCATATACTGTCCAGGGGAAAGAAATTGCCATTTAAGCATATTGCCATTAAGATATAGTGTCTGAAGCATGCATGATTAGGTAATTGCTATCAATCATCCACTCCATGCTTGTGGCAAGAAGAGAAAATGGAGCCATGTCCAAATACAATAAAAAGGGATAAATCTTGGTCTTGCATTGAAAGCTTGCATCGGTTCCTTTTGAGATGTCATGCCAACGCTGCACAGCAGCAGGGTGGAAATTCCTTTGTTCTGTCTCCTCCGCCACCAATCATTTTAGATCATTTGCACACAGTGCTTATGGCGGCACCTCGTAAGTTTTTAGGAGATGCTTAAAGAAATGGCTCCTTTATGTCACTCCCTTCTCAGTGTTTATACATATAAAAGGGCATCTTGTGTGCTGGAATTTCACAGTACTTGTTGAGGAGCCGGTCCTGTGTCTCACGGCTCAAGCATAAGAATTGTTTTGCAGCATCAGATCCCAACAAGGCCACAGGAAACACCAGGGGAGGGATCAAAATACATCTTTGCTGCGGGTGGGAGGCCAGCTTCAGCAAGGACTGAAAGATCACTCTTGGATAAATGCAAGGTTATTTAAAACAACAACAACACAGATTCAAAAGCACTTTTCATTTGTTCAAATCCTCTTCATAACTGTACATTAGCAACCTATGAGCTTCGTCTTTTAACTGGTCAGATGAACACTGGTCCACTTAGTCAAGTGCAATCTCTCCAGGGCCAGAAGCAGGGGTCTTTCCCAGATGTGCCTTCACTCTCTTTCCTGGATAAAGAAGTAAGTTTAGTTGGCACTGAAATCCAGGCAATGTAGGCGCCAGCTGGATTTCAAGAGGGAGATTCCAAGAAGGCCCTTTCACAAGACCCATTTGGTGATGGAAACATTCTTTTTTTGTAATTTGGGTAAAGTCTAAAAAAAAATTCCCTGGCTGCTTAGATCCATGTTTGGGGGAAATACTCCTTGGTACTTGGTACTCCCAGCAGGGATTTAAAATCACAAAACATGCAGTAAAGTATGGAAATATAAGTTATTAGACCTTTAAAATCTCTCATTCTAAATTCTTTCCAAAATTTCCCACTTCCTTTAGCAAAGAAAGAGACCACACATTTGGTAAGTTAAAAATTGTTTACTTACAAACTCCTCAAAGGTC
Organism: Lacerta agilis; assembly: GCF_009819535.1. Taxonomy (NCBI): domain Eukaryota; kingdom Metazoa; phylum Chordata; class Lepidosauria; order Squamata; family Lacertidae; genus Lacerta; species Lacerta agilis. Next base: position 98,266,161 of record NC_046315.1, on the reverse strand, counting down.
AGATTCATGTGATTTTCCATACAGCAGTAAGAAAAGACAGGCAGTACAACTTAGTTTCAAAATTGGTAAATGTTTGTACATTATTTCTATAGAAACACAACGATGGCTTGTTAAAGCCATGTGGTCTGGGCTTGGAGCAACCATCGCTGGCATCCTTACTGGTTGGTTGTTCACATGGTGGAAAGGGAAAAAAGAAAGGAAAGTGGAGGAATAAAGAGTTTGATAGCTAGCTACGCCTGGCAGGACAGCTTACTCTATGGTCTTAACCCAGGCATAGGCAAACTCAGCCCTCCAGATGTTTTGGGACTACAACTCTCATCATCCCTAGCTAACAGGACCAGTGGTCAGGGATGATGGGAATTGTAGTCTCAAAACATCTGGAGGGCCAAGTTTGCTTATGCTTGTCTTAACCCCTTGAGGAAGAAAAACAAGTGGGACATTTCCAAAAGAACTTAAGAGCCTGGGAAAGATGATATAGGGAGAGTAACTGAGCCTTGAGTAGTTCAGGGTTTTAATGGTCCATCTTAAAACCTTGGTGGCATGCAGGCAGGTCTAAGTGGACAGCTGTTGAAAACAGTACAGAACCAGAGTTGGGCAGGACTACATGTACTCCTGTGGAATAATAATGTGTGCTCCGAAATACTGGGAAAGTGCAGCTCCTCCTCCTGTGTACCCCAAATGGTGCTTCTTACTAAGGCACATCTGGATCCAGCATTCTAATTCCTCTGCTTGTGTATTGTCCCCAACTTGAGACACTTGTGTTAACCCAAGAAAGTAAAAAGTAACACAAAAATCTTAGCATCCCCCATTTTTTCAAACTCTTCCATCATTCTTCAGATACAAATATGGTTTAGGGGACCTATGTGTCCTGACACCACCTCTATACCAGTGCAAGCCAGAGAGATGCAAAACTGCAATATTAAGTTACACTCATCTTAATGGCATTCTTTTCATTACCTGCAGGATTCTGACAGAAGTAGCTGAAGAGGAACTTCTACATTCACCTCAGATTTCCTGCAAGATGGAATTTTGTGACAACTCTGTCACTAACCTGCTTGCTGTCGCAATCTCTTGAATGGTTATCTATCACATCTTATCAGCTGTTAAGATAGCAGGACACTTGAGCTGTGGTGCTGATGATCAGATTGCCTCAGATTGGATGTGAAGCAAACCTGACCCACATATTTCCAACATTACAGAGACATCCTTAGAATTTTGCCATTTGTAGAAAAGGACAGATAAAGCCTGGAAAATGATGGAAGAATAGTGGCAACAGAGAACTCGATGGGTATGGTATGTTTAGCCTGGATAAGAGGAGACTGAGGAGAGATATGATAGCCATCTTCAAAAATCTAGAGGGCTGTCACATGGAGGTTGGAGCAAGCTTGTTTTCCCCACTCCAGAGGGTAGGACCAGAACCAATGGCTTCAAGTTACAAGAAAGAAGAGTCTTAACTCAGGAAGAACTTTCTGATATTGACAAGCTGGAAGGTGTGCCGAGGAGGGCAACCAAGATGATCAAGGGTCTGGAAAACCAGCCTTATACAGGATGGTTCAGCAAGCAGGCTATGTTTAGGCTGGAGAAAAGGAGCCTGAGAGAAGATATGATAGCCATCTCCAAATATCTGAAGGGCTGTCACATGGAAGATGGAGCAAGGTTGTTTTCGCCTGCTCTGGAGGGTAGGACACAAACCAACGGCTTCAAATTACAAGAAAGGAGATTCAGACTCAACATCAGGAAGAACTTTTGGACAGTGAGAGCTGTTCAACAGTGGAACAGACTCCCTTGGAAGGTGGTGGACTCTCTTTCCTTGGAGGTTTTTAAGCAGAGGTTGGGTGGCCATTTCTCATGGATGCTTTAGTTGAGATACCTACATTGCAGGGAGTTAGACTAGATGACCCTTGGGGTCCCTTCCAACTCTACAGTTCTATGATTCTAAGTGTGGGTGCTGCCACACTGCAACTGTTGTTTTGTCTTGCCACATACTGACTCCTTTGCCTCCAGCTCTCCAGAATCACCAGCAGGGTCTTCTCTCAGTTCTTTTACCTGAGATTCCACAGGTGCCAGAGAGTGAACCTCTTCAGAGATGCTCACATGTGCTGCTGCAGAACTCTCATTCCACTCTCTTATAACTAGTTTGAGAGGGAAAATGAAAGTGATGTCTTAGAAATATGGTCTTTCGATCATTCATTTTGAATTGGTTGATAGGCCACCCAGAAAATACAATGCCATATTTCTTTAATAAATTGGGGGGACGAGAGTAGACTAGTCATTATTTATTCATGCAAGTATTTATATACTCCTTTTAATCACAAAACAGCTTACAAAAAAAAATCAGGTTGAATAATGCAATATATAAGACAACAAATAAAACATTAAAATCTATAAAATGAGACAGCATAATAATTCCATAAATCAGAGCAGGCTAGCCAGATTTTACCATAACTCTCATTGAATAAAAATGTCTTAAAGAAGTGTAACAAGGATGTGGCTGTCTGTGTCCCTAGGGAAAGAAAGGCCCATGGCTGTGGTGCTACTATTGAAAAGGTGCCCTTTCATCTCCCCATAGTGAGCAACATTTGCTTGCGGGGCAGGCGGGTGGTCAGCAAGAAGGATGCCTCCCCCAATTTCAGAGCCCAGGCAAAGGCACTCTGTCAGATGCCCAGGTGTCTGTGTATTCAGGGTTTTATGCTTTGCCAGCAGCACCTTAACTTGTGCCCGATTATTACAATGAAGATCCTTTACGGCAATTTTATGACTGTGGACTGAAATGCCAGTCAGCACTTTTGTGGCAGCACTAGTGAAGCAGGGACGTTATTGGAGCTTGCAAAACTCTGACCAGAAATGGGCACAACTGGCAAAATGTAACTGTAAAATAAAGTTCCATGCCACAGGAATACCCCCAACCTGTCCAGAGAAGGCTGAACACCAGTTTCCCAGACGCAAGATCCGCTCACCAACAGTGCTTCTGTCCTGTTGGGATTCAGTTTACTGGCTCTCTTCCAATCCATTACTGCCTCCATGCAAACAACACAGCTACATCTGGCTCAGATGGTATGGAGATGTTGAACGAGGTGTCCTCTACCTATTGAGAACACTGAGCTCCAGACCTCTTGGTGACTTTATCCAGTGGCCATGTCTTTATGGGGCGAGCAGGGAAGACTCACTAATAAATAAAAAAATGTTCATGCTCTGTTGCCTGGCAGAAGAAAATGGTTGTAGGTTTTGATTCCTATATCCCTATTATTTTAAGCTGCATGTGCATCTGGTGTGCATGTTCCCCTCACAGATCCACCACAGAGAGGTCTGTACATGATAGAAGTTGCTCCTTCCTTGTTCCCTCCCACACCACAAAGAGCGAGTTCTAAGGTAAAGCAATTTTAGTGTTATCCATTCCTTTACACAGGAGGAATTGATGATCTGCTCTTTCACCTGTTTCTCTTCTTTGTGACAAATTGATCTGATAAACCAGAAAATTAAACTGTGTCTGGAGGAGCCAGACTAAATTCTGTACAAATACAAGGAGAGAGTGGATAAGTATTTCTAGGCAGCAGATGGGCTTTTTTGATGAAACTTTAAAAATTCACAGCAACTAATAGTAATGTACATACACCAGCCCCATGAGATAATGGGGAATAAAGAAATAGTTGAGATATTATTACTGGGCTGGAAACTAAGGTACCCTTCTGGAAATAGAAAGGACTCCGATCTAGCAGAGGCTATGAACGGAAGCGAGTTGATTTTTGCCCATCCTTCAATTCACTGGCATTCTCCCACAATATGTTTCCCCTGTTTCAGAGTGTTCTCCAAACTGCAGAGCACATTTTCCAATGATGTGGGGCAGGGGTGGGAAATCTGTGGCCCTCCATATGACATCGGACTCCATCTCCAGCATGGTCATTGGTCAAGAATGATGGGAGCTATAGTCCAGCGCCATCTGGAAGGCTACAAGTCCCCCACCCCTGGTGTAGGGGTCTGTGTCTCCCCCAGCACCTATTTCTGGGATCTGAGAGTGCCTTGTTTTGTGAGTGGAATGCTGCTCACAGATCTCAGTGCCCAACTTGATGGTGATGATTTAAATAATCCGGCAGCATTTCTCCATTTGATACATGCCATATGTTTTGAACCACAACTCCCACCTTTCCTCCCCCATGCTGGCTGGGGCTGATGGGAGATGTAGTCCAAAACATCTGGAGGAAGTCAGGATGGGGAAGCCTAGTTTAAGAGTACAAAAGGAGATACAAAGTTGACAATGGCAGCTGGAACAAAAGTTATCACAACCACAATAATGGATTCCAATTGGTTGTGAGCTGAATTCCCATCAAACACAGCTTACATGGATATTTCTTAACTTATTTCTGTACAAAGGAAGAGTGGTGGAAAGAAGCTAAGCAGCTGCCTCATAAACATATGAATGGGCCCTGTATTATACACCGAAACACTGGAATAAGGTACACTCCAAATGGCCCCAATCTCTACGTAAACCCTCTGCTGGGCGTAACAGACCCCTACTCCCTTCTTAGTAGAACTGAGATTATTAGCCATTCCATTTCAAATAAAAGTAACATATTTTGGCATGATGACAACTGACAATACACTGCCCTGTGATCTTTGGCTGAAGGATGATATATAAATACAGAAGAAGAAGAAGAAGAAGAAGAAGAAGAAGAAGAAGAAGAAGAAGAAGAAGAAGAAGAAATTAATCCCACAGGTAAAAAATATCCAGTGAAATAGGAAGTAGCATTATCTCTTAGCTTAATGCTAACAAACCTTGTTAGCTCATACCTGATTCCCAATACACCTTTATTATATGCAACACCTTTTACTGGATCTCTCCATAGCTGTGATTTTTTAGGTAAGACAACAATAATTGGACACATTAGTCCAGAATGCAGTAGTATTCTGTGAAGTGCTGTTCTATATTTGTATCATTTCATTTTCCTTATTTTTTAATTCCAGAGTTTTGTCACAAATTGTTTGTTTTCACCATTTCTACATTTGAGAGGAATGAGGTTAATGAGTTACCACAAATGATGGCCACAAATTTGGAAAGCACAGAGGCTGGATTGGTCAAATAAGCACCCACCAAATATGTATACATTTCCCAGAACTGCTTGCAAAATGTTGAAAGAGGAGAATACTCTCCCCAAACCACACAGTTTCTAGAAAATAAGTTTCATGAATATGCATAAATAAATGGAATTGCACTGCGTGCAGGAGAGCAAATGCTCTCAAACTTAATCTTGAAGGGGTCTGCAGTTGTCGTTGTGGTGAACAAGTCAGTATGGAAAACAATACATGGCTCATTTAGTTATCCTTCCCCTATTTAACTCCACTGGTGCTATTTTTAAATGGCCATCACAATGTTCTATAACAATGAAATTTATGCTTAATTATTGTGCATTTTTGTGGGACCACAAAGCCTAGGGCTTGCCAATCAGAAGGTCGGCGGTTCAAATCCCTGCGACGGGGTGAGCTCCCGTTGCTTGGTCCCGGCTCCTGCCAACCTAGCAGTTCAAAAGCACGTCAAAGTGCAAGTAGATAAATAGGTACCGCTCCAGCGGGAAGGTAAACAGCGTTTCCGTGTGCTGCTCTGGTTCGCCAGAAGCGGCTTAGTCACACTGGCCTCATGACCTGGAAGCTGTCTGCAGACAAATGCCGGCTCCCTTGGCCAGTAATGCGAGATGAGCGCCACAACCCCAGAGTCGGACACGACTGGACCTAATGGTCAGGAGTCGCTTTACCTTTTATTGTGCATTTTATACATTATCTACTATCTTCTTACTAGCAAATAATTCATAATCTTGCTAGCAAATAATTGATGTAAATAAGACATATGTGACTATGGTCAGGTCCACCTTCTTGAGAGCCAGTGTGGTGTAGTGGTTAAGAGCGGTAGACTCGTAATCTGGGGAACCGGGTTCGCGTCTCCGCTCCTCCACATGCAGCTGCTGGGTGACCTTGGGCTAGTCACACTTCTCTGAAGTCTCTCAGCCCCACTCACCCCACAGAGTTTTTGTTGTGGGAGAGGAAGGGAAAGGAGAATGTTAGCTGCTTTGAGACTCCTTCGGGTAGTGAAAAGCGGGATATCAAATCCAAACTCTTCTTCTTCTTCTTCTTCTTCTTGCTGCTCTATTTTATTTTATTTTGTGTTTTCATGTTTTTAAAATAAAATGTGCTCCATTTCATAGGAAGGGTGGGATATAAATCTATCAAAATAAAGAAATAAATAGATGCACTAGAGCACCATAAATCCACTCTTGGTCACTCTGCCAATGCAGGAGAAAAGCTGGGACCAGAAGCACTTCCCAACTGAGGGCAACTAGACATTACTTAAATTGTTTTGTTAGCAACCATGCCAGGGGATTTGCGTGTGTACGCACATGTATTGTCAGGAGCAGATGCCAGAAGCAGGTCAGGAATTAATCACATGCCATCAGCGAAGTTAACTCTTTGGTCAAGGAAACAAGGTCAACTCAGGAGGCCAGGCCTAGTGAGCACAGCAACTCATCCTGGTAGATCTTGCCCCTGTGAGGCAGTTGCGGGGAACTTCCCATAGTTGCCCGTCTCCTCCTCCTCCAGGTCCTTCCCAAGCAATCTGAGGCTCCGTTTCTTGCCTGTCTTTGCTCCACCCTCTTCATACCTCTTCTTGTTCTGTGAGACCGGGGGGGGGGGTAGTTGGTTGCTGCAGGAGGGGGAGACACCCTGCCTTCTTCACCAGCAATAAAGGAAAAACATTTGTGAATGGGCAAATTGCTGGGGGTTTGTCAGGATCATGGTTGAGAAGGTAGAGTCAAACTTTACCTCTCCACACACTGCGGTCGAAGAAGAAGAAGAAGAAGAAGAGTTTGGATTTGATACCCCACTTTATCACTACCCGAAGGAGTCTCAAAGCGGCTCACATTCTCCTTTCCCTTCCTCCCCCACAACAAACACTCTGTGAGGTGAGTGGGGCTGAGAGACTTCAAAGAAGTGTGACTAGCCCAAGGTCACCCAGCAGCTGCATGTGGAGGAGCGGAGACGCGAACCCGGTTCCCCAGATTACGAGTCTACTGCTTTTAACCACTACACCACACTGGCTCTCAGTGAAAATCACCCTGCCACAGTTACTTACTAGCCAATTAAACTAATGTCTAGTTTGGTCCTGGAAAACAGCTGATTCTCTAGGTAGAGTGCAATGTTATCCAAAACAGATTAAAGCCCCCATTCCTGTGTGAACAGTTTAACTGATGAATCCTACTGATTAGGAGTACTCCTGCCAATATCCAGTCCAAGTTAAACACTCGTTATCTACCTCTTTCCATTGAGAATACTGTACTGACAGTGTCTATTCTTTTAGCCAGTTCTTAATTTTTATCAGAGCATCTATCCTCTCATCTTCTAGTTGCAAAGCTTCATCTGGAGCCTTTCTGAGGAAATTCATCAAAAGCTTGTTGGAAATCCAAATGCAAGCATGTTCTCCGGATCATCACTCTCTACATACTTACTGAATACCTCAAAGGATCCTAATAGGTTTGAGACAGGACTTTTCTTTGCAGAGTGCCTTTGTGAATAATTGGCTGTGCCGATCAGTTACCCTCTTCCAGTTTAAAATGAACAGCCATCTTCGAAAACACTTTGATCTAGAAAAGAGTCAAAATAAAATTTTTTTTTTTATTCGACCGTCAGTCAGAACACAATCATCCATACAAATTTTAAAAACCTGAGACAACTCAGAGGGGTTTACACTAAAACATACAGTAAAAGTAAATTATACATAAAAACCCATATCGATACCATCGATTTTGACCTTACGCTGTTTAAGGGCCAAAAAAAGAAATTTGGCCACCTCAAAAGTTGTGGTGCCAGTAAAATTATTCAGCAAAAACGAAACCTGACATTCTCCATCTACCAGGCTAAGGTGGCCTAAGAGTGGAGCTATCAGTTTCTGTCTAAGAGCAACATAAAATGGGCAGGTCAGGAGAATGTGTTCGGTTGATTCAACCTTTCCCGAGGCACAGGGACAGACCCTCAGAGCATATGGGACTCCCTTATATCTTCCCAACAGGACCTCTGTTTCCAGGACGTTTAATCTTGCTGCTGTGAGGAGTCTGCGATATTCTACATATTGGATTTCCACCAGGTAAGGGGCTGGTGAATTCCGGAAGATCTGCTCCCCCAAAAACATCCCTGGTTTCACACAAGCAATGTCCTCTTGTCTTGCAATGTCCCTCAGTCTTTGAGAGATCACAGCTTTGGCATGAGAGAATGTCATGGACTCCAGAAAGAGCTGTGACAGTCCGCAAGTCTGCACTTCGTTTAAAATCTCTTTTTCCCACATAGATTGGAAATCATCCCTTAGTATCAGGGGTGCCATGCCTACCGGGTTAAAACAAAGTTTAAGCCATAACCAAAGCTTGGTCTTTAGGGCCACATATCGAAAGGCTTGCCAACCCACTTCTAATCTCATGACTGCACCCGCTACAGACGGGGGAATCCTGAGAATAGCTCTGAGAAATCGAGTTTGGACAGCTTCCAATCTAAGAAAGTCCCTGCGTGTTCCCAAAGATATGCCCGCCAACATAAGAGGGAGAACTTTCATTTGAAAGAGCCTCAAGGCAACTTTCACAGATTGGGCCTGGTTCTTAGCATATAAAGATCTGATCATCATGGCTGCTTTAGAGGCATTAGCAAATATATACTCTTTATGAGCTACAAAGGACCTATTTGATCGGATCACTTGGCCCAAATATTTAAAGCTGTTAACCTGTTCCAGTGTAACACCATTCATCGACCACGAGAGCAATTTTGGTCGAGCAGAGCAAACCATAACCTTAGTCTTAGCATAATTTAGTTGCAGCTCATGTTGTACACAGTATTCATGAAGTGCTACTAACATTCTCCTCAACCCAATCGGGGATCTAGCCAAAAGTGCGGCATCGTCTGCGTACAGGAGGACATTTAGAGGCCGGCCAGCTAATTTGGGAGGATGGTAAGCATTGTTGGCCATATGGGCCACCAATGAATTAAGATAAAAGTTGAACAGAGCAGGGGCCAAAAGGCAGCCCTGTCTTACTCCCCTGGAGGTGGCAATAGGGTTAGAAACTAAACCCTTGTTATCTATCCTGACTCTCAGGAAGGTGTTCGAGTGGAGATTAATTATCAGAAGGAGAAGACGACGATCAATTGTTGTAGCAGCCAGTTTTGTCCATAGCTTTTTCCTGGAAATCCGATCAAAGGCCTGTTTAAAGTCAATAAAGGCCACATGCAGGGTTTTAGGAGTTTTGTCTGCGTACTTTTCAGCTAGGTGGTTCAATATTAATATCTGGTCAGTTGTGGATCTTCCAGGGCGAAAACCTGCCTGTTCATCAGCAATAATATTGTTACTCTCCATCCAGTTTAAAAGCTTGGTTAGCAGGTATCTAGCATAGATCTTCCCGATGACATTTAACAGGCTAATCGGTCTAAAATTGCTTGGCTCTGTACGTGGTCCTTTCTTATGGATTAATACAATCAAGGCAGAGTTCCAGCTTGGAGGGAATTTTGTTGTGGTGTTTATATATGTAAAGAGGGCCGCTAAGGGTGGAATCCACCAATCTTTGTTAGCTTTAATGGCATCGATAGATATAAGATCGTCTCCAGGAGCCTTGCCCGTTTTAAATTGATCTATGAGGGTTTCAACTTCGGGGCAGGTGACTGGCTCCCAGTCCGGCAAAGGTTCCTGATTCACCATTTCATCACCTTCAGTATGGTCTGCGTATAGATCAAAGAAGTATTTTTCCCAGGTATCTGCAGGGATTTGTGGTTCAATCCTGGCTAATGGCCTGCCCAGGTAACCAGCAATTAGGTGCCAAAAAGCAGATTGGTTTTTATTTTCCGCTGCTACCAACAGTTTACTCCAATTATTCCTTTCAGCTGCGTGTTTCTTTTCTTTTAATAGGTTTTTATATTTCTTCCTAAGGATCAGGAGGTGGTTGTTAGGTACAGGGTCGTTTGATGCTCTATAAGCCAGGTATTCACTGTACAGGTATCTCTTGAGGTTCTTACATTCCTCATCGAACCATTTTCTGTGGTAAAGCTTGCTATTCCTTGTAGGGGTCCGCGCCAGTATTGGTTTTAACGTTTCAAGTAAATTATCATACATTGGTAGCGGATCTTCTGCCATGATAAGGGAATCTCTTGTCCTTTTCAGCTGGTCGGACCAAAGAAGCACATTCAAGTGCTGTGCCACATTGTCAGACCATTTTAGTGCTGTGGGTCCTATCTGTAGATGATCGTTTGTTAAGTGCACGGAAGCGTATCTGTCCAATTCATCTGCCAGAGTCAAAGAAAGTTCTATCGGGAAATGATCACTCTCTACCCTCGTTGCCACCTTGAAGCTGGATATCTTTGGAATCAGCTCTGGGGAGATCCAAATAAAGTCAATAGTGGAGGCCCGTAGCCCAGTCCAGTAAGTAAATTCAGCTGGGTAGTCAGACTTAACTGCCCCATTTAGAAGGAATAGGTGAAGAGCCGACAAGGTTTGCCTGCATTTAAAACCAGCGTATGTAGCAACGCTATCTTTAAAATTTCTAGGTAGAAGCTCAGTAGTTATCAGAGATGTTGAGGGGTAATTGTTGAATTTATTAAAAAGGATTTGATCAGTATGTGCAAGGCGACCATTAAAGTCTCCCGCCATCACAAAGGTGGCTTCAGAGTATTGTTCAATAAGCATTTCAAGTGTCCTTTGAATTTCATTCCATCTCTGGTCGATTAGGTTTTTCTGATAAATTGGGCGTAAATATACGTTAATCACCACTATTGTTTCCTCTGTTGTATGTAACTTTATAGCTAGCATGAGTGCAGACTGAATATCTATTTTTTCGGCCTGTAGGTTAAAGGCCAGAGAAACAAAGGTGGCCAAGCCACCTTGCGGTCTACCAGGTGATAAGGGATTCCGTATTGCACTCAGGTAGAAGCCTTTGTATCCTGATAGGTAGATGTCCTCATCGGCCCATGACTCTTGGAATAGCAAAATCTGGCTGCCTTTTACGTAGTCAACGAAAGACGGGTCCATAAGCTTAGATTTAATACCGGCTACATTCCATGATACAAAGGAGAGTGTCCTCTTTTGCAAGCTAGTTGACTGTCATTTAGGGGGAAAGGTAGTGTCCTTAGGAGGCTGAGAGGACCCCGCGAAGAAATCAGGGGGATTGTACTAGTTGGGAACAGCTCCATCTAATAATCAGAACTCTTCACTGTATTTTTGAAAGACTCGATGGACTATCCTCACAATTCTGCAAACTTCAACAAAAAATTGTTCTCCCTCCGCCGAAGGCAGCTCAACCTGTGGCAATAGGTGATCCAGGCAGACAGCATTACCTCCCTTCGAGTAACAAAGAACTGGGTAACTTTAAGTTTCAACTTAATCCTCTATTGTCCCACCAATCGCTGATTCTGCAACCAAGGAAATTATGCCTCACTATCTGGGATGGGTCTCCGCGGTGGGGTACCTTGCGTGGTGTTAAAGAGCATCTAAGCAAACTTCTAAACATTGTGTCATCACAAGTCGACCTTATTGCAGTGCTACCACTGAATTATCAGCGCAGGCACCAGAAAGTAATGCTCGCTTTTTATTCCTCAAGGATTCCCTCTATCTCCATCAGGCGGAAAGCATTCCTGGCAAGTTGCGGCATTATACCAACAAGAGTTTTCACCGATTCCAAGACAAAACCACTCCTAATTGATAGATCACCCGATAAGACACCCTCACCTATTATCCCAGATACAATCCGGGACCCTGAGCCACCTACCTTAGACACGTATGTCCCGCAACAATCCATGTCCCATGCTTCCACCGTAGTAGCAAAGGATCATAGCTGTGAGGACAACCACTGGACACCCCCGGAGGAAAGATGTCTTATCGCCTCTTTTGGTGAGCTACCAACAACTGAACAACAGGGAATAATCTGTAGGCTGGACTCACTTAAACAACAGCTCTTGCACATCCTCCATACTAAATCGTTCATGAACATCAATCACCCCAATTCAGCAGAACCGTGCTCTATGGAAATGGAGGAGTTAATCCCTCAAAGCCCTATGCCAAAGTGTGCGACACCCTTGCTGGGTGCCAGGGCCTCTCTCCAGGAAACAGATCCTTACTCCATACCTCAAGTTGGACATCTATCTCCACCATTAATAGATCTACATTCACCCCTCTTGGATAACGAGCCGAAGAAGGATGCTCAAAATCCTACCTCTCCTAATAAATCATTGCCATCCTACTCCTCTATGCCGGAACTGGAGTCCTCCTACTCTACCGACATACAAAGAGCGGATGCATTAGTGAATTCTCCCTGCTTAGCCCCAGAGGCAGTTCCAGATCTACAGTCTCCTCTGATACCGAGACAAACACAGGAGGATGCGGTCCCAGAGCTGAGAGTTAACACCGTGCTGATTGAAGATCCTGCAGGACATATAAACCAGATCATCTCAACCTCATCTGGTTGGCCTACTAGGGGGCCCGTCTCTGCCGTCCCTGTGAGAACTGCTACACAATCCCTTAAAGACCGACGGCTCTACTTGGAGGCCCTCCACACATCGTCCCCTAACACCATGGAGGCGTGTGACCTGTCTGTATTAGAAACTCCACCCAATAGAGGGAATGTCCAGCTGCGTCAGCCTGTCCATCCCTCCTTGAACTCTATGCCAGTGCGGCCCCCACTTGAGCCACTCCTACAAAGTAAATAATTTTACCACAAAGATAAAAGTGAACAAACACTCATCTGTGACATTAACATATGGAAATAAGAGAACATGGAAAACAAGACACACTGCTTAGTGCATGTTAATGATCTGGTGTATTCAAACTGCCAGGCTGTCTATCTTCTTCCTTTTTTTAAAAAAAAACAACAACAACAACAAAAACTTGAGAATGCTTAACTTTAGGTAGAACTCTATGATGAAACAAGATGGAAAGAAGTCCTTGTAATGCCTTGTCACAGTTCAGGACCGAGATTGTCCTCTATCAGAGAAGAGCCCTGTATAAATGGAGGATTGCATGGATTGGGTTCAGGAACCATCTCGAGAGAGATCTTGCCAATAGGACCTGCAACAGAGAGACTCGCCATGCTCCACAGCAGTGCTTCTCATTAAGCAATGCTATATCATGACAGAACATCCTTCCATTGTGTTATGGAGGGGAGAGATGGGCATTGTTATGTCTCTGTTTCTCGAAGAAGAAGAAGAAGAAGAAGAAGAAGAAGAAGAAGAAGAGGAGTTTGGATTTGATATCCCGCTTTATCACTACCCGAAGGAGTCTCAAAGCGGCTAACATTCTCCTTTCCCTTCCTCCCCCACAACAAACACTCTGTGTGGTGAGTGGGGCTGAGAGACTTCAGAGAAGTGTGACTAGCTCAAGGTCACCCAGCAGCTGCATGTGGAGGAGCGGAGACGCGAACCCGGTTCACCAGATTACGAGTCTACCGCTCTTAACCACTACACCACACTGGCTCTCGTAACTCTTAGTTACTCTTAGTAACTCTTAGATACTTTGCAGCAACTGCTACCCATTCTTTGTTAGACGGACATGTTGTTGGCCGGACTGCTTGCTTTGCTCTGGCCAGAACAAGACTAACCAGGGTCCAATTGTTGATTTTAAGGCTATTACTGTCCAGTAATGCTCTTTCCTCCTTTCTGCACCTGTTTCATGGACATCCAGCCCTTCCAGTCTCTCCCCCCCCCCACTTCCCATCTCATTCTATGCTGTGTAGCAGACCCACAAACTGGTCCAAAACTGCATCTTAATGCACCAGGGACATATTCACAAGTGTGCAAAGCTGAAATTCTGGGATGAGAAAATGTATATAAATATGAAATCCATGAAGAGTGGTACTAGCACAATTGGAGATGAATGTGAATTGAAATATAACTGTGCTAGTTTGTACATAATCTGAGGCAAGAGGCAAAGTGTGTGGGAGTACGTAAAGGAATTGGCAGGCACTGGGATCCTGGCAAATGCAGGCCTGAATAACAGAGAGATTGAGAGGGAAGGGAATGAAATGAAATATAAGAAGGTCTGAGAGAAGCCTGCCAGAAGTGAGCAAGTTTAGACGCTACCCTGATTAAAGAGGGGTTGATATTATGAAAGATAATCCAGGTGCTCTGACTTCAAGTGGCCCATTGAGGCCCTGGTGTGGCAAGCCCTGACTCTGACAAGAAATGAGGGTGGCATCATATGCATATGAACATTTATGGATCAACAAGATGGATAAGAACAGAAATCTCCTGTTCTTAAGCGGGTTCTCCTTCATGGAGAGCACGTGTTGCAGTGGGGGCTAACAAGTCAGCCCTCTGTTGCTGGGCAGGATAGTCTCGATGGCCACTACTACGATTGGGCTCTGGGTGTCGTTGGGAAGATTTATATGTTGCAGTTTGTTGATGGACAGCCCAGAGCCTATATATTACCCTGCACGCAGCGTGGGAGCTCTCCTGGCTGCATGCACCGGATCACCCTCCCTCCCTCCTTTATTTTAGGCCTCTGCGTTGACCTTGCTATGCCTGTCATGGGGTCGTCTGCTTTGAGGCAGGGGCCTGGTAGGAACTTTTCCATTTGGCTGATTGGCTGTTGCCATCTGGTTTTCGCCTACTGCGTAGCAATTAGTCACAACTTGTAAGGTTGGCGGTTAGGCCTTGGTTATGAATTGGTTGGTGGAGGGGCAGAGTTGGCTGTGGTTGCCCCCTCCTATGCTGCGAAGGGGCAGGTTGGCTGTGGTTGCCCCTTCAATGCTGCTGCTGCGAGGCGAATTCCGTTAAAGGAATCCAGGGGCTCGCCATGCTTGTCCGTATCCCCCGGTCGGGGGCCAGGGCCCACGCAAGAGCCCCTGGGAGCATTTGGGGAGAACGGGCGCACATTCTCTCCCCAAAGTGTTTTCCCCTATACTGACTCCACAGGTGGGTGGATGTCAGTTCTGTCCCCAGCGGGACAGATAGTCTTAACCAATGCCTAAGCAACCACTCATTTATTTTGTATTTTAATAAATTTGTGGCCAAAATAATGCCAAAAACCTTAAACTTATATTCTGGTGTGAAGTGTGTTTCATTTGAGGGGTGGTTTGGGGACCTCGACACGCAAGCAGGATGGGATGCAACAGTCTCCTTCCCAATGACTAAATATAAATTAGTGTTTCTATCTAGGTCACTAACACTGATGTCTCCTAATCAGAGATAGAAAAAGACAGAAACAAAGACCCAGTGCATAAAGAAGTTTTGATATGACAGGTTTAATTAACTAACACAAATATTATAATTTATTAGCGCTTTTTAATAACTTGACCTTCAGTTGCTCCTTAGAGAAAATACACAGTAAAGACAAAGACATTCTTAAAACTGACAGTCATAGATAAAACAGTTCCCTTTTATTAGAAATAACAATGCTCTTTGTTCCAGGGCAAATAGTTAGTTAATTGTAATTTATTTTGTGAGGTTACTGCACTTTTCTTGCAGTCTTGCTAGCTGAAGCCTGAAACGTCACAATGAACCAGCATTGTCACTTGTACTGTATAATCAAAACATGGTTTGAAATATTCAAAGGATGACAAAATATATATATTTGGCATTCACATGGCACAGTCCGTGCAGTTACACCAATTACATCAAATGCACAGCATGTGGCCAGCTGGTACATTGGAACTGGGAGCATGGCCCTGATCCTCCTTCCCCCTTCATTCACTGAAGTGTGTGTGTGTGTGTGTGTGTGTGTGTGTGTATGTGTGTGTGTGTGTGAGAGAGAGAGAGAGAGAGAGAGAAAGGGAGAGAGAGAGAGAGAGAGAGAGAGAGAGAGAGAGAGAGAAAAGAAAGAGAGAGAGAGAAGTTCATAGTCTACAGAATGACCCAGATCGTATTTGTGAGGAGGTTCTGTCAGATGATGAAACCCTTATAGTAAAGTCCCTTGCAACAGTTTACTTTGACTGGAGCCCTATGCACTTTCTTGGCAGCAGGAATACAAAGGCTGCAGGGTCAAAAACTGGAAAGGTTGAGATCAAAGGCCACTTCCCCATGGATCATGCAATTTAATGGCACAACCTAGCTCCATTACATTGGCTTCAGCCACAAACCCCCATAATAGTTTGGTCATGATATGCCAAGTCTTTGTCAGTCACCAGTTCTTGTGCTGTATGGATTTCTGTCCAAGTGGGAGGGGAAAAGTGTAGACTTCAAAAACCCACCTGTCCTTTGAGATGCACTTTTGTGATCCCCTGAAATTACTTTCTGGTCTGGCTTTGGATAATTTTGCCACCATTCCTCCTTGAGAGTAAGACCCAGTGTACTTTGTGGGACTTAACACCTGAGCAGCAGCAGCACCTGAGCAGATGGCTTGATGGAGCTGTGCCACCCTTACCTCCCTCCTACTGAGTCACTGCTGCATACTGAGGCAGAAGAGGCAAGAGGACAGCTAGGCCAACTGTGCAAATGTGCTAATGGAGTCAACCTGGTGCTCCTCTTGGTTCATTTGCATCATGCCAGCCTTGCTGCCATCTCACCCCTCTGTGTCCCAGTATACAGCAGTGACTCAGCTGGAGGAAGGTCAGGGGAGTGGCACAACTCCACCATGCCATCGGTTACTGCATCTGAGAAAATAGTCATAATTGCACATGCACAGTTTTTAAATACACTTTTTCAGAAGCAATAGGAAGGAAAATGTAATCCATATTCATATCCATATCCATATCCATATTGTATTGTGTTTTAATTTGTTGGAAGCCACCCAGAGTGGCTGAGGGAATCCAGTCAGATGGGTGGCATATTAATAATAATAATAATAATAATAATAATAAGCAGCATTTTAAAATTGGCCCTGGAAACAAATTAATGACCAATGTCATTGGTTAAAGCCTGGCGTAATATTGTCTAGTTGGCTGGTGTAATGTGTTCTGATGATACTCTACTACCGGTAGTGTTCTGGAGTCTCGTTTTGTACTTAGGTTGTTTTGCAACCTCTCTTTAAAAGCAGCACCATATAGAAAGCATTCCTGGGGAGGAATTAGTGCATGAGTTTGCATATTGAGCTTTGCAGATCAATATGTTGTTTGTATGCCTTACTTCCCCAAGTGCTTGAAAATTCCAGGGCAGGTTTTACTAGGTCAGTTTCTCCTGAGAGAGTGTGCTGAAAACTAATGGCAATTCCATAAAATTAATTTTTTTCCCTGGAAATATGTACATTGAGCAGGGAGCAGAAGGCAGGTACCTAGAGAAGTAGCAGCAATTCTTCCCTTTAAGTATCAGCAGAGTTTTGCAGCTCCCAATGTGGCTTCTTGCCAGACAGGCATTAAACAGTCTTCCTTTATTCTTTTTCCAGCCATAGACAAACCGCAAAATGGTTTTCTTCACCTTGATTCCTGGGGCCGACAGCCCTCAAGGACTATTAAGCAAGAGCATTCAGGTATCCAGCTGTGCACATGTGGAAAGAAAATATCTCTTTTCTTCACACATGAACATAGCCTGTCCTGTTATAATATAGAAATACCAGGTCAACTAAGTTTTACTCAGAGCAGATCCATTGAAATTAATGGATCTAACAAAGTCATACTAATTAATTCCAATGGGTCTACTCTGCATAAAACATAGTTGAACCATACAGCATCAGAAGAGGCAAAGGAAGCCTCCTGCGTTGTCCTTTGGACGCTCCAAAAGTTCTGCATGCAAAGTGTGAAATTCAGAGCAAACTTTGATGCTCCTCTTAGTCAATTCATCATAGAAATTTCAAGTCAAGCCAAAAAGGGTTTCGAAAGATTTGCAGCTACACGCTTGGGGGTGGGGTCATGCACTGCTGTCTGTGTATCAGTCTCTAACGTATGTGATTTGGATCATTCCCCCACTCTGCCTAAGTGTGACCATTTTCTCTACTTCCACATGAATCAGCCCAAAGCAAAGCTGCTACAGTTCTGTGCAAACAGCATAAAAGTTTGACATTTTGCAAAGAGGTAGCTCTGCAAGGTTCCTGTGTCTCCTTCTGTGATTATCAGGAAGAACTGCCTGCTTTACTTCTCTGTGCCTTTTCAGTTTAGATAAGCATCCAAAAAGTGCAAATGCTTATCTATTACTTATCCAAGCAACTTAGGTCAAGATATCAGTTGAAAAATCTCCTAAGAACAGGTGTTTTTGTGCGATTTGCAGCACTACAAGATTCATTGGGCTTAGAAATAACAATGCAACCTTGTAAAGCTATATTTTATAGATAGTTTCCATTGAGGAAAATGACAAGACTTTATAAGTCTTAATGAATCCTCACAGGTTGCCCACAAAGCAAGAAAGTCTTTTTATTAAGAGGGGGAAATGTGGTTCAGGAAAGTCAAGTTGCTCATACTTAGGCTGCAGTTTTCTGGAAGTGAATTCTATTGACTTTCGTAGGGCTTACTTCTGAGGAAACATGCAAAGGACAAGCATACACTGTCAGTGTACCTGGAGAATAATACATTTTGTAGCCATCAAATTAAGCAACATTTATAGAATTTACATGTCAACCTGCTAGACATCTGCAGCCAAAGACAAAGCAGTTATTTCCAAACAGAATGTGAAATTCGGATACACTCCATCCTCTCCCCCTCTGCTTCGTTTACCTCCTTTGCATGCAGCTTCCAAGACTCTTGTATGTCAGCATAAAGTCCCCTTCAGTCCCTGGGCTCAGCATGATGGCTTCCCCCAACTGTCTGGTTTCATCAGCTCCACCCAGTTTCTTCTCTCCACCATATTCTGGTCTCTGCTTCTTAATTCTTTGTCTGATCTTTCTTCCTTCAGTCACTCTGATTCTCCCTCCGCCCCCCACCAGCTTCCTGCCTGTTTCCCCTTGGACGTCTTCTTGCCAGCACTCCTCTCCTTTCCCAAGGCCCTGTGTAATTCCTCCACAAGCCACATTGACCTTTTCCTTCCATTACAGAAACTCTGCTATCTGCTGACACATACACATTGCAAGGTAGGAGAGAATCCTAACTTCACATATATACTGACAGGCTGTAAATTAGCCTATACTGTCCAAGAAAAGAAAGAGATCTTGGGGTTGTGATGGATAATAGCTGGCTGGAAACATCAATGCGTGTATGGCTGAGGGGGAGCAAATTCAAGGTTAAGGTGTATAAGGAAAGGTACTATCAAATAGTGTGCATCAAAATGCAGTTGTGTAATAAAGGAATGACCCAGAAGCTGTACACCGGCTCCCTCGGCCAGTAACGCGAGATGAGCGCCGCAACCCCAGAGTCGGACACGACTTGACCTAATGGTCAGGGGTCCCTTTACCTTTACCTAATAAAGGAATCTATGTTGAACCCACACTTGGAAGACTGCACCTAATTCAGGTCACCCCCTCTCTCACCATTCATTTCTTCTCCTTTGCTTGGGTTGCCAAAAGCTTCTCACGATACTACAAAATGCTGGTGGAGTGTCACATATCAGATTGAAACAGAATCCTTCAATACATCTATGCCAAAGGGGATGAGGAATGAGGCCGTTTTCACTGCTTGCATCATTATACAGAGTCTCCATTCTTCTCTGGAGGTGGGTGGAACAACGTTTTCTGCCTGGCGCTACCTACAGTTCTACAACTTTTGTATCCAGCTGATTCTCTTCCTTGCCTCTTGCATTGGTTGTTAAAATTCCACTAGATCTGGCCCAGATCTTTTGTCTCCAGTCACTACTGCCTACTACCTGCAGTTTACCTTCATGCGACTACAATCAGTCCTGAAGGCTTTGTCAACTAAAATAGGACACCTACAGAGACACTAGAACTATAGCTGTCAATGCAGTTGCTCTGCTTGTATTCCCTATTATTCCTCCAAAGAGGTGAAAGCCAATTACATGTGATTTCCAGGCAGTCTCCAGGCAGTTTATGGGCTTACAGGACCTACTTAGCTTCAAGAGCAAAACTGCCTTCATAAATACTCCTTTGACCATTTTTTCCCACCATTTTTGAATAAACTCCAAGCATTGCCAGTGAGTCTGCATACCAAAAGTGCTATAGACATTATTATTCACAGCCTAAATTCAGCCTGGTGTCCTCAGAAGTGAGATACTAAGGTCTCCTCCCCAGCTTTGCCTGTGGCCCACTGCCATTTGGCTCCTCCCCTTTCAGAGCTACCTCCATCAAAACCAAAATCAAAGCACTGCCATTTGCACCAGGTCGCATCAGATAAAGAGAGGATGAGACAGCAAGGTCCACTCCATCAGCTTGGCTAGAATCAATTGCCATTTGGATCCTCTCTTCTCATAATTGCTTCCATCAGCAGCCATTGCACCTGGCGGCATCTTTGTGACAAGCAAAGCAAGGCCTCCTCCGTTGACTTGGCCAGGTCCACTCGGCCTAGCCATGTTACCATCCTGCCTGGTCATTATGTAAGTTATTTATTGATTTGATTTCCAGTTTGCCTTCTGATCCAGAATGATCCGCAAGGCGGCTTATACAAAGTAATACCGTACAATTACATTTAGCCTGCCTCTGTCGTCTCTGACAAATGCCATTGTCCTGCAGTAACACACCCCTCATTGCCTCCGGGACTGACGATCTTTCTGCTATCCAAGGGGGGTGAGCAAAGGGTACAGTTGCCTTTGCCTTGGATGAGCTGCCATAGTTGTATCTTCCATTAGCGAATACAGTAGTATGAAAGAGCTGGTACTGAAGCAAGAGCAGCAGCTTCTCCTTCCTTTCCCTATAAGCCATTATTAGAAAATATAAACTACCTTGAACACTTGGTCCGGCTTTGCGTGTCACACTAAGCCAAACCATGGCTTAGCCTTAAGCCATGGCTCCTGGAGAGGAGCTTGCAACCTCTTCATTCCTCCCTGGTCTGCTTTGCTGTCACGTTGTGCTGAGTTAAGCCAAGATTTAGCATGCTGTCTGAACCTGGGTCCCTGGTTTAGCTCTCCTCAACTAACCACGAGCCATAAACCCAGAACAAATCTTGATTCCTGCTCATATTTAATTTATGTCATACTTTAAAGAATCGCTGTCCTAATGTCTGTTGTTTTTGTTCACAGCTCCTGAAGAAGGTTTTTATCACTGCGAAATGTGTTGGGCTATAATGAAAATAGTTTAGCATCAGTGAGCACTGGAGCTTGATCTCCTTTTGGTCTTGTTCATTCAGGGGCTCCCCCCACCTTTACAATTATATAATTAAAACTAAGTGGAATGACCTTCCAGTGCAAATTATATCTTTTTGTTACAACTCAATATCAAATGTTTCCCTTTTTTCTTTACAAATGAAACACCAATATTCTTTACAATTTGCATTGGCATTGCGTTGGGAGACTGGATCCAGTCCACGATTTGCCCCTTGGTGGCCATCTCCATTTGTTGTTGTTGTTGTTCAGTCGTTCAGTCGTGTCCGACTCTTCGTGACCCCATGGACCAGAGCACGCCAGGCACGCCTATCCTTCACTGTATCTCGCAGTTTGGCCAAACTCATGTTAGTAGCTTCGAGAACACTGTCCAACCATCTCATCCTCTGTCGTCCCCTTCTCCTTGTGCCCTCCATCTTTCCCAACATCGGGGTCTTTTCTAGGGAGTCTTCTCTTCTCATGAGGTGGCCAAAGTACTGGAGCCTCAACTTCAGGATCTGTCCTTCTAGTGAGCACTCAGGGCTGATTTCTTTGAGAATGGATAGGTTTGATCTTCTTGCAGTCCATGGGACTCTCAAGAGTCTCCTCCAGCACCATAATTCAAAAGCATCAATTCTACAGCGATCAGCCTTCTTTATGGTCCAGCTTCTTTATGGTCTCTGTAGGTGTCCTAGATATTTGTACCTGATCCCAAACTCTTCCATTAAATGACAGACATGCTTTGGAGATGTATACAGCTATGGTATTATCAGAAATCTGAAACTGTGCATATAGAATCACCCTCGACAATATAAGACAGCAGAGTAAACAGTGCATTGTGCATTTCACCCAGGTTTGTATTTTACTAAGATGTGTACCAAAGCTATCAGCTTTCAATTTGAATTTTGCAACCAGTTGGTGGGGGAAGGAAGTTTCAGAAATAGCACGCATTGCTTCAAAACTCTTTATGACTTTTTGAAACCAAATCTATCTTTCCTTCCTGCAAATTATATTCAAATCTGTATAGAATCTCATTTTTTTGGCCTTGCAAATATGGCAATTACATTAAGCGAAGGCTTATAAATTTCCATACGTTTTACACATTACAATGGGCCTTGACCATTAGCATAATAAAAAGAGGAGAAGGAATCCTGAGGATATTACTTAATATTTTATATCTGGGCTAGGCAAATTTGCATTCGTTTAGACTGAAGACATTGCTGATTATGCAGGAATTTGCCATGGGTTTCCTCTGGCCTTGATAATAATACCATATACAGCACATACCACTTTCCTGAGAGCTTTTATTAACTGGATTTACCTTGTAGCAAAAAATCTAAAAGATATAAACACTCTGATCCCCAACTAGAGAACACCATTGCAACTGTCCTAGGAATGCTATGGTTTCTGGCCTGGTTGCTTGTACTGGGATCCTGATATCAGTGAGTTTTAGTAGGTAGGGGAGCCAGATAATTTAAACAACTTGAAATAAAATGTCTTCCCTTTATAAGCAACAGAAGCCACCTGCCTCCTATATTCCATACAAATATTGTATCAAGCCATTTCTGTCCGGCTTCGGGTCTGGTCAGGGCATCCAAACTGCCTCACTGGTCATCATTTATTATCTTTGTCAGGAGCAGGAGAGGGGAGCAAGACCCTGCTCATTCTCACTGACCTTTCTGCAGCTTTTGACGCCCTTGATCATGGAATCCTCCTGAACTGACTTTGTGACGGGTGAGGGAGGCAGTGGCACAATTTTATGCTGGTTTGGCTCCAACCTCTGGGTTTGCACCTAGAGAAATAGCAATGTTGGAATCTGTCATTCAAACACACAGAAATTGCGATAACCATTTTCTCCCTCGTGGTACTTAAATTTGCAATGAAGTCCCCATTTCATTTCATTTCAATGGCTTTTTCTTTAGGATTCTGGGTGCAGTCTTCCTGAGGGGGGAAAGGTTGCATTTAATTAGTCCAATTTACCACCTGTGTGGAGTGTCTGATGCAAGATTGTGTCACGGTCAGAGTGACTGTGCAGAAATCCACTTATTAGCTGCATGTACATTTTTGGTCCTGGGGAAAATAGGCCCTAGGCCTTGATTGGCTAAAGGAGAAATCTACCCTCCTGTATCCAAGTCTTTTTGTATAAAAACTTCTCTTTCACTGAGGACCAGTGGTCCCCATTTGGATGAAAGACTGTGCAGAATGGAATGTCCCTATTTTCATCTGAGAAATGGTGGAGGGTATGCCAGGGAGAGAATTGCCTGGCAACTATGCTGTGGTCTTTTTCTTGCCACGTGAAGACCTTTTTATTTCCACAGGGTTTCCACACAGTTTTTTTAAAATATGTTTTTTGTCATGGTTAGTAGAACCTTGCCATTAGACACTCTCTGCTTCTGATTTCCTTTTAGTTTTATTCTGATGCTTCTTTAAACTTGCTTCTGGTTTTATGTCCATGTTGTAGTTTATGTCTTCCCTCCTGCACACTGCCCAGGGTACTATTTGTTAATGTGTGGAATAAAACTAATGCAAATAAAATAAATTTTAAAAGGGGTGGCAGCAAAGCTACTTGGCTGGCTTACTGCCCCCACTAAACCTCAGTTCTAGTTGGTGTATGGCTTGTCGGCTTTCGTTCCAAACCTTAATTACTGAATGTTTAAAAGCAGCATGAACTCGTGTACCATGACCTTAATCTTGCATGGTCAACATATGTCCGCTTGCAGCCATATCTGTGTTCCATCCCCTAGCGCCCCACCCTCAAACACACTGTTGTAAAAGTCAAGATTTAGGACACCAGCATGTTGATGTGCCAAAAAGTATTGATGGAGGCCTACAGCTTCCTTACTCTAAGTGCCCATGCAGCTGCACTCTTAATCTAATTATTTAAAACAAGAAGCTTACTTCTAATCCGTCAACATGGCACCCAGTCATAAAAATATATTTTCAATCTCCACCTACGAATTATTCATATTCCCCCCAGGCAGTGTCCTCCATATCATGAAATAAATAACTGTTTGATAATGCCATTATCAGAGAAAGCAGTTTTCATGATGAGAGCAGAATGCTGTAGATATATTCATCCCAGTTCCTGGCTGTCTTTGTTCTAAGCGTTACTGACAGTTTTGCACCCAGCTGTAGAGCAAGGCCGGTGCTGCTGGGGAGTTTCTGTCAGAATTGGAGGGTGGGGGTGGGCGTGGAGCAGAGGGAAGGCATCTCGTGAGTCTTATAATTTTGCCCAAATGCAGCAGGAGAAAGTTTTTCCCAGCATGGTGACGGCTAATCAGCATTTCCTATATTATTCCATTAAAATAGCAGCATTAAGATGAATGCTTAAATCCTTTTTAATCCTCTTTTAAAACCATAACTGTGATTTCCCATTAATTTTAATACATGGAAAATACAGGTTACATGAAAAATATACTTGGGCCAAAGCTCTGACAATGCAGAATTAAAGTAGCTCTTAAAAATATGATTGAAGCAGGTCGGTGCTGGGGGCATATCCAGAGAGCTGGTGGAAATTGGGCGGTTCTGGGGATTTCAACACACATGCAAAGGCCACATGGATGTGCCTCAATTCATATCTGGTTTTATGTACCTAACAGGGCATCCCATAGTTTTAGTGCTTTCTGCTACTAGTCAAGAAAAGAAAACTCTCTTTGTGAGTGGGAGAGTCTGATAGAATTTTTTTGTCATGGCCAAATTGCTACCTGGTAGAGTTTAGGCAACCTTTGCAGATGGATCCAGATGGATTCCCCATGTATCTGAGGCAGCATCATGGTATGCTTTATTCTGTCGCAATCCTTACAACAATCCTCTTAAGTAGGGGATGTTATTTTTTCCTCATGTTGCAGACTGAGATGTGTGTTTGTGCTGAAACTGCAGTTTTTCCAAGTCTATCTAGTGAATTACTGTCAGAGGCAAGATTTGAACAATGGACTTCCTGATTCATTGCTCAATCTCTTAAATATTATGTTACGTCAGCTTCAACTTGAGCAGAATGTAGAGTCTAACATTTCTCCCCCATTAGTTTCGTTCACAGAGGTAGGTACAGTACTGTAGTAGGTCCCAGCATAGCCCTGCCCCCCAGACTTCCCCTTCTCTCTGATGTCATGATTCCTCAAACCTCGTGGTAGTTGTGCACCTTCTGTGCCAGTCCTGCCACGAGAAACCGCCCAGCAATCCAATTTTGCCTCCAAAGAAGAAGCACTTTCAGAGGGAATTAAATTGCTTCATCTCTCCATCTATCTGTATTTTTCTGTTGTGTATTGCCTGGGATACAAATTTAATTAATTAATTAAAATAATATCTGTAGTATGTTGAATATTAGGTTAACAAACCTACAGTTTACTCTAGACCTGTACAGCTTGAAACAAATCAAACCAAAATGCAAACCACTAGTCAGTGATTTCACCCACTCCCATTCTCCCCCCCCATAGGCAAAAACAAACAAACAAACAAACAAACCTCCAACAGCCCCAATGAGTTTGTTAAATTCCTCTTGGGCTTCCATTTTGTATTAGGACTGCTATCTTGAAATCAGACAAATTCACTTTCCCAAGTCTGTAGGGCCCATAACACATGGACTACAAGAGAACAGTTCCGCTATTGCAGCAACTTCTGTGCCAGCTAGAATGTCTGTCTGTATTGATCCCTAGATTAAAGTGGAATAGAAACTAAACTAGAACAGTAGCAGGGAAAGAAGCACTGATAAAAATGCGCAATCCACACTTGAGAATATTCATCCTTCCTCACCTGTGAATTAATAGGAACCAGCTGAGAAGGGGAGCAGAAAACAAGGCCGGGTAACTAATAACCTCAACAAGTGGCCAGAAGGCCCAGAGCTGCCTCTACACTGCTGCTGCCCCTCCTTCTCTCCAGCTGCATCTCCACTTTCTCCATTTGTGCCACTGCCATCAGCACATCCTCCACCTCCTCCTCCCTAGTTGCTTGGGGGGGGGGGGTCCTTCTGTTGTGATATCAGAACATACCGAGCTGCGAAGAGCTTCGTCAGCGAGGTCACCTGACCAAGAGTCATGTTTCACTTTGTGGGAATCACGGCAGCTATACCAGCTCCCACACATGTGATGTCATTGTAATCCTGTTGTATCCTTTACTTTCTGTTTTGCATCGGAGATGCAAGACGCTTTAAGAGACAGCTCTGAATTATGAGCTGCTACGCAGAGACATTCTGCTCTTTATCTACAATAAAGTAGGTTTTAGCCTTACTGGCTGATGTGTGTTGTTTTCAAGCTGGGAACAACCGCATATTACAATTGTGCCCCTGGACTTCAGAAGCCAGAGGGCACGGAAGCTTCGTCCGCCTTGGGGTCAGTCTCTCAACTTGCCCCCGCGGGAAGTTTTAATAACACCTTCCCACCTGCTGATAATATACTTTGAATACGACCAAGGGGGGTAGGGAGGCAAGAGTCAGGAGCAGGGGCTGGCGCACTGAGGAGGAGAGCCTTGGCCAAGGAAACCACAGGCATGCTGGGCGGGTGTGGGACTTGCAGAGTGTTCACACACACCTGGGACAGACTCGGCAGCACACAGTAACAGGAATGGGGAACGGAGGAAAAAATAGAACGCAAATAAAAGGACGCCAAAGCACATTAATTGAATGTGCTTGGAAGCCACCTCACAATGGCGACCTTGATAGTGCAGAGTTCCCAGTCACAGGATCGCTTCTAAGCATGCTTAGCTGAAGGCACACAGAACCCTTTCTAGACTTTTGTACTCAATATGCAGTGATCTGGAGTGGAGGGGAAGGGGTGGCATATGTGGGGAACTGGGGGCGGAATAAGCGCACACAGAGCCAGTCCCCTACACATTTCTTGTCCTCCTATGTTCAGGCTGAATCTCTAGAAAGGGTGCCTGACATTCAAAAATATGTAGGCTCAGCACATGTAGGGGACACACCCAGCTCCACCCCCATAGCACTTACATGTGCACAAGTGGAATGTGCGTAGAATGGATTCCCTGCACATGTTGCCAGATCACACATCTGCAGCGCCCCTGCTCTGCATGTTGAGTGTGCTCATGTGAGAATGTTTAAGGAGGGCTCGGAAACTGGGAGGTAAGAAGCCAAGGCAGAGAGAGATTGACATAAGCATTACAACAGGAGAGAAGGGGATGGTAGATATCAGGAGGGAAAGACTGCAGGAGGAGTCACATTAATTTCCAAAGGCTGCAGAGGAACTGTATAAAAATGTCAGGTGTGAACTGGCCCATGGGGGGGGGGGGGCGAACTATCAGTTCTTTTTTTCTTTTCAGGGATGCCTATAAAAGAAGATGGGGATGGAGTTGTATCTATGTAGGGGTGGGGGGGAGAGAGATACACCCAAACACTTTGTGTACCATTAACCCTTTGCTTTAAAGAAGGAGGGCGACTGCATAATCTGTGTAGGTAAAAGTGCTACAATGATTATTATGAAGTATATAAACAAGGCTTATAAGGTGCTACTGGACAATTTTTTATTTTTTATTTATATAAACAAAGAAAATAATAATGATGTGTTGTTGTGAGTTTGGTGAGGGGTTAGATTATATGCCTGGGTCCCTTCTATTTCTTGGATTCTGCAAGGATTCAATTGTTGGAATAGCCAGGCCAGCTTGTTGGTAATGGCCCCCTAAGTATGGGTCATTAGTGTAACAAAGGAGGTGGCTTTGTGCCAGATGACAAATGGGTGGGGCCCCTTCCTCACCTGGCTAGTAGTGAAAAGGACAAGGGCTAGAGGTGTGAGAGAGAAAACTGGGGTAGAAGCTAGAAGCAGGCAGAAGCCAGAGAGGGAGAGCCATGCTTGATTTCTGCTTGAATCCAAGGCTGTGGCTATGTGAGAAGCAAGACCTTCTGGGTTGTTGATGCTGTGAGCCCCTCCATCGTAGGCTCAGTTTAACTAGACCATATTTCCTAAAAACCTCACAGTCATGATGTATCATCCCTCTAGAGTGTGAGTGTGCTAGAATTACAGTGGCAGCCAGTGATTTCCACTGAGTTGGCAACAAAACCACAATGTTAAAGGTTTTTTTAAAAAAGTCCCTGCTTGCCACTAAGAGCTCATCCACACTTCCACTTGCCCCACGGCTTTCCCTGAGGAAACATGATCTTTACCACTGAATCAGAGCAAACATCAGTTGGGTTTTCTGTAGGTTGACATTTACTCCAATTTAGCACTGAATGCCAGGTTTTCCAGGGGGAAGTGGCAGGGGGAAGACAAAACTGCCCATCCCTGTGCTTTCCAGACATGGGGCAAGCAGAAGTGTGGACGAGCCCCAAGTGCAAGAAAAGTGGAACAAAAATAATTCTGAACTTTTAATTCCACAAAGTTTCAGAATTTCAGAATTACCTATGAAGGTACAAATAGCATTAAAAGTAGTGATTGCATCTGACTGCCCCAATAGCATCATGAGCACAAATCATCATAAATGCAGAATAAATTGGATGTCTGGAGGGACCCTTGGGGGATATCCCTGGTCAGTGAAATTTTCTAACTTTTCGGACCTCAGACAAAATTCATGGTTCCTTAAAATAAACCAAGGCAGTTGCCTTCCCCTGAAACCTCAGAGCCAAGAATTTACAAAATAAAATAAATGCTTTCCCCTGAAGTTCCAGGAGAAGCAGAAGTCACATATGGGATCTACAAAAGCAGAGTCAGTCCTACAATGAGTCCCAACAGCAGCAGCTCACAAATGGCCTGGGCACCATTCTTATGGCCAAGCACCTTTCAGAATATTGTTGAGTGTTCCTTCTCCATTGGTCAGCTATGTCCCTAACTGGTGCAGAAGCTTCTGCCATGTGCACTTTGAGAATAAAAAAATACTATTATTTGGAAGATTGTGTTATTTAATCATGCTTGTATCCTGCACACCTCACAGCACATTAGTAAGTATCCCATCCCACAAATCCTCAGTGGCTTTGCCTGAGGCTATCCCTTGGCAGAAGTAAGAAAACCACTTTGGAACTCATGGCTTGCCTTTCAGGAGCATGCCTGTTACAGCTGTTAAGTCTGGGAAATGTAAGTGGTGACTGGCTTGTTCCCATTACAGAGGGCTGAGGGCTACGGGAAAGAAAGCTAGCTAGCTGATAAGCCTGTGCAGACAATATCTGTGTGCTTTTTCAACTCAATCACTGCATGAAAGGTACCTCGCTTTTGAGTCACATTATAAAGCATGAAGGTGGCACTGGTGGTGAAGGAGGAGAAAAGGAATCATTATTGCTTTTCTGCATGATCCTTGGAGCTAAGGGAAATAATGGAACAGTTAATATTTTATTGTTTTGTAAACTCATCTGTGAGCTCCAGCAAAATCTAGCTACCTGCTTCTCAGGCGGAGCCACCCTGGCTCGGTCCCTACACTTGGTATCTTGGCAACCTGGCCCTGAATGTAGTCAAGAGGAGATGCTATTCCAGATGTGGAGGCTGACACCACCCACCACCCCACAAGCCTGGCTTGTCACCTCCCACGGAGATCTGAAATGCCTTAATTTCCTTGTGTCATCTTGCCTCTGAAGCCATGCCTTCATTACTGACCCTGACAAAGACAGGCTCTTTGAATCGAGTGGCATCAGTGGTAGATGTAAGCTGTGCAGCTGCCACCATGAAGGGCAGACACCACTGACAAGTGACGAGGTTGTAATGGAACATCTGTCTTGGAAAATGACACAGACCACCAGGGGTGTGTCAACTCAAAATGTACATTAGCAAAGAATCCTGCCTGTGTGAGCAGTCTGCTGAGGCAATTACGTTACAGATATTGGCTCCATGGGACAAAAATCATCAGCATAGAAGGGACTCAAATAGAGCTCAAGAAGCATGGTGTGAAATAGCCCCAAGGAACAGGCAGTCAGCCAAGAGAACATAAAGGAGCATGGTCCAAAATGAGATTTGTGTGCTTGTGGCTTTTACACAGAGGATTTCCCTAAAAAGAGGCAAAATATTTTATGTCAGATTCTGTGAAACACAATCAAAGTTAACAACTAGGCATATGCCTTTGCATTTAAAGTATTCGCATATTTCATTGTTTTCCTTAAGGGGGAAAAGTGTCATCTAATTATTTTCCCTTCCGCAATGGGGTGGGGGGGCAGAGAGATCAGTATAACAAGCCACTATTGTGACCTGCATTCCTGGCCCCAGCCACATCAGCTGACCATCAGTGTCTACTACACCTGTGCCACCAGCCATCCAGCTATACAAAAAGCCCAGAGCACAGGTCACATCTTTGTTTAACATGACGGAACAGTGTGCCTCTCACATCAGCTTTCATACACACCTCTGTCTGTTTACTCCTGTCCAAGCAACATGCTTCCTCTGTCTTGTCTATTGAAAGAAAGAAAGACAACACCAGAGAGGCTTCCTTTCAACAACTTCTAATTAGTTGGCTGAGGTTAAGGCCTGAGTGTAGCAATTTGAAGGGAAGCTTCCTTGAACTGGCTCCACTATTTCCTGCTTACCAAGGTCCACTGCTTTAAGAAGCTTATCAGTAAAGTTCCTGCTG
Organism: Lacerta agilis; assembly: GCF_009819535.1. NCBI lineage: Eukaryota > Metazoa > Chordata > Lepidosauria > Squamata > Lacertidae > Lacerta > Lacerta agilis. The sequence continues at coordinate 98,235,633 of NC_046315.1, read as the reverse complement.
GCAACAGCCTTGCCAATCAGTTGATGCTGTCCCTTCCATGTATCAGCGACTCAAGCTGACACTGTGAAAATAGCAAGAATATAAATAAAATGTAGATTGACTGTGCAGAATGAAGTTTCTAGTTTTGATGCAAACATGTAATTGCTTTATGTAAATATGAATCATTGTCTGTTGCTCCCCAGGAAAATATTCACGTTGGATCTTCCCTAGCTTATGATTTTGATACTCAGACTTTTTATAGGAAGTTGAGAGTGAGGGCTTATCCACACTTACTCTCACTGCTTTCCCCTGGAAAAACCACTCTTTGGTGCTCAACTGGAGCAAACAGAAATTCAAGTTTTCTCCAGATTGACATTTGCTCCGATTCAGCACTAAAGAGTGGGTTTTCCCTGGGAAAGGAGTGGAGCCATGGGGGAAACGCTTGGACCCATGCTTTCTAGGCACAGAACAAGCAGAAGTGCAGATTAGCCCTAACAGTACAAGTCCAAACTAAGATCTGCCAGGATGATAGAGTTTGCATTCAGAAGATTTTGGGGTTTGCCAGCCTAGCCAGGGCACAGCTGACACAAGTCCTGCAATTAATCTGCACTGGTCAGTTAAAATGTTTAAAATATGTTATAAAAATGTGACACCAGAAGGCACTCACTATAGAGCAGTGATCTGTCATCAATAGAAAATTGCACTGAGAGCTATATTACTTTTCTAAAAGTGTTTTTACAGATCATTGTAGATCGAGCTCTATACTCTGCCTCAGCCATGGCTCTGCCAGCTCAGCTGAGGCTCAGCCAGTGGAACTTAAGCCAGCAGAACATAAAGCAACATAAGTCCCCACATTTTGGCATGGGGAGGGATGGGGAAAGCAGAGACTTACACCTATGTCAAACCCTGCTCAGCTCAATCGTGTGATCTAGGGCACAATCCTCCAAAATCAGACCCATAGCCCTTACCAGCAACTCCAGAACAGAGTTTGGAATGGGAGTAAGTTATGCTGGCCAAAGTAATGCCAGTTACCAGGAGCTAGGATTCTCTTTTGACCTAAAGTGGTTACTTGGGGCCAAGAAATATAAGAACTAGACCTAAGTGTGCAGTAAATAAGTGGTGTAAATGCATGCTAGCATGAAGACTATCTGAGGAAGAGATAGTTCTTTAGCTAAAGGGCCTAGGAGGCTGTATCTGTGAGTTCCCAGGGTCAAGACGAAGCAACTTTCACTTTCCCCCACTAAGTCATTTTAGGGGGTCGCCTTTTGGACTTCTACAAGACAGGAGGGTCAAAATCCACCAATACCCATCAGATCTGCCTCAGACTCAAGAAAATACATGCACCACACCAACGAACCTTGGTAATGGGAACACTTCCTATTTATGGAAACTGGATCTAAGCCAGAGAAGGGAAGGCTGAATAAATGAGCATCATATTTCGACACACGGTGTGCCAATAGAAAAAGACCTTCTCTTTCCTTTGTTGTGATCTGATCTTTTAGGCAGGCTCTCTCTTTCTTTACAGAGAAGACAAAGCATATGAAATTAAGTGGGTAAGAGCGATCCAGCGATAGGATGACAATGCAAAGCCACTGAGTGCTCCGAGATGCAAATTCACAATCAGCTTGAACTTATTAAAATAACGCTGTTCTCTTGAGCATTTCAGTGATTTCTTTATATAAATAAATTCTTTTCATGAACTGATTGGATCAGTGCTCTCGCAAGATTATGATATCTTTAAAATGAGGAATGTCATTTGAAATTCCTTGCAACTTTTTCAATGAGACTATTAAAAAGAATAACATTTTAATAAAGGATTCATGAGAGAACAATGCTGTGAAGTTTTGCTTTTTTGCACCTCAAAACCGTGGACAAAATATATAGATTGGCTGGCCAATGTAGATTGGCTGGCCCTTTCTCCTCTTTATCTCCTCATTTCAGGAACTAGCAGCATTGACGATGGTTGATCCATCTTTCAACTACATGCCCAACCACTTGACCAATGAGATCTCCAAAAGCTGCTCCCAGTTACCCAAATTCTCTGAAGGTCAGCTTAACTCATTCAACCAATACCAAGGATGCCTAATTCTTTAAGTTGCTATGAATAACAATGATTTCAGCTCTGTATGGGGAAAAACAGAACAGAACAGTGGAATAGCTATTTAGGATTCATTTCCTAATCAGACAGCAGATTTGCAATGATCACAAGAATTTATTCTACTGCCTGTGCCTTTAAGTGTCTGATTAAGCCAAATGTGAGTGTAATGGACAATCATGTTTTAGATCTGCATGGATTTAGATCTGAGATTTTGACTGAAGAACCTTGATATTACACATAATGGGGAGACCATGGGAGGAGTGTATGATGGGTCACTCCCCATGCTACACCTGTCATCTTAGATGGAGTTGTGGTTCTGGCATGGGGATAACCAAACCATACAAACCCTTTGATACGCTTCTCTCCATTATATGTAGGGTGGAACATATAGGGGTGAGTTTCCAGAACTTTGCAGACAAAAATATTCTTGTTGCCACCTTGCAGTGACGTGTGCAGTCCATGGACGAGTGGGACTAACCTAGTCCCCTTAATGTTCCTGGCAGGACCTTTCCATGTACCTACTTAGCCAGTGTCTCCAGGCTCCATGTCTGTGTGTGCATGCACGTCTCTCTGTCTCTCTCTCTATCTGATTACCTCTGTAAAGGCTGCAAAATGGCATGACCCTGCAGAGCAATACACACGCATGAGCTGGAAGCAGCTGCTTGAAGCGGAACTGCAGCTCCTTCTCCTTCATTTTTTAAGGAAGAGCAGTCGAAAAGCCTGAAGTGCCCCTGGGGTGGGGGTGGGAGACAAGATCCCTGCAACCTTCATATCTCACTTCCTCCCTCCTCTCCTTCAGCCAGTGTGTGTGTATTTTGAAAGCATGGTGGATTTAATAAATTAACACCCCAGCCCCAATCTGCCAGAACCTGAAGGATCAGCAGCAACATGCAACAACCAACAACAACAATGGAGATGATGAAGAAAGTCTGTGTGGGGAATTGGGGGGGGGGAATCCACCCTTCCGCTTTTGCTTGTCTTTTTCAAAAACAAAAAACAAAGCCAAACTTTTCTTCTTTTGGCAAGCTGCTAGGAACTGGCAAAGACTGGCTGGGGAATGGACTTCCTTGGGAGGCTGTGGACTCTCCTTCATAGGAGGTTTTGGGACTGCTTGCAGGCAGTTGGACTAAATGACCCTTGGGGTCCCCAACTCTACATACAGCCCTAAGTGTTCCCCTATGAAGAATTTCACCGCACGCCACTGCCACTGCTGGATGGTGGGTTTGTTGCAAGGGGGAAACACTTGGAGGAGAATGTGAATGGCACCAGATTCTCTCATTTGCCAAACTGGATTGCTTGTTTGGCCAATCAAATGTGGAATTATTATTTGCTTATTTCAGGTGTGGAGAATATTTGGCCCTCCAGATGTTGCTGAACATCATCTCCCATCAGTCCCAGCAAGCTTGACCAATGGCCATGGATGGTTGGAGTTCAGCTACATCTCTACACCTGGTCTATCTGGTCTCCCTTTACCTCTTCAACCATCACTGGATATGAGTGGGCTTGTTAGGTGCAAGTCTTTTCATTGTTTGCTTTGTGTGTTTTGTCTGTTTGCTGCAGCTTTGGGCCTAAACACATAGAAGGGAATAGGGAGAAACAGAAAGAGAACTCAGGCACCCAGGCCATAACAACAATCTGATATAATCATATTTTGAACCTGAGGGCTGAGGGGGGCTCCCAGGTGGCATTAAAGCGGCTTGAGAGGAGGAGGATATAGGATAGGATCCTCCCCAGCCTGACCCTTCCAGAGAAGAGGAAGACAGTTCAGAATTACAATAGGGGGAAAGTTGGGAAATAATGGGAGAGGAGGAGCAGGCAGAGTCTGAGCAGCTGGTTGACATGTTATCACTTGAAAGCATTCCAGACCCACCATCTCCCAGAACCCGGTGAGCCTTAAATGTAGGAGAGCAAAGAGCTCGGAGACAGATGGCAACCATAAGGGTGGTGGTGGTGTTGATGAATGAGGAAGTGGGAGAAAAGGGGGGTGGAGATTTACTCGGGATAACGCCATTATTCCAAGAGGCTGCATTCTCAAGCCTCTCTGTAAATATTAAGTAAAAAGCAGATGATAAGGACTTTTTCCTTATCAGGCAACCTGCCATGGGGGTTGGTTCCTCTGCCGCCTGACATTTAGAAGGATAGGCCTACACTTTGAGAGAAAATACATTTAAATATGAATTTCCATGTAGATTTTGTTTAATGCAGTAATGGGACAAAACAGACTTATGAATGAACACATGCAAAATTGATATGGTCCAGAATCAGACTGATCCATCCTTACAAATGATTCTATAAACTTGGGGCCACTGCTGCAAGGCCCCTGCTTCTAGAAGTAGATGTTCTGGTCTCATACAGCGAGATCCTACAGAGAAACAGGAACTGATTTTTCAGCTGTGATAGTACATTGCAGCATTGAATAAGTGGCTCTGTAAGATGTGTCCCCAGCACTTGTCGCCTGGCCTGCTTAAGACAATTCTATCCAATTGTGTGGTCTTCCTTCCTTCCTTTACTCTCGTAGCCATACAGTTTTCTATGCTAGCTTTTTCCTCTGTGTGTTTAACAGTGGTTTAATTTTTTAACAGATGAGAAGAGGGAGGGAGGAATCTGGAGGATTATAATAGAATTGCAAGTGACACTCCTCTGCTATAATTTGTGGAGTGTGTGTCATTGACACAATGGGTTGTTAAAGCTCAGAGGCATTATGGTCTGTCATGTCATATCATACTTAGGAAGCTTTTAATATGTGGATTATGGACACATTAAACTGTACTCTCTCCTGCCTATTATGTCAATGGGATTTTGCATATTTAAATAATACTACAGTGTATAATCCACGCACTGTGCCATGCATGCACAATAGGGCTCAGCAATAGACAAAATTACTGTTTGCAAAGTAGGCAGACTTTCCTAAACTTGTAAGTTTGCAGCATCCATGTTTCTACATAATAGTACATCTATCAATAGCAGGGTGGCCCAACACACAGCCGAGGGCCGCATGTGGTCCTTGGGGCCAACATTTGACACACCCAGACCTCATGCCGCCTTCCCAAAGCTGGGAAAGGTCTAAGTAGGCTTTGGGAAAGAGGCGGGAGGACTCTAGGACCAAGCCAGAGCCCTCATGTCTGCTTCCCAAAGCCCAGCATCTTGCTTACCCAGGGCGCTGGGGTGGGGCATCACATTTTGTCGTTGTCCCCCGGTGCACAATAAGGCAGTGTGCAGCCTGGGGCTCTGTGTCAAAGTACTCTTGCGGCCCACTTGGTATGAAAAGTTGGACAGCCCCGCACTCTAGGATGCACTCCTGCTTGCTCCACACACCAACCCTGCTGCCATTCCACCCACATTAGTCCCAAGTACTAAGCTTGCTTTTCACTCTCCCCAGCCCTTTTCTTAAACAAAATATTACGCAAATGCATAGTCTATATATATATATAAATGTTACCATTGCGTGAGCGTCTGGCCGCACCTTGCTCGGTAACTGCTGGACCAAATCACATCAAATTTAGGACAAAGCATAACATGACCATGGGGGAAGGATATAGCATAATAAAATTTTTCAAAAAAACACCTGTCATGCCTAAAATATAGAATAAAGGCCAAAAAAATGGCACGCCTATTATAGCTCACCAGCAAAAGGCATGAAGACTCCAACAGCATCCAATAGAAAGGCGGATTGCCTGCTGACGTCATCAGACCTGGCCAGAGCAACAATGCCTTTGCCCTCACCTAAAATGGCCGCCGCAGCTTCGCATGTGCCGAGAAAAGGAAAAAAAAACCACGGAGCAGGAGGCATGCCTGAGAGGTCGCACTGAGTAAGACCAGCTATGAGGGGATTGTGTCGCTGGGGTGCGTGATTTTGGGACTGGGTAATTTTGAGACTGGGGTGGGGGAGAATGCTCTTTAAGGCTCCAGTGCCCTAACCTAAAATGGCCGCCGCAGATTCGCATGTAAAATGCATCTCTGGGTTATTTGTGGGGCATAGGAATTAGTTCATTCCCCCCCCCCCAACCAAAAAAATATAGTCCGGCCCACCACATGGTCTGAGGGAAAGTGGACCGGCCCACGGCTGAAAAAGGTTGCTGATGACGTCAGCAGGCAATCCGCCTTTCTATTGGATGCTGTTGGAGTCTTCATTCCTTTTGCTGGTGAGGTATAATAGGCGCGCCATTTTTTGGCCTTTATTCTATATTTTAGGCATGACAGGTGTGTTTTTTTGTTTTTTATTATGCTATATCCTTCCCCCATGGTCATGTTACGCTTTGTCCTAAATTTGATGTGATTTGGTCCAGCGGTTACGGAGCATGGTGCAGCCAGACGCGCACGCAATGGGAACATTTCTATATATGTAGATATCAAATCATTTTCCTTCTGACGCACCCTCTCAGCCTCCCCTTTGGGCACACACCCTGTGATGATGCATACCGTATATTTAAGATGAATAGAATCTTAAGAGAAGGTTAGGTTCAGTTGATTGATGCTTTACATATACAGGTATGGCTGTATGCTTCTTAATAAAGCATCTCTTCTAAACTACTGCATTGAATCTAGAACTTTATGTTGAAGACAAAACATGGTAGAAGGGATGAAAAAATATGTGCAGTTACTATGGAATATTTGAGGGCTCCACAACCTTGATCTCATGAGGCAGCCAAGGAATGGAAGAGGGAGTTGTTTGAGTACAGCAAGAAGGGAATTATACTCAAAGCAGGGCTGGGGAGAGATGGTTTTAAACAGCAGAAGTTTGAGTAAAGCAGGGATGGAGAAACTCTGAGGGGTTGTTTTTTAAAACAAATAAACCAGTTTTGACAAGGAGAAATGGGTACAACACAGAAGCTAATGCCAAAAAGAAAACACAACCTTTCCCAACTACTTTCTTGCTGTACTCAAACCCTTTTTTTAACTGCCACCCCCACTTCTGTTAGTATCATCTCCTGCTCATTCTACTCAAACATCTGCCGTTGTTTAAAATGGTCAGTTTTTTCCTCTCAGTTTTTCACCATCCTGCTTTATTCAAAGTTCTACTGTTGTTTAAAACTCCCATTTTCCTCTCAGTGACTCTCCACCCCTACTTTCCTCAGCTCCTGTTTTCCCTGATGTCCTATTGCTATGTCTAAACAATGATTTTCTTACATAAATACAATTTTACTTGTAACGCATTTTTTAAGGCTTTCCCAAGGCCCACCTATGCCATGTCTGATTGAATTATCAACTAAGAGGTTTACTTCTTTGGTCATGCTGGGTCTGTCTGAGGTTTCTTTATATTGGTATACACTCGCATCTTCAGCAGCCTGATTTAAATGGTGGTAGCTGAGATTTTTATGGATTTTGGTGCCCCACTATAGGCCCCAAAAGATTGGTCAGACAGTCAAAAGAACAAATTTATTTTTTTCCAGTTTGCCACACCGGCACTCTCTCTTTCGTTATTATCTTTGCAGTCTTCCAACAAGCATGTGCACTTACATAGCTCTGATATTTATTTATTTATTTATTTATTTATTTATTTATTTGATTTATTATTTTGGTCCAGATGATTTTTGTTGAAAAATGTTTGCTGCATTTGGTGATCATGTGGCTCATAGAAAATATTTCTGTAAATGCATTAGTGGTAAAAACTAGGCAACTAGCGTCTACTGTGCACAGCTTCTTTTTTAAAAAAGGTTTATGTATAAAAAGAGACATTTATGTGGCAGCTATTTAAAGCAACAAGAAGAGATCCATAGTAACTGATTGGGTGGGTGGAGGAGCTACACTACTGACAGCATTGGCCAACTGCACCGTCTGCCACCCCCTTCCATTTACTGCTGTGAGTGGCTGCTTATGGCTCTCTAATGGCAAGCCCAGCACTGTGCACAGCTCTAAACTTCATTAGCTAGTCATGATGGAGTGCCCTTATAATTTTTCCTCACTCTGTTATTTGTTGTCATGGTGTCCTATCCGAGCGACTGACTTTTTGTTGTTGTTGTTGTTGTTATTTTGGTAAGCATACTTCATTTTATAGTAGGAAATTACAGTAAGGAGCCAAATTGTTCAGGCTTCAAGAGAAAATTGCTCCTGGGAAGGAAAATAAGGAAACCATACCTTCTGCCCTGTTATAGGATTCCAGCAGTTAATGAGTATGTGAAGTATCAAATTAAAAAGTGCTAGCAGTTTATCATAGCTGAGCAGTCACTGAATGAGTAACAGGCTTCCCTTTCACTGAGCAGTAAGGACATGACCTGAGGCTGATAAACACTGGTCATCCGAGCCAACATCTGATTTAGGACTGGCATAGCCCATCAGCTAAAGCAATCTTCTCCGTTTGTTGCTTTAATCAATAATGTTTTAGAGACCATGGCCGATTGGGAGGGTCTATAGTTCTGTAGTTGCAGAATACATGTTTTGCATGTATAAAAAGGCCCAGCTTCAGTGTCCAGTTGAAGGAAATCAGAGAGCAGGGCTGGGAAAGACCTTTGCCTGCCAGTCACTTTAGAGCAATGGACTGACAGTCAGAAGAGAAAGCACAAGCAAGACAAACCAGTGCTCTGACTCAGAATAGAACGCAAACACAACAAACGTAACCAGCTGCGTTGTAACACAAATAAAGTCTGTTTTTTACTGTATCATATTAACATATCAACAAAGACGAGACATAAAATTCAACTGAAGGACCAGAAGACCCAGTGGATCAGCTGTCTCTCCAATCAGCTCTTGAAAGAAATTCAAACATATACTAAAGTCTATTCCACATGCGTTTGTTTATGTAGTCCAATTGTAATTCCACAAAACAGAAGTATGTATCTTGTACGTAGCCAAAGGTTTGTTGTTGCGTTGCCTGACTCAGAATAGAGCAACACTATATATCTGACAGAGAACAAAACTGTGGTAGTGCATTATACCACCAGGGCTGCCATTTGGACGGTAGAGAGAAGCATTCCCCCCTCCCCCATACATTGGCTTATCTGTGAACATGAGCATCACTAGACCTTTGCAGGCTTTCGTATATCAGCACAAGTGAACATGGTGATGGTGCAATTTGCGTTTATACCTACTGCCACTTTGAATACCCTGAACCAAAAAGCAAACAAGCTTCTCTGCTAATAGATGTTTAGCACATAAAGCATAAAAGTTCGTGCTTTGCCATTTTTTCTGTTTTGCTCATTTTATATTTGTAATGAGTTTTCAATGCAGGGTAGTATTAAAAAATAGTACAGAATCATATACCTGTAGAGTTGGCAGAGTCATCTAGTCCAGCTGCCTGCAATGGTATATCCCTCTTGCAGTCCATTCTAGCACTCCACCATCTCATTCTGCTGCATGTAGGCCAGGACTGATACAGTATACCAGACTGGCTTTACAATGCTCTGTGTCTTTCTCCCTTTCTCTCACAGACACAAATATTGGTGTGAGGAGTCAGGCACAATCTAGAAGGAGAGCCCACTTAGGTGTTCCAAAGAAGCTAACACCACTTTGGCCAATGTGAATACATATTTAGTAGTAGTAGTATATCAGTGTACAAAAAGCACAGCCCCCACACCAATTTATTAAATTTACAAGAAAGGAAATTCCAACTAAACATCAGGAAGAACTTTCTGACAGCTGTCAGTGAAACAGTCTCCCTTGGGAGGGTGGTGGACTCTCCTTCCTTGGGAGTGTTTTAAGCAGAAGTTGGATGGCCATCGTTGCTGAATGGTTTATTTGAGATTCCTGCATTGCAGGGGTGGACTAGATGACCCTTGGGGTAACCTCCAATGCTACAATTCTATTATTCTATCCTTGGCATCTCCAGCTGCAAACAATTTCAGACAGAAGCACTAGAAAAGATCCTTCTGTGTCTTGTGACCATGGAGAACTGCTGCCAACCAGAGTAGTCAAAGCTGGAGTTGATGGACCTCTCGTCTGCCTCAGTATATGACAGCTTCATATGTAAAGAAATTGCAAAAATGAATACATTCCAGAGGCAGCTGGGTATTGTTAGGATTTTAGCATCACCTCTGCTGCTAAAGCACGCAGCATAATATGTCTGTTGTAATTCTCTTCCTGACTAAGTTCAGTGTGAGAAAGGAAGTCTGTGTTTTATCTCTTCCTACCATGTGATGTTATTGTATTGTTTTTCTTTCGCTTCTGGTTCTCGATGGAGTAAGAAGCAAGATGCCTAGCTCTGTCCTGTTGGAGTTTTGGGAGCAGAGAAACAGAGAATGTACCTTGTAAATAGCCTTTAATAAAGTGGCTTTAGATCTACTTTTGGCTTATTCTTTCCTCCTGCGACATGCAGGGATTGGGCGTGCTTTTCTTCTCAGCGGAGAGGAGTTGCATATTTCTGGCCTCTGGACTGTTCGGCTTCGGCAGCCAGGGAGTGGCCACAAAGAAGCGCCTGGAGTCTGGGGCAGTTTGGCGTTTGCCCCGACTGCATTCCTAACAGGTATTCCATTGAGCCTGACTCCATCCAAGTGTTCAAGCATGAAACATGAAATGAATTGTTTAGCTCATGTCGCTGACTCGGCAACAATCCTGCTGGAGATCAATGAGGCTTCAATGAGACTTCTTCAGTGTAAGAAGCTTGAGAACCATAGCCTTAGTCATGATGCAGCACTTAGCTACACCCAGGGGCGTAGCTAGGTAAATTGGTACCCGGGGGCAAAAAATTTTTCCCCCCCCCAAGGCATGGGAAGGTCAGGTGGTACCCGGTGCGGAAAATTTCTTGTCAACCCCCCCATTGACCCCCCCCCCCGCAAAAATGGTTTTACGTTATTTCATATTTTCTTACAAAGGAATAATAACAAGTAGTAATAATAATAAAAAACTTTTATTTATATCCCACCCTTCCCGGCCAAAGTCGGGCTCAGGGTGGCTAACACCAGATACATAACATTGGTATAAAATCAAACAATAATTAAATTACCTCCTAAAAACCTCTCAAAGTCTAATTAGATGGCTTTCCACAGGGTTAGGGTTGGGAACAGTAAGTGTTCTCTGAACTGAAATTTCAGCCTTCATGACATAGGAAAACAGCCAAGTGAATAGCTACTTTGGTGGAGGAGGGTCAAGATATTAACCGATATGCATGAAATTTCATATATAGCTATATAATCCCTAGTATAGTAAGATAAGACCTTCGGAGCAGGCATTTAAAAAAAAATTAATTTGTCACCCCCTCCATTATGGAACACGGGGCGGACCGCCCCCCTCGCCCCCCCTTGCTACGCCCCTGGCTACACCATCTCTGTATTCATAGTGTACATGTTTAATTCTATCAAAACACTTTGGCAGTTTGTGCCCTCTGTTCAATCTGACAGCACTTAAGCGATGACCTCCTGTTTTGTTGCATCTCAGCTGTTCCTATAACATCTTGTAGAATTCTTAGCTCTCTTAGACCCACCAAGCCCTAAATAGCTGCAACCCTATGCTATCTTTTCTTACATCCTATCACAGTCTTCCATGTCAAAACATAGGTATCCTCTTGAACTGTAGCATTAGTCTAGTGTACTTTTGTAAAGGGGACACTGAGTAAATCTGGGTGTCCCCCCCCCCCCCCCGGTGCTGCTCAGCATTTATGGAATACTTGTCTACTGGAGATTGGGTAAGCAATATATTGTATCTTCACAAACAGGGCTACTTTGTATGTTGTTCCAATGTAATAGGTGGCCCATAGTCCTCTCTGATATGGTTCTTGGCCTTGAGACTTCACTTACTTAAAAAAAAAAAAAACCACCAACTTAGATAGCTTTTTCCATTCTTTTATTTTTTTTCATCTTCCTGTTTCTTTTTCCTACCTTCCTTTGGTTTGTTCTTGCTTCTGGAGTTGTGTTGTGTTGTGTGTGTGTTAATGTCCTCTGGGTCAATGAGGGGATTGTATGCACACGGCTGGTTGGCGAAGGACCCTGTTTGAGAGGCAGGGAAGGGAAAATCTCCCAGGTGAGAACAGGGAGGGTCACCTTCTGTGAGAGATAAGGATTAAGATATGCCTTTGCATTTCTCTCTTTCTCTTGTTTTTGTTTTATTTTAAATTAGTTTGTTTTTTATTGTATTGTACTATGAAAAAAACCTTAATAAAATTTTATTTAAAGAAAGAAGAAAGAAATTATGCCTAGAAAGAGAAAATGTGCAAAAATTGTTGCATAGACAATCTAATTTGTAACTCTATACAAGTTGCAAGATTTGGCTTTCCTGGGTGCAGAATTTGTGTTGAGTTTCCTGAATAAAGCAACAGGTTTTGAAACAGTTATTGAGGATCCCTGGAAACAAGCAGTGTCTAGTTGTACTTGAACAAAAAGCAATGCAGTCTCGTGGAAGGAACAGTATGCAAACAGGCAAGTTAACCATTCAGAAAATCCTACCCTTGAAAAATACCGTGTATCTAATGTTGTGGATTAAGTCCTGCAATTTGGAAATAAGCAATGCTGAAATACTGTACAAGGTTTCGCTCATCTCTACCCTAAGCCCTCTTTTTATTCCTGCCCTCCCCCCCACCTCTTTTTCTACTTCTCTCTCTTTTTCAACACAAAATCTCAGGCAGACATTCAACAGATGCAGCTTCTGTCAGCACAGACGTGATAGTTGGCAGCTGTATGTAGATGCTATTCAGCAGCTGTTATGGGTGCATCATATAGAATGTCCCTTTCTGCTGTAATTTTAGCACAGCATTTTTCCTCTCTCAATTTTCTAGCATTTTGTATCTTTCCCCATATTCAATATGAATGCCATTCACGTGGCAGATTGTTTTCATTCATCTTTAACAAGAACTCATTTATCATTTGGAGGAGTTCTACCATAGAATATCCTGATTAATTGCCTTTGTGCACTTCTGGCAGGGTAGAAATTTACAAATATAGTTGTATTCTATGGGCTGCTCACAAAATCCACTGAATAAACAGAGTGGTATTCAATGTTATACTCATAGTAGACCCATTGAAATCAAGGGACATAAGTAACTCAAGTCCCACTATTTCAGTGAGTCTACTCTGCCCTGAGACTTAAGAGTGGCAGAATTAGTGTTTGGATGCTATGGTAATTGCTGGTGTCAATGTATCCATAAAAAATGATCAGTTATGGGCACAATCCAGATACAGTTAAGCATCTGCTGGTTTTAACAGCAAGAATTAAGCATATGTTTAAATATTTCCTATTGAAATAAATGAGTTTTTTGCTCTATATTTATATACATCAAAGCAACACTGCTGAGGCCCTTTTTCCCCTTCTGAGGAAACTGATAGATCACAACAGTGAAACGAGATTTTTAGCAGGCAACTCGTCAGGTTGTTTTGGTAGTTAATTTTGGTATTCGGAGTCATTTGTTAAATTATTATTTTTCTTTGGATTAGTTCACATTTTTTTTTTAGTGTTTTTGAGCTATTCTACTTTGTTATTTAAGTATTACTATATATATACATACGCTCATCTCGTTACAGGGATCTTTCACGTTGTTGATTTTTTCTTTGCATTTGGATATTCCCGTGACTGTCTTTTTTTTTTTTTTTGCCTACTTCAGTTCTATGCATGCACAAGATGCCAATGTACATCGACATCAGTACACTTGGTAGACTGTGCACTAACTTTGCACACTCCGAAACACAGTGTACAAAGAAGCTTGGCTTTCAGTTCTTGGATTCCCTCTGGCTATTAATTCTTCATTTAGCAGACCACACAATCCACTAAGAAAAACACTGATAAAATCCAGTAAAGGTATGCTTAACAAGGTATCTAGGTTGAGGTGAAACTACTAAGAAATTTGATTGTTTACGTAGCATCCTACCCTTGTGCCATTCCTTTAAAAAAATATTTTTATTAAATTTCCAACAAAAATAAAAAACAACCACAAACAAAGAAAATTATACACAACATCAACATTAAAGCCATAAAATGGGATTCTCTGAATCCCGTGGCTCCCCCCTCCCCGTTCCTTAAATTCCCTTTTCAACTGCATGTCATTTCTACCTCAAATTTCCTATATTAATTCTAAAATTATAAGTGTTCTTGTATTTTGCTGTTATTCCATCTGGTCCTGGTGATTTCCCTATCTTTGCTTGGTTAATTGCATCCGAAACATCAGAGATACTTATTAGTGCATTTAATATAGCTAATTTTCCATCTGGAATTGATTTTGTCTTATGTATTTTTCAATTTCAACTCCCCCCCCCCCGAACCTGCTCAATATAGATCTTTAAAATATTTTACAAAATGTTTTCTAATGTCTCTCAGAATGTCAATTATCTTCCCTTCTACATTAAGTTTATTTATTGAATTTTTGGTCTGTTTTTTATTTAGTTGCCATGCTAACAACTTTCCTGATTTATTGGCATATTCAAAGTTCTTCTGTTTCATTCTTTTTATTTTCCACTCCACTTCTGCATTTATTATCATCAAATATTGTGTTTGCAACATTTTTATTGCTTGCTTTGTTGTTTCTTTTCCTGGTTTGCTAACTATTTTCCTTCGTAATCAATTCTTCTTTCCTTCCCTAATCTTTTTCTGGTATGCATTTTATTGTATGGAAAACCCTCTCATAACCACCTTACTGACACCCCATACTATACTGAGATATGTTTCTTGGTTAAGATTTAATTCAAAGTAATCTTCCAACTTTTTTTCTGCTTTTTGCTGTATATTCTGATTATCTAACAATTCCTCATTCAATCTCCATCTAAATGTAGTGCTCCTTTCCCCTTTTAATTCCAGGATTATTGAGTGTTCTTGATAATATTTCTATTATTTTAACCATTCATGTTGAAAAAAGTTATGGGTAATTTCCCTTCCTTAGTTTCAGTTTACCTTATTGTCATGTCCATTTCCAGGGAGACTATCCCAATCCCATTCATATTTCCCATTAAATTAATCTTCTGGTCCATATATTCTAAAAAGTTATTCTCTAAATTTTTTATAAAATTCTGACTTTTTTCATTTGGGGCATAAATTCCAATTATTATAATCTTCTCACGTTGTATTGTTATTTGTACCGCTATCACACTCCCTTGTTCATCTTTGAATAACTGTTTTGGGTCTAACTTTGGTTTGATGTATAAAACCACTCCTCGTTTCTTGGTTTTGTCTGATTTGATTGTTTATGGAATTCCATTCCAATTATTTTGCTTCTTAAACTCTTCTATGTCTCTGAGCCACATGAGTTTCTTGTAAACAAACTATGTCTAAATTTTGTTTTAATATTACGTGTTCAATTTTATTCCTTTTTACTTTACTATCTTCAAATCAGCCATTTTGATTGTCACTTATTAATGCCTTGTTTTCCCTTTTCTTTCTTCTTCTTCTTGATTATCTATACCAGGGGTGGCCAACTTACAAGAGACTGCGATCTACTCACAGAGTTAAAAATTGGCAGTGATCTACCCTCTTTTGGAGGGTTCAGGTCAAAGTTGTTGAGCTTTTCTTTAGGAAGGAAATCCCTGTTTTGGTGGTTCAGGTCATTTTAGGGGTGCAGGGCAAAGACGTTGAGGTTTTTTTTAGGGGAGCCAAAGTTTTTTTGCTTCTTTGGGGGGAGCCACTGATCTACCGGTGATCTACCACAGACGTCCAGTGATCTACCGGTAGATCATGATCTACCTGTTGGACATGCCTGAATAGGTTTTGCTTCCAGAAATCAGTGGATAGGATTGCTACCTTAGATGGCCTGCGCATGTCAATCTCTTTGGGAATCTGAGATTCACTCTGTTGGTGCCTAGTTTCATCATCCCATGGATGTTATCTGATATATTTTGGGGTAGGAATGTGGAATTTACAGCCTGCCGGCCAATCTTGACCCATCAGGGGGTCCAGTGCTAGATCAGCAGAAGCTGGGACAGAGCAATGGGAGCTCACCCCATCGCACAGATTCACACCTTGCACTGAGAAAAGTGCTACTGAGAAAAATCTTGCAATCATAATGACATCATCGAAGCTGTCATATATAAAGATCAGGATCCCCCCTTATGACATCACTGAACCCTCCCCCAGCTGATGGGTTGATTATATTGCCTGCATTCAAATCTCTCCAGTGCTCAGGCTGAAAGCTTGGTCATGATGGAAAGATTTATTTGAATCTTGTTTTAGACAACGTGTATTTGCTACGGTTATTTGCTACGGTTCCTACACAGGGAACATCAATTAGCAGAAGACATTTCTTGCTGAAAATTTCACAGAATGTTTTCTCAAGGTCCTTGTCAGGTTTTTCTCCTTTGGACAGTCTTGCTGTTTCAAGATGTTACTGGCTTTTGTGAACGACCAGATTGGGCAAGAGTTGGTTGGGAAATGACTCCACAGGATCTGGAACTACTGGTGACTCAAGAGGAATCTAACTGTTTTCCTGATTTGAAGTTTCAAGCATGCCATTGCTTTACTGGCTTGGGACTCTCCAAAGAGTCTCTAGAAGTTCTGTATGCAGGTTGTAAGGTAGCATTCCTCATAGTGAGTGGTTTAGTTGTCCACTACCTGTTCATCAAACTGGAACAGAAACTGAGACTGGCGAAACCCACAACGGTAAGATATTCTCAATTAGAACATTGTCTGGCTCTCTAGCTTTAATTTAACTCAGATTCTAATTTAATAGAAAATATATATGTAACAAAACAAACCATGGGTCTTAATGCTGATCCCCTCCTCCTTCCCAGTCAGAAGTACTTTCTAAGTAACACATGTCAGGACAAGGTGAGCACAGCCACACTATAAATGCACTCCTTTTATTTAACATCAATTTCCTCTACAGAATCCTGGGAGTTGTAGTTGGAGCTGACAATTCTGTTAGAGATCCTTAGTACTCACAGAACTAGTGTGATTTCACTAATTCTTTGCAAGGACAAAACCATGTATAGTCTAGTGTGTAGATATGCCCAATGTGTGCTTTGTACACAAAAAACTAAATTATGAACAACTGAACCACCTGGGACTCTAACTACAGTGAGCTGGCTAAATATGTGCTAAACATATACTTTTACCTACTTATACCTACCTATATTTCAAAGAATCAAGTGGTCTTGCCATCTAATAAGCTCAGCTTTCACAGAATAGCAGATAGAGGACCAATGAGCATACTACCATAAAGCCAAAGGGAAGGAGGAGCAGGTGTTGTTTTTTATGCCACAGGGTCAAATCCAGGACAGCAATCTAAGACCAGGAGTACTGGGATTTCAGACATCAAATTCCTCTTAAAAGGCATAACAGCAGGGTCAGTGAAAGAGATGGCAACACTATTTAACTTGTAAATTGCTTTTGATGCAAAGTATTACTCCCCGTTTTTTCCATTTTTCTCAGCCCTGTAGGAAAACTGTCCAGGCACCTGCATTTCCAGTTGCTACCCAAGTGAATGGGGAATACACCAACAACGTGGACAAGATGGTCTACACGCTGGTGGTCAACACTTCCAAGATGACCAAATACATGAAGCGTGTTGCTCACGGTTACGAGAAAGAAGTCAAAAAGAGAAGAGCAGATGAATTTAATGAAAATGTAGAGTTTATGAATTCATATATAATAATAGTAGAATAAAAGTAGAACTTTAGGAATTTAATTTATATCTTAACTTTTATTTCTTTTTTTTCCTTTTTAAATATTTCAATTAAAGATTTTCAAAATTAGTACAATGTCTCTCTCAAGTTTTTCCATGTAACATTTTTACAAGTCAGTGTTGGTGAGACATTAGAAAAGAAAGGGGGGAAGGGGGGAAGAAGTGGGTGGGACGGGGAGGTAGGTGGGGCGGGGTGACTGTGTTTCTTTTTTATTTGATGTGAGTAGGGTTTGGTGTCAGCATTGTTTATGTAGGTTCTCTGTTGTTTGCTTGTGCTCGTTTGGCGGTGAGAGAGGTCGGAGCTGGCTTGGGATGTGGTTGTTCGTCTGTGGTTGGCTGTGGTGACCCTTGGTTTCCTGTGTGAGTGGGGTTGGTGGGTATTTTGGGTCAGGTTAGCCATATTGATTTGTATGCTGTCGGTAGATTTTTGTCATTGTCTTGTTGGGCTGTGTATGTGATGAAGGGGAACCATACCGGGGTGAAGGAGTCTTCTTCAGTTTGTCCCCATGTCAGTTTCAGTTTACTGGTTAGTTTTTCTAGTAGGGCTGTTTCCCATACTGCTTGGTACCATTGGTCCATGTTTACTCCTGACAGGTCTTTCCAGTGTCTGGTTATGATGTTTCTGGATGCTGAGAGTAGATGGATTATGAGTTCTTTGTGTTGTAAGTGGGCATTATTGTCTTGGAAGATGTTTAGTATTTTTTTTAACAAAAATTTATTGGTTTTCCACAACAAACATAAACAAATATACCACATCATAAAGAAAAACAAAACAAATACAAAAACAAAAGCAAAACAGAAATAAAAGAAAGAAAATACATACCTACATACATACGTAATACCTACACCGGAACACACCAATACTTCTTTAATTTAATTTTAATCTTATTTCAATCTAGTCAAGGGGACTCCCCCCATTCTCTCCTCTGCTTTCAATTCCAATCTACTTTAGTAACTTTCTATCTGTCTTAATTCCCTCACTTAAATTCATAATTTCCATAAAATCTTATTTCATTTAACATCAAAATAACAAAATTTTACTTCTTAATACAAAACTTTTTACTTCATAATACAAAACTTAACTTCTTATAATCTTATCTATCTCTTATTCAACATCAAAATATCAAAATACCAAAATAGTTTCAAAATACAACTTCTTAATACAAATCTTAACTTCTTGTGACCTTATCTATCTCTTATTACACTAAAACTGCTGCTGGTATTTCTAAATTACATCTTATATAATATAAAATTATCCTTCTTTAAAAACAGTCCAGGCATCTCTTCTCTATACCAAATTCCTTTTTAACACTCTGACTTCGGGGTACCATGGGAAGCCTTCCTAATTACACATCTCGAATCTTTCACCCCACCCCTCTTCTGACCATTTTTCCTCCCCACCTCGGGATCCCCCACCAGGCCTCTCTCCATCCCTTTCCAAAACCATTGACCAGAATGTCCTCTTTTTCCTTAAATCTAAAGACCAAAACCTTGTCCAGAAACATCCTTGCCAAGCTCTTCAGGAAATATAATACGTCACCATCCAGCATCTCCATTTCGAACTTCCAATCAACTTTTAATTGTAATTCCCAAGATTGTTCCTTCATTTCTGGGCTCCCACCCCAGAAACCGGATATAATATATCTAAATTCAACCCAGGCCCATCTTAGAGGGATCGGCTGCCCTGGCGCAGCGATCCCTCGGCACCCCCAGCCTGCCGCCTCTCCGCCCGCCTCCCTCCCGCGCTGGCCGCCCTTCGGGAGGGGGGGTGGGCGAACGGGGGATGAGGGGCGTGGCGTTGGAGCGGGCGCTCGCACGCCGGCGGGTGGAGGATGAGGGGCGGGCGGGCGGGCGCTCGCGCACCGGCGGGCGGGCGGGCAGGCCGGCTGCAAGCCGGCCGCCCTCGCCTCCCAGAGCCCCAGCTGGAGTGCTGGAAGGTCGCGCAAAGCCCCGCGCCGCTCCAGCTGGGGCTCCGGCAGGCGAGGGCGGCCGGCTTGCAGCCCGCCCGCCCGCCCGCTGACGCGCGAGTGCCCACCTGCCCGTGGGGGCGGGGGCGGGTTGGGGAGGGGGAGCCCGGTATGCCGGCGGGCTCGCGGGGGCGCCCCTGGGGTGCCCAGCGCCCTGGTGCGCCGCGCCACCGGCCTCTATGGATGAGACGGCTCTGATTCAACCGTAGGCTTCTCACACCAGCCAGGTTTTTCTTCTTCTTGGAGTTGCGTAGTCGCAGTGTCTTGTTCTTCCAAAATTTCCTCAAGTTCTTTAGCAAGGTTCTCCTCGGGTTCATTAGCAAAGTTCTCCAAAGTCTTAATTCCAAAAAGATGCTCTACACGCTGGTGGTCAACACTTCCAAGATGACCAAATACATGAAGCGTGTTGCTCACGGTTACGAGAAAGAAGTTAAAGATCACAAATTAAGCAAAAAGATCAAAGCAGATGAATTTGATGAAAAGACAGAATTTATGAATTCATATATAATAATAGTATAATAAAAGTAGAACTTTAGGAATTCTTTTAATTTATATAACTTTTATCTCTAATCTCATTTTAAAAATAAATTAGCCAAAATTTAAAGGCTATATCTGATATGCTGTGATTCTTCCTTATTAAGCTACTTCAGTTTTGCACAATTAGGATAAGCAATACTACATTTGCCTGTCACTTTTCACTCGTAACAATGTTAATGTTTAACGCTAGCAATTAGGGGAGAGGGGGGTACATTTCAACATGGGGCACCTTTCAACAACTGGAATATCTGGCTTCTAATACTGCACAATGATTGGCCAATACGTCAGCAAATAAGCTTTTAGTATGAGTAACTGCTGACATTTAGTTTTCAGCCATTTCTTTTTACAACTGTTGTGTTACTCAGTGGATCAAGTTCTAACACCCCAAAAGTGAAAAAGAAACTTTGATTTTGAAACAGTTAATCAACCAGTAATCTTTTAATTAAGTAAGTTATATTTATTCACCTAATAGTTTATTTAATTATGCTTCTAAATACACTATCAATAAGTCACAAGTATTTTTCTAAAATGGTTTACAATACTTTAACCAAAATGGCTGCACCAGGGGCAGATTTCAACAGAGCTTAGGGGGGTACATTTCAACAGTGTTGAAAGGTGCCCCTTACCATTTTTCAGTTAAGTAATTATGAAAATTGACTTGTAATTTTTTAGATCAACACCTAGCTTGGATTAAAAAGTTTCAGGATAATTGTAGGCTACAGTTCATGGCTACATGAAGCATGATAAGCCTAGGCCTATAACAGTCTATAGTAGGACTATTAGGCCTAATCAGGGTTGTTACATTTAAAACACTCAACTTCGTTTTGTTAGGCCTACTGTTGCTTTAAATAGAATTTATAAACAACTCATTAGAAGCACCAATAAAATCTTTTTTCCTCTTAAAATTTTAATAATCACTTAAAATATTCAAGACAATTTATTATTTGTTTTTGAATTTAAAAAAGTATAAATTTAGGAGATTTAAAAAGTTTAAGATGTTACTTTTCATACAGTTTAAGACATGTATTTTAATATTAAGATCCTAATAATTAAAATGCTTAGCCCCATTATTTTGGCTCTTTCAGATTATGTCAGGGAATTGTCCCCGCTGCAGCGCAATGTGGTGGAAGGGCTCTCCGGATGCTACAGAGAGCCCCAGTCCCACCTTGCCAGCAGCTCCTCCTCTGGTAGCGAGAGGAGCGGCGAGACGTCCAGCGAGGAGGGGGAGAGTTCACAGGGGAAAGGGAGTAGAGGCTCTGGGGATGCAAGAGAGTCCCAGCACTCCCACAGTCATGAGGGCAATACAGGGGGAACGCAATTTCCGTCGCCCCACAGACGTCGTGGGGTGAAAAGAAAGGATGGAAGGCGAGGTTTTTGTATTCCAAAACTCTCTTGTTGGGGTCAGAACCGGAAGGGGCCATTCCCATATTCTGACACCGCTTGATACAGACATGAACTTTTTAGCTCTGCACTGTACATAGTTTGCACAATAAAATCTTTAAAGGAAACAGCGGAGTTCTGGCTGCTTACTCATGAGCAACTAACTGAGAACCTTACGGCAATCCGGGAATCACTGCAGTTACATAATAATAATAACTATATTATTTTGTGAATGAAGTTTATTTTGGTAAAATGTATGAAATTAGTAGATTTTTTCTATTGTTGAAATGTACCCCACCTCCCGTTGATAACTGCCCCCCCGGGAGGGGCAGATTTCAACAAAGTACATGCTTCATTAAAAATGTAAAATTTGGTGTTTTGCCTTTGTCTAGAAACTACGGCAAAAATTGAGAGGATACCTCAAGTATGAATTTAGTTAATGGTACTTAGAACTTTAGTTTTTAAAGCAGTATTACTTCACAAATAATTCTTAAGTAAAAATTGTTGAAAGGTGCCCCCCTCTCCCCTAAATACCAGCCCACCTCAATAGATTTCATAGCTAGCCTTACCACTAAGGTAGCATTTCTATGGCAGCAGCAAACAAAAAGGATTTCCCTTCCATTGCTATCCTGATACACCCTCTGCTCAGGAACGATCGGCAAAAAGGGTCATAATGCATGAAACCTAAAAAGCAGGCAAACAGGCAGGTGACTCCAAGGAAAGTAGAGGGTGGACAAGAGTCGCAACGGCAGAGGCTCAAGGTTACGTGAGCTTGAACTCACCTGACAGAACAGGGTAAGACATATGGGCATGAATATATCCCTCAGCAACCAAGCAGAACCTGGTCTGGTATATTTGGTTTCCTCTTCAACGTCTCTCCCTTTCCTTGGAACAGCTGTGCCTGCCCCCCATTGCATGGTCAGTCAGCAAGAACACTTTTTGCAGCCCTCGTTGAGGAACATCTCTTCCCTTTAGTCACTGAGGCAGCCATGCGCACTCCCTACAGAAATGAAATAGAAGAGTACTCATCCCTGCAGTGTGTATATGCCTTCCCAATCCACACAAACTCTTCCGGGCCAACTTCCAAGAGACTGCGATCTACTCACAGAGTTAAAAATTGGCAGTGATCTACCCTCTTTTGGAGGGTTCAGGTCAAAGTTGTTGAGCTTTTTTTTAGGAAGGAAAACCCTGTTTTTTAGGGGTTCACGTAAAAGTTGTTGAGCTTCTTTAGGGAGGAGGAAAGCAACATTGAGATTTTTTTTAGGAAGGAAAGCCCTGTTTTGATGGTTCAGGTCATTTTAGGGGTGCAGGGCAAAGATGTTGAGGTTTTTTTAGGGGAGCCAAAGTTTTTTTGCTTCTTTGGGGGGAGCCACTGATCTACCGGTGATCTACCACAGACATCCAGTGATCTACCGGTAGATCACGATCTACCTGTTGGACATGCCTGATCTATACTATCATCAGGTATCTCATGCCATTCCTTATGTTATCGCTGATCGGTTATGATCACCCAGAAGACTAATCCAGGAAGGAAGAAGATATAGTAGCCACTGTAGTACTAGCTAGGAAAAACATTGCTACTGAAAAGGACTAATGAAAAGCAAAAATATTCACATTTTTAATACAAACTCACACACACACACACACACACACACACACACACACACACACATATATTTCTACCTCAGCAAAATTGCTACTTTTGAGCCCTGACAATACATTCATTCATTTAAACAAACTATTTCTTACCTGCTTTTCATTACCAGAGCAACACTGTAAAATCAGGAACACTGTAAAATCTATATATATAAAAATGTTCCCATTGCGTGCGCGTCCGGCCGCACCTTGCTCCGGACAAAGCGTTACATGACCATGGGGGAAGGATATAACATAATAAAAATTCAAAAAACACACACCTGTCATGCCTAAAATATAGAATAAAGGCCAAAAAATGGCGCGCCTATTATACCTCATCAGCAAAACGAATGAAGACTCCAACAGCATCCAATAGAAAGGCGGATTGCCTGTTGACGTCATCAGACCTGGCCAGAGCAACAATGCCTTTGCCCTCACCTAAAATGGCCGCCGCAGCTTTGTATGTGCCAAGGAAAAAAAACACGGAGCAGGAGGCATGCCTGAGAGGTCGCACTGAGTAAGTAAGACCAGCTCTGAGGGGATTGTGTCGCTGGGGTGTGTGATTTTGGGACTGGGTAATTTTGGGACTGGGGTAGGGGAGAATGCTCTTTAAGGCTCCAGTGCCCTCACCTAAAATGGCCGCCACAGCTTCGCATGTAAAATGCATCTCTGAATTATTTGTGGGGCATAGGAATTAGTTCATTCCCCCCCCCCCTAAAAAAAATATAGTCCGGCCTACCACATGGTCTGAGGGAAAGTGGACCGGCCCACGGCTGGAAAAGGTTGCTGACTCCTGCTGTAAAAGGACAGGGAAGAAGGAAAACAGGAGCTTCCAGAATACTCTCGGGATCACGAGAATTTTAAAAAGCAAAAAAACAAAAACAAAAACCCACAGCAACGCGAAAGTGGGGGGGGGGAGGGAGACAGAGAGGTGCCAGGCAAGAGTTCAACAGGAGAAGCTGTCGGGAGGAAGGCAAAAACGGGGAAAATATGGAGAGGAGGCAGGCGGAAGTTCAACGGGAGAAGCTGTGGGGAGGAAGGCGAAAGCGCGGGGGGGGGGGGAGACAGAGAGGTGCCAGGCAAGAGTTCAGCGGGAACAGCTGTGGGGAGGAAGGCTAAAATGGGGGAGAGACAAACGAGGCAGGCGGCAGTTCAATGGGAGAAGCTGTGGGGAGGCATGTGCCCAATTCACCTGAATGGCCTGGGTGTGTAGGAAAGCCATCAGCTGACACCACACGACACTTAAGATTTGGCACCAGCTGTATTTGAGAGCGGAGGGAATGCCACAATCGATTGAACTGAATCAACTGAAAATGGAAATGGTTTGCTTGATGCTGACTTAATGGCTACCCACCTTCACTTGAAAGAATACAAGACTTGAGCATAGAAAACAGACAATCTGCAATGGTCTGGTCTATTTGTCAGCATCCTTTTAGCAGGCATTATCATGGTTTATGGTTAGTACTTTACGTGGCCACTCAGTGTGTTCTCCACACACTGAACTTATTTTCACATACTCAACTCATTTGGACTATTCCTTTGAGTAGACACATTGTTTCCTGGCCCCCAGTATCTCAGAAGAGGAAAGGTAATTCCATCTGTGAATGACACCTTTCCTCTTACTCCTTCACCATTTTCTTCTTATAATCTCACAATAGAATCTGTTTCACTAAAAAATTGCCTTATTCCAGCAGTGCTGTATTCCTGAAGTCCCTTTCAATCTGTTCCCTATG
Organism: Lacerta agilis; assembly: GCF_009819535.1. Lineage (NCBI taxonomy): Eukaryota > Metazoa > Chordata > Lepidosauria > Squamata > Lacertidae > Lacerta > Lacerta agilis. Next base: position 98,210,841 of record NC_046315.1, on the reverse strand, counting down.
GGCCTTTAAGGTTCAATATAGTTAACCATCACTTACATTTCAGTAGATATTGTGCTAAGCTCACCAGCCTTTGGGCCGCCACTTCCTGTGAGAAATCAACCTCTGTGCATAGTATTGCTTTGCATCTGGCATTGAGATCTTAGGTCTGTCAAAGCTTAGGATCTATTCTTCAGTTCAATGCTAATTACTCTCTCGCCAAGCATTCCTAATTGAATTTGGGTGGTTTTCCTGGAGATTAGTTTTTCTTTCCTCACCTTCCATCTTCAGTGTTTGACATAGACCAGTTCGATAGGACAAACTTTGCAAAGAGACTGATGATGCAGAAATGAGTCAACTGTTTTCAGTATGGCAAAAGTTGAGGATATCTTTGGCTTAAGTATAGCCATTGGCAGATAATTATAGATGTGTGCTATCATTACTGCTTCTTCACTCAGCAAGGAATGTCCTATACAACTGTCAGATACAAAGCTCCAAAAATATGCTGAACTCCAGTAGTCTGGGCAATGCATTTTCCTACCAGATCATCAGCCTGGCTGTTGCCATCCTTCCTGCTAGCATAGATGCATGTATTCAGCATTTCTCAGACCTGAGTGCCTGACATCCTCTATAGAGGAAAATAGTAATCAGGTCCCTGTATCTCAATGTTGTCTGTATCAGCCGTGGCTAGCGTGTGGCTCTCCAGATGTTGCTGGGACTCCAACTCTCCTTGGTCCTGGCCATCATGGCCAATGGTCAGTGAAGAAGGGCGGTGGAGTCCCACCACACCTGCAGGGCCAAAGGAGAACCCATTTTGGTCCCCACTGCCTGGCTACAGCTACCCATGGCTTCAGTCTTGAGCCTTTCCAAGCCTTGCCTAGAGATGCCAAGGATTGTGCCTGGGGTCTTCTGCATGCAGGGCACCTGCGAAGCTGTGGTCGCTCTCAGCTCTTGCTGATTGTCTTTTTAATGGGCTGTTCTCTGGATTCCCTTGCATTGGGAACCAAATGTGACTGGACAACTGCAGCAATGACCAGAGCTTTTTATCTGTGGCCAGCAGATTATGGAATGATGTCCCACAAGCGATATGCTTGTGAAATCTTCATCCTGGCCTTTAAATGGCCCTGCCACATGGAAGATGGAGCAAGCTCGTTTTCTCCTGCTCTGGAAGGTTGGACCTGAACCAATGGATCCAAGGTACAAGAAAGGAGATTCTGACTAAACACCAGAAAAAACTTTCTGACAGCCAGAGCTGGGAACTGACACCTGCGTTTGTGCCCCCCCCCCAAAAGCACTGAATAAATATAATAATAAGTAAGCTTTGAAAGTGTTAAGGTAGTCTAAAAGAGGAAGCAAAATTGCACACTGATAAAAGCAGAACAGGGCTCTTGTTACAGGCTGTGTTTCTGTCATACATACGCATAACAATAAGAAATATATAGCAATTATTAGCATTAAGTTTAGAATTAACAACAAAGTACTTAATCCTGGTCTGAAAACCATATCAGTCACATTACCTTTGGCCAAAAAAAGCAAAAGAAAAAAATCCACTATGCTTGTTTAAGTAGTTTGCTGAACTACAGTCTAACAGAAAACTTTTAATTACCATTTATGCTCATCTAGAGCTCAGCAGAATCAACACCTAACCAATAAAATCCTCTATGAAGATTACCCACTGTGTATGTGCATTACTTGCATTATATTCTCACTGTTCTCTAGTTGTGATTATATACAGTACTGAAATTGGTACAATTTATAGACCTCTCCTATAATTATCTAGAAAAGGTGATTGCTTCTGGCTAATGGACTTATTCACTGGGAACTTTCAAAAAGATTCCTGAGTTTCTTGTGCAAAGTGCCTTTTCCATCTAGCTGGTGTAAATGGGCGAGCTGAGGGGGACTGTAAGCATTGCAAGAGTAGGTGGAATATTAGAAAGGAAGGTTATATATAGGAAAGAACAGGTGGGCTAATTAGTATTGATTTAAAGTTTGCTCTGTTATTCATAGGTTCTTATATACACACACTCACAAATTACCTCCAAGTGCCTCACAGGCCGGCGTCAACCCGCCCACCACCAAAAAATAGCTGCCTGCCTGCATGCCAGCCATTCTGTAACATGGAGGCAGCCTAATAGAATAATTGGATGCAGCTGCTCCTGTTCCCATAAAATGCAAGATTATCACATTTTCGTGCAGACGTCGTGACTAAAAGAATTAAGAGCAGAACCTTATATGGCAAACACCAAGGATAGGGTGGCAAAAAGGGAACATAAGGTGCCACAGCAGTGGGTACATTGCAAGTGGGTTTTGCTGTATGTACCACTATACCATTGTGAGCTTTCAGGGACAGAGAGCTTCTCCACATTTTCATTTGCCCTACCCCTTTCCCCTGGGAAAACCAGCAGTTTAGTGCTGAATCAGAGCAAATGGCAGAGCATTTGGGTTTGGGGGGGATTGCTGTTTGCTCTGAAGTATCACTAAAGAGCAGGTTTTCCACGGGAAAGCAGTGGGGCAAAGGCAAAACCGTTCAGACCTGTACCTAGAAAGCACAGGGAAACCACTCGGATTGGGGCTTTCTAGGCATGGGGCAAGCAGAAGTGTGGGCGAGCCCCGGCTTCTGAATGACACTTGTCTCTGTCTGCCAATGGTGATGTGAGGAATATCCTTTGCATCTGTAAGGCCACAGATACAGTCGCTGATCACTCCAGTGGAAGGATCTTCGGTAGCACAGCGTTAACTGGGCACATTTGTGTTATGTCAGACAGCATCTGGGGAAGAGCTTCCCTTGAAAATACAGACACCACCTTTGGGAGAGGCAAATTTTCTCAGGAATGTGGCAGGGGCATATAAAGCATTTAGCTGCAATCTTAAAAGTATTTACCTTGGAGTAAGACGCGGGTGGTGCTGTGGTCTAAACCACTGAACCTAGGGCTTGCTGATCGGAAGGTCGGCAGTTCAAATCCCCGCGACGGGGTGAGCTTCCGTTGCTCGGTCCCGGCTCCTGCCAACCTAGCAGTTTGAAAACACGTCAAAGTTCAAGTAGATAAATAGGTACCGCTCTGGCGGGAAGGTAAATGGCGTTTCCTTGCGCTGCTCTGGTTTGCCAGAAGTGACTTAGTCATGCTGGCCACATGACCCGGAAGCTGTCTGCGGACAAACGCCGGCTCCCTCGGCCAGTAAAGCGAGATGAGCGCCGCAACCCCAGAGTCGTTTGCGACTGGGCTTAACTGTCAGGGGTCCTTTACCTTTAAGTCCCACTGAATTCAATAGGACTTACTTCTGAGTAGAGATGTTTAGACTTGGAGCCCGAAACGTCCCCTTCTAATAAATAATAATCATTTTATTATTTATCAGGGTTGCCCCAGCCACTCTGGGCGGCTTCCAGCACATATAAAGTAATAATAAAATGCCAAGCATTAAAACATTAAAATCTTCTGGATCCAGGGCTGTCTTCAAAAAGTTGTGTAGTTCTTTATCTCTTTGACATCTGGTGGGAGGGCGTTCCACAGGGAGGGCACCACTACCAAGAAGGCCCTCACCCATCTGGGGCTATTCAGGCTTTCACTGACATAACAAAAAACATGTCAGTTAATTGCATTCACACAATGAATTCCACACTAGTTGTCTGTTTACAAAGAACAATGGAGAAGCACAATAAGGTGATACTATTGCAATTATTTTGCTTCACCGTTTTGCTTATTTCAGAATGCGAGCTTGAACCCTTGCAGGTATGGAAGGTATTTCTATTCACAAAAAGGGAAGTATCTCATTTCCACTACATCCTTCCTGCCCAGTTGCAACTTCCTCGCTGTCTGTCACATGGTCTCTGAGTCCACTCACCCTCATGAGTAAACGGAGTGGGCACGAGGGGCTGCATCCTCACAATTTTCTTGAATCAAGCTGATGGGATTACTCTGTGGATGGTATATGCACAATGGTTTAGGAATATTCCTCACCTACACAGACTGACAATCTACTGCTAATTTTTGACAGACAGATTTAGTAAATATCTATCCTGTGGTGCTAGAAATGCTGTGTGACTGCTTTCAGTGCTGCTTTTCCCCATCTCACACCAGTTTCCCTGAGAGAGCTGTAAATCTCTATTAAACTAGTTTCTCAGCACAGAACCTCATAAAGCAATGAGTTCACTGCATCATTCATTGCTTTGAAAACATAAAATACACAGTATACTGAGGAAATGCCTCCCTTTCCTAATGCATATTTCACAACCCACAATGCACACCATCTCCAGCCCCATCGTGACCCTACACTCAATATCCTGGTGCTCATTCATATAACAACAACAACAACAACAACAACAACAACAACAACAACAACAACAACAACATCAACAACAACAACATTTTATTATTTGTACCCTGCCCATCTGCCTGGGTTGCCCCAGTTAATCCGGGTGGTTTCCAACACATATAAAAACATAATAAAACATCGAACATTAAAAACCTCCTTGTACAGGTTCTATGAGAAGATTTCAAACGTAAATCACCTTCTTGGTCCACCCAGTACAATTCAGTGCAAAGCACAGGTGCTTGTGTGAATGGGAGCACTTTCGGCTGAGAACTGCAGTCAGACGCCAGTCTCTTGATGTGCCATCCTGGGCTCCTTGGTCGATGCTCTTGGTTTCTTAAGGAGGAAGGGTGGCAAAGTAAGTTAATAAATAAATAAATAAATAAAACTTCAGGGCTGGAATGCTGCTCTGATCCTTTTTGAAAGAAGGACAGAGTCCACCTGCCATCAACAGATATCTGTACCTCATTATCCTACTTTTTACAGACATGGACTATTCTACTTAGGCTGCAGGGATGGATAATGCCATATGTTTGTTGGGCCTCAGAATGTATGTATACTACTGTTCACCCAAAAAGGTGGAGGCTGATTGGTTGAATCAAAATAACAACTCTAATTGAGCCTATAATTTATTTATTTATTTATTTATTTATACATACATTGCTTGATGGTAGAAAAAACTTCAAAGCAGTTTACAGAAAGATAAAGCAGTCAAATTTTCACTAAAAACTTTACAACCATAATTTAAAACAAAGAAAGTTAAAACCACAACGGAGCAGACTAAAGCCCATTAAATCTCTTACAAGCTTTCTAAACATCTGGCTAGGCTTGTCTAAATAGGAGCGTCTTCAGCAGGCACTGAAAAGAGTACTGTGAAGGCGCCTGCCTGAAATCAAAAGGCAGGGAGTTCCAAAGTGTCACACGAAATGATCGGATACTTACAAATTCAGAATGGGGATTATGTGGCACCAGAAGGCAATCTCATAGTTGTTAGGGGCCTTACAAACTAATAGTATCACCTTGAACTTGGCCCAGCAGGACCAGCCAGGGCCATGGGAAGCATACCGAAACCTAGGTGGCTGCTGTTGTTGTTTGCTTTGGGGGCGGGGTTCAGAGTCCTTGACTTCACAGAATACACAAGCCTTGATGAAATCAGCAGTTTTATTTCAGAGTTGCATGTGCAGCATTCCCCACCCCCTCTGGGTCATGATCCACAGGAGGGAACTGCGACAATAGCTGGTGCAGTCTTTACCATTATTCCTGTAGCAGCTTCCTTTGCCAAAGAGACAGGCAGTTTTAAAAAGTTGTCACCCAGCTGACTCCTCTGTGCAAAGTGCACCCCCTCCCTCCTCAAAATAAAGCAGAAATATTGAAGTAATTTTCTAGCTCCGTACTATATGCAGGGAACACAAAAGTACTGAGATGACATCCTAAATCTCTTGGGCATACCAGAAAAGAGACCCAATTGTCTTGTTACAAGCCAAGCAGCAGAAATGTCTCTTTTACCGCTGGCTATAGCAAGTGACACGAACAGAAAATTAAATGCAATATGTCTCCACATTGCTTTCTTATGAACTAGAAAGCCAGGGCAGTAGTAAGAACATCTTGACATTCAGATACAGTTTGAAACCAATGGCAGTAACCAGAAATGTATAGGCAGAGCTGTGAGTATACATATTCAGCACTAGCAGAGAAAATGTCAGCTTTCCTTTTTTAAAAATAAAAAAGGAAAACTGTTATCTTTTTTTGATGCAACTCTTAAGATCGAAGGTGCCTTGTAATATTTCAGAAGCCAGCTGCAGCGGATTGAATAAGCTTTTCAATGAACAGAAATCTTATATAAACTTATTGTTCCACCTTCATGATGAATGTAATTAAGTTAATTATGCATAGTAAGCAGAAACATGAAAATTTACTTGAATGTCATGGTTTATGGGGAATCACACTTAGGGCATTTAGACTCCTGCAATAATTGCATATTTGCACCTCTAAGAACCAAGAGAGGGGCTCCATCAGCAATAACAGAGATCTCCGACTACAGTAACCTTGTTGGCATTTGTCTGCTTCAAGGGACAATGGATGTGCCTCCTAGGGTGAAGTCAAACCACTGAGTTAGCAACACTGATCTCCTGGGGCACAACCCTGGCAGTGTGTATTGAGGTCCTGAGCTGCACAGATAACAAGACCCCCCTCTTGGCCTTGCTGATGTGATCCAAAAGGAAGCAGAGCAATATGTTTGGCACCAGCTTGGTTGCAGGAGTTGCCAGAAGGAGGTCTACAAGGCACTATCCAACTGTCTTGGATTTGTGTAGGGTTTACTCCTTAGCCTTTTCTGCTTCCCAAAGATATTGCAAAGGCAGCAGAGGTTGGGGACCAGAGTTTTCCTTCTCCTAGATGGGCTACCTTCCCAGGTGGATGAGCCCCATCTGCCCCTCACTTCCCTCTACAGCATGTGCAGAAACCGCCTTCTTGACCATTGGACCCACTATTCATCTTCTTTGCTCAATCTGCTAGATCAGGCATAGGCAAACTCAGCCCTCCAGATGTTTTGGGCCTACAGCTCCCATCATCCCTGACCACTGGTCCTGTTAGCTAGGGATGGTGGGGGTTGTAGTCCCAAAACATCTGGAGGGCCGAGTTTACCTATGCCTGTGCTTTGCATGCAGGGTAAGTCCCTAACTCACTGGGGGTTTGAGACCCATCGGCTACCCTCTCTTGGTTTAGCAGGCTAGTTGAAGCCGTTTCCAGGGAGTGGCCACTGTGGCATGCTGACAGCTTCTAGAAGCCACAGGTGAGAGCTGAGTGCAGGGCCAAAGGTGGACAAACTACCCCAGAAGGAGCATGACATGTCCCCGTCCAGAGGTACTACCTGTCCCCTAACACCTCACACACCCAATAGATTGATAAATGTATGGCGTCTCAAACTGCAATTTCTTATTTGTGATGCCAGAAAGCTTGAGCCAAGGTGCTGAAAAATAAACTACTGAAACAGAAGCTGTGAAGAGCTTCTTCCAGTTCGTCCTCCAGTACAGAAGTCACCGAAGGAAGCAGTACAGAGGTGGATAGTGGAATCCACTTTCTTGATGAAGAGTGGTGAACATAGTGAGGAAGACTTTACATTTCTTAAAATGGAAATTAGATATTCATATTTGGAGGTAGCTTTTATGGTATAACATATTTATATTAATGGTTTTAAAGGTGTTGTGAGTTGCCTGGAGACCGTCAAGTAACAAGTGACTAGTAAGTCTAATATATAAATAAATTCTACGGTTTTTAAAACTCAAAAAATACCAGTGTGGAAAAGGAGCTTTCATAAAACTATTCATTGTTCTACACCCTTTAATTACATTTCATGCAACTTTCTAAATAAAAAAGACACAAATGTTTAGAGAAACCCATCTCTGAAGTAAAAAAATAAGATGTTTAGTTGTATAAAGATTCTAATCCACCCCTCAAGTAGATTAATGTCTTTGTGAAAAGATACTAGCAGAAGAAATCCTCTCTTTTAGATTTGGGGTATCTAGCAATCTGATTTTGTGTTGTGCTTTTAAAATATGTTTCTTAACAGCATACTTTCTGGCTTTCTCTTTGCTGAGTTCATGGACCAAGATGAGAACCAGAAGGCGTCTCCTTCCACCACTGCAAACCCCTGAGGCAACCAGACCTGCAAAAGTACTTCAGTATAATAGTTCCCTAATTAAGAAAACTATGTTTGAATCAGGCATACAGTGAAATACCATCTCTTAAGATGCATGGGTAAAATGACATTTTGAAGAACTGTTCCCAGATAATGAAACTTTGGAAATATCTTTAAAATGATATTTGTTGTTGTTGTTTAGTTCTTTAATTGTGTCCGACTCTTCGTGACCCCATGGACCAGAGCACGTCAGGCACTCCTGTCTTCCACTGCCTTCTGCAGTTTGGTCAGACTCATGTTGATAGCTTCGAGAACACTGCCCAACCATCTCATCCTCTGTCGTCCCCTTCTCCTTGTGCCCTCAATCTTTTCCAACATCAGGATCTTTTCCAGGGAGTCTTCTTTTCTCATGAGGTGGCCAAAGTACTGGAGCCTCAACTTCAGGATCTGTCCTTCCAGTGAGCACTCAGGGCTGATTTCCTTAAGGATGGATAGGTTTGATCTTCTTGCAGTCTATGGGACTCTCAAGTGTCTCCTCCAGCACCATAATTCAAAAGCATCAATTTCTTTGGCGATCAGCCTTCTTTATGGTCCAGCTCTCACTTCCATACATCACTACTGGGAAAACCATAACTTTAACTATACGGACCTTTGTCGGCAAGGTGATGTCTCTGCTTTTTAAGATGCTGTCTAGGTTTGTCATTACTTTCCTCCCAAGAAGCAGGCGTCTTTTAATTTCGTGACTGTTGTCACCATCTGCAGTGATCATGGAACCCAAGAAAGTAAAATCTCTCACTACCTCCATTTCTTCCCCTTCTGTTTGCCAGGAGGTGATGGGACCAGTGGCCATGATCTTAGTTTTTTTATGTTGAGCTTCAGACCATATTTTGCGCTCTCCTCTTTCACCCTCATTAAAAGGTTCTTTAATTCCTCCACTTTCTGCCATCAAGGTTGTGTCATCAGCATATCTGAGGTTGTTGATATTTCTTCCGGCAATCTTAATTCTGGCTTGGGATTCATCCAGTCCAGCCTTTCACATGATGAATTCTGCATATAAGTTAAATAAGCAGGGAGACAATATACAGCCTTGTCGTACTCCTTTCCCAATTTTGAACCAATCAGTTATTCCATATCCAGTTCTAACTGTAGCTTCTTGTCCCACATAGAGATTTCTCAGGAGAAAGATGAGGTCATCAGGCACTCCCATTTCTTTAAAAACTTGCCATAGTTTGCTGTGGTCGACACAGTCAAATGCTTTTGCGTAGGCCCTGCACGGCAAAGCTCATAGCTTCTCTGAGTTATTCAAGCCCCTCCGCCACGACAAGGCAGTGATCCATGAAGGAGTTAAAATGATATAGAACATGTTAACTATGCATGACGCAGCAGAAAATATGTGAGTGCTATTCTAGGCTGCATCAACAGAAGTATAGTCTCCAGATCAAGGTAAGTCATCGGCCTGCTCTCTTCTGCCTCAGTCAGACCACACCTGGAGTACTGTGTCCAATTCTGGAGGCCACAAATTAAGGAGGATGTTGACAAGCTGGAATGTGTGCAGAGGAGGGCAAGCAGGAGGATCAATGGTCTGGAAACCAAGCCTTATGAGCCACAATTGAGGGAATTGGGTATGGATGAGATGGTTGGACAGTGGTCTCGAAGCTACTAACATGAGCTTGACCAAACTGCAGTGGAAGACAGGAGTGCCTGGCGTGCTCTGGTCCATGAGGTCATGAAGAGTCGGATACGACTAAATGACTAAACAACAACAGCCTGGCAAAAAAGAAAACTGAGAGGAGGAATGATAGTCATCTTCCAATATCTAAATGCTGTCACTTGGGAGATGGAGCAAGCTTGTTTCCTCCTGCTCTGGAGGGCTTGACTTGAACCAATGGCTTCAAGTTATAAGAAAGGAGATTACGACTCAACATCAGGAAGAACTTCTTGACAGTAAGAGCAGTTTGACAGTGGAACAGGCTCCCTCGGAATGTGGTAGGCTCTCCTTCATTGAAGGTTTTTAAGCAGAATTTAGATGGCCATCTGTCATGGATGCTTGAGTTGAGATTCCTGAATTGCAGGGGTTTGGACTAGATGACCCTCAGCATCCCTTTCAGCTCTACAATTTTATGAATCTATAAACCAGTGTTTTTCAACCTTTTTGGGGCAAAGGCACACTTGTTTCATGAAAAAAATCACGAGGCACACCACAATTAGAAAATGTTAAAAAAATTAACTCTGTGCCTATATTGACTATATATAAAGTAATTTTCCCACGGCACACCAGGCAACATCTCGCGGCACACTAGTGTGCCACGGAACAGTGGTTGAAAAACACTGCTATAAACTATATATGAAAGTGAAAAATGGGTCTGCAGGTTGACAGTTTTATGGACTTACCCCAGTTCATCTATATTGAAAACAGGTTTGAGAGCAGATTTCTGGTTCATTCTGGCATTCAACTACTGTGCAAGGATTTTCATTTGTGCAACAGGACTTTCTCCCATCTCCCTGCCCTGTGTTGGGGAAACCCCTAGAACAGATAAAAGTGACATGTGAAAGACGGAGAAGGGGTGAATCCTTGTGCTGATGGAACATTCCCATAGCACTAGGTTGGATGCAACAGATGGATGATGCCTATTATATCTCCCCTCAGTCTTATTAGGCACTTAAAAGTCTTCTATGAAATTTCACCCCCAAGCATCACAATTTTAATTAGATTTCTGCATCTTTCACATTTGTAGGTTGCTAACAGGCTACAGTGATTGATACTGGCACATCAAGGTTTCTCCACCTCCCCTTTTGTTAGTTTTTTTCACCCCAAGAGAGATGCTGGAGCAATTTATGAAAAGCAAATATAACAAAGATGAGAAGTCATAATAAGTATCCAAAGGAGTTCAACATATGGAAGAAAACATAGTCTATTTGTCAAATTGTAGTCATGCTTTTCCTTGTTTTTTCACTTGAGGAAGTTAGCTATTACATTATGAATGCAATTAGGAGTTATACTGAGCACAAAGCAAGGAAGCTTGTGACATGTACTATTATTAACATTTTTAGTGGCACACTGCCTTCAGTGTCCAAAGTGCTAAAAACAGTGTTATGGAGCCGAAAACAGAGAGGAAATGGCCCAAGGGGCCCCAAACCTAACATTTATACTTTACTAACCTCCAGATTTGACTACTGCAGCACACTCTGTGTGGGGCTGACCTTGACGATCATTCAGAAACTTCAGATGGTCAAAAATGCTATAAGCAGTTTGTTGATGACTATTGGTAAATTATCTGCATTGCTGGCCAGTTATCTTCTGGGTCAAATTCGGGATGCTGGTTCTTACACGGGTTGGGGTGCAAAATTACTTGGGGCCCAAGTATTTTAAATACAGTGGTACCTCTGGTTACAAACTTAATTTTTTTCTGGAGGTCCATTCTAAGGGACCGCCTCTCCTGTTATGTCCCATGTAGGACCTTAAGGTCCTCAAGTGATAATCTTTTGGAGGTCCCGAGCAACAAAGACGTTAGGTTGGCCTCAACTAGGGCCAGGGCCTTCTCAATATTGGCCCCGACTTGGTGGAACAGCCTATCACGGGAGACCAGGGCCCTGCGGGATTTGGCATCTTTCCGCAGGGCCTGCAAGACGGAACTGTTCCACCTGGCCTTTGGGTTGGTTTCTGTTTAATATTTATGCTTCATCTTTTATTGGTGGGTTATTTTGAAATTGAGACCTGCAGTTTTAATTGAATTTTAAATTTGTATTTTAATCTGTTATTTTAAATTGATCGTTTTTATGTTTTTGTTGTGATTTTAATTGATGTTAGCCGCCCTGAGCCTGGTTCTCTGGCTGGGAAGGGTGGGGTATAAATAAAATTATTATTATTATTATTATTATTCTTAACCCGAAACCGTCCTTAACATGAGGTACCACTTTAGCTAATGGGGCCTCCCGCTGCCACCGCACCGCCAGCTCGCGATTTCTGTTCTCATCCTGGGGCAAAGTTCTTAATCCGAGGTACTACTTCTGGGTTGGCGGAGTCTGTAACCCAAAGTGTTTGTAACCCGAGGTACCACTGTACAGTCACACCTTGGTTCTGGAACCCCTTGAGACTCCAACATTTTGGATCCCAAACGCCGCAAACTCGGAGGTAAGTGTTCTGGTTTGCGAACGTTTTTCGGAAGCCAAATGTCCGATGTGGCTTCCACAGTTTCTGATTGAGTTTGATTGGTTTTTGAATGTTTTTGGAAGTCAAACAGACTTCTGGAACAGATTCTGTTCAAGAACCAAGGTACGACTGTACTACCTTAGCTAGGCAAAGGAATTTGCCAGGTTTTAAGGCTATTTGAGAATAATTTGTTTGCTTGGTTGTTTGTTTGTTGTTATTTACCTGCGGGATCCAAATCTGTTTGTACCTAAATGACACAGTTTAGCTTTGTCCCTGAATCCAAGGGCGGTAGCCGAGATGAGTGATGCCAACCTCTTACCAGGATATACTTTGCCCTTGCAGCCAAACTTCTTAACTGGTTCTGAAGGAAAGCTAGCATTATCCCAAAGCTTTTTAGAGGCCTAAATTGAACAATTACAAAATGGCAGTCAATTAAAATTTATTTTGAGCAACATTGCAGCACATAATCTGTACAAAATACACTGTGAAACCAATTGAGAATGTTTAATGTTTCACATAGAACATTCAATGGCACAATTTGCAGATTGCCCTCCCTGCAGGAGTATGGCTGGCTCCATTGTTACAATCATTACAGGCCAGGTCTTATTTGTTCAGGCATTTGCAATTTTTGTGTCTGCTCAGTTCTGCCTGCTTTTAACTGCCTCGTGTATCTGTGTGGTTGTGTTTTTTTTATAATTATGTTGTTTTATCTTTGTTACTGTATTTGTTTTGGTTTTCTTTGCCTTTCTACACCACCTTGGTTTCTTTGCAGACAAAGGACGGTCTACAGGCATTTTAAATAAGTAAATAATAACTAAATAGCTTGTTGGATAAGCTTCCAAGCGATCCCAGGATTCCCCAGAACATGGGTTGAAAACCACTGCACTAAACCACCACTTGAATTGGTTTCTGAATGTCAAACATTCCTATTGTTCCAGAGATTCCATTACTTTATCCAAATGGGATTTGAAATTAGCTTCTTTGTTCATCTTCCCTCTCCTTCTCCTCAAAGTCAAAACAACTGATGCCTTTCAATCTTTCTTAGAGAACTAAATCAAAAGAGCTACAGATGTTCCTGACAGTTACCATGGTTATAAAATATGTGCGCCTTCATCAAGTTCAATGCACATTGTGGAACAACAATAGAGATAATGTTACTGTATCTATGAAATGCAGTTTGATAAGGGAGAGGAAAGATATTGCATAATTAATAGTTTGCATTACAGTAAGGGCAGTAAAAAAAAAGCCATTACATTCAATGGAGTTATGACTCAGTCCAAATATTCAGCACGATACCCTGCTATAGCTCAGAGCAATATAAAAAGAAGTCATATTGCACAGAAAATTTATATTGGGGTAACATTTGAAATAATTGTTCTTTTTTATTTAGCCATTTAAACATCATTACCTTTTTTACGTTAAACATATTGACAAAGCCAGCTAATTAAAAGATACAACCCAATGCTAAACATGTTTACTGAGAAGTAAATGTAACAAGTTTGGCGGAATTTGCTTCCTAGAAAGCATGCACAGGATTTTCAGAGGCTTATTTACAAAAGTGGTGTCCCTATTTTAGCTTCTTCTTTTTTTAAGAATAGAAAAAAAAATCATGGAGGATAGATTTATCAAGAATTGTGAAAGCTGTATGGCGCACCTATGTTCAGAGAAGATCAGAAATTAGAAACAAAGGACAAGAGAAATCGGTCAACTGCAGGTTCTATTTTTTAGTTTCCCAAGGGCATCTGGCTCACTTCCATTGGAGACAGAGGATTGGATGAGATGACTCTTGGTCTGATCTGGCAAATCAATTATAACATCCATTATGTTCTAGGCCCTTAGTTCCATTTGATTCTACAGGACTTGCTTATAGAATAATAGAATTGTAGAGTTGGAAGGGACCCAAATAGTCATCTAGTCCCACCCCGTGCAATGCAGAAATCTCCACTAAAGCATCCATGACAGATGACCATCCAATCTATGCTTAAAAACCTTCAAGGAAGGAGAGTTCACAACCACCCAAGGCAGACAGTTCCACTGAAACAGCACTTACTGCCAGAAAGTTTTTCCTAATGTTTAGTCGGAATCTCCTTTTTCTAACTTGAAGTCATTGGTTTGAGTCCTACCCTCCAGAGCAGGAGAAAACAAGCTTGTTCCATCTTCCATGTGACAGCCCTTGAGATATTTGAAGGTGGCTGTCATATCTCCTCTCAGTCCCCTCTTTTCCAGGCTGAGCATACCCAGCTCCTTCAACCATTCCTCATAAACCTTGGTTTCCTGACCCTTGAGCATCTTGGTTGCCACCCTCTGCAAAAAATCCAGCTTGCCAACATCTATCACCAAATAATGTGAAGAGGAACTGGTTAAAGGGATAGGTCTTTAAAGGGAAGGCTAACAGAAGCAAAAACAGGAGGGACCAAGGCCAGAAGGGGGGGGGGGTGTATTTTAAAAATACGTCACAAGTTGAGTATGGCTTCCAATAGGTGTGGGAGACAAATTTGATTCAATTTGCATTGAAAGGTGCATCTACCTAATTCACACTTTCCAAAAGAATACACAAACTGAGCCACAACCATCCTTCAAAATTCATACTTCTCTGAAATTTGCAATACAGTTCTCCAAAGAAGTAATGTGCACAAGAAAGATATATATATATATTAGGATAATGTGTGCATAAAAATGCATTATATTCAGCCACAGTGTTTTGCAAAAATGTATATATTAGGCAAAATTGAATAATAAGATGTATATATTTGGAGATATTTGCACTAAAATGTTTATTAATGTTCATGAGGATTCATTAAAAATAATCTGCAAACTGATGCTGAGTTGTGGGGAACTTAAGATTTGAAAAACAAGAAACTGGAAGAATCTGAAACTGACAGATTCATCCCGAGAGTCCAAGGAGAGAAGAAGAGACCAGTTGTTATTCTCATTTAAAGACAAATAAGCTCAATGATCATGTATGCTGTAACTAACATTTCATAGATTAAGCAGGTGTACAAGCAGGTGAAGCTCAAGGGTGGTTCAAGTAGCAGGGCAGGGTAGACAACAGTGGTGCCAACACAATCCAGATGTGAATGTGTTAGAAACAGAAAGCAACAACTAAAAGTTCATGGGAGCAAATGAGTCCAGGTGACAAAGCAATGAAGCAAACAACAGCTCGCATTGCAAGTGAACTATATGTGAGTACCAACTTGCATTAGCCTGGTCTTCTTCCAAAGAACTCAGGGTTGGCACACATGGTTCTTCCCTCATTTTATTCTTTTGACAACTCAATGAGGTCAATTAGGCTGAGAGAGAAGCTCTGTTCAGGCGTTCCCAACCCTCACATGATTAGAGTCATGCAGGGAAGACTGGGATGAGAGCATGCTCGCTCCGCCCTCATCACAATTCTCTTTGTCCTCCACAGCTTGGAGGCTTCCTGTAGGACCTTGGGTGATCAGGGCTATTAAACGTAAAGGTAAAGGGACCCCTTACCATTAGGTGCAGTCGCGGACGACTCTGGAGTTGCGGCGCTCATCTCGCTTTATTGGCGTACAGCTTCCGGGTCATGTGGGCAGCATGACTAAGCCGCTTCTGGTGAACCAGAGCAGTGCATGGAAATGCCATTTACCTTCCCGCCAGAGTGGTACTTATTTATCTACTTGCACTTTTTGGGTGCTTTTGAACTGCTAGGTTGGCAGGAGCAGGGACCGAGCAACGGAAGCTCACCCCGTCATAGGGATTTGAACCGCCAACCTTCTGATCGACAAGTCCTAGGCTCTGTGGTTTAACCCACAGCGCCACCCGCTATTACATTCTCTCTAATGGGAGCTATCCATTTAATCCTGTGCTCCATTTCCTGCTCCTTAAATAGTTACTGATCTGTAAGAGGACCTTTTTCTCTTATCCAATCATTCCTAAAATTACTCAGGAGACTTTGGGTTTGGGACTATCAAAAGTTGTTTGATAGTCTATGTATACAATACCAACTGGATTTATATGGTTTGGCATTCCCATCATGGAACATAATTAGGAAAATAGAGGTTAATGCAACTTTGCCTGGCAACTTCTTTGCTACTTCTGCATTTGGCTTCTATTCCAGCTTTCTTTGTGAGGGTGGCATGTAGGGTGGGGAGTCGCTATTCCCTTAAATCTGGGAGGATTGAAAGGAGGGATTTTCCCTTGGAAAAAAGGTAAATCAGGAGAGTTGGAGAGAATGCAGACAGATATAGGCATTTAGTTTATTGGGAGCAGCAGGTTGCTATTTTGTTTGTCCTAGGGAGAAAGAAGTCCTGGATGGGATATCCATTCTAGTTTTGTAGCCTTCAGCAAGCTCTCTTTTGTCACACCTAGAGGGAAAAAAGCTCTTAGAAAAGATAGTATTTGAAGGCTCTAGTTTCTCCTTACAAAAGCCTACTTCAGTGTTTAGGTAGGTGCAGCCAACGTGGCCCAGCCAAGAGGGCAGGGTTGTGTGCGCTGAAGACCAATACCACAATAAGTGCTTCCTCCACATTGTTGCACCTAAACAAGCCTTACATCTTGCCAGTTGTGATAGACGAAGGACCCTTCCTTTCATTTTACCACTTCGTCCTCTCACTTATTAAAAGAACTAACAGGGCTTTCTTAGGTAAAACTAAACTTAGCCTTTCTGTAAACCTTTCTCTTTTTAAATAAAAGAGAGTCCCTTTCCAGCACCAACGTGGCCAGGTACCTTTTAAAACTCTAGGCCAAATATGTGACTATCCCTTGTGTCCACAGTATGAGGGGTTCAGCCACTAGAAACCCCCTCATGTAAAAGCTCGCCTCTTCCCTGAGGTAACTTGGTGACACCCTGGGTCTGTCTGCCTATGTCGCCCTCACAGTGCACCTCGAAGACACACCCTCACAGTTCCACTCTTGAAGGAAGTTTTGTCTTTTTAATGAGTGTCCACACAAATGAGTTTCATGTACCTGTGCTGGAAAATAACACAGACAACTTTCTGACTGGCACTTTAAAGATGGAAATTTATTTGCTTAAGATCGTAATGGTTGCATTAAGGTTTCTTTGAGTACAAGCTTAGTTTCAGTGGTAATGTCTTTGTTAATCATATAATGGATAACCTTACCTAAACCTAACCTAAACCTACTCACAGACCTTCTTTTCAACCACCCCCCCACTCCCTCTCCCAAGCACCCTCTCCACTGACAAAATGGCTGCCCATTCTCTTTAAACATTCAGCTGCCCCTCAGTCAGTTCAATCTGGAGTCTGCGTTAACCCTTGATGGGCCGGCTTGAAAAGCAAAGAACAAACAGTGCAAAAACGTCACACCAGTGCTGCTGCATGACTATGGGCAATGAGCGCTTCCATTTGAAGGTATCGGACTGTGTTTTTAATTTGAACACACATGTCAAGTGCATGCGCCTCTCTTTGTTCTCATCTCCGTTGTTCTACAGCTCAGCCATTTCTTTTCATTGAATCATTATTATAAATGTATTGTCACCCTCCTTTGTTGAGTATATGTCAGTATCCACATTATAGACCTCCTTCGGTGACTCTGCATAAGCTTTCAAATTCCATTATCCTCATTGGAAGCACATCCATATTTTTGCTTTCATCTTTTCCTTTAAGAACTTGAAGGATGACAAAACATTTTTCAAAGAGAGCTGGGTCAGGAGCATAAGCCATTTCTGATAAAAAATTCTCTACCGTGCAAAACAGGAAACAAGACGAAGCCAACTAGGGCTGTGTGAAATTGCTCCTTTCCCTTTAATAAATTGTTTTCTCAGAAAACATAGGTTGTTTTTTATTAAACCTGTTGAAGGAGTTGGAAAGTACAGGGGGAAAGACGTTCATTCCCATTCTTCTCCTAAATCTAATGCTATATTTTTAAGTCTGTTCATGTGTCAGATAGCATAATCGGAGCAAAATTCACTCCTGGGTAACTGAACACTGGAAAAACACAATAAATGTTGCAATTTTCTATCACATACAAATTAAACAAGCCCTGCTGGCTAGAATGATTTTCCAAAACCTTTTCTAGGAAAGTGGCAATTTTCCGAATCAAATAGCAGCCATCGTTAATAAATGTATGTTGGGGGAGGCTGCAAAAATGTTTCCAACCTTGAAGTGTGTGAAAGTCTTGCAAGGAAAGGTCAGGGGAGCAACAAGCTTTGGTTTGAAAGTTGTACTGAATAAATTTACGAAGTGCGTTGGATAATGAGCTTTTATCTGATTCTGCAGTATTGTGCTCAGTAAGGATACAGGCTTTCTTTCTTTGCTCTGGTGAATAAAAAATGGTCGTAGCTGGGGATTTTCAAAAAGCAGGCACCATGGAGATATGCGGAACAGCAGTGAGAGTCTCTGACGGGGTCTTTACATAATGTTTGAGGTGAGACAGATTTTTGTCTACTTCGAAATATGCCAATTTCTTTTGGGTCAGCTTGAGAAGTAGCTAAAAGGGCTTCTGAGACTTGATAGTATCAAAATAAGGATTAAAATTTAGGTCAATCCTGGACCCAAATCATGCCTAGCTCTCCACCTGCTGTAATAGCACACGGAAAGTACTGTGAGATTGTTGGTGGGGGAAATAAGACTTAGCAAACTACTTTTAGGAGATGGTGTTGAATGAAGTTGGCCTTCAACAGCATTCCTCGAGGAAAACTAGTTGCTGACCAGAAGGTATCACCTGTATCAGAATCACCTATATGTGCTTTATGATTTTCTGAAATCTGGGATTGCTGTGGTCCAGGCATTCATAATTTTGAGACTGGATATTTAGCTACCCTGAATATTGGTCCAAAGGTTGTAGCTAGTTCAGAATGCCGCAGCTTGGCTGTTGACTGAAATGAGCCATCAACGACATATAACACCTCTGCTGGAAGGCCTGCACTGCCTGCCAGTAAGTTTCTGGGCTAAATTTAATTTTTTTATTATTATAAAGCCCTAAAAACTTTGGATCCATGTTACCTGAAGTAGTGCCTTACCTCCAGATATTTCTATCCAGCCACTACCATGGTGTGAAAGGCACTATTAATAGTGACTACTGGGAACAGGGCATTTAGTGTGGTGGCACCAATACTGTGCACCTCCCTCCCTTTTAATACCAAGCAAGGGCCCTGAATAATAATGTCCAGGTGCTTGCTAAAAACTTCCTCACACATGCTTTTCCCAGCCAGTGACCCAGCCAGTTGGTAGAGCATGAGACTGTTAATCTCAGGGTTGTGGGTTTGAGCGACAAATTGGGCAAAGGTTTCCTGCATTGCATGGTCCTTTCCAACTCTATGATTCTATGAATTCAATTATTCTACCAGATAAACAGCCTTACTTTTTTCCCTGTTGAATTCATATTGAAACAAAATATAAAATAAAAAAAATCCTTCCAGTAGCTCCTTAGAGACCAACTAAGTTTGTTCTTGGTATGAGCTTTCGTGTGCATGCACACTTCTTCAGATACTTACCTGTAACTGATTTCATATTGTTTTATGATAATTTCATTTTGTACACCACTTCCTTTATTCATTTATTTATTTATTTTATACTGCTTAATGTTAAAAGAAATTTCAAAATGGTTTACAGAAGTAAAAACAATTTGTGATTCCTGCAATCACCTTCAAAAACAGATATGGAATTAAATCCTTTCGCCCACCCCTGTGGGGAAAGGCAGAATAAAGAGTCCATTTTCTGTCTCTGTTAAAGCACACTGTGTGTAAGAGTAGGGAGGGATCAGGGCCAAGCTCACAGTATTGTGATAAACTTGGAAAGGCCTACCTCACACTGTGAGGACCCTAGCTATCCATAGTTCCTTGCTTAAGAAGTTCACTTACATTTTTACTTTAATGGCTCTGATTTTTCTCCTTTCAAGTGCATAGAAATCCCATCTCAAATATCTACATGGTGCCATCTCAGTTTTCATTTTTTTTTCAATTTCCCCCCGAACTCCATTGTTCTCATCAAACTTACTTATGTCTTACTCCCCCACCCCCACCCCCTCTGGTAATCTTTCAGCCTACTTTGTTTAGTCATTTAGTCGTGTCCGACTCTTCGTGACCCCATGGACCAAAGCACGCCAGGCACTCCTGTCTTCCACTGCCTCCTGCAGTTTGGTCAGACTCATGTCGGTAGCTTTGAGAACACTGTCCAACCATCTCATCCTCTGTCGTCCCCTTCTCCTTGTGCCCTCCATCTTTCCCAACATCAGGGTCTTTTCTAGGGAGTCTTCTCTTCTCATGAGGTGGCCAAAGTACTGGAGCCTAAGCTTCAGGATCTGTCCTTCTAGTGAGCACTCAGGGCTGATTTCCTTCAGAATGGATAGGTTTCATCTTCTTGCAGTCCATGGGACTCTCAAGAGTCTCCTCCAGCACCATAATTCAAAAGCATCAATTCTTCAGCGATCAGCCTTCTTTATGGTCCAGCTCTCACTTCCGTACATTACTACTGGGAAAACCATAGCTTTATCTATCCGGACCTTTGTCGGCAAGGTGATGTCTTTGCTTTTTAAGATGCTGTCTAGGTTTGTCATTGCTTTCCTCCCAAGAAGCAGGCGTCTTTTAATTTCGTGACTGCTGTCACCATCTGCAGTGATCATGGAACCCAAGAAAGTGAAATCTCTCACTGCCTCCATTTCTTCCCCTTCTATTTGCCAGGAGGTGATGGGACCAGTGGCCATGATCTTAGTTTTTTTGATGTTGAGCTTCAGACCATATTTTGCGCTCTCCTCTTTCACCCTCATTAAAAGGTTCTTTAATTGGCCGAGGGCGCCATTGCCAGCGGTCGAGGGTTGCTTCGGCAGCGAGGCGACCCTGGCTTTCCCGGGGATTAGGAGCTCCGCTACCGTGCAGCGGGCTCCGTCAAGCAGCGGGAAGAGCGTCCCGCTGTGTGGGCTCTCCAGCTGGCCCCTTTGCGCAGACCCTTTCTCCCGTTCCCCTTGTAAAAGAGGCACAGGAGTGAAAGGGCAACGGCGCGGGGCTGTGGAGGCTTTGCCCCAGCTAGGAAAGCTAAGTGGCGGCTGCCGCTGGCGAGGAGCGCATCGTTCTTACCTGAATTGAAGCAAAAAAAAGGAAACCCCGTAAGCTGTAAGTACGGAGTTTAATTGGACCCTAAATCTTTTTAATTGGCTTTTGGGGAGGAATGTTAAAAGGAAGTCCGTTCCTCTGCCTGCCGAATCAAGAAGTAACAATGTTTCTTGCTGTTGCTGCATTTGGCTGTTACAATGTATCTATTGGAGTATTGCTGACAAGTACGATCTGTCAAAACCCCTGTTAGGGGAGGACTGAGTATTTTAAAGCATTTCTTCTTAAAGTTGGTGGAATATAATTTATTGCACCCTGACTAGGGGAAAGATGGTGGCTGAAACTTGAGCCTAAAGATGGAAAATTACTTTGTTATTCCCTGCCTGCTTCTGCCATTTTTGGTTTCGCTTTTAAAATGACTTTAGATTCGGGAATGACCCAAGGACAAAGGATAATTCTTTTGAAACCAGAACTCTTGAATCGAAAATTGGAACGGCTGAATCAGGATGTCGACAAAAAGTTTTTTGGAATTAAGACTTTGGAGAACTTTGCTAATGAACCTGAGGAGAACCTTGCTAAAGAACTTGAGGAAATTTTGGAAGAACAAGACACTGCGACTATGCAACTCCAAGAAGAAGAAAAACCCGGCTGGTGTGAGAAGCCTACGGTTGAATTTAGATATATTATATCCGGTTTCTGGGGTGGGAGCCCAGAAATGAAGGAACAATCTTGGGAATTACAATTAAAAGTTGATTGGAAGTTCGAAATGGAGATGCTGGATGGTGACGTATTATATTTCCTGAAGAGCTTGGCAAGGATGTTTCTGGACAAGGTTTTGGTCTTCAGATTTAAGGAAAAAGAGGACATTCTGGTCAATGGTTTTGGAAAGGGATGGATAGAGGCCTGGTGGGGGATCCCGAGGTGGGGAGGAAAAATGGTCAGAAGAGGGGTGGGGTGAAAGATTCTAGATGTGTAATCAGGAAGGTTTCCCATGGTACCCCGAAGTCAGAGTGTTAAAAAGGAATTTGATTTGGTATAGAGAAGAGATGCCTGGACTGTGTTTAAAGAAGGATAATTTTATATTATATAAGATGTAATTTAGAAATACCAGCAGCAGTTTTAGTGTAATAAGAGATAGATAAGGTCACAAGAAGTTAAGATTTGTATTAAGAAGTTGTATTT
Source organism: Lacerta agilis (assembly GCF_009819535.1). NCBI lineage: Eukaryota > Metazoa > Chordata > Lepidosauria > Squamata > Lacertidae > Lacerta > Lacerta agilis. The sequence goes on along the minus strand of NC_046315.1, from coordinate 98,188,617 downwards.
TGAAACTATTTTGGTATTTTGATATTTTGATGTTGAATAAGAGATAGATAAGATTATAAGAAGTTAAGTTTTGTATTATGAAGTAAAAAGTTTTGTATTAAGAAGTAAAATTTTGTTATTTTGATGTTAAATGAAATAAGATTTTATGGAAATTATGAATTTAAGTGAGGGAATTAAGACAGATAGAAAGTTACTAAAGTAGATTGGAATTGAAAGCAGAGGAGAGAACGGGGGGAGTCCCCTTGACTAGATTGAAATAAGACTAAAATTAAATTAAAGAAGTATTGGTGTGTTCTGGTGTAGGTGTTAGGTATGTATGTAGGTATGTATTTTCTTTCTTTTATTTCTGTTTTGCTTTTGTTTTTGTATTTGTTTTGTTTTTCTTTATGATGTGGTGTATTTGTTTATGTTTGTTGTGGAAAACCAATAAATTTTTGTTAAAAAAAAATACTAAACATCTTCCAAGACAATAATGCCCACTTACAACACAAAGAACTCATAATCCATCTACTCTCAGCATCCAGAAACATCATAACCAGACACTGGAAAGACCTGTCAGGAGTAAACATGGACCAATGGTACCAAGCAGTATGGGAAACAGCCCTACTAGAAAAACTAACCAGTAAACTGAAACTGACATGGGGACAAACTGAAGAAGACACCTTCACCCCGGTATGGTTCCCCTTCATCACATACACAGCCCAACAAGACAATGACAAAAATCTACCGACAGCATACAAATCAATATGGCTAACCTGACCCAAGATACCCACCAACCCCACTCACACAGGAAACCAAGGGTCACCACAGCCAACCACAGACGAACAACCACACCCCAAGCCAGCTCCGACCTCTCTCACCGCCAAACGAGCACAAGCAAACAACAGAGAACCTACATAAACAATGCTGACACCAAACCCTACTCACATCAAATAAAAAAGAAACACAGTCACCCCGCCCCACCTACCTCCCCGTCCCACCCACTTCTTCCCCCCTTCCCCCCTTTCTTTTCTAATGTCTCACCAACACTGACTTGTAAAAATGTTACATGGAAAAACTTGAGAGAGACATTGTACTACTTTTGAAAATCTTTAATTAAAATATTTAAACAGGAAAAAAAAGAAATAAAAGTTAAGATATAAATTAAATTCCTAAAGTTCTACTTTTATTCTACTATTATTATATATGAATTCATAAACTCTACATTTTCATTAAATTCATCTGCTCTTCTCTTTTTGCGTAATTTGTGCTCTTTGACTTGTTTCTCGTAACCGTGAGCAACACGCTTCATGTATTTGGTCATCTTGGAAGTGTTGACCACCAGCGTGTAGACCATCTTGTCCACGTTGTTGGTGTATTCCCCATTCACATTGGTAGCAACTGGAAATGCAGGTGCCTGGACAGTTTCCCTACAGGGCTGAGAAAAATGGGAAAAACAGGGAGTAATACTTTGCATCAAAAGCAATTTACAAGTTAAATAGTGTTGCCATCTCTTTTACTGACCCTGCTGTTATGCCTTTTAAGAGGAATTTGATGTCTGAAATCCCAGTACTCCTGGTCTTAGATTGCTGTCCAGGATTTGACCCTGTGGCATAAAAAACAACACCTGCTCCTCCTTCCCTTTGGCTTTATGGTAGTATGCTCATTGGTCCTCTATCTGCTATTCTGTGAAAGCTGAGCTTATTAGATGGCAAGATCACTTGATTCTTTGAAATATAGGTAGGTATAAGTAGGTAAAAGTATAAGTTTGGCACATATTTAGCCAGCTCACTGTAGTTAGAGTCCCAGGTGGTTCAGTTGTTCATAATTTAGTTTTTTGTGTACAAAGCGCACATTGGGCATATCTACACACTAGACTATACATGGTTTTGTCCTTGCAAAGAATTAGTGAAATCACACTAGTTCTGTGAGTACTAAGGATCTCTAACAGAATTGTCAGCTCCAACTACAACTCCCAGGATTCTGTAGAGGAAATTGATGTTAAATAAAAGGAGTGCATTTATAGTGTGGCTGTGCTCACCTTGTCCTGACATGTGTTACTTAGAAAGTACTTCTGACTGGGAAGGAGGAGGGGATCAGCATTAAGACCCATGGTTTGTTTTTTTACATATATATTTTCTATTAAATTAGAATCTGAGTTAAATTAAAGCTAGAGAGCCAGACAATGTTCTAATTGAGAATATCTTACCGTTGTGGGTTTCGCCAGTCTCAGTTTCTGTTCCAGTTTGATGAACAGGTAGTGGACAACTAAACCACTCACTATGAGGAATGCTACCTTACAACCTGCACACATAACTTCTAGAGACTCTTTGGAGAGTCCCAAGCCAGTAAAACAATGGTATGCTTGAAACTTCAAATCACGAAAACAGTTACATTCCTCTTGAGTCGCCAGTAGTTCCAGATCCTGTGGAGTCATTTCCCAACCAACTCTTGCCCAATCTGGTCGTTCACAAAAGCCAATAACATCTTGAAACAACAAGACTGTCCAAAGGAGAAAAACCTGACAAGGACTTTGAGAAAACATTCTGTGAAATTTTCAGCAAGAAATGTCTTCTGCTAATTGATGTTCCCTGTGTAGGAACCGTAGCAAATAACCGCAGCAAATACACGTTGTCTAAAACAAGATTCAAATAAATCTTTCCATCATGACCAAGCTTTCAGCCTGAGCACTGGAGAGATTTGAATGCAGGCAATATAATCAACCCATCAGCTGGGGGAGGGTTCAGTGATGTCATAAAGGGGGATCCTGATCTTTATATATGACAGCTTCGATGATGTCATTATGATTGCAAGATTTTTCTCAGTAGCACTTTTCTCAGTGCAAGGTGTGAATCTGTGCGATGGGGTGAGCTCCCATTGCTCTGTCCCAGCTTCTGCCGATCTAGCACTGGACCCCCTGATGGGTCAAGATTGGCCGGCAGGCTGTAAATTCCACATTCCTACCCAAAAATATATCAGATAACATCCATGGGATGCTGAAACTAGGCACCAACAGAGTGAATCTCAGATTCCCAAAGAGATTGACATGCGCAGGCCATCTAAGGTAGCAATCCTATCCACTGATTTCTGGAAGCAAGACCTATAGGATATGGAGAATCAGGGGAGGCAGCCTGCTATATTAGTTCTTTTCTCAACATGGGGCAACCAATGCAGCCAATGGGACAAAACCTCCAAACCAAAACCTGGCAATCCAAAGGACTATACCACCTAATAGACTTTTATAAAAACAACAAACCTCTGTCAACACAAGAAATACAGGACAAATTAGAAGACACCCAAATGCCCTGGTTAACACAACACCAACTACATGCCATATTAAACAATCCAACAGTAAAATCAGCAGCAACCAAAGGGTGCACATCCACAGGCACATACTTCCTTTCTTTATGATGTGGTGTATTTGTTTATGTTTGTTGTGGAAAACCAATAATTTTTTGTTAAAAAAATAAAAATAAAAGGTTCTTTAATTGCTCCTCACTTTCTGCCATCAAGGTTGTGTTCAGCCTACTACTTGCACCTAAATTTGTGCCAGTTCATCCGGCTGGTCCTAGACTGTTAAGGAGGTTGAGGCTGCCTCCTTCGAGCAACAGACTTTGGATGCCATGAAGGAGCAACAGTAATATTATTGGCAGGGGGTGAGAGGAAGTTGTGAGTTTTTTCTGCGTCAATGACAAAACAACTTGACTGTCCTTAGACACTATGCACCTTGACTGGGAGTGTGAACGCCATTTGCTGCTCCAGTTAGAAAAGTTTCTTAGGCCAATCCAGTTCATTGCATGACTGTTCCAACCCCTTCACTCCTTTTGCTGACTCAAACTCAGTCAACTTTTAGTTTTTAAGCTCCTGGCAGCAGGGACCTATATGCTCCTTTCTTCCCTTTATAAAATACAATGTGCATTCTGACAAACCATTTTAATTAACTCTAGAATGAAAATATTTGATATTGACTCAAGTAAAGGAAAACATCTGGATATTCACAAGCAGAAACTGGACTGCCTAAGGAGCCCATATTTCGTGGTACAATGGGAGTCTAAAATCTAAATAACAAACAACTGAAATTAATCAAAATCAGTCCCACAGAAATTTGGAAAACAAGGCAAATATGCCACTAAACAAGCCACAAAAAGGAGTAGGGAAAACGTACTGAAGGGAGATGTGCTTTGGACCAGATGCCTCCCAATGAAAACACTGAATGGTTTCCTAAAATAGCTGCTAAATGTATGGCAGCAGTGATACGGAAATGAAGATATTAGCAAATAAGTCAGTAGATACAGCAGTCAAAAAGACCCAATTTTTAAAAGGCAATGGAAACATAAAATACAAAATTATTGGTGGAAACACAAAGAAATCTATATTTCACCCACATTTTTCAGGAACTAAGAAAGATTATATTTCTCTGTACCGGTCAGATATGTTCAGTTTACCTAGCAGTCCCTTTAGGCCAAAAAACTTTCATCTGCTTGCCAACTATATTCAAAATCCAAACTTAAATTATTGTCCAGAGAATAAACAATAACCGGATCACCAGGAACGGAATTATACTGTTGTCCAGATCAATTTACTATTGATCCTGTAATCATGAACAATGCAATCATAGAGAAATGCAATCTTTTGTTAACATATATTGATTGCAATACAGTCTTTGATCTCTTGCCACATTCTTGGCTACTTCTTGTACCAAATGGATCTTATTATTGTAGCACTGGTAGAAATAGCAAAATATGAAACTGGACATGAAATCAAATCAAGATGGGCATCAAGAGGAGGATTCCATTAATCCAGTGACAGTAAAAAATACTACACACACAAACACAAACACAAACATACACACAATTTTTTATTTACTGGACTCAACAGCCTCTAACAACCACAAATACATTTTCAGTAAAAATGTAAGCATGTCTTGAAAAATGTGCAGCTCTTTACATAATTAAAAGGAAAAGCGAAGATCCTCTATAACAAGAACATCTGGTAAACGCTGGGATATACCTACACTCAGTTGTAATTGTTACAAGTACCTGGGGATCAGTCACAGCAAAACAGCCCAGCTAAGTTTATTCATAGAGTTAGATCTTCTCTAACAACACTGGAGGGAGCGGAAGACTCATTAAACCTTCTGTGTCAGTCTTGTACAACTCAATGTTCCAAATGTTCCTCAACCTAGATGGTGAGAATTGCTGTATGAGTCCCTGTCAGGGAAAAGGATAGGAAATAAATAAATAAATAAATAAATAAATAAATAAATAAATAAATAAATAAATAAAGTATAACAAATATAACTACAACTACTACGGGACTCCCTGAAAAGCAGTGGTCAAGGCTCATCAAAACTTCACTCCTCTTATCTGAGTGACGAATCTTTCCAGTCAACATAGTATTAAAACTGGAAAGAAAGAACTGGAACATGAAAACCAAAATTCCTGCATGAGAAACACCAAATATTAATTATTAATATTATTAATATTGCTATTATTAATTATTAGTATTATTATTACTATTGCTATTATTAATTATTATTAATAATAGTAATAGTAATGCAGCCTCTTCAGCAAAATGGCTCAAAAGCAATACCTTCAGTATTACTGCTATTCAATATTGTATTATTCACACTGTGTGGCATCAGCAGCAGGACTCTGCTTTTTAACTGTTTCCGATGTCATGTGTTCTTCTTTCACTTAACCCCAAACAACAACAAAATAATAATAATAATAATAATAATAATAATAATAATAATAATAATAATAATAATTGTATCCTGCCCATCTGCCTAGGTAGACCCAGCCACTCTGGCGTGCTTCTAACATAATAAAACATCAAACATTAAAAACTTCCCAATACAGGGCTGCCTTCAGATGTCTTTTCAAAGATTTGTAGTTCTTTATCTCCTTGACATCTGATGGGAGGGCGTTCCACAGGACGGGCGCCACTACCAAAAAGGCCCTCTGCCTGGTTCCCTGCAACCTCACTTCTTGCAGGGAGGGAACCGCCAGAAGACCCTTGGTGCTGGACCTCTGTCTGGGCTGAGCGATGGGGATGGAGGCGCTCCTTCAGGGATACTGGGCCAAGCCCATTTAGGGCTTTAAAGGTCAGCTCCGACACTTTGAATTGTGCTCGGAAACACTGGGAGCCAGTGAAGATCCATTAGGACTGGTGTTAAACAGTCCCGGCAGCCATCCCCTGTCACCAGTCTAGCTGCCACATTTTGGGTTAGTTGTTGTTTCCGAGTCACCTTCAAAGGTAGCCCCACGTAGAGTGCATTGCAGTAGCCAATAACACAACCCATAGTAGATGAAAACAAAGAGTCATGGGACAAGGCTAAAAGTAGGGCCCCATTCCTAGCTCTACATATTCTATTTACACACGAGTAATGTGTGTATAAAGGTGACTAAGACCTGTGAAGAAAATACAACAATAAATCAGGAACCTTAGAACATTTTATAAGTGCATGTCCTGTCTTATTCATGATATAAAATATGTATTTTTTATTATTATTCTATCCCAATTTTCCTCCAAAGAGCTTGAGGTGGTGGGCATAGTTCTCAGCCCTGTCCCTTCCATTTAAATCTCACAACCAACCTGTGAGGTAGGCTAAGCACACAGGCTGACTACCCAAGTTCAGCCAGTGAGCTTCATGGCCGAGTGCAGATTTGAACCCTGGTCTCCCATGTTCTAGGTCCAGCACTCTAAGCACTACACCACACTGCCTCTCATATTGGGCATGCAGCACCAACCATAACATTCAAAACTGCTCCTCCTTATTACAAATATAGCCTGGACCCAATTCTTGAGAGTATTTGGATAAACCTATGGCAACAGATAAAACAATAAATTACAGCTGACTGAAAAGCAGACAGCTTCTTCCCCAGCTACTGCTATAATATACATTGTAATATTTTGCTCACATTGAGGAAATACAGTTAATAAAAAGCCCAAAATAAAACTTAGCCTTGGATATAAATTGTGTCTGGAAATATAAAATGATTAATATACAATGGCAGCCCTCTTACTATCAACAACAGAAGTGTAGTTACACGTACATTAAAAAAAAAAAACACAGAAGGAAACACATGCCATCCCTCCTTTTTAGCACAATTCAAAAACATGGCATTCTCCAATCTTGCCAGCAAATCCCTAAACAATGATGGATTGACACTCTTCACAGAATGAGTCACTGAACAAGCACCAGAAATGTGGAGAAGAAAGACGATGTTGTAATTGTTGTGGTATTATAAGAATCCTTTTGGATTACCTCCCATCGTTTTCTCTTATGAATGTATATTTTCATTGTCTCCACTACAGATAGGCATGCTCTCCGCCACTCATTCACTATTGGGGAATTTACCGATTGTTCCATTGAATTCCTCGCTGATCATCTGCTCTATTTGCCACTGCCAGTGACTCTTTGACTTCTGGAGTAACTGTACAGCATTTTTATTGTATGGGATTTGTATGTGGATAAGCTTCACTGACTTCCTGGATTTTCTTTCTTTCTTTGTTTAATGCATCATTAAAGTTATCCAGTCAGGATTATTCAGTCATCTCTCATTAGAACAAGAGGCTATTGTCAGAAAGGCAGAGGGTTCAAAAGTATCCGATGCTAAGCAGCTTCTCTTAATAATTAATGCACACAGTGGTTTTTAACACTATTGTTTTAATACAGGCCATCTCATAAGCCAATTTATCTATGTGAATTTAGTAGTCACTGCACAGCCAGACTAGTGTGCATGGGCAAGCTGATTTTGCATCCTGCTAAGGCCATTTTACATTCATGTGAGACTCAGAATGCACCATCTTTCCATGAGTTTCCTCTTTCAATGGAAAACAATACTTTTTGCAAGCTTTCCGCATAGTCTATCAATCAATCCAATTTACATTTATAAAGTGGCCTTCTTGTGAGCACCCCTAGGCGCTGTGAATGACTAATATAAAAACAGATACAATGAATATTTAAAAGACCCCCAAAGCCAGAGAGCTGGTTATAATTTTCAGCACCACAGAGAGGTAGTAATGCCAAAAGGGTATGTGTGTATATTAGGGCTTATCCTGAAATGTTCGCTTTACTTCAGCATCACAAAGCACCAATTCCCAATTATTTTACAGCATTTTTAAAGCAATGTTCACCTCTCCATTCCCATTGCTATCTCTTTCTCTGCTTTATTGAACTTTCCTGACCTCTTTGATGTCATCACATGCTGCACAGCATTTGAATGCTATTCCAGTCACTGACTAGAATTATACAAGTGACTCGATCTAGGACTCTCTCTCTCTCTCTCTCTCTCTCTCTCTCTCTCTCTCTCTCTCTCTCTCTGCATCATTATGTGGCTAAATCAGATTGGTTTCATAATGTAAACGGCAATATGGCACTGAAGTCACAGCAGCTAGTGGCACAATTACTCCCAACAGTCCCAGATAATGCAGCAAATGCGATGATATCACAATAATGTAGAATTGATTTGACTGTGGGGTGACAACAGTAAAGGCAAGGGCAAATGACAAACAATTGCAGCTGTATATAAATTTACTCAGAAGTCCAGTTGACTTCAGTGAGACTTAGTCTCAGATAGAACTGGGTGAATCTGCCAATTTTGGTTTTTCTCTGTTTCTTATTTTTCCAATTCCACATCAGTTTGCAATTTTTAAAAATTCATTAGTATTTTAGTGCAATTTCCCACTAATTACACATTTTTTGCATTCAATTTTGCCTAATATACCTGTTTTAGTGACCAGGGGAGGAATGACCAGAGATAAAACCAGGGGAGGAACACAGAGATAAAAAAGCCACAGTGCATCTGTAGCAGCGCAACAGGATGCCTTCACCTGCACCACCTTCAACAAAACATGTCTCTCCCACATCAGTCTCTGTCACAGCAGGCACTGTAGCTCTCTAATGGTTTGACTTTACTCCTGATAGCACACTCTTCCATTGTCTCCCAAGACAGACAGATGTCAATGCACTGCAGAATCACACTGCAAAAGTGTGACTTTTCTGGACAGAACAAAATAAAAAATTCCTTCCAGTACCACCTTAGAGACCAACTAAGTTTGTTCTTGGTATGAGCTTTTGTGTGCATGCACACTTCTTCAGATACACTGAAACAGAAGTCACCAGACCCTTAAATATAGTGAGAGAGAGAAATCTGTCTTTTCTGGACAGATGTGTTTCAGGTCTTGTATTGTTTCATAAAGTGTGAACTAGGAATTATCCCATACCTACTTTCAGGGAAGTGGGTTTAGGATTGTCGTCTATGTGAACAGTTTTACAAGGAGTACTGGAAAATTACTCTTGCATATTAAGACTGCCAAAGATGAACTTCTTGGCCATTCCATCTTCCTTGGTTGTTTGGGGGATGGCATTGCTGAAAAAAGGCACTCTCTGTGGCAGCCTCTGAACTGTGAAATGCTTCCTTCACAGAAGTGCATCTGGCATCTTCATTATATTTCTTTAAATATATACTGATGATGATGCAGCTCTTCACTCTGGGCACATGAGATACGCTATTATTTTGAATTCAATTTGTTTTAGCTGATTTCAATACTGCATTTTTTCACTGTGGAAACCTACCATGGGACCTTATGGTGAAGGGTGGGGAAGAAATCTAAAATATAATAATAATAATAATAATAATAATAATAATAATAATAATGGCAGAAAGGGAAGTAAATAAATAAATGTTAGTAGCTTCAGCTCTGCTCTGGAATAAATGAAGTATAACGTCAAGCCCACCAGCAAGTTATTCCCCACAAGACGTAAAATTTGCTGCACCAAATAAGTCTATAGATCACAATACTAGACATGGTAAGGCTGGAAGATTCAGCTTTCAGTGGAAAGCTAAACACAAGCCAAGGTTACGGCTGTCACTGGATGGTTAGGAAAGACAGCCACCAGTTACAACGTTTTGGAATAAATATATTCAGGAAAGAGCTAATCAATAGCAAATCAACTTAATATATGTTCAGCTAAAGACTTCTTGAAGAGATACGTGCTTGAATATCTCATCTGCAATTAAGAAATACATGAAGCTGCTTCACAATCTTTTGGAAGATGTTGAGTGTCATCTAGCTATATGTGAACAGAATACTTACAATTTGGGCAAATGAGAAGTGCGAAGAACGATGGCCTGGATTCAACTAACCCAGCAAGTTAACAGAAGCCAGAGCACAGGATCCTACTAGTGCCATGGAGTTATTTCTCTCCTCCTCTCCCAAATCCACTTCGGACAGTGGGGAGAATCCCCAAGGGGATTTCATCTCTCTGGCAAGCAGAAATGCTTGTGCGGAGGGAATGATCAGAAGAGTAGGATGCTGAATTCCTCCCACAGGAACAAAGTAAGTAACACACACACACACAGCCAAGATAGTTTCTTCACCCCCATTTCAATGGCCTTCTTTTAAACCAATTAATTATTTAATTAATGGATTAAATGCAAACACATTATCATATCGGCAGATATGTGCTTGTAGGAAGTATAGCAACTTGCAAAATGACTCTATCTTATAATTGTTTTTTACTTATTATTTCCCACTACAAAAATTAAACAACTCTGTTTAGGGAAGTTTTTAATGTTTGATGTTTTATCGTGTTTTAATATTCTGTTGGGAGCTGCCCAGAATGGCTGGGGAAACCCAGCCAGATGGGCAGGGTATAAATACATAAATTATTATTATTATTATTATTATTATTATTATTATTATTATTATTATTATTATTCACAAACATGTCTGTTAGTCTCACACAAATTTCAACTGGGTAATAAAATTGCAGCCCTCCTTTTTAGAAATTTGCACAATTGTCTCTCTGTATTTAGCACCTGCTGTGATTGAGCAATTCATCATTTTGGCAAAAAAAGTCAGTGTTGTACATGCAATGACTCAATTCCAACATTAAAATATTGGGAATATTACTTACTGTTCTCCATCTGTGAAATGGAAGAAGAGTTTTGTGAGTCATAGTGGAGTAGACAAAGCAGTACTATTCTCTCATCATAATATTAAACTAAATTACTATTTCATGCAGGTGAATTTCCATTTGCCTGGAGAGGAGGGTGTCACAAATACTGCAGGAATCTGGTGACAGATATAATATTATTTGGGTTTTGGGGTGGTTTTTTTTAGAAACTGGAACTTTATTAGCATGTTAGGCAATGCCCAGCCCAGTCATGGAACAACAGCAATGTGAAAAACCTCTGTTCTTCTTTGAGCATGGGTTTGCCATCCATTGTTTAAAAATCTTTTCAAAGAGGCTCAGGGAAGACACACAGCTCTAGTTTCGTTCTGACTTTTTCTCACTGATTTATTTCCATAATAAAGTTTTCACAGCTATATGCTTCAAAGAGCACCTCAATTAACATATCTTTATCCTGCTATTTCATTATTCTCAAATTATAAATTTAAACAAGCTCTCTTTCACACTTCCTCTCTCTCTCTCTCTCTCACACACACACAGACGCACGCACCCTTTCAGAGTAGACAGGCCCTGATGCTGCTGCCAGGCTGAGGTCTGGAAGCATTCTCCCCCCCCCCCAAAGGCCCATCTGGCTTCTCTGAATCTTCTTGTGAGGAGAAATTCACGGCTTACCCCATGGGGAGCTCTGTAGTGCTGTTAACAGCTTTGGAGTAATTTCCTCATTAAGTAATAATGTAACCTGGTCAGGAGCTTTTGCTAAGTGATAACTGTTTAGCTAGAATTAATTAAGATGTTTAGCTAATCTTTAGTAAAAAGAAAGACAGAATGGTTTAGGAGACAGGGAGTACAACTGAAAGTGTGCTCTAAGAACCTAAAAGCCATGTTGGACTGGAGGAAAGGTCCGATATTCTGGGTCAAATTCAACATCATGAATGTTCCTTCTGCACAAGCATTGCAGTTTGCCAAATGGAACAAACCACCCTTTCCTCTCCCAACATGCTATTCTGGATGTTTTCCTGACACCCTGCCCCCCAGGCTAATTTCTGGGGTGTAGGAGGCACATTGGGAAAGGGGGGTGAAAGCCCATTGCAAAAGTGGACGTTCTCATGCAGGCCTTTTGCTGGCAGGCCGTGTTAGGTGAATCCCACCCTATGTTTCTAACACTTGGGGGAAGCTTTGAATGAGAATACTGGTGGTCAGGGCTGGTTCAAGAAGCCCATAAATTATAGGAGTTGTCCCACTCAAAGGTAGACTTTACAAAGGAGTTTGGCAGATCATTCCAAAGGCCCATCTATTTAATAACATCTAGTTCTGCATTCCATTCCCACCCGATACCTATGGGAAGCCAGGAGCCAGGATATGACCATACAGTCTGTTTAAGAATTGGAACCATTGTTGCTTATTTACCGTTTGCTTGGCAGGAATCTTTCAGCTGGTAGTGCCTGAGCCCAACTGCCTGACAATCTTTGCTCATTCCGAGAGGCTTCCAGGCTTCAGAGAGGTTCCTTTCAAAATGTTCATTACCAATTTGTGGTGGGGACAATTTCCTTACATAGTTTTCTTTTCCAGGCTTCCACTCCTGACACTGTGATGAGCACAAATACTGTATTGCTTTCAACACACTCAAACCTTTCAAAACATTTATCCACCTGGGAACTAACAGATTATTTCCTCTTAACCGTGCTAGGACAAACAGTAGTGCCTGCTCTGTATCATATGATCTGTCTGCAATTTCCATCATGGGATCATATTTGAGAGTATCTGATGCCCCCAAGAGGCTGGTGACCCAGAGGGGATTTTATGAAAGAACCAGTTGTGTGAACTGGCACATGGGACATGAACACCCACCATCACAGAAGAGATTTGTATTATCTTGAAGGCTCACCAAAGTGCTTTCACAATAGCAGGGTTTGTGGGGACTTTTGATGATTTTGAAATGCATGTGCCATATTGCTGACTGCTCTGTGCTATCACTGCTGGTGCTGTGTGCTGCCACAGGTGTTCATTGTAAACCCAACCTAAATCCTAAGGTTCACCAGCTTCCATCATAAACATAGTGACTCAAGATCCTCCACTGTAAACAGTGACCCGAGATCAAGGCATTAATTGGTAGCTGCGCAATGCTTGACTATTTATAACACAGTGAGACCATTCTGGCCCCCTGGAGGTAAAGAAGGATTTACTACTGTACCTGCAGTCAGTAATACAAAATCGAAGTCATCTATTTAAGCCCGTGTGCTGACATTTTGGGACTCACAGTACTCAGATTTCTCCTCAGAATCCAAAACACTACAGAATTATACTTTAAAAACACCACCTCCCTGGCATTTGAATTCAAGACTGTTCTTAAAAGCTGAAGTAGCTTTTGTGCCTACAGGGAAACAACTTTCCCCTTCTCCTCTTTCGCTGCTTGTAGTGTACATGCCCAACTTAGTACACATTTATTCTTGAAGTCAGAGGGGGAAAATGATATAAGGTAGTAATTTTTAAAAAATAAATTGGATCTAAACATTATACAATGGAACGTAATGTACTTGGGAATATAGTACAGGAGGTGCTTGAATGAAAAGTGTTTTAACAGTGGTGCCACTTATGAATGTAATAAATGAGTGAACCATTCATTTGATTAGTTGTTTTTGCCCATTCAGACAACATCTACATTGGGTCTGAAATTTAGCAGTTTATATCTCCAACAACCTTGGGAGAGGCTCCCTGCAGAAGACCACATCTTCTCCATAATGAGAAAGTCTGTATCTTGCAGAGAAGGACAGTCCTCTCTTTGAGAAATAGAATCTTTAAAAAAATAAAATCAATCTTTTGTTGAGTGGATGAGGCTGAAATGAAACCCTCCTGAAAGCTCAGGGGAAATTGTTACGAAGTTTTAGGCAGCGGGGTACTATTTGTCTTACTTAAACTTTCAATGCAGTCACGGGTTTCCCAAGTTTTCCTTGCTTTTAAAATGTTTTTAAAGTTCTGCACTGCTCACATCAGGATAAGGCTTTCTCAGCAGCTTTCTCCTGGCCACCCTTCCAGCAATGCTTTCATGTCATGTCCCTCCCAAGGCATTCCTGGATATGCAGCTAGGAGGAAGCTGTGGTGAAAGCTTTCCCCAACTGTGAGCTGTTAAAAAAGCAAATGGGAGAATGGAACACCCTCAGTCACCTATCCTGTAAGGTTAAATGAAGTAAGCTGTAACCTCCTCAGAAACAAACAAAAACCTGGTTTTGCATAAGGAAAATATTTTTGGGAAACTGGGGAAGGTTAGTTTTGGCCCAGCCTTCATGAGAACCCTCTTCCATGGTGCTCATGGGAACACCGGAAGTCAGACCACTGGTCCATCTAGCCCATTATGCCCTGTTCTGCTGGCAGCTGTCCTTCAGGCTCATTTGAGGCCATACACAGAAACAGATATCTGCATAGGTAAGACTTCTATAAGAATGCCTGAGCCAGTTTTTACTGAGCAGCTGTTTATTTGGATCCTCCCTAAAATTGCAGGCAATGTATCTTGGTAATGTATGGCCATTTCTTGCAACCCAGCTGGTGCAGAAAGAATGTGTTGAAGCAATTGCAAGACTAGATGGTTTGTTTGTTTGTTTGTTTGTTTGTTTAAAACAAGAGCAGTCATAAAAAGGAAGAATAGAATTGCAAGATAGTGAAATAATAATCATAGAAGGCTTGAGTGAGTGGTGTACAACATATTGATATATGTACCAAACCTGCCATGAAACATACATCTGTATTTTTCTCTCAACTAGCTGAATATTTCATACTCTGGCATGTGTTGACCTGTAAAAATAAATGAGCATGAGAAGTGTTCTTCCTTGCAGATTTCATACATGGATTATTCAGATAATGTATGAAAAGTGCACCAAGAACCTGGTGGGGAAATAATTATGTAAGTCTAGTTTGGCCCTTCATTTTTAAGGCCAATATAGCTAACTACAGACACTTTTTTAAATTTTAAAATGCTTTATTTAAACTTCGTGTCAAATCATACAAATAGTTCAGATCTTACCAGTAGTACATAGCACAACATAACACAATATAACAAAACATAGCCTATCATAACGTAACCTAACATAACATAACAAAACACAACATAACAAAACCTAGCATAGTATAACATAACATAACATAACATAACATAACATAACATAACATAACATAACATAACATAACATAGCATAGCATGGCATGGCATGGCATGGCATGGCATGGCATGGCATAACAACATAGCATCACATAGTATCACATTTTTCATTATACTTGACCCTTTCCTCATTCAAGACACTTTCAGAGGCTTGAATTCCGACCCATGCAAACAGTGCTAATAATGCCTGGCTCAGAGGTGGATTTGGGGCAGCAGGACTGGTTCCACCACCCTGGACACCTAGTCCAGGGGGGCCACGGAGCATCACAACTATGACATAGTGAATTTTGATCTCATATAGGGCACTGCTGAAATTTCTTCCCCCGCCTGGGTTCTCTATGAGGGGCACCATTTCCGATTTCAGTGGTGGGGGAAGGAAAAGGGAACATGAATCTAGTATACAAGCAAAATTCATGGCAAGATTCAATGGACGGATTCAAGACAAGAGCTTCATAGAAGTATGTATCTGGAAGGAAATCCAACTGAGTTCAGTTTTAAAAGAAGTATTTTACAAGCATCTGTGTAACTATTTTATTTTTTTAATAACTCCTAATAACGACATATGGCAACAGTCCAACAAAGACGGCAATTTGGCAGGAACAACCTACCCAGTCAAAGTCACCATGTCGTCTCCTTACTCAACTTGCTAGTTACTGCAGTTTGCTGGGATCACAGCACGGAGAAGCAATTCAGACGTGGCCCACGTGGGTTGTGTGCTGGTGGTCTAGTTCCACACACCAAAAGCACTCTTGTCTTGTTAACAGCAGTCCTTCTCCCAGGTGTCACATGACAAACAGCTTTGGAAAGCGAGGGGGAGTTTCAAAAGCACTTTGTGATATGGCATTCAGGTTTGCTGTTGAAAGAGGGGGAAAGTCAAGAATCCCGCTGGGAACAAACTAGCCTTTAGGCATGCCTCCATCCTGGTCTGTATTGTTGTTTTGAGAACACTTGATCCTGGATCAAGCAAGGCACTGCAAATGCAGCCTTGTTACTTGAAACCTCAAGAGATCAAATTTGTTACCTTTAAAGAAGTGCTTCCTTTTTATTTTCTTCCCTTGGATGATTTTCTTTTGTCACCCCTTTGTAATACAGGGAACATCTGAAACCAAAAACAATTTACGAGTGGCAATTATATAGCCTGCCAAAGCTATATTTTCCATTACCATCTGGCTTCTCTTATCCTTACAAGCTAGACATTGGAAAGATAAGCAAGAGAATTAAAAAGAATAAATCTTTTGTTGATCTTGAGACAAATAATGATGGTATCATTATGAAAATGGAGCTTCTTCTTTTTTTAAAATGTCACACATAATTGTGCATAGCCAGAGTTAAATGAACCGGTAAATGGATTGGTGTTAATAATTATATTGGATATGCATGAGATTTTGAGTATTAACTAATAAAAATGATTTATAATTTTTAGATAATTGTGCAAAGGAATATGAAAGAAGTTTTAACAAAATGTGACTTGTCACTTTTTAGAGGAGTTAATTAAATACATGTTAAACATAATAATAATTTATTAGATCAATGGTGGCTTTATGAATAAAATAAAATACAAAAGAAAGCCATTTATACTTTTTTTAACTGCAGTAAGTGTCAGGGGCCTGTAAACATCGATCTTCATTCTTTATGTCTACTCCAAGCTTATTTGGCTTTTTAGAATTTATATTTGGTCTCGCTCCCATTAATCTACACAAAGAATCCTGCATTTGCTTCTTATTATGGGCTTCTTGCTGAGATAGCTGATAGTTGCAATGGCGAGACAGAGAGCACTGAAATTACTGAGCATTTCAAGCCTTCTGACCCTGGAGCTTTGTGGAGATACTCAAGACTGAAGACAGAAAAGGACAGGGGAGTGGGGGGGGGAGAGAGAGAGAGACTAGCACTTTTGTTATTGTAATAAAATCCAAAACATTCTTATCACTTGGAGTTGGCGCTCAGGCTGTCAATCCAGGGAAGTGATAATTGCTTCAAATAATGGGTCTAATTTCCACAGGATATAAAACACATTTCAAATATCGGCTTTGATTAATAAATGTGCACTAGACCTCTAAAGCAGTGCTTCCTAAACTTCTGATAGTTGTGGCACACTATTCAGAAGGAATATTGGAAATGTGTAAGAATAGAGATGCCTCTGAGATTCGTATTTCCTGGCTTGAAAATACATATCTCAGTGGACTGTAATAACATTTTAACTCTCAAATTCTTCTCTGGTTAGGATTTTAATACAGTGCAGAGACGTTCAACTCTTTCCCCGTCCTCGCCCACACTCTTAGATCCCTTCCCTCCTACCACACTTAACAGCATACAATGAGCCTACTGGATCAGGCCAATGGCCCACCTCGTCCAACATCATGTTCTCGAAGTGGCCAACCAGATGTCTGTGGGAAACCCGTGAGCAACATTTGAGCACCCCTCCTCTGGTTTTCAGAAACTGGTATTTGGAAGCATTGCTTCCTCCAACTGCGGAGGCAGAGCATAGCCATCGTGGCCAGCAGCCACTGACAGCCCTCTTCACTGAATTGCCGGTCTAATGGCAAGAAGTCAGAGGGAGGGAGCTCTCTCCCCACTCCAGCACCGGGCATGCAGCATAGATGCAAGCAGAACTGGGGGGTTAGGTTTTTCCAAGGGCTTCAATAGCCATGGTAGTGTTGGAGATGACAGGTAGACAGGAACAGCTACTAAGGATGGGTGGGGGGCATCTGGCCTCACTGTGGCTTACCAGGAATGAGAAGAGAGGGGCTGAGGCACAGTGCCAGCCACCCCACCCCACCCCCATTGCCCCCCCTGCCTTCTATAAGCCACAAACCCATCACTCCTCCTTGCCAGTGGCCCTCCTTGAGGGAATTACATTTCCAAATCCATTTTTATCTGACGTAGACCACAGTAGCATGTTAGATACTGGAAAGGGGGGCATATTTCGCCTTCTTCCTCTTAATCAATCAATTCTTTATTGCAGTCCAAAGACCCACAAATAGATTCCAGTACATTAAAAAAAAATGCATACTACTTGGACATTGGATACAACTAACTGGATAAAACTTAGTTTCTGACCTTTGACTTGGCGACTCCCAAAAATATGCTGGGAATCCAGAGCAGCAATTGCAGCCAGATAAATGGAGGGGTGTGAGATGTGTGCTATAGCCACTATTGCATAATTACAATAAGCTATTGTATATTGTTGGCATCCATCTGCCTCAAGACACAATCGAGTGTCCCTCCAGGGGTGAAGTCAAAAAGTCACCAAAGTGATCCTCCCCACCCAGAGTGCAAGCCTGGGCAGTGTGGAGGTCCTGGGCTGCCCAGACAACAAAATCCCCCTCTTGGTTTCGCTGATGTGGTCCAAAGGAAAGCAGAGCAGTATGTTTGGCACCAGCTTGGCTGCAGGAGTTGCAGGAAGGAGGCGTACAAGATACCATCCAACCGTCTTAAGGACTCCACTGTAGGATTTACTCCTTAACCTTTTCTTTTCCCAAATATATCCCCCAAGGCAGTGGAGGTTTAGGGTTTGAGTCTTCCTTCTTCTAGATAGGCTACCTTC
This sequence comes from Lacerta agilis, assembly GCF_009819535.1. Lineage (NCBI taxonomy): Eukaryota > Metazoa > Chordata > Lepidosauria > Squamata > Lacertidae > Lacerta > Lacerta agilis. The sequence continues at coordinate 98,170,020 of NC_046315.1, read as the reverse complement.
CCAGGCGGAGGAGCCCCATCTGCCCCTCACTTCCCTCTATGGCACATGCAGAAACCGCCTTCTTGAACGCTGGGCCAACTATTAGTCTCACCTGCTCCATCTGCTGGAGCCTGTCTTCACATGCAGGGGAAGTCCCTAACGCACTGAGAGGTTGGGACCCATTGGCTCCCCTCACCTGCTTTAGCCAGCCAGTCGAAGCCGTTCCCAGGGTGCGGCTGCTGTCACATGCTGACAGCTTCTAGGAGCCACAGGTGAGAGCTGAGTGCAGGGGGTGGGGACCAAAGATGGACAAACTACCCCAGAAGGAGTACAAATTGTCCCCCACCAGAGGTATTGCATATCGAGCCACCCCCCCCCCCCAAATGACTTGACACAGGAGACATAATTTTTGTTTGGGTTTTTGGCAATAATTTAGGCCACAACTTTATTTAAATACAAATTCGGTGAGTGGTTGCGTAGGCATTGGTTCAGACTACTGTCCTACCGGGACAGAGGCTGGCCTAGAACCAGCGATTGGGAGAATGCCGCTGAGGAGAGTTAAGGAGCGGGGGGAAACAACGCTTCCCTCTCCCCATGGTCCCGGGGACTCGGCCACGGCCCTAACCCCTACCGTGGGCTTCGGACAAAGCATAAGAGTCGCCGGATTCCTTTAACGGAATTCCCAGCATCATCATGATTCTGGATATGGGTATTTCCCAAACCAGCAATCCACACAGGAACCAATGCCTAACCGCCAACCTTACAAGTTGTGACAAGTTGCTACTGCAGTAGGCAAAACCAAATGGCAACAGCCAATCAGCCAGATGGACAAATTCCTACTGGGCCCCTGCCCCAAAAGCAGACGACCCCATGACAGGCAGTTGCAAGGTCAAGCGCAGAGGCCTAAGCAAAAAGAGGGGGGCGGGATGGGTGATCAGAAGCCGAAGCCAAGAGAAAGATCACCCTGCGTGCAGAGGAATAAATAGGACGCTGAGCTGTCCATCACAAGTTGCAACATTTACTTTTGCCCAGTAACTCCTCTCTGCCCTATAGCTGCTAAGGCCGGCTACCGGCCCCACCCCCACAGGAAGGGATGTGTCTTGCCAGGTCCCGATCGCAACACGTGCTCTTACTCAGGGTAGAACCCGATTTGCCCCTCCCCTAACACCTCATTAATTGTAGTATTGTGCTGGTTCTTACTTCCTTGATTTTTAGTATATTTATCATTTTTGCTTTAAATAATTTTAATGCATTTGTCACTCAGAGAACATGTTATACAGTAGATAACCTGTGAAAAATAAAATAAATAAATGAGATTGAAACACTCTAATTGTCACCAGCTTTTGAAACATTCCACTGCAGAGTTTAAGGGGATGATTCAGGCAAGTCATGCACATTTAAGTTTCAGTGATACGGACAGGAAAGATTTAAGTGCATACAGAACTTTCTTATTGAAATCAATTGAACTAAACAGTGGTTTACTTTGACTGGATCATGGCCTTTGTTTAGAGCAAAGGAGCATAGAAGAATAGCAGTTATCTTAGCTGCCCTGCCCTCTTGTGTCTGATAAAAAAGAAAAAGGCAGGAAATACACTGATAAAAAACAAAATAAAAAATAAAAAAATCCTTCCAGTAGCACCAAGAACAAACTTAGTTGGTCTCTAAGGTGCTACTGGAAGGATTTTTTTATTTTTTATTTTGTTTTGACTATGGCAGACCAACACGGCTACCTACCTGTAACTGAGTCTATAAGGAATTTGTGCTAAAAGCACTAAATGAAATTGTTTTAATTTTTTGCAATAAGCCCAGAACAATGGAATACAGATATAGCATTCCAAAGCAAGATCAAGGACAGTTCTGTTGTCAAACATTTCTCCCCAGCAGTGCATAATGAAAAGGATTTGCATGGTGTAAGTGCAGAAAATATCATTACAAATCAACTTAAATGCTGATCTCAGTGCAGCCTACAAACAAAAGGCACTTTAAAGGATACATTAACAAAGACGTTGCAGGCTTTGTGGGGTTTAATTTAGAAAATGTGTATCACCTTAGCACACACCACATCTTCAGACATGAGAATCATTACTTCATCTCTAAGCAAGTAGCTTGTTGGCCTAACAACAAACCCACAGAACAAATGATAAGGCCAACGAGGAATGAGTTTGTAATTCCATCAGAAAAGGAAATCAGATTGGTCTGGCACGACTTATTTTTGAGAATAGCCCCAGCTCTGACCCTGACACGACATCATTATTGTCATCACTCTGTTGAGATGCCACCTTTCCACACAAAAAATTATGATCAAAGCATATGTAACAGCACAGAACAAAACAACATTTCATTACTATAGCGGTAGTAACATTACACTTTCTGGCAGTAGCAAAAATAGCAAGGGAGTCTGAACAGTTTCAGCTTGGTCCTAGCCACTACTTCTATGTCTACTTCAAATTAGCCAGAAACAAGTTAGTCTAATCCAATAGCAACGTCTCAGCTTCTCATGTCCCTTCAGCAGCAGCAGCATTCAGGCAACATGAAGGCTTTCCAAGGTCAGGGCCGGGGAGCTGGAAAGACCCCTCAGTGATACCACACTGGACAGTGCCTAACTCATCCTGGGTGGCACAAAGCATCTTCCACCACCCCACTCACTTCATGAAGCTTTAGGGGATAATAAGGGAGGAGACATTTAATTTTATCTCTTGGCCGCATTGTCTTTATTTTCCTTTAGTGACATCTTCATATAGCAAAACTGAATTGTTTGTTACAGGTAGGTAGCCGTGTTGGTCTGCCATAGTAAAAATAAAATAAAAAATAAATAAAAATCCTTCCAGTAACTTAGTTGGTCTCTAAGGTGCTAAGGAATTTTTTTATTTTTCATTTTGTTTTGAATTGTTTGTGTACAATCTAACAGTGGCATCATCCCTTTCATCTGGTTCCTGTTGTGTAGGATTATGTCTGTGATAAATCCGGGAAGGAGAAAGCAGGAGGGGGGGGAGTGGTACCCAAGCAGCTCACCAAGGAGGGGTTTGGGGAGGCGTCTGGTGTAACTTTATGTGGGCTTCACTTACACCACCTTGCTTTACACCAGCTTCCTTGTATATAATTGTTCCCGTAGGCTCTTCACAAGCCAAAATCTTTTTGTTGCTTTTGTTTCATTTCCCATCTTGTAGCCTTGTAATTTTATGCCTTACATTTCCCCCTCTCTAGTGATTTGGCCTTGGGAAAGAAGTGGAAAATGGTAACATGAGTCTTGAAAAACCAAGTTCCACTTCAAATCATGCATTTCGGTGAGAAAGTGATATACATTTAATGCAGTGTGGCACCCTTCGTTGTTGAGCCAAGTTTCTTTGCAACTTACCTTCAGGAATCTCATCTGTCTCTTAAGTCGTTCACTTTGAGTTTTAAAGGTGCAGTTAGTTCCCTGATGTGACTTAGTTCTCTGATGTCAATGAGAGTTAAGCAGAATAATGGTGTTCAGAATCCCCAGTCCACTGCGATGTTCTCCTTCATAAGCCCCATTGAAAGAAATGGGAACAACCTCTTCATGGATGGCCCTTGTGGTCTCTTCCAACTCTATGATTCTATGATTCATTTCAGGAACCCTATAACATGAGAACTTCCTACTGCTTTGTGCCCAAAGATCCCCCCTCCTTTGCATATTTAAGGTTCTTGATTATAGGTTTCAATAACATCTTTTTTAAAACACGACTTCCTTAAAAAATAAGCCTAGGCCCTATAATGCAACATTCACCTTCAAATGTATATTCAGTCCCACTCATTCCAGTACATCTTGTTTCAAAGTCATATTATAATTTAGCTTTTTAAAGAATTCTTGATTGCTGGTATTTAATTTTTTTTAAACAGTCTTTAAACAGGATTTCAGAAGCATCTCTCTAAAGAAAAGCTAATCCATATAATTTACCATTCACCTTCAAAGCATATTAGATTGCCCTGTTCTTTTTGTTACAGAACATAAAAGTGTAAGGACAAAAATGACTGCATAGTATTTCAGTCAAGATTGCTTCTGGAAACTAAGGAAAGTCCATCATTGTTATGAGAAGTACAGTTATCAAGGAAAAACGAGATTCGGAAAAAGATTTCTGAAGTGTACCTTTTCCCCAGAGGATACAATGCAGTAGTAATAGGGCAGAAAAAAATACAGCGCCTCCTTCCATCGATTGTATTTTGTGGGGAAATAATTGTCTTGAGTTTCATATGATATGATTGTCTGAGATCAAGTACACAGGATTTTAGAAAATGTCAGTGTATACATAGCTCATTGTAAACAAGAAACAGATCCAACTAATCCGACAGGTTTCTGGAAATGATCCACAACCTCCGACGTCTGTAAGGAAGAGCTGCCATCTTCTGTCTGAACTGAAACCACCAGAAGGAGATATATTTGCAAAAAGCAAGCTGTCATGTGCTTAACACAGCAGTATTAGGCTGTTGTTTTTCACCCTCAACTGTGGGCTCTTAATATGTCACTTCACCTAATTAAGAACTGGAAATGAAATACAAACTAAAAGCAGATTCCCAGGAAGGGAAACAGACATAAATCTGGCATGCTCATACCTCTGTTTTGCAATCTCAGGGCCCGTTCATGCCATTTCTACATGTTTTTTTTCTTTGAAGACGAAGAATCGCAGTAATCGAGCCTATACAGAAACAGACACACACACACAAAGCAGCAACATCTCACATCACATTACAGCTGAGACACATGAACAAGATTGAGAGCTGGGCTATCCCACCTTTCTAGTGACTTAAATTCAACTATTTAAAGGCAAATCAATCACATTTGCACTTTCGAAAACAATATGCAACCCAAAACACGGCCACCCTTAATATTTTGTATCTGTCCAAATTTTCCAGTACAGTTCTCCAGCCAAGTAATGGGTACAAGAATGCATAAAAGGTAAAGGGACCCCTGACCGTTAGATCCTGTTGTGTCCAACTCTGGGGTTGTGGCACTCATCTCGCTTTACTGGCCAAGGGAGCCGGCATACAGCTTCCGGGTCATGTGGCCAGCATGACTAAGCCACTTCTGGTGAACCAGAGCAGCGCACGGAAATGCCATTTACCTTCCTGCCAGAGTGGTACCTATTTATCTACTTGCACTTTGACGTGCTCTCAAACTGCTAGGTTGGCAGGAGCTGCGACCGAGCAACGGGAGCTCACCCCGTCACAGGGATTTGAAGCACTGACCTTCTGATCAGCAAGCCCTAGGGTCTGTGGTTTAGACCACAGTGCCACCCGCATGCCACATGAATGCATAGGCTACAATAAATTGTGCATTAAAACACATAAATTAATATACAAAAAAATGTGTCGTATTAGAAGAAATGGCTTGGGGGGGGGAGTATATTAGAAGAAATTCTCACTAAAGCCCTGATGAATTTTCATTATGATTTTTTATATATTAAGAAACCCCAAACTGATTAAATGCAAGGTTCAGTAAAAAGCAAAAAGCAAAAAGCAAAAACAGAATAAAACAGATAAAATGGTATCTGAAGAAGTGTGCATGCACACGAAAACTCATACCAGGAACAAACTTAGTTGGTCTCTAAGGTGCTACTGGAAGGATTTTTTTATTTTATATTTTGTTTTGACTATGGCAGACCAACACAGCTACCTACCTGTAACTAGAATAAAACAGAATTAGTCTGAATGAGTATTTAGAAAGTGTAAGCATAATTCTGTCCCACCCAAATCAGTAGCATATTCACCCAGAGATGCCTGAGTCCGTGACCCCATCTGCCACCCCCACTTCCTACACACAAATAGGCAGTTCTGGGTGTGAAGGGAGAGTCACACATCTCCACAGTGAAACACATATGAACCCAAATCCACATACATTTTACATCAGAGAAGACATATAAACTCTCCATTACCTCTGAAGTTTTGAAAAAGGATGTATCAGACACTTGACTTCATGGGCAGTACCACCCTAAGCGGATTTGTTTCTATGAAGAATCTTCCATAATAGATCTGCTGCCAAAATTAAACACACTCCTTTTACTAAGCATCCCTGTGCTAGTCTGAATACAGACTAAGGTCTCAGTGAAACTGGGAAGGGCTACAGCTCAGTGCTGGAACAGTTGCTTTGCATGCAAAAGGTTCTGGGTTCAGTCCTTCACATCTCCAGGTTTAGTTGGAAAATGCCTCTGTCTGAAATCCCAAAGAAGCACTGCCAGTCATGCTAGACAGTAGAGAGTTAGATGGACTCAGAATCTGATTCAATCACATATCACCCAATTTTGGTTACACAATCAAAAGTTAATCTGGTGCTGCTGCACAACAAACCAACTTTCCCCCAAAACATGATCAAGCAATTGCTCGGAAACGTACTGGTAGCACAATTTAGGACCGGTGGCTGCTCCCAATCAACAGTCTGGCAGCAGCATTCTAGATAAATTGTACCAATTCATTTCCCTTCTGACACACCCTTCCTCTCAGCCTCCAGGTTCTCACACAGGGTTCAAACAAATGCTCAACTCACCCACAAAAGTCTCACAGGAAGAAGAGTTCACGGAAACAGATGACATCATCCTAGTCTCTCACTCTAGGCTAGGGTTGCCATACATACAGGAAAACCCAAACATGTCCTCTTTTGGGGGGCCAACATGCCCATCCGGGCGGATTTTACATTTCAAAGGAAATTTCTGGGTTTGGGGTTTTTTTTATTTGGGGGGTTGGGGTGGGGGGCACACATGCTTGGGAAGCGGAAGCGCCACAGTGGAGCAAAATCATCACAGCGAAGATCAGGTAGGAGCTGGGGTCCTGCCTCCACTCGGGCTGGCAGTGGCTTGGGCTTGGACTCAGGCGGCTCTGCATACCATGGCGGCTGCCAGCCAGGGAAAGAGGCATGTGGACGTAGAGGCAGCAGCCCCTTGTGCCTTTGTCTCTGTCCCCAGCTCAGGCTGACAGCAGCAGCTCAGGCTGTCTTCTTTTTGCTCTTCAAGATATGGTTCCATACTCTAGACCTGCTTTTCATGGGGAGGCCCAAGGTGGCTGGTCCTTCCTCAGGCTGCCCACAGCTACATCTCATTCAGCTGCCCTCTCCACACCCAGTTCCAGACGGTTGGTTGGGTTTCCCAGGGGCCCCAGAGGATGGGGAAAGAGCCCCTTCCACTCACAGCTCTTTCTTCCCCCTCCATCCTCTCCTCTTCCTCCTCTAGCTGCTCCTCCTTAGTCATGATTAACATAGGTCCTTGATTTCAATAGTGCCTGTGGCTATTGTATTTTAATGCTATAACCTGCCCTGGGAACTTAGTGTAAAGGATGGTAATCAACAACAACAACAAACAAACAAACAAACAAACAAACAAACAAACAAACAAACAAACAAACAAACAACTCTGGGCCCCACCCCTTGTGTCTTCTTCCAAAGACAGCTTCTTCTTTCTCTATCAGTCTAGTGTAATTTTGCTGAGTGTGACCTGGGAACAAACTGAGTAAAAGAGAAAGAGAGAAGAACTTTCAAATTCACCATAAAAACAACTGCATATAATTTACACTTTGTAAAGTTCATCTTCAAGCTACATAAACTGAAGTGCCATAATGGAAACAAATGAACTTCCACTCAAATTATACTCAACACTCATGTTAACATAACAGATTCTGTCTCCTTCATGTTCGTACTTCAACAATTCTCCTGCTTTGACCTTTTTCAGCAAATGAAACTCCTTAAATTTTCAACACCCACTTCCGAGCAAAATAGCCTAGAGTGGGGAGGGGAGGGCAGGAATACTTGACAAACTGGTTTAAGATATAAGGGGGATTCTGTGCATTGATTCTCTGCAATTCTTCACACTAGTAATCTTTCATTTCAATGCCTTCTAAAAATTTCTAATGTATTTTGGGATAATTCATCCATGATGGGGTTCCATTGATTTCAAAGGTATCACATCAGGGATTAATTTTGTCCAATATGCTTACTGCAACACTCAATTATCACTTCAGCTCACAGCCATTTGTAGCATTAGAAGAATTCTGTTCTTGAAAATCCCACACACCTCATAATGCTGTCTGTGACTTCTGTTTCTTAATTGTATGGAATGTTATCACATTCTGTTGACTGAAGTCCTTTGTGATCTGTTGTTATGTCAAAAGTATACTAATCCCTTGATAATTCACCGTAATGTCTAGTGTAGTCATTTCTATGGAATAAACAAAAAGGCCAAAATTTGACTGACCATGGCATTCTAACTAGTGCAAAAGCAAAACTATTTACTGCATTTCATGTTCCTCATTGTGAGTGTTAAGAAGTTACTTTCATTTTCCTAGTTACAGAATCATAATAATAGAATTGTAGAGTTGGAAGAGACCACAAGGGTCATCTAGTTCAACCCCCTGCAATGCAGCAATCTCAACTAAAGCTTTAGTGACAGATGGCAATCCAGTCTCTGTTTAAAAACCTCCAGTGAAGGAGAGTCCACCACCTCTCGTGGGAGTCTGTTCTATTGTCAAACAGATCTTACCATAAACTCTGACGTTTAGTCATATTCTCCTTTCTTGTAACTTGAAACCATTCATTCGAGTCCTACCCTCTGGAGCAGGAGAAAAACAGCTTGTTCCCTCTTCCATGTGACAGCCCTTAACATATTTGAAGATATTATCATATCTCCTCTTTTCCAGCCTACACATACCCAACTGCAGAATTATTAACTACCTCTCCCATTTTGACATCATCTGCAAATTTGATTAGCATCTCCTCAATTCCTTCACCCAAGTTGTTTAGAAAGACATTGAAGAAGAACTGGCCCAGGACAGAACCCTGTGGCGCACCCCCCCCCCCCCATTTGTCACCCCCCTTTGCCATTTTTCCCCAGGATGACGAGGAACCATTTGTGAGCATTCTTTAGGTTTGCTCAGTCAACCAGCTACAAATCCACCTAACAGAAACCTCATCCAGCCCCCATTTTACCAGATTCTCCAGAAGAATATCATGGAGGACTTTGTCAAAAGCCTTACTGAAGTCTAGATATAAAATCTGAACCCAGATTGGAATGGATCTAAATAATCTGTGTCATCTAGGAATGCTTGCAGCTGCCCTACCATAACCTTCTCCGCTATCTTCCCCCCAAATATGCCATTTGTGACTTGTCAATAGTTGTCCCAGTCTAAGAGCTAATTTCTTTTTTTATTTTCCTATTTTTTTTTAAATATATATATTCAGTTTTACATAACAAATTTAAATTCAAACATGCAGCAGTTACTTACAGACTGGTTGCAATACCATCAAGTAAATGATGTGTTTAGAATAGATAAGAAAAATGGATTTAGTACAGAAATCTCAATGTTTGAAAAGGAATAACTGGAAAATAATGTGAAGTTACTTTTGTAAATGTATAAATTGTTGCTAGAGTGGCATACTAAGGATGAAGAAGTCAAATCAGTAATGATAAAATGGGCTCAAGACACTGGGCACAATATTCCATTTTCATCTTAGGAAAAATTATGTAGGGAAGATTTAAAATTTACAGTGTGCTCTGTGTTGAAGGAAAATTATATGAAAATGATGTATCGGTGGTATTTAACACCTGTAAAACTAGCAAAAATGTATAGAACTGCTTCAAATGTTTGCTGGAAATGTAAGGAGAAAGAAGGCATGTTCTATCATATGTGGTGAACATGCAAGATAACTAAAGCATTCTGGGAAAGTATTTACAATGAGTTGGGGGGGAAATGTTTAAAATAACATTTGTGAAAGAACCAGAGGGTTTTTGTTAGGCATTTTAGGCACAGAGATTCTGAGGGAGCAGAAACAACTATTCATGTACGCGATGACAGCAGCGAGGATACTACCGGCCCAGAGATGGAAAAAAGACAAAGTTCCAACCAGAGAGGAATGGCTGATAAAGATGGCGGACTAGGCCGAAATGGCGAAACTGACTGGGAAAATCAGAAACCAGGAAAAGAAGAATTTCAAGAAGGAATGGGGAAAATTGTAATGTACTTAAGACAGTGGTGTCCAAACTTCTTTCAAAGAGGGCCAGATTTGATGAAGGTTTTTTTTAGGATTTTACCCCAGGAAATAAACTGCCACAGGGGCCGGATTAAACCAACTGGCCCCCAAAAAGGACTTTGGACATGCCTGACTTAAGAGAACACTGTAAACAACTAAAAACTTTGGCAGGATTTTGGTAATGTACGAAAAACTGGGGGAGAAATGAATAATTTTTAAAAAACAAATTAGAGAAAATAGGATAAGCAGATGAAAAAAGGATTGATAATGGTAACCATGGAAGGGTGGAGGGAAGTCAAAAGGTTCAGAGAATCCTAAATGAGGAGGTGAATGATGTGTAAGAGCTGATTTCTTTAGGAATGGCATCACCACTGCTTCTTTCAAGGCAGCAGGGATCATCCCTTCCCACAAGTGAGGTATTAAATCATGCTCTGGATACAACCAGTCAGTCCCTGCTCTGCTAGATTTAATAAACCAGGAGGGAGAGTGGTCAAAAGGTCATGTGACTGGACATATTTCTGTGCACATCAGCTGACTGCATAAGGTGAAATAGATTCCACAACACTTTACTGATGCTTTCATAGAGTACGTTAACCGGAGCTGCAACAAGTGCAGAATCCAGATCACTCTGAAGCTGAGCAACTTTATCCTCAAAGTGTGTAGGCAGCTGTTCACAGCAGGTCTTTGAATTCTCCAGAGGTTCCCCTCCCTCAGTGTGAATCAGTAACCTCTGGACCAGATACTAGAGGACGCAATGCAAGCTGCAAAATGAGCCTGCACGGCCACATGGTAGGCACAGTTTTATGCTCTAACCATTGTCCGGTCAGCTTCAAAGCATGACTTGTGCCACTGGTGCTCTAGTCTTCCTTTGACTTGCTTCACAGCTTGAAGCTCCCCAGAGTACCAATGGGCTGATTGTGCTCCAAAACACCAGAGAGGATGATCAAGAGTGATCATGTCAACTGCACATTTCATCCCACTAGTAGTGAGGCCAAAGCTCCAACAAACTCATCAGCTTTCTAGAACATTCAGGAACCCATCAAGTTCCATCAGCCTTGGGGGGGGGGGGGTACCTGAACAAGCCCAACACCCTTATGTCTTTTTTAGCACCTTACTGAGAAAGTCAAGAAAATCCAAAAATATGTCAGAGAAAACAAAACTTCCCCAGATACTTTAAAATGGAATCATATTTCTACATAATTTTAAATTATAAATCTGCACCATTCAAGCATGTCCTCCTTGATCCAGCAAGAGAGAGATCAATGTGTGGCAGCAGCCTCCCCCACACTTAGCTAATCAGGATTCAGGTGAATTATTTCCACCTGTTTTGCAATGCTCACCTCTGAAGTGTCTGGATTTGTCTTTTGATATGAATGATGTTACATTTCTCCGTCTCAGGCCATCTGTAATTACATGCGACCAATTAGGCATGACTAGAGTTGGATAGGGGCCAATGCTTTAGTTCCCCCCAGAATGGCCTTATTTAAACTCTAGCGTGTGTACACAACTGATCAAGTCTTGTACGCTTACAGACAATGCTAACCTAAATTTAACCCCCAAAAGTACAGTAATTATTCTGGCAGGTAGTGCTTTTCACTCTTTTGTGCCAACTTTGATCATTGGCCAGCCAGCTCTGCCTTTACTGGTCTGTATGATGCTTTCTGTTACTGCAGACTTAGAATATGGCAAGCAAATGGGCCAATACATCATGTCAGAAGCAGAGGGATACAAGCTGGAGGCAGGAAATATTTCAGAAAACTGAGGAAATATCTTTTTATTGTTGTTGTTTATGCATTCTCCAATGTTTGTTTAACATCTTTTACATTTTCCATCTTACAATACTTCATTAATTTGTTCAAGCTTCCCAACCAAACCCTCATTGGCATTCTGGAAAATACTTAGTTTGCTGCAACTCCATTTATTTCTCCACCCTTCTTTTACCCTATCTTTCCCGTAGTTTATGTTGACTGCTGTTCAGAAAGTTATTCCTACTTGCAGATTAAATCTGACATCCTCTCTTTTTAAGTATTCCCCAAGGTATTCCCATTCAACCTTTATTTTTTTTTTCATTGCAGGCCCTTAACTTGGCTGGCATATCCCCATATCTGTTACTGCTGCGGATGTATCCACTTATTCATTCAGGACAATATCATGAGAGTTGGGGAATGAAACATGTTGGACAATGCTGGATCACAAATGGCATGTCCCATTGCATAGTCAGCTGAAAATGTGCTATGACACATAATCATACCTTGTGCGTTATTGTGTGGGTAGTTAAGCAAGCTTCCTTGGCTGCTTCATTGCATTCTCAGCTGAGCTTTTAAGAATTTTCTTAGGGTTGTTGACACCTTTCTCAGCTAATGAAGCTTTGGATCCCTTGATGGCTTGCTGTGACGCTTTGACAAGGCACTTTGAGGATAAACTGACCAGTCTCTTTGGTGACCCTGATGCTGTCTTAAGGGTAAGTCCAAGTGAGATGTGCAATGCTATGTCTAGACCAATTTTGTGGGATCAGTTTCAGGTGATGTGGCCTGATGATGTGGACAAGGTGCTTACAGAAATGTGGCCAACCATGTGCCCCATGTTTTTCTTGGCTAGCTTGGGGGGAGGGCGGCTTACAGTGTGGGTCCAGAGTGTGGTGTCACAAGTTGAGGGAGTGGTGCCTGCCATCCTCAAGGACTTTTCTGCATCTACCATTCCATTGGTAACACACACACCCTTTTGAAATACAGTGGTACCTTGGTTTTCGAATGTAATCTGTTCTGGAAGACCGTTCCGAGTTCCAAAACATTCAAAAACCAAGGCACAAAAGGCAGCCTGCAAATTTAATAAAGAAAATTGAGAAAAATAACATATACACCCAGTGGTAGCCATTCAACTTCCGAGGCATGTTCGAAAACGGAAGCATTTACTTTCGGTTTACGGCGTTCGAGTTCTGAAACATTCGTCAACAGAGACGTTCAAAAACCAAGGCACCACTGTAGTTGTGGCATGACATCAGGCATTCTTGGTGGATATTGGTTATTTAATCTCATTTCAATCTGTGTTCAGACATAATTTTGAGGTTAGATATTGCTGTTTGCCCTGATGGATGACCTTTATCAAGAGAGAGATGGGGGAGTAGGTTCACATTATTCTTATTTGATCTCTCATTGGCTTTTGCTACCATTGGCAATGATATCCTCCTGGACTGCTTTGGTGAGAATTATGGGTACCAACTTGTACCCTAAGCTATTTAACATCTATATGAAGCTGTTGAGAGCAGCCATTAGAAGATTTGGAATGTGGATTATGAAATGATGACACTCAACCCTATTTCTCTGACAGTTGAATCACTTAAGGGTATGTGAGCCCAGAACCGTGTCTGAGCACAATGGTGGACAAAATAAGGCCCAATAAAATTTCTATGAACATAAGAAATGCATAAGGGCAAATGTAATATAATAACTGCCTTAAAGAACACACTCTTAGTTTAGAGGTCAGTGGTCCTCATATCCCGAAAGGACACTAAAGCAAGATGTAAAAAGCTAATGTGATTGTATTAATTAGGTTGTTATAAAGAGCAGACCTTGTCAGTTTTATTGCTGTGCTAAGGACCATAGGGTATTTATGCCTTCTGGTCAGAACAGCATTGCTGAAAGCAAAAGCTAAAAGTAGTATCCTTTGGACAAGATGGCTGTGGTTACCCCAAAGGTCTAAACCAGTGATTTTCACACTGTGTTGCAGAAAACCAGGAGGATATTTGGAAGGTTACCAGGAGTAAGAAAACCAGCAATGGCAGACAGTTTGCTCACCACTAGCAACCTTTCCATTCAACATTTAAGTCTCCTTTATGTGTACAGGGTCTATGAGATGGTGGGACGTGAAGCTGCACAACACCCTGAACATGTTTATTGGCACTGATGTCTGCAGTGGGGAAATCTATGTACAAGTAGCTGCTCACAAATAGGCTTCCCTGGCTTAGGAAGCTGCATCAATGTGCAGACATTCAGGAAGCAGGACAAGGAGCGAGACTCCATTTCCCAATAACTCTCTGGAGCCCCCTTCATTCAATGGATGTGTGAAGGGGCCTGTAGCCAGGGGCGAACTTGTTCCGAAAAGGTAGAACATTTGAACAATATTATCTTAAAAGATCATGATGGAGTTTTGATTTAGATAGAGAACAGAATGAGCTTCATTTCCATAGTCGGACTATATGCAGGGCTTTTCTCTTGAGATTTCTCATTTGTTCCCAATTTATAAATACTGACACACATCATGCTGCTGGGAATACAAATACTGGCTTGGGCTGATGGGAGCTGTAGTCCAAAATTTCTGGAGAAGCCAAGGCTAATACGCACTCTGATAACTTATATTGGTTTTACTGGCACAGCTTCCCCCAAAGACTCCTGGAAATTGTAGCTAGTGAAGGTACCGAGACCTTTGCTAAACATTTCTAAGTGCCCACAGTGCTCTTTGTTTCCCGGATTCCCAGGTGAGTGGGAATGTTCGCTAAAACTATCAAAGTGTGAAATCCATATATACTTGAGGTGACTTGACACCTAAGTACACTAGGAATAAGACCCATTGAACTCAGTGGGACTTAGTTCCAATAAATGTAGCTCAGATTGAAGAATTATTCAGAAAATTATTAATGTTGTGTAGTCTAATTAATAGGAGCTGTTACACTTTTTTGAGGGGGGGATAATGATTCAGTCTCTGTGCCTTTGATACTCTACCATTCATGCTGACATAGACAATGACTTATGGAAAGTAAAAAGGTAAAGGTAAAGGGACCCCTGACCATTAGGTCCAGTCGCAGACGACTCTGAGGGTGCGGTGCTCATCTCGCTTTAATGGCCAAGGGAGCCGGCGTACAGCTTCCGGGTCATGTGGCCAGCATGACTAAGCCACTTCTAGCAAACCAGAGCCGTGCACGGAAATGCTGTTTACCTTCCCGCCAAAGCGGTACCTATTTATCTACTTGTACATTGTGCTTTCAAACTGCTAGGTGGGCAGGAGCTGGGACCGAGCAACAGGAGCCCACCCCGTCATGGGGATTCGAACCGACGACCTTCTGATCAACAAGCCCTAGGCTCTGTGGTTTAACCCACAGCGCCACCCGCGTTGGAAAGTATTTTCACATATAAACATGACAACTGGTAGAACCTGATCATCAATTATGCAAATCTCACACTGAAAAAAAGGAACAGCCTCTAAAACAAATCTGTAATATAGGTAATGTCAACACCTTTACCTTTAGTTGATTAAAAAAAAATACCCACCACTGGCACAGTTTAAAGTAGACCATAAATAGCATGCTTGAGCATAGTTCCCTGCTGATTTCTACCTAGTACAATCTGGACATACTGAATATTAAAGTGCCAAAACCTGCTCATAAATTGCTCAAAATCCCAGTTTGTAGTAGAAGGAAGTGGGGAATAGGCAGCCTCATATAACCAACACACTGAAGTCTAATTAATGCATGAAGGAATTAAGCACTGCTGTGCGTGTGTCCCAGGTTTGGAGGCAGTGTGCTCTCCTCAGCTCAGTCTGTCATTCCCATGGCTTGGGGAGAATCTACTTGCTCCACTCCATGTGGCCAGCCCACTCAACATCCTCAAACTTCATTGGGGTTGGAGCCAGCTGTGGGGGGGGGGTGGGTGGAGAGAGGGGTAGAACTGTTGTCAAGAAGGGGGCAGGACTCTGTTGTCTTAACACCTTCATTCTCTTCCTAGGCAGGAGGAGACAAGGCACCTGGAAGCCATTAAATGAGTCTTGGGAAGGAAGGAGGAGGCCCCAGCCAGGACGGATTCTGTAATTCCAGCATTGTCCCTGGAAAATAGGGACACTTGGAGGGTATGCTTTCGATGTTATAACTGAAGAGCTCTCGCCTGTCAGATGCTAAATCCCAGATGCGCCCCAACAGAGTTTATTCCCAGTGTGCACACAGGATTGCAACCTAAGCCATCCAAAAATCTCCTATTCCCTTAAGCAGCTCCGGGTTTTATTCTTTGCTGACCCTTATACCAAATATTCACACCCAGAACATCTGCATGGTGAGACTTCTGTCTTCTTTCAAACCCCTTCTCAAAGCTCAGCTCGTCTATGAAGATTGTGGCTTAACTATACTTCACCCTCAACCCCTTGCCAAAGATGCATAAAATCTATTCTTCTCTTTAATTTTGCCTCTCTCACTTTCATTTCTTCCCTATGTAGCCTTCCCATTCTTTTAAATCGCACTCTCTTTGGGGCAGGGACTTTCCTCTAATGTTACTCTGCATAGTGACTGCATATTATAGACAGAAAGAAGGAGCAAACCGTTTGTAATGATGGCTGGGATTTTACCATTCATCCAGAGGGTATAAAAATGTACAAATGTTAATGAGCGCTCTCTTGTGATACTCTTAACAGATAGTGAATATGGATTCATACAATTAGCCTCCTGCAGTTTTTCAGTTACTTTTATAAAATGAATGAGTACCTCAATAGAGCTGCTTTGGTCTACTTGTTAAGGAGCAAATGCTTGGAAAGTGTTAGCATCACAGTAGAGCTACCTCTCTTCCTAGATTGCATTGATACCAATTCAAGAAAAAGCACAGGGTGTGATGCAGTCAAAATTCAGCATTAAGAAGTCCCACTGATTCCATTGGGAAAGTTGATTTTGTAATTTAAGGTTGTGCAATGACCACGAGATTTGGCTTGGACCCCAATTACTGCTTCAAAAAAACCCAACCAAATTTGGTCTAAATCTCTTTGGAGGCTGCCTGATTTGGTTTAGATCTGAATGTCCCTAGGTCAGAAACCTGCCAAACTGCAGGCAAACAGAGACAGTGCTTTTCTTACTAGGTACCTTTAAAGGTGGTTTTGGGGAGAAGGGAGAACTAAAAGGGATTGGCTTCCTTCCCTGTGGTTTTGTGGGCAACAATTTTGTTATAAAAGTATAAATTGTAGAGGTGTCCACACTTCAGGATGGGTGTAGGGGGACAGGGGTTTTGATGGAAAAAAGAGCTTCAGGCACGTGAATTGGCACCAAAGGTTACAGAAACGAAGTAGTTGGCTTCTATTTCCCATGGTTGAGTCCTCCAAAACTCTTGCAGGTTGCAACACAGTGGAAAATTCAGGTGTTTCCTCTGAGGGCTTCTGCTCACTTTACTTGTTTTAGGAGAGCTGTTGCAATGCAGCTTGTTTCTGCCTCACAAATATACATATGAAAGGAAGACAAAACCACATGGAACACCAGTGTTGCTCATCCGAGAAACTGAGGAAATACTGGCATGGGGAGGAGCTACAGGATGCGTCCTGCTCACATGACCCGAGTCTTCCAAAATTACAGCTGTAGTATAAGAGTACACAGTGCAGTAGATCCCTTACCAAGAATAAAATGTGAAAAAGGAGGTCTTAGTCTCTTCTGGAACCATTTTGGAAACAGCTTGAGGATTTATAGTTTTGCCCTACATCTGTCAGTTAAACAACACCACCCCAGTTAGCTGCCCAGTCTACTTCTATGACTTCACCCCCTACATCTTACCTCCCTTTCCTTCCACCAGAAGGAGAAGGGGATGCTCTGCTTCATAAAAACCTGAGCTTTAAAAAAAGGAAACCAAGGAGATGTTGTAAATGTAGGAAGCTAATTGGATTAAAATGAGAAGCCCGTCTTTCATTTTTCGTAATTGCTGCCATTGTACAGAAAGGCCATTCTGGAAAGATAATTACTCTGGACAGTTTAGAAGACTTGCTTTGATTTTCCTTTGTTATCATCTTATATAAAGTAAAAAGCTAATGATAACAGATTTAATTTTTATAAAAGGTTGACATTCTATCAATGTAAAATATCATACGCTCTCTCCAGGACCTCTTATGTTCAGAAATACTCTTGGCTCAAAAGTGGAGCTTGGAGGTGGCAGTGACAGGCGAGGGTGGCCCCAAAATCTAACAAGCAGCAGCTTCCAGAGGCATTCAACAGGCAGAACAAAGTCTGCATCAGTATCACACCAACCACACAGATACCAGAGGGTGCACAGCCAATTTTATTTTATTTTATTATTTTGTTTTATTTGATTATTTAGCACTTTTAAGTGGCATATGTAAAAACAATTCACAGAAAATGGGACAATAAAACTATATAAAATTACCATAAAACCAAATGCTACCTGAAAATGCCTGCTGGAACAAGGAAGTCTAATCAGCAAGGAAGGTGCCACCTAAGCTTGTGTTGGAGGGAGTTCCATAGGGTTTTGCCCACTACACTGAATGCATGGCTTCTAGTTCTTATGAGCCGAGCTATGCATCTGAGCCATGGTGTGCCACTAGCAGAGGACCCTGCCCAAAACCTCAGTGATCAGGCCAATGTACAGGGGATCAGGAGGTCCTTAACAACATTTATATACATACATTTAACACGCAAGGGGCTCATCCACACTTCACCTAGCCACTTTCCCTTGAGAAAACCTACAGTTTGGCACTGAATCAGAGCAAACAGCAATTGGCTTTTCCACGGATTGTCATTTGTCCTAATTTGATTTCTAGGTGGAAGCAGCAAAGACAAAACTGCTCAGACCTGTGCTTTCTAGACATGGGACAATGGGACGTGTGGTTGAGCCCTCCATTTTCCAACTTTTTCCTGCTTAACACCCTCCAAAACTAACTTCCAGGGGAGTAAGTAAAGTGCATTAGTAAATAGGTAAGACGTTCACACACACACACACACACACACACACACACACAGCTCCCTGCCTCTAAGGAGCTCATATTCTAAATTCAGAGCAGGAGGAAACCACAGAGGGAGGAGAGATAAAGGCAACAGAAAATGATACCCTTTTGTCCATTCTTCCATGCACATGGAAGGAAAGCCCATCTCCTGACACAGTGACATCCTGCTAGTCCTCCTAACCCAATATCCATACACTCAGCAGGATATCTGCAAATGAGGGGCTATTTGTATACAACTGCATAGACACAGTTGCACATGTCATGTGACAAAGGGCACGGGGGGTGTTGTGTGGTCTCCGGGAAAGCTGATCGATCACCAAATGACTTACATCTGTGGAATACCGTTCATTTACATTGCAATACTGCAAACAGTATGCTTAACAACTTAACATTGGGAATTTATCGTGAACAGTAACAATTTAACAACTTGGGAGTTACTGCGTCATTAAACTTCAAATGACAGGCTTGGACAACAGCCTGGATTGGAAGATTGGAATGAAGTCAGGAAAAGCTGTGCTGGCAAATTGACAGTTGAAAAAATATATATACAAAAATAAAACTGTACCTGGTGGATGAAAGGATATATGATCTCTGACATGATTGAGAATCACACAGCCAGGGACAGGGAACTTTAAAGCGTTAAGATCGGAATGTGGAAAATATGAGAACAACAAGAAGATGGCAGAAATGAAAATATTGGAGATATACTTCAGAGGTCCAGAGTATGTGAAGCCCAAAAATAATAATAATTAACAATTTGGATTGTAATTTGGCTGTTTTTTATTTTATTTTATTGTTTTTAATTGGATTATGATTTGATGGATTTGTTAATTGGATGTTCTTATTGGAAAACTAATAAAAATGATTTATATAAAAAAGAAAGTGTTGAAAAATGCTGAAAAGTACAGATTCATTCAGCTAGTTGACTCACTCTGACTCTAGATGACTCATTCTTTGTACAAATATTGTATCTTTTACACACGGAGCCAGGAAGGATAAATACAATGAGCTCGGTGTGCTTCTCTAGCCTAGTCTAATCTTCTTCTGTTTTACCTTGCTCTCCTACATTATGCGTTTGTAAAGAAGTATGTTTTGCCTGAGTAAAGCTTTATTCATTTACTGTGAAGACTCTGTGTTTTTACTTTGCTGTGTGACAGCACATGTGCAGATACTCCACATGACTGCAGGTAGTGGCTGTTCCTTGGATCTCCTGGGCAAACACCCTGCTTAACATACAGAGATAAGTTCGTGATAACATGAGGATCAGAAGGGATGGTCCTCTTCCCCTTCATCCATTCAGCCTACATATGGACTGACGTGTGAAAGGGGACTGAAAAATATTGAGAAGTGCTATTAAACTTCATTGCCAGCTACAGTCTCTCACTCAGGCTACTTGAATCCCACTGAAACTGTGCAGGATTTACAGCTTAATGGTTTAAGCCAAAAGCCTTATGGGAAACATGGGTTTTTCCAAAAGGTACTGAAGGAACCAAGTGGCACACACAGGTGTTTTAATAGTCAGCCATGAATCTGGAATTTCAAAGTGGGGAAGCCCGCTGGCTTTATATCAAGCCTATTTGAAGAATAGTTTACAACAGAGACGCTACAAAACCCTCCCCCATTTGTAGATCCTGTTCTGCCAAAGGCGAAGAAGAAGAAGAAGAAGAAGAAGAAGAAGAAGAAGAAGAAGAAGAAGAAGAAGAAGAAGAAGAAGATTCGACATCTCACGCATGGGCAAAATCTTCCATCTTTCTCCCTCTTTGTCTCTACAAACCCCGGCTGCACTCAGGCTGTTGCTGGGGGCAACAAACAGGTTGCTGGGGGCAAATGGTACCGGTACTCAAAAGAAAGAGAGGCGAAAGCAATTTACAAGGGAAGGCATTTCAGACAATCTAGAAACAGGATTTTAAAAATTGCAGCTTGGAAAGTCATATTCTATTATCAGGAAAATAAGTTGCCGTACGGAATACATGTATGCAATGTGGCTGGGTTTCAGAGCATCAGTCTTAAGATCAGACCGGGTTCAACTCTACACTCAGTCACTTGCACCTAGGGCTGACCAAAAACCTTTGGTAACTGAGATGAACCACAGAAAGGAGCCTACCCCCCACACCTGGCAGTTTAGTGAGATGGAGGTGATGGTGTGGAATAACTTTGCTTTACCCGAAAAAGTACAAAAGCAGACTTTTAAACACAACTGCAATACACACCACTTGGTGGCCCCCACACAGAGAAGCACACAAAAGTTGACTTGTAGTGTTTCGTGCCCCCTGGAACTTTCAAAAGGTTACCTGCTTTTAGCATTCTGATTCCAATACATGTGAGCTCTGAGTTGCCCCAACCACACCTGCCCAATGTACACAGTGACACACTCAGGTATCAGGTTCAAATCCCAGCTTCTGCTTAAAGCTCACATGGTCGCCTTGAAGCAATGACAGCCTCTCAGCCTCACCTACGTCACAGCATGGTTGTGATGAACAAATGTGAAGGGAAATGGGTCAACACACACCTTTATCTCCAACCAATAAACAGAACCTACCTCACAGGGTTGCTGTGGGGATTAAACGAGGAAGAGAAGAACCATGCACGCCACTTTGAGCTCCATCTGTTGAATAAAAAAGCAGTTTCTTTACTAAACTCTTTGTTTTTCAGGCTGCAAGACTATGCACATTTACCTTGGAGTAAGAAAGCATCAGGATCTGAGAGGAGGAGTAAAGATCTACATGGGGGAAAGGAAGGAAAGAGGGAAGATCAACACTGGTAATGTGGCAGCATTGGCCTCGACTTGTTCTCTTCCAGTTTTTCCCCCTTTTCAGCCTCAGTGAAACAAGGCAGTGTTGTTGCTGCACAGCAGCCTCTGGGCGAAAAAGGAGGTGGAAGCTGACCGAAACTGAGCCAGATGCCAAGGCCAGAGAAGGAGAGAGGTGGGTTTAATGGTCAAGAAGGCGGTTTCTAAATGTGCCATAGAGGGAAGTGGGGGGGGGGTGTCAACTTGGAAAGGTAGCCCATCTAGGAGAATGATTGTAAATATTTTATGTTATTATTTCTATTTTAATGTAATTATTTTAGCTGTTTTTGCATGGATTGTAAGGCAGGTATGATTTGCGTGTCTATTTATGTATGAGCTTATAGCTGCAATAAAGTTTTATTATTATCATTATTATTATTCTATAGGAGAATGAAAACTCTGATCCTAAACCTCTGCTGCCTTTAAGATATCTTTGGGAAGAAGAAAATGCTAAAGAGTAAACCCTGCACAAATCCTGAATGGAGACCCTAAGATGGTTGGATGGGGCCTTGTATGCCTCCTTCCAGCAACTCCTGCAGCCAAGCTGGCACCCAGCATCTTTCTCTGCTTTCCTTTGGACCACATCAATGAAGCCAAGAGCGGGGTCTTGTTGTCCAGGCAGCACAGGACCTCCACACACACTGCCAAGGCTTGCACTCTGGGGAGGTCACTTTGGTGCGGCTAGCGCAGCAATTTGACTTCACCCCCCAGATTGTTGACAGGTGCCAACAACAATATATATGAGGTGTAGAACTCGCAAGATTTTGATAGGCAATTGAATTCCACATTAAATGTTGTACTCTGTATTTCTAGTTATGCAGATTTCTCAGTTTAACCCGGGCGATGTACAGTTTTGTTTTGTTTCTAAATCTGCACCCCCAGTGAGTTTTTAAAGTGATCAAATAATAGCTTCACATGGGACACCGCACCCCTCAATATGACAAGGGTACGAGAGAGAATTGTTAACTGAGTGAAAGAAAGCCATTTCTATAATATATCCAAAGCTACACTTTGATTTAAAATCAGCCAGATATATTGTTGTGTGGATGATGACTGGATAGATAAAAGGGGCATTCTGGGCTGGTGATTGCAGAAGTGAATAATGAGAGGATCCTTCCTTGATTGAGACGGAGAAAATGTTACCTTTTCACATTCTTTGCTGGGAGAATAAAAGTCATAGATGAGGTGTTAGAGCTTTGAAGCAACTTCCTTGCAGGGGGAAATGAATAATGACACTTTTCAGTGAGGCAGCACAGATATAATGCTATGGTGGTAATAGGACTGTGCAAGGTATGTGACAGAACTGAGCAGAAAAGGGGGCCCTGAGAAGAAGGGAAGGTCACTCTAATGATCAATGCAAGAAAGCATTTTTACTACTAATTTTTCCTTTCTTAAAATACGTCAGATTAAATTAACCTCAATTCCTGTGTAGTAATAGGTAGGCTGGGACGCGGGTGGTGCTGTGGTCTAAACCACAGAGCCTTGGGCTTGCCAATTAGAAGGTCAGCGGTTCGAATCTCTGCGATGAGGTGAGCTCCCGTTGCTCGGTCCCAGCTCCTGCCAACCTAGCAGTTCAAAAGCACGTCAAAGTGCAAGTAGATAAATAGGTACCGCTCCGGTGAGAAGGTAAACAGTGTTTCCTTGCGCTGCTCTGGTTCACCTGAAGCGGCTTAGTCATGCTGGCCACATGACCCGGAAACTGTCTCCCTTGGCCTATAAAGCAAGATGAGCGCCGCAACCCCAGAGTTGTCCGCGACTGGACCTAACGGTCAGGGGTACCTTTACCTTTTAATAGGTAGGTTGGAATAGTTTGGAAGGAAAATTTAAGGGTTGTGTGAAAAGACCAAAGCAGGAAGCAGAAGTGCATCATGATACAACTAACTTTTTCTGTGTCTGAGGGAAGAATGGTGTGACAGAACGGCCTCTTACTCCAATTCACCAGTCCAATTGCGGCCATTGCTGCTCCCCCCCCAGCCACCACAGAGCAATCTGGGCACCACCAGGCCCTCTGTTCAAATTCAGCCAATCCGTGGCAGCCTGGGGGCGGGGCCTGGGGAGCAGACCTGAGTGTTGCAGTCTTCACTCTGGTCCGCTCAGAAGCAGCCTTGTGCTCCTGGTTGGATGTTCTCACTAGCTCTGCTCCTGGACCTTATGGCGGGGGGGGGGGGGGGAGTGCTTCAGGAGAGGGACTGCTCTTCATCAAGAGCAACATGGCCAAGACACCAGTGGCAGTGGCTGTAACTTTGGTGTCTTGGCCTAGAGCTTATTTTTCCTTTATTCCACCCTTTCCTTTTTCCTCATGTGCTGTGTCTTCATATTGTGAACCTAACCTAGGGGCAGGAACCATCTTAGAAATATTTTTTTGTAAAATGTTCTGAGAGTCATTTTTGTGGGAATGTTGAGTGTGGCAGAAGAGTATATATTGTTTATTAATATCCTTCCTAACTTGCACTTAGCAGAGTGCATTCCCCTTACACAGCAGAAAGCAGGTTGCAAACTCGTGTGAGTTTCTTAAGACAATAAGCAATTCAATCTGGCTTGTCCAGACTGATATATGTTCTAATATTCCTGGTTAAGACCCCTTTGAATCCCTCCTAAAATAATAAAGACACCACAGTCTTATTCATAAGTAACAAAAAGTAGTTTTACTCATGATCAGGCAGAGCGCAGTGTGATCCCTGAAGGCAGGCTTTAGGCTTAAAGTTACAAAACATGTACAAACAGGTTTACCCCATATGGGAGATAACCTGGGGAACTGCTGGCTGGCAGCTGGCCATACCGTCCAGGTGATGCAGGAAGCAGACAGGATGAACAGGAAGGTTGAAAAAAGAGGAAGGTAGCAGTGTGACTTGGCCTTTTACCAGGTCTGGAAAGGTCACACCCGCCTACTCAATACATGCAAGGAAGGATGCTCCAGCCCAGGAGGAACAGGAATTTTGACTGGCAGGACCAAACTTTCCCTTGCATGTCCACTCTAGCAAAACAAGGAATGTTGTACTTGACTGCTCCCAGTGGATTACATCCCCCACTTTTTTCTGAAAATGAGCACTATACCTGCACTATATTTCACTATATTTCCAGAAGTGACTTTTCCGTCATGTGAAAGCTCAGATATTATGTGGAAATTGTCAGTTACAGAAGCATCGGGGAAATTAAATAGAACTGGCATATGAATGCAGCCCGAGAGTGACTTAAGAAAGCCCGTGAGAATCACCTTCAAAGGAAAATGTGGATATATGTTCATGTCTCAGAAGGATGAAGCCACCAAACTACGCTGGAAGCTACTGAATAAAGGTTATGGGGTAACAAAACATATCATAGTGAAATAATTAAGAGAAATGATTCAGTCTGGATGTTAACAGTTTAAGTTGGAGTGGCTGTATATTAAGTAAATGCAACTAGTACATCAACTTGAGAGGAGAGGCCTTAAGGAAAGTAAGAGTTATCTAAAAGGTGACTGCTATTTTGTCATTTAAGTAAGGACTCTACTATGTGGAATATATACTTTGCAGGACAGAGAAACTAAATAGGCAAAAAAGGGGACACGGGACAGAAATGGTTGATGGGCCAGCGTCTCTTACAATTCCCAATTTTTTGAAAAAAAAAATGCTAACTACCTGTATCTGCATTGCACAAATATGGACATTGTACTTCCTTGGTAAGGGGAAATCTTTCTGTTTCTATGGTGCCTTTGCCTCCCACTTCTGTGTGGTTGTAGTTGGAGGGAAACTTCACTCAGTGTTAGGTGGAAAGGATTTTCTTCCGAAAGAGGGAACTTTCTCACAAAATGGGAAGCAGCTAGCATATTAGTTTTCTCAGTTTCCAGATGGCTCTATTTCCTCAACATGTACAAACATTGCTTCAAAATGTGCTGCAGGCAGAGGCTGCTTCCTTCATCTCTCTTACATGCATTATTATTATTATTATTATTATTATTATTATTATTATTATTATTATTATTATATTAATACCCCGCCCATCTGGCTGGGTTTCCCCACCCACTCTGGGCGGCTTCCAGCAGAATATTAAAATACAAAGATTCATCCAGTATTAAAAGCTTCCCTAAACAGGGCTGCCTTCAGATGCATGCAACCATACTTTCCGTGCACTGCTCTGGTTTGCCAGAAGCGGCTTAGTCATGCTGGCCACATGACCCAGAAGCTGTACGCCGGCTCCCTTGGCCAGTAACGTGAGATGAGCGCTGCAACCCCGGAGTCGGACACGACTGGACCTAATGGTCAGGGGTCCCTTTACCTTTACCAGCCCTAATGCCTTTCCATACATACAAAAAACTAGGAAACAAATCCGATTTCCCAATGAACTACAGTCAGAGTGGGAAGAGGCCCACAAACAAGATGTCTTGTTTCTGTCTTTGCCCAGGACAGAGCATCACAACCAAGCTTTGTATACCAATTTCTGGCTTAAGATATATCTATGCCCTGCACTGCTTGAGGGTAGGAAAAGATATAAACCAGATTTATTGGCTATGTAGTGGACTTTACAGATCTCTCTTCTTGTGTTCACACTAAGTAATTGCTGTGGCTATTGCTCTGGTCCCTAGTTTCTCTTTGATGACTGCCTGATGGCTCTTCTTCCTATTAGCAGCCTTTGATGTCATGCTTCCAGGCTGCCGTTTATCCCACCACATAAAATGTGTGCAGAGCCTGTTCAAGATGACAGTTGCCCACATTTATCAACCCCCAGCCATTCCTGGCTGTACAATATATGATGCTGTTCTTTATTGTTATTTTTATTCATCAGAGAATCTTTACCCCACACCTTTGTAAGGGATATATAAAGCCAGTCCATTTATTTCGCCTGGCTTCATACTTTCCTACCCCTATTTTCTACCCTAGTTGTTCATTATTGTTTATTTTAAGAAATTTTACTCTTCTTAAAAGCTGGAGTGGTTTTCCCAGTGGGGTGGATACAGACGGTGGCAAGGGCAATCATTGGCTTTGCCAGTGCTTCTGTTCAGCTCCTGCCTTGCCACCTCACCCCTCTCCCTCCTGGTAAGCAGTGTGTGTGTGTGTGTGTGTGTGTGTGTGAATTGTACATTTGGAAGGGACCCCGAGGGTCATCCAGTCCAACCCCCTGCAATGCAGGAATCTAAGCTAAAACATCCAGGACAGATGACCATCCAACCCCTGTTTAAAAACCTCCTAGAAAGGAGAGCCCACCACTCCTGATGTTGAGGTGGAATTTCCTTTCTTGCAACTTGAAGCCATTGGTTTGAGTCCTGCCCTCCAGAGCAGGAGAAAACAAGCATGTTCCCTTTTCCATGTGACAGCCATTTGAAGATGGCTGTCATCTCTCCTCTCAGTCTCCTCTTTTCCAGGCGAAACATACCCAGCTCCTTCACCCTTTTCCAGACCCTTGATTACCTTGGTTGTCCTCCTTTGCACATGTTCCAGGTTGTCAACATCCTTCTTAAATTGTGGTGCCCAGAATTGGAGACAGTACTCCATGGCTGGATCTACACTCAACTTGTAAACATTATTAGAATGATATTAAAAGTATCATTCTAAAACATCAAGACAGAAAATATCCCATTCCACAAGGTCTACCTGGTTTTTGGAAGGGGGATTGCTCTGTGGTGCCCTCTGGTGTCACATTTTAATAACACATTATTTACATTTTATAAAGAACATGGCTATATCGTTATCAGAACCATTCCTTAACTCTTTTTCTTTTGCATTTATAGCCATGAGTGTAGATCTGCCTCTGGTGTGGTCTGTCGAAGGCAGAATACAGTGTTACTATTACTTCGCATGATCTGGATTCCATACTTCTGCTGA
Organism: Lacerta agilis; assembly: GCF_009819535.1. NCBI lineage: Eukaryota > Metazoa > Chordata > Lepidosauria > Squamata > Lacertidae > Lacerta > Lacerta agilis. The sequence continues at coordinate 98,142,797 of NC_046315.1, read as the reverse complement.
TGCAGTCTAGAATAGGATTCACTTTTTTGCTGCTGCATCACACTGTTGACTCATGTGAAGCTTGTGATCCACCAAGATAATTTTCACATGCACTACTGCAATCAAGTGCAGCTTATCACATGAGTTACATGCATTCATGAAACAGATCTGAGTCACTGATGAGCCGTGATTGACAGTGGTTCCCTGTTGACATACCTCTAATGGCAACCCTGGGGTTGCATGACACGTTAAAGTAATGATGGACGCAGACCCTTCATTCCTCCACAATTTAAAAGCACTGCAAACAAACAAAAAAGAGAGGCATCATTCTTCATTGTAATACTGTATATAATGAGGCCTTGGTGCCAACATCTAATGTAAACAAACAAACAAACATCCTCTCCTGGCATCGCCATTACTTTTTCCAATTTCCTAGAGACAAGCAAAATAACTGACAAACATAACTCCACAAAATGAAAAGGAGAATCTTTCTTTCTTTAAAAGACTGGGGAGGAAATAGCAAGGGATTTCAAATTAATTATTTCATGAATATTTCTGTGGACAACCTACGGGAACAAATGGGGGGGGGCAGGGACTTATTTCAGTCACAGTCTCCAGTCTTACCAGGAAGTTGGAGGACACTTGGTTTGCTCTGTGCTGTAAAGTGGCTCCCTGTCTGAAATAAATCACGTTTTTAAAAGGCATTCCAGGCTGAGCCTTTGTTCCCCCAGATTTTACTGTTTGCTATTTCTGCAGTAGCCCAGCATAGGCCTCATACAGGCACCACATGAGGCACGGCGTGAAACATCCAAAACATCACCTGCCACAAAAGTGCACAGCTGGGAGCATATAATGTTTTATTTAACATTCATTTGAAAATAACTAAAAGCCTTATGATTTGAAATATCTGCTGAAACAGGAACCTTCAGATTTAGCCTGAGCTGTGCTGACTGTCACTTGAAGTGTCAGAACTAGCTTTGGACATTGTCCCCAAATTGGGGAGAATGGGAGGAAAGGGGGAGTTTGTGGCTTGAAAATAAAGCTTTTTTGGGGGGGGGGAATCATACTCTGATGCATCAGCCAAAGGTTCAGATGCAGAAGATTCAAGGGCCATTGTCACTGGAAACTCTGACTGAGGCTCAAGTTGAAAATTGGTAACTTCTGTCAAGTCTTGAAACTACCGGTATATTTCTCTGGTAACTGATAATTAACTGGGCTGAATAAAAAATAAAACAGAAGAAAAATTCTGCTGTGTGCTACCCAGTACTTCAATTTCCTTGGACAAAGGATCTATAGGGGGGTGGGAATCTTGGTTTTGGATTGAAGTTTTCTTTTTTAAATGTATGAAAGGATTTATACATAGTTCAATGTAATGGGTTGAATTACAAACTGTCGTAACTTTCAGCAGGGAGCTGTGGCCTGAGTGAAAGTTTAACTCTCACACAGGGGCATCTTGCCCATAAGAGGCAAGTGGCGCGGGGCGCGGGGGCACCAAGTTCGCGCTGAGTTCTGGAGGGCGCCAGGGAAGAGGCGGAGGCTGGATGCAGCGTTGTGCCTGGAGCCTCCACCTCTTCCCCGCCGGAGGAGCCGCCCTCCAGCCGCTGCCCGCCTCCTCCAGCCCCGCAAAGCTGCCGGCAGCGCTGAAAAAAGGTCAGCAACTCTGGGAAACGGGGGGGGGGGGGTATTTGAACCATGGTGCCGGATATGCTTAAGATGGCCCTGCTCTCACAGTTAAAAATGTCAAACCAGGAATAGTACTCAGGAATAGTAAACAGAGTATCTGGTTTTTGTCCTACTTAGTTAACCTTGGTTAGAAAATAGAGGCAGCTGTAATAAAAGATTAGGGAAAAATATCTATAAAAAAACCACTGTAAAGTGTGAGACCTCCCCCTGCCCTATATTACAATTTAAATGTTGCTATGTATAAATTTATTTATTTATTGAAGTTTTATGCAATGATTACGAAATCATTTGAAAGCACGCAAGGAGATTTCCCAACATGTCAATGGTCATTGTGTGAGACCCAGGCTTTATTTCAGCCAGAACTTGCCGGAACTCACTTCCCGACCCTCTCAGGTGTGTGCCATACCATTATAAGAGAACAAGGGAGGTCGTTCATGCTGGCACCTCTTTTTCTAGAAAAATAGCGCCGGTGAAACCTATAAACAGCAAGTTTTAAAATACTGTAAACCTAAAATCAGCCTAGTCTCACACAGCCTTAGACAGCCAAGAAACAAGTCAAATTAAACTCCAGTACAACCACTACAGTTGTTAGCAGCTGAAAGGTAAATATTGTACAAGGCGACATGATTTCAGCAGTGAATTTCCCAGTCACGTCTTTTGTTGCTCCTGGTGTGACTGACGCTGTCCAAGTTGTTCTCTGTTACTGATTATACACAATGTTGACTGCTTCAGGTTTTGTGGCAGCTTCAAAGATGAACACCTAATCTCTTCCTTCTAGCTTACAGTTGAACTTAATTCTCTGTCTCTCATGCCTGCCACAGACTGCTTCACGTGGCCCCGACTGAAGGGTTTCACTGAAGCTGACATCTTCCCCTCATCATCTTCCTCCTGCTAATCATTGAACTCCAGAAAACATTCCTCTGGGACATTTGAAAAGCAATCACAAATGACAAGGCATGTTCTTCTCTGTGACTCCCCCCCCCCCCAGCTAAATCACTCGAATGTTTCTTTATTTTATGATACTGCCTGAGTTTTAGAATCACTTTTCTGTTAAAGTGTAGTTTTCCTTTGGTGTCTGTCAGCCCTACTTCCAGATTGTCCTCTTCCTGCTGCTTTGATACTTCTTTTCTCTAGCTAAAATTAGAACTCCGAGACACAGATTCTTCCCTGGCAGTTTTAAATACAACAATGCTAGCTTTTAACTTCAATATTTTATTACAGAGTTAAATCTTAATCTTCATTATGTTCCAGATTTGAATCCCACCCCCAAATATAGTACTAATGTTATGAGTCAGAACATCAGTGGCGAAAGTCAACAGAAAGCCACCTGTTCCCATGGATAAGAGAGACGTGAGGGACAAGGCAAGGTTTCCTTAGTTCCAGGGAGCTGCTTAGCTGTCATTCAAAAATCTTGTTCTACATAGTCTGACATCACATTGCATATTTTACATGATCTTTGGACTGACAGGACAAGCAGTTTATACACAAGTGTGATCCCCACGCATGACGACGCCCTTTGCAACAGTGCTCTAATGGTGCAGTTTTGCCATTCACACCTAGTAGTGCCCATTACAACAGTTGTACCCACCCCCGAGCACCCAGAGAGTCTATCTGGGTGGTAATTGCAAAGATCATACACATACACACTTTTAAATGTGTACATTGAAAATGTTTTGTGCCTGAAAATACAGATCTGTGAAGCGGGGCTATCACGTATCATGTATTTTGTCACAAATACACAGACAGGGGAGCAGATGGCCATACCAGTGTGTGTGTGTGTGTGTGTGTGTGTGTGTAGGCGCGCGCGCGCGCGCACACAAACTGCAAAACAAGCCACCATGCCAGAGACCTTGCACATGCAAGCTTTTCCCTAAATGACGGTTATCTCAGTGTGGGAAGAATGTCACGTCTAAACTGGATGTAAGCATATGTCATTATGCCATCAAATTCATGGCTGTTTTCTCATAGAAAATGTCTGTGGGGGAGGAGGGCAACCAAAATGGTCCAAGGCCTGGAAACGATGCCTTATGAGGAACGGCTTAGGGAGCTGGGTATGTTTAGCCTGGAGAACAGAAGGTTAAGGGGTGATCTGATAGCCATGTTCAAATATATAAAAGGATGTCATATAGAGGAAGGTGAAAGGTTGTTTTCTGGTGCTCCAGAGAAGCGGACACAGGGCAATGGATTCAAACTACAAGAAAGAAGATTCCACCTAAACATTAGGAAGAACTTCCTGACAGTGAGAGCTGTTGGACAGTGGAATTTGCTGCCAAGGAGTGTGGTGGAGTCTCCTTCTTTGGAGGTCTTTAAGCGGAGGCTTGACAGCCACCTGTCAGGAATGCTTTGATGGTGTTTCCTGCTTGGCAGGGGGTTGGACTGGATGGCCCTTGTGGTCTCTTCCAACTCTAGGATTCTATGATTCTATGGATTAATATTCCAACTTGCAGATGTTCCCCACCCACACCAGCTATGCTGGTTTTAAGATAACTACCATTCAGAGTTTCATTACTGTTATCCCAAATCTCATAACTAAACAGAGCTTTGGCAGAATTGTGCAAAACCCTCTGAAGAATGATTTTTAAGACCCCAGGGAAGTGTGTGGTATCCTATGGAAGTTCCTGAATCCTCAGCACAAGGAGTGTGAGCGATACCTGAATTTGTCTGGCCAAACATGGGGAAAGTCCATGACCAAAATTCAATGCCGCTTAGGTAGAGGCTCTTGGTATTACTTTATTTGCAAGAGGCAAGAGAGTAAAAGGAAGCCGTAGCCAGGCTCTCCTGCTGTGGTTTAAACTTGCCACAAACCCCCAATGGCTTGACACAGCTTGAACCCACCCGCCACACACACACACACACACACACACACACACACACACACTATAGCTTTGGATAGTTAAAGTAGGTCGGATAGTATTTGTTTCCTCTAGTAATTTTTAGCCATGGAGTTTTTTGAGGTATCTGACCTTCAGCCGCTGACTTATTTTCTGTTCTAGTCAGTTCACAAAACACACCAGGGAATAATTTCACCCACCAGTGAAGTGCAATCATTTCTGGACTAAAATACAGAAATTGCTCATGAGTGCACAAAAAAAAACCTTACAGAGGTTAGGACACGTGTGAAGTAGATATTACTGCAAAAGTATTTTAATGTGTTCACCATCTGTTCATGAGCTGTAAACAGATCAACATGCTCTAATGAATGCTCCTGGAGGCCAAACCAGACGTGACGGTGACAGGTCAGTGCATTTAAACATAGATCCATCCGAAGCACATTGGACGAAAGCGGCAAGGAGTCTGTCTGCAATAGCAAAAAAAGGGTGCACAGGTTAGGAGTGCAGACTTCCTTCCCACAGCATGATTTTCAAAGCTGAGCACACTTCCATTGCCAGAGTGGGACTGATAAGAAAATCACTTGCTAGAGCAGGTCTCCTGTCGCCAACCCTTATCACCCCTTATCACCACCCAAGTCATAACAACAAGCATTTTCCCAGTTAACTGTAAGGACAAGTTGATATCCACATCATATTTTCCCCAGAAACTTTTCTTCCTTTAGGATTTGTTTGTTTACTATTTCCATAACCAATACCATTTTATCTACCCTTCTAAATATTAATCAGTTTAGTGCCTGCATTTTCTTAGCTTACCAGATTGTGAATGACATGTTAGCAAGCCAGCTTGTAGTTCCCTAAACTGAATTCCTCTGCATGCAGACAGAGCAGTTTATTTCAGTCATTTGTTATGGATTGTTTCACATCATCTCAGCTGCACGAGCCAAAGTTATTCATATTTCTTCTCTTTTTCAGGGGAAGAAATGCTTTTTATCCTCTGCCACTTTTAAAAATTATAATTAGCCGAGATCTCTGCTTCTAGGTTCATTCATCATTTTCTTCTATTACTCTTCTCTTTTCACCAAGCTTCAGAGAATTGGCTAGTAACATTGCTAGTATGTCACATTTGAAATAAGGATATCAAAACAGATCAGTTTAAATGCCACTTCTTTGGTTAAAGTATAATTGTAAAGAATAGTATACTATGGTACTAGAATGGAAAATTCTCAGCTGGCATGAAGGCTACTCTCCTTTCCTTTCCCCACTCCTGGGCAACTTTGTTTAAAAACCAGCTGAAAACTACAACTAGTCCAGAAAACAGCAGCTAGATTGTTGAAAAGGAGAGCTGAAAAGTTCATATTACACATATTTTAAAGTGCCAAAGTAGTGAGTGCATATTTCATTGTTTAAAAAGGTGCACCAGAAACAGCATAAATTTCCTTTCCCCCATGCTTTTTTTGGGGGGGTCCTTTTGGGGGGGTCCTTGTCTTCCCCTGCTGTGCAAGAAGCAAGCTGCCACTGGTGCAAAAGAAAGGAGTTTAAAAACTGCCCACCGCTATCATCCCAAATCCCACTATTTAAAACAAATCCACACCCATAAAATATGGCCACGAATTTCACACCTCCTCTAGTTTGGTCCAAAGGAGCCACACTGGTTTCCGAATTGAATAAAGGTTAGCAACAGCAGTGGTGGACCTTGGGCAACCCCGTGCAATGCCAAAATTCAGTGCCTCTCCCCCTTCCATTCTATATTGTAGATTCAGCATCCTCCGCGGCACCCAGAATGCCCTGCCCCCCCCCCCCCGTGCGACTGAAGTGGCCACACACCCCTAAATCCGCCTCTGGCAACAGCTTGACTTGTACCGGGAAAGCCTAGGTTGGGCCTAGGTTCATATGAAGGGACACCTTCTCCAGTATGAGTTAGGCCAGACATTGTCCGAGGGCAACCTTCCATTTCAGGGAGCAGGTTTGCTAGGCAACAAGATATTGGGCCTTCTCTGTAGTAGTCATAATAATGTCCTATTCTAGACCAGACTGATGGTAGGAGTAATATTATCCATTTACCTGGAGAGGATGGAAATTGGGAGTCTGGCTGCAGACCAAGATAATCAACCACATCCTTTGTGCCAGTCTATCGTCCTGGAGGACATAACCCAGCTGTTTCACTTCTGGGTTATTCAGCAAGGGGAAAAGATTACAAAACTTCAAGTAGCATTTGGCCAGGCAGGTGCATTATGTGACCCATGAGAGCAGCAAAATAACCAGAATGTACAATGGTGATGGGATAAAATCAGGCCAAATCTTTATTGACAGCAGCAGGCAGGACAAGGGTTGGCATGGCACTGGGTCCCAGGATCAGTTCACCATTCCACAAGCCCCATTTTGATGGCATGGATCCGCTGGGTTTGGATTGCTCCAAACCTGTATGACGGGAATTGGCCGGTGTTGAACCTTGTCGTGGTGCAAGCCAAGGAAGCAAAGTTTCACTGGGGGACCAGAGTGCAGATTCCAACCAGGCAGATACCCAACACAAGCTTGGGTTTGCCATGGTCATTCCTCCCCTCAGACCCCTTATAGCCCCCTCCCTATACTATGTTGATCCTGAACAATGCCTTTTCCTCATACGCAACTGTTGGGGGGGGGGAGTGATAGCTGGATTTTTGGACTTTGGTGAAGCCTCCAGAGGGGAACCATTGAGGCTCCCAGCCTCTCTCTCTCTCTCTCTCTCTCTCTCTCTGTACGCAAATGTATGTGGGGTGTGTGTCCATACCCTCCAACATTTCTCTGTTGAAAATAGACACAGCCTATTCCATCATCATCATCATAACAATCATTTTATTATTCATACCCCACCCATCTGGCTGTGTTGCCCCAGCCACTCTAGACGGCTTCCAACTTTTATAAAATAATAATAATAATAATAATAATAATAAAATATTAAACATTATACAGGGCTGCCTTCAGATTTCTTTTAAAGGTTGTATAGTTACTTAGCTCCTTGGTTCAGGGGGTCTCAGAACTCCGTACCCTGAAACCTTTCTCTGATGAAAATAGGAGCGTCCTAAGGAAAAGTGGGACATTCCAGGATCAAATCAGAAACTGGGAAGGCTTCTGTAAATCCAGGATTGTCCCTGGAAAATGGGGACACTTGGAGGGTCTGGATGTGCCAAACTGGGTCTTTGACCCGGGTGAAATAAAGCCTAGTTTCACCCCTGAGAAAGCTAGTGTACGTTTGCTAGCACCCCTTTTCAAGCAGAATGGAAAGTTTTTAAGCCAAGTTGCCAGGAAAATACCTAGAATGGTGGGGGAACATGCTTTCCTGATGCTTCCTTACCATCTTCCTCTCAGGGACTCCCCTCCCCCCCCACACTTCCACAATCATGGTCCCCACTCTCACTGTGTGGTTATAGGACTTTACCAATGAAATCATTCCACTAGATCCTGAAGTCCCAACCATAATATATAAAGTTTCAAAAATCATAAAGTCTCTTCCGCACACTCTCACATGGTTAGCTCTCATTTAGGAAAGCTTCCCTGGCCACAAACAAGCTAACTTCCCAGCTTGTATTGCCCTGACTCACTGGGTTGGGACAAGCAATTTCAGCAGATATTATAGTAGTCCTGAAATAGTTTAACCACTGGGAGGGGGACCCAGCATACTCCGTCATATCTATGTTTGTACTCTAAACGCCTCAGAGACTGACTCTCCCCATTGTGCCACCAAGATCAGGAGAGGACACTTACTGGGCCAGCCATGAGCCTGAACAGCAAGGCCTTATATATAGTAGGATGTTCCTGCTGGTTGAGAGGAGAGGCCACAGCTCAGTGATGAAGCATCTGTTTCAAATACAGAACACCCAGGGTTCAGTCACTAACACTTCCAGTCTGAAGGAACTCAGTTTGCAGGGCTGGAAAGCATCTTTGCCTGAGACCACGGACAACCACTGCCAATCAGATAGACTGCACTGATCTAGATGGATCAGTGGCTTGATCCAGTATACGGCAGCTTCCTATGTTCATAGTTGTGGGACTTCATTTTATATGAAAATACAGACCTGAATGCATTCCAGAAGCTTTTCTTCTTTAGGGCTGGTGGACAATAGCCAGGATTAAACAGGTGTGTGATGGTTAACCAAAATGGGTATTTGGTTTTTAAATCGTGACTATTGTGTTTTGTTTTTAACTGTGATCCCTTGGGGAATGTACATAAAAGAAATGAACTAAATTCTCTGCAGAACCAGCCATTCTTCCTTGACTAGGACCTGGATCCCTTTGTTAAAGAATTTATAATCTAGGCATTTCCTCAATGCTATTAATGGCTGCAGTCCTACTGCATTATAATCAAGAGCATCTTGACATTGATTTCAATGGAATGCAGACTGTACTCAATAAAACAGCATATCAGGTGGGGAGAGAATGGAATGTTATTCAGGAAAATTTACTCACTTCAAGGCTTACCGTTTTACACTCACAAGGCATAACTTGACAACTCCAAAAGAGTATATTGGCATCATGACAGCATTATTATAGCTTAACTTGCATTTACTCTGTAATTACTAGAGGAGGGAGAGATGCAGAGGTCCAATGATACAACAGAGCAAACAAGAGAGATGTGTGATGAAACCCTACACTACAAAGTCAAAAGAGTTCACTAATTCTTTCATTGTGGCAACCAGTACAGCCCCAAACAGCAGCGTCTGGTCATTGTAGCCATCATTATTCACCTTTGGGAGTCTAAATATATCCCTAGTGTTAGTTCTTTCCAGGAAACAATTACTTACTCTATTTTCACAATGTATTTTTAAGAGACTATGAAATATTGCATGCCATCACAAGACTCAAGTACTCAGCATAAGCACAGTGGAAATAACCAAAACAGACTTATTACAATTTTGCACAAGAGTATTCAGGCGAGTGAGCAGATGCTGGATTTATGATCAACCAAGTACATTCCTTAAGGTAATTAATGACAGATTTTAAATTAAATCCATCGGCCATGAACAATTCTCGTATTTCAGTAGCAAATCCAATGCCTTTAGCAAATAAGAGAGTAGAAAAGGACAGACAGGAAGAAAGACCAAAATGTGGTCTGTCAAGCAACAGAGAACAAAAACATCATCTTTTCTCTGCCTTGAAGAAGAATTTCCATGCTAGGATTAGCCACTCCTGAAGTGATGCAGGAACTCTTCATCAAAGCCCCAGAAGGCCACCATGACCAATGCTGTCATGGTGGGGAAAGCCATGTCTCTTTGCGTGACACTGCTAACATGAACTTGGACTCGTCTGAGAGCCTGGAAGGTAGCTGAAGATGGACTCTGGTATTTTTATACCATTAGTGGTAACATGCAATTCCTCACAGCTGTTTCCTGGTTCTGCTGGATCTCAGCAGCTTTTGATACCATCAACCATGGTATCCTCCTGGAACCATCTAGGAAGACTGGGAGTTGGGGGCGCTGTTATGTAGTGGTTCTGCTCCTCCCTCCTGGGTCCTGTACAAAATGTGGGTGATAAGGGAACCCCTGAGCACTCACTTGTGTGGTTCCTCAGGGCTCCGTCCTCTCCACCATGCTTTTTAACATCCATATGAAGCTGCTGGGGGAGATCATCTGGCTGGTTGTTCACCATTATGCAGATGATACTCAACTCTACTTTTTGTTTAAATCAGAACCAGTGAAGCTGGTGAATATCCTGTGTGAGTGTCTGGAGGCGGTTGGTGAGTGGGTGGCAGTCCATGGATTGAGGTAGAATCCCAACACGATGGAAGTACTGTTTCTGGGGGCAAAGGGCAGAAAGGTGTGGGGTATTCCCTGGTCCTGAATGGGGTAATTGTACCTCTAAAGGACCAGGTGCATAGCTTGGGAGTCATTTTGGACTCACAGCTGTCCATGGAGGCACAGGTCAATTCTGTGTCCAGGACAGCTGTCTACCAGCTCCATCAGGTATGTCAGCTGAGACCCTACCTGCCTGTGCCCTGTCTCACCAGTGTGGTACATGCTCTGGTTATCTCCTGCTTGGACTACTGCAATGTGCTCTATGTGATCAAAATTTAAAAGGAAACTCTGACTGATGGTGATCATTGCACGACTTTTGTTTTCCCCTTCCTGGCAGTATGAAGCACTTCCCGAAAATATAAGTTAAATTGAGTTCAAGGAGCAAAGTAGAACCCCATTAACATATAAAACGTGGGTTGGGGGTTTGTGCTCTTTGCACAAAACAGCATATAGGGAAGGGAAAACAATGATTCTCTGCCTTATTTACATTATTTGTAATTATGGAGCTGGAAACAAGCAAGCTAAATGCTAATGCGGCTGGTGTAGCTTCCCTCTCAGAAAAGGGTTCAATGTATGGGACGTTTAAGGTTATTAATGGGGCGTATAAAACTATGCCTAATGTGGAGAAAGTGAATACAGAGAAGTTTTTATCCCTCTCTTATCCCATGATTAAACTGAATGTAGGTAGGAAAAATCAGGACAGATAAAAAGAAGTACATCTCCACACTGCACACATTTAAACCAAGGAATTCACTTCCACAAGAGAAAGCAATGGGCACCAACAGACGGCTCTAGGAAGAGGTTAGACAAATTCATGGAGGATAAGGCTATCAGGGATGGTCATTGTTTACTGTCTGCAACATCGGAGGTGGGATGTCTCTGAATGCCAATTGCTGGAGAGCACAAGTGAGGAGGATGCTGTTGAACTTACGTCCTGATTGCAGCCTTCCCATAGGCTGGCCTGCAGGAAGCTTTTCTAGGCAGGAATTTGGTCTGATCCAGTGGGGCTCTTCTAATGATTTACTGACTAAACCTGGAGTTCTGTACCCAGTTATCTGAATGTTGCAGCAAAAAGGGGGGAAAAGCAGATAGGTCAGGCTGTTGGTTGAGGATGTACCCACATCCCATCGCATCACAATTAAAGTTCTGATTAAAGAATGATGGCAACACAAAAACTGGTTAAGGACTAGATCTTTTGACACGATGGTCTAGCACTGTGGCCTAATAGATGGGTTAAGTCAGGGGCCAGCAAACTTTTTCAGCAGGGGGCCGGTCCACTGTCCCTCAGACCTTGTGGGGGGCTGGACTATATTTTGGGGAAAAAATATGAATGAATTCCTATGCCCCACAAATAACCCAGAGATGCATTTTAAATAAAAGCACACATTCTACTCATGTAAAAACACCAGGCAGGCCCCACAAATAACCGAGAGATGCATTTTAAATAAAAAGACACATTCTACTCATGTAAAAACACGCTGATTCCTGGACCGTCCGCGGGCTGCATTGAGAAGGCGATTGGGCCGCATCCGGCCCCCGGGCCTTAGTTTGGGGACCCCTGGGTTAAGTCAACTGTTATACCTTGAGGTGTTAATTCTACAGGATCCTACAATCCTACAAGATTTTTGTTCCTTCAGCTCTACTACCCTTAGCAAAATGAAATCCTCAGCAACATTTTTTTGTCTTAATCCATCAGCCTTTAACCTTTTAGACCCTGTCTTAAAATTTAAACTGTACGTTCCCTGGAGCAAAGAGCAGAGACCTGTCTTTTGTGCAGGCTACTCTGTAAAGTGGCGTGTAGACTAATGGTATTATTATAACCAGCAACTAAAACGACAACAGAAGTACCTTGAAGAGGTCTGCATTTTCTGGGAGATGACAATTGCCTAGGTCTGGTGAACAGTGGCTGGTTATTCTCCAAGGCACCTTGATCTGAAATCAGCTAGGCAGGCACAGCTGTCTAGTATCAATGTGTGGGTGTAACAGTGGCATCAGGAGGGATTGTGAGGCACTGGGGAACTATTTGGCACAAGCCGGGCCTGTACAAAAGGGATGGGTTCCACTTGAACCAGAATGGAACCAGACTGTTTGTGCTTAAAATGAAAAAGCTGGCAGAGCAGCTTTTAAACTGATTGTTTGGGTGAAAGCTGACAGGAGCTGAGGAGGGACTGATTGGAACAAATCTCCCCCCTGGGATGAAGCTGAAGGTGAAATAAAGTATGATTTGAATGTGGGAAAATTATAAGCATTATGAGTGCAGAGGCACAGTATGGCAATTCAGACAGAACAATGCACGGCAGGCCAAAATGCAAGTGCCAAAGTCAAGTAGAGAGCAACACAGTACAGTGGTACCTTGGGTTACAGACGCTTCCGGTTACAGATTCCGCTAACCCAGAAGCAGTACCTCGGGTTAAGAACTTTTCTTCAGGATGAGAACAGAAATCACACTGTGGTGGCGGGGCGGCGGCGGGAGGCACCATTAGCTAAAGTGGAAACTCAGGTTAAGAACAGTTTCAGGTTAAGAACGGACCTCCGGAACGAATTAAGTTCTTAACCCGAGGTACCACTGCATTGGAAACCTGGTGGAATGGAGAGAACCGGTGCAACACGGTTGTATCTGGATACAAACTCTATAGGAAGGACAGGGAAGGACGTGGTGGAGGTGGAGGTGCTCTGTACATGAAAAGAGAGCATGGAATAGAATAAGCTAGAAATCCCAAAGGAGTCAGGTTCCTCCACAGAATTGTTGTGGGTCGTGATACCTGGCTCCAAAAATAATCTAGTACTGAGAGGACGCTATTGTCCCTCTGATCAGAATGTTCAGGAGATCTAGAGATGGAGGACGAGATCAGCGATGCATCACAAAGAGGAAAAGTTGTAGTGATCGGTGGCTTCAAAGAGGTAAACTTTCTGGCTACCCTAAATGACTCTGCCCTTGAACAGTTGGTCATGAGCAGTGGTGACCTGGATTTAATTTTAAGTGACACCTATGACCTGGTGTGCGATGTGGGTGTTGCTAAACCACTTGGGAACAAGGACCATAGACATATCAAAGTGTGTGTAATCAGCCACTTGCCAAGAAAACCCAACACAGGCATTCTGACTTCAAAAGAGAAAACAAAAGCAAAGTGAAAGGCTAAGTCAAGAGAGTCAAATCATTTCAAAATGCTTGGGAGTTGATTAAATCCACATTATTAAAAGCTCAGCTGGAATGTTTGCTGCGCATCAGGAAATGTACCACCAGAGCCAAGAGGATGCCAGCAGGGGTACCTAACAAAGTCAAAGATGCTATTAGAGGCAAGGAGGCGCCTTTTGGGAAATGGGAGTCTTTGCACACGAGGAGAGCAAAAAGGAACAGAAGCTTTGGCAAAAGAAATGCAAGCAGACAACAAGGGGTGGTAAAAAAGGACTTGAAGAGCACGTTGCTAAAAACATGAAGCTCATCAACAACATGAATTTTAAACACATTAACAGGAGGAGACTGGCTAGGGAGGCAGTTGGACCCTCGGATGACAAGGGTGTCAAATGTGCGCTACAGAAAGATAAGGAGATTGCAGAGAAGCTGAATCTTTCTTCACAGCAGGAGATACAGTATAGGGGAGATATATATGCAGGCTGAGGAACCGAGGCAAAGAGTGATGGCACAAGAAGTTCTAGGCTTTAAGAACAAATTGCCAGGTCTGGGTGATGCCTACCTGAAAGTTCTTTGAGAATTCAAAAGCGAAATTGTTGGCCTCCGAACAAGAGACCAGCAAGTGTCCCTGACTCCCTGGGGAACCAGGCACCCACCAGGTGCACCCTGAAGTTAGGGTTCATTCTGGGGGTCCGAGTGCTCCCAAAGCCCACACTCGTCTGCTGAGCTACACCTTGGAATCTCTCCGTCCGAGAAAGTGTTATGAGGATAAACGCACATGAAGCCATTTCCCATCAAACCCTAAAGGGAGATCGTCACATGTATGGCAAGCTGGAACACGTGTATTCTCTGAGGTATGCCCACAGTATAAAATACTTGGCTGCTGTCTCCTTATCTCTGGGTCACCATGAGAACAATGAAACACATTCTTTTCCTTGCACCATTTCATTTACTGAGACATATATAAATCCCTATAATAGCAGTGAAGGTCATCGTCAAGTATCAGAGACTCACACATTTTTTAGATTTGCCGGAGGGATATTAAACTTCCAAAGAATATTAAACATCCAAACAATTATCCTTATTAAATGCAAGCTGTATCTTTAGCACAAAAGAAATTACAATCCTCCAAATCAGCACTCTGGCATATATCTGTAGCAGCATTCGATTCTTCCAGGAGAATCTTAACTTTATCAACTGCACTAATGGAAAGGCAGCTTCCTTTATGCCTTTCTTAGAGCTGCAAAGGCTGAAGGAGGGCAAGCCTTGTAGTTTTAGGTGATGTAACTTCTCCAGATACATTTTTTTAAAAAGTATTTTGTGTCAGATATCAAGGAAGACTTATGATGAAAGGGATTGCAATAGTAAACCATACCACACTGGCCTACGCAAACAACCCGACTTGCTGAGTAATGTGAATGCACATGTATAAAACCTTTTACACACAGGTCCCACTATCAGAACGCTCATTATCTGAAATTTTGGTTATCCGGACACAATGAATTATACCCAAACCTCGTAACATGAAAGACGGATTCATATATCCAACCAGAGTTTGCCCACTTCCTTACTTGTTTGTGTTTTGTGGCTTGGTGGCAGACATTTGGGCAGAGCCCATGGAGGGAGGGAGAGATCAGACAAATCCTGAATTAGAAAGGTTCCTATAAGAAATAATGGAAACGCTTGCCTATTGAACAATTTCCTGGGAATGCATTTTGCACAGAAAGCAAGACCTGCATGTATACTTTGTAGTTCATTGGTCCCAGGGAATGGGGATACCTTTTCACACACATCACATTACTACTACTACTACTTCTTCTTCTTCTTCTTCTTCTTCTTCTTCTTCTTCTTCTTCTTCTTCTTCTTCTTCTTAACATTTCTATCTCACCTTTCCTTCAAGGTGGCAAACACAGATCTCCATCCTTTCCATTTTGCCCTCACAACAACCCTGTGAGGTACCAACTGGCGCAAGCTCCATAGCTGAGTGGGGATTTGAATTCTGGTCTTCAAGGTCCTAGCCCAACACTCTAACCAGTGCACCACAAAACAGAGAGACGGATATCAAAGCTTATAGCAGTAGCTCAAGAATCCAGGTACATGTAAGAACCAACCAGGATTCAAATAAGGAGGAGCCCCACCTGTGCATTGGTGTGACCATGTAAAGGGGAATCAGAGGCTTCAGACAGGGGAAGGGACATGGTTTATCTTCCAGGGCCCCAAATAACTGCACCTACATAGACAAGTTTGGCAAGTTTGGCCTTGGAGTTCAAAATGAAGCAGGGCAAAGGCTAATAGAGTTCTGTCAAGAGAACAAGCTGGTCATCACAAACACTCTTTTCCAACAACACAAGAGACGACTCTACACATGGACATCACCAGATGGGCAACATCGAAATCAGATTGATTATATTCTCTGCAGCCAAAGATGGAGAAGCTCTATACACTCAGCAAAAACAAGACCTGGAGCTGACTGTGGCTCAGATCACCAACTTCTTATAGCAAAATTCCAGCTTAAACTGAAGAAAGTACGAAAAACCACTGGGCCAGTAAGATACAATCTAAATCAAATTCCTTATGAATACACAGTTGAAGTGAAGAACAGGTTTAAGGATTTAGATTTGGTGGATAGAGTGCCTGAAGAACTGTGGATGGAGGCTCGTAACATTATACAGGAGACAGCAACGAAAACCATCCCAATGAAAAAGAAATGCAAGAAAGCAAAGTGGCTGTCCAATGAGGCCTTACAAATAGCGGGGGAGAGAAGGCAAGCAAAATGCGAGGGAGATCGTGAAAGATATAGGAAATTGAATGCAGATTTTCAAAGAATAGCAAGGAGAGACAAGAGGGCCTTTCTAAACGAGCAATGCAAAGAAATAGAGGAAAATAACAGAATGGGAAAAACCAGAGATTTGTTCAAGAAAATTGGAGATATGAAAGGAACATTTTGTACAAAGATTGCCACAATTAAGGACAAAAGTGGAAAGGACCTAACAGAAGCAGAAGACATCAAGAAGAGGTGGCAAGAATACACAGAGGAATTATACCAGAAAGATATGGAGGTCTCATACACCCCAGGTAATGTGGTTGCTGACCTTGAGCCAGACATCCTGGAGAGTGAAGTCAAATGGGCCTTAGAAAGCCTCGCTAACAACAAGGCCAGGGGAAGTGATGATATTCCAGCCGAACTATTTAAAATTTTAAAAGATGATGCTGTTAAGGTGCTACACTCAATATGCCAGCAAGTTTGGAAAACTCAGCAGTGGCCAGAGGATTGGAGAAGATCAGTCTACATCCCAATCCCAAAGAAGGGCAGTGCCAAAGAATGCTCCAACTACCGCACAATTGCACTCATTTCACACGCTAGCAAGGTTATGCTTAAAATTCTACAAGGCAGGCTTAAGCAGTATGTGGACCGAGAACTCCCAGAAGTGCAAGCTGGATTTCGAAGGGGCAGAGGAACCAGAGACCAAATTGCAAACATGCGCTGGATTATGGAGAAAGCTAGAGAGTTCCAGAAAAACATCTACTTCTGCTTCATTGACTACGCAAAAGCATTTGACTGTGTCGACCACAGCAAACTATGGCAAGTTCTTAAAGAAATGGGAGTGCCGGATCACCTCATTTGTCTCCTGAGAAATCTCTATGTGGGACAAGAAGCTACAGTTAGAACTGGATATGGAACAACTGATTGGTTCAAAATTGGGAAAGGAGTACGACAAGGCTGTATATTGTCCCCCTGCTTATTTAACTTATATGCAGAATTCATCATGCGAAAGGCTGGACTGGATGAATCCCAAACCGGAATTAAGATTGCCGGAAAAAATATCAACAACCTCAGATATGCTGATGATACTACCTTGATGGCAGAAAGTGAGGAGGAATTAAATAACCTTTTAATGAGGGTGAAAGAGGAGAGCGCAAAATATGGTCTGAAGCTCAACATAAAAAAACTAAGATCATGGACACTGGTCCCATCACCTCCTGGCAAATAGAAAGGGAAGAAATGGAGGCAGTGAGAGATTTCACTTTCTTGGGTTCCATGATCACTGCAGATGGTGACAGCAGTCACGAAATTAGAAGACGCCTGCTTCTTGGGAGAAAAGCAATGACAAACCTAGACAGCATCTTAAAAAGCAAAGACATCACCTTGCCGACAAAGGTCCGTATAGTTAAAGCTATGGTTTTCCCAGTAGTAATGTACGGAAGTGAGAGCTGGACCATCAAGAAGGCTGATCGCCGAAGAATTGATGCTTTTGAATTATGGTGCTGGAGGAGACTCCTGAGAGTCCCATGGACTGCAAGAAGATCAAACCTATCCATTCTCAAAGAAATCAGCCCTGAGTGCTCACTAGAAGGACAGATCCTGAAGTTGAGGCTCCAGTACTTTGGCCACCTCATGAGAACAGAAGACTCCCTAGAAAAGACCCTGATGTTGGGAAAGATGGAGGGCACAAGGAGAAGGGGACGACAGAGGATGAGATGGCTGGACAGTGTTCTCGGAGCTACTAACATGAGTTTGGCCAAACTGCAAGAGGCAGAGAAGGATAGGCGTGCCTGGTGTGCTCTGGTCCATGGGGTCACGAAGAGTCGGACACAACTGAACGACTGAACAACAACAACATAGACATTCAGTTAATCTCCCCTGGCAAGGCTAGCGATGTGTAACACCTGTTGTTCTGATCAGAAAATTTCCTGAAGTTTGGGCTAACAGTGCCCGTTTCACCCCTGGAAGTCCAGTTAGGATGGCCCAACCCAATAACTTATGGATTCCTGTGGATAACTGAACATTTTAGGGCATTTTCTGGTGGATAGATCTGATGAACCTGCCCCAATCATGGGGAGTACCTGCTAGTGAGCAGGAGCTCATGTTCTGGGCTTCATGCTCACACAATCAACAAGCAGCACCTGCTTATTGAAAGAAATGTGCAATGTTGGAGGCTGGGCAAAAGTGCAACCCTGCTCCTGGCTTCTGCCCTACACATGAGTGGCATGTGAATAAGGTTTTTGTGCATAAAGGAAAAGTAAAGGAGCCAATAGCTCTCTCCACCAGTAGCATTGCTATTCCCTTCTGCACCAACCCTTGGGATAATATTTAATGTTTGTCTTAGTTGTAGTGCAACAGGGGGTCAAAGGATGATGGGAAAACCATTCTTGTACCACTATTTAGGCTGTCAGAAATACAGCTGTTGATTGCCCCATAAGCTTCAGCACCCATTTTTCCAGGCACAGCAGCAAATCTCTAGAATGTTACATCTAACAATCCCAGAAGAAGCATCATGGAGAAATTACTACATGAAACAGACTTTTTTATGAGCTTCTTGATAGTTTCCTATGCTTCTGGGAACTCTATTGTATTATAGAGGGTATTCTGAGATGCACACACATCTCATTATTTCCCAATGTGGGCTCAGAGTTACAAAGCAATAGATCCATATGACAACAAGCCCTCATAGTTCTTCTTTGGCGATCACTCGTAGCCAAGTAAGATTGTCCTCCATAAACATGGTTTTAACAATGAGTCCGTTAGTGACTGTGGAGGCCAATTCTGGATCCACACGTCCTTCCACAGCAGGGGCATTGGTTTCCAGGCGGGAGTTGATCACGGTGTGGATTTTCCAAGTGCGCCTTCCTCTTAGCATGTTTCTCCCTTGTGTCCTGAGTTCAAGTATCTTCAAAGCCTATGACACCTTTGGTAAAGACTGTTCTCCAATTGGAGCACTCACAGGCAAGTGTTTCCGAATTGTTGGTGTTTATACTACATTTTTAAAGATTTGCCTTGAGACAGTCTTTAACCCTCTTTTGTTGACCACCAGCATTACGCTTTCCATTTTTAAGTTCGGAATAGAGTAGTTGCTTTGGAAGATGATCATCAGGCATCCGCACAACATGACCAGTCCAACGAAGTTGATGATGAAGAATCATTGCTTCAACACTGGTGATCTTTGCTTCTTCCAGTACACTGGTATTAGTTCGCCTGTCTTCCCAAGTGATGTGTAAAAAATTTTGGAGACACTGTTGATGGAATCTTTTGAGGAGTTGGAGATGGCGTTTATAAGGGGTCCATGTTTCACAGGCATACAGTAAGGTTGGTGGTACAATAGTTTTGTAAACAAGCATTTTGGTTTCCCTGTGAATGTCCCAATCCTCTGCACTTCAATTGGGAGAAAGCTGCACTCACAGAGCTCAGGCAATGCTGGATTTTGGCATCAATGTCGTCCCTTGTGGAAAGATAACTGTCCAGGTAGGAGAAGTGATTGAAATTTTCCAGCGTTACACCATTGAGTTGGATTTGTGGCACTGCAGAGGGGTTATTTTGTACTTGTTGGTGTATCACTTTTGTCTTTTGGATGTTGAGCGATAGGCCAAGCTTTCTGTAAGCTTCTGCAAAGATATTTAGGATGGTTTGGAGGTCATCCTCTGAGCAGGCACACACTATGTTGTCATCAGCATACTGAAGCTCTATGATGGAAGTTATGGTAACCTTACTCTTTGCTTTCAGCCTGTTCTGATTGAAGAGCTTTTCATTTGTTCGGCAGCTTCAATCATACACCAAGGAACAGTGTCAGAGAGATCAGCTGTTCAACAGCTTCACAATCAGACTGGGAGATATATCCAAGCAAAGAAAATATGAAATAAACAAATAAACCTGTAATATGGGGGGGGGGGATACAAACTGAAAACATGGCAAACTGTTCATGCATCAATTTTGAAATTAAATTTTTAAAAATTCTCCAGGTTTGACTGAAAGGGTGGGTGGAGTGGAACACAAGGCAAAACTAAACCATGGAACAACAACAGAATTTAATATAACCACCACTCGCTCCTGGCTTCAGTGATGCCCATGGAATAATATATAATTTTTAATCCAAGGACTATCTGGATATTTAAAGGCCATCACATTAGGAAAGATTACATGTGTTTGTCAATCTAGAATTAAATGTATATTTATTGATTAGTTTAATTAACACTTTTTAAGATATACAATGTACTGAGCAACGGCAGTGGCGGAGCTTCATGCTCCAGCACCGGGGGGCAGAGAGCAGGTAGGGGTGGGGCTAGTGCATGTCATAGGGCGGGGCGCACCGCCCTCAGGGGTGTGGCACACATCCTGGGGCAGGGCATGCTGCCTGCGGGGGTGGGGCACCCAGCGTGGGCAGGGGGCAACCGTGATGGCACCCTGCCGGGATTGCGCTGCTGGGGGCGATGCGCTCCCCCCAGACTCCTCTTCCTCCGCCAGTGAGCAATAGCTGACTTTTTAATGTAGAAGCCCAAAGGCCAAATCAAAGTGGGGGGCTTCAGAGGTTTTCTGGGCTTGTCCAAGGTGTACAAGGTGCCCCAGGTTGAAGCAGGATCTCGCTCAAAGCACTTCATGGTGCCTTGGTGTCTCAGACAGCAAAAAACATTGCAGATGAGTATCTGAAAAGCAAAATGTGTGTCTCTAAGCTGACAATATAGAGAAAATGCCAGAGTGGTGACAAGAGAGGGCAAAGGTCAGGATGGGGGATGGGAGCCAAGAGAGCCTCATTGGGGCAGACAGGTCAAGACTGTAATGATTTACCCCAAACCTTTAAAAATCCCAGTGCTATGGGAGGGAAATTGACAGATATCAAATAGTGTTTTGGTCTCGTGCTTCTTGCTTTGTCTTTGTAGGGCAGCAGTGTTAAAAAGTTCTGCTGGAGGCTTTTGCTGGACACATCATTTCAGCCTAGTTCCTTATTCATGTCCCCCTTTTCTTCCAAATCGCTACAGCTCTTTTTCATTTATTCATTTGGGTTTAATTCTGCATTGGTTTTTTCTGTTTTGGCTGGGTCTGTCTAAGGGAGCCATCCTCTACACAAGAAGTTGGCATGAAGAAAGCTCAGCGTAAATTAAACTGGCATAACATTTCACCAGATCCAAGCTGTTCAGCAGCTGGGCTACTGCTGCCTGAGCCTGCCCAGGCCTAGCAGACCGAAGTTGAGCCTTTATGAATTACACCACCTTTTTGGTTGTCTGAATTTACACTGAATTGTCAAGTCAGATAACCAAACCGATCAGGCACAGGATCCATCCTAAGTGCCCCTGCCATCCTGCTATGTCATGCCCCCAGAATGCCATTTTTCAGGATTTACACTGGCTTAAGCTTGTGTTAATCAGCTGGGATGGAAGGGAAGAGATACACTGGCATATCTCTGGAAGAGCTGAGCCTGAGAAAGTTAAGCTGGTTTACTCTGGATGTGCCAAGAACCTTCTGGCTCAGCCAGAGATCCACTGGATCCTAACCATCCTCACACAGTGGATCTTGCTATTGGAATGTTCCCTAAGTGTAGCTTATTTGTTCTTATTAGAGCCATTGAATAGAATAGTTTAGAATCATTCTTCAGAATAGTTCTGAGTTTTTAGTCTCCTTTACACCGTCTCAAGCTATTTTGTTATTTTATTAATTTATCTGCCAGTGTGCCTTATTAATTATTGTACAATTTTTTCTTTGTGTGTCTGTTTCAGCCACTATTGTCTGTTACTGGGCTTCAGTGCTAATGTGTGCACAAGTGCTCACTGTTGCAAGCAGGAGAGTATCACACAATACAATTACTCCCTACTGCAATTTCAATTTATACTCCCCTCTTTCAATGCTTGCTATTTGCATTGGGAGAAGTATCCCATTGGCAAAAACAGGAGGTTTTGCCCCAGTGAAAATAGGAGCACAGTAAAGACAAAGATTTGAGCCCCACACCCTGCTAGAGGCCCATTTCTAGTTGGGGGCCTTGCATCTAGACATTGCTAATTGCATCGCAACTAGTTTGGCTCTCTGTGATTCATGTTGTTCAGAAGTGACTCAAAACTGGCATCAAAATTACGTGGCATCTTATTGTTTAGCCATTGAGTATTGAAACTTTAAAGCCCTCTTCACTTTGAAAATCTTGACAACACTGCCTGGAATCGTTACGACAACTGAATGACTATACATTAAGGGGATTACATTTTTTTAATGTTTCCAGTGGCAACATTTTAATCAAGTAAATCACTTCTTGTATAGAAAGTGGATGGAAGGTTACTTAAAAGTTCTAATAGACTTTGCTAATCTTCATAATTGCTTAAGAACTTGGACAATTAAATACCTCAGAATATTAGTATCCTGGGGCTGTGTACAGACAATAGTTTTTCATAGACTTGAAGGAGATATAATGCAGCAATCATTGCTCATGGTATACATTTATTTTACCCATCCTTTGCCAGTGTTTGTCAAACTGGCTTTCTACATATTTTTATAGCGCTCCAAAATTCTGCAAAACCTCTTCAATAGCAAACATCTGATAACAGAGGAAAGGTGTTTCATTGAACATGTGAGATGGGAAGTCAGATAGAATCATAGAATCATAGAGTTGTAAGAGACCACAAGGGCCATCCAGTCCAACCCCCTGCCAAGCAGGAAACACCATCAAAGCATTCCTGACAGATGGCTGTCAAGCCTCCGCTTGAAGACCTCCAAAGAAGGAGACTCCACCACACTCCTTGGTAGCAAATTCCACTGCCGAACAGCTCTCACTGTCAGGAAGTTCTTCCTAATGTTTAGGTGGAATCTTCTTTCTTGTAGTTTGAATCCATTGCCCATGTCCGCTTCTCAGGAGCAGCAGAAAACAACCTTTCTCCCTCCTCTAGATGACATCCTCTTATATATTTGAACATGGCTATCACGTCACCCCTTAACCTTCTCTTCTCCAGGCTAAACATACCCAGCTCCCTAAGCCGTTCCTCATAAGGCATCGTTTCCAGGCCTTGGACCATTTTGGTTGCCCTCCTCTGGACAGATCACTTGTGTTGTTCCCAATCCCAGACACAAATACGTTCAGCTTAACATGGGCATAGTTTATATGTGTATACAACCATACATGCACATGACTGGGATCTTTGCTTTTCTAAGGTTCTTGATTGTACCTAAAGAACTTGTTCCATTGTACGAATCAATGCACATATACGGAACACATGGAGGCTGGGAATGGACATCGAAGAGCAATTATTCCTCCAGAGATACAATGGGAAGCCTCCTTTGCAAGTGATGGCTTTAGGCTCCCAGGGCCTTTTTTAGTTAATCTATTGAGCTTTGTTTTTGGCATACTAGTGTCCAACATTAGCGTGAATTGCTGCCATGATGGGACCCAAAAACTCTGTACATCACAGACAATTATAACACCAGCACACAGCAGTGCTGCCTAGATCATAGCAGTATCAGAGCAGGTGAAGGATCTTAGAAAAACAGCTAAATCTTTGGCTGCAAGACTCTGGAAGAAATATGAAAGACAGCAAAAAGTCTGGTACCCATGAAACATGTCTTAAGGCTGGGATTGGGATCCTGTGTCTTCCAGGTGGTGCTGGCTAGATCATAGCAGTATCAGAGCAGGTGAAGGATCTTAGAAAAACAGCTAAATCTTTGGCTGCAAGACTCTGGAAGAAATATGAAAGACAGCAAAAAGTCTGGTACCCATGAAACATGTCTTAAGGCTGGGATTGGGATCCTGTGTCTTCCAGGTGGTGCTGGCTAGATCATAGCAGTATCAGAGCAGGTGAAGGATCTTAGAAAAACAGCTAAATCTTTGGCTGCAAGACTCTGGAAGAAATATGAAAGACAGCAAAAAGTCTGGTACCCATGAAACATGTCTTAAGGCTGGGATTGGGATCCTGTGTCTTCCAGGTGGTGCTGGCCTCCCCCAGCCACTGCATCATGGCATGGTCAGGGACAGGGGGAGTTGTAGTCCACACCAAGAGCATCTGGGGGCACCACAGTTCCCTACTCCTGTCCTAAGGAGAACTGTGGTGCCCCACGCTGCACATTCAGAAAAGTGATGACATTCCTACGATAGTTGCACAACTGGGGACTCTGCGGGGGGGGACCCCATGTACTACATTATCAGTCAGCCTGCTCCCTTCAACAAGCTCCTCAAATACCAATTAGGCAAGCACCAGCTTGCTTCGAGGGGGAAAAAACTGAATGACTCACATTGTGTTTCTGGCTGATAGCAGAGTGTCCAGGTTTCTAAGACAATAACAAATTCTGCCACATCCCTCTGTGAAAGAATTATAGACATGGATACTAGACAGGAGGAGTGTTCCAGGACTTATAAGCTAGCCCCACCGGATGCACACATCAATTATTAGTCTGGCTACGTTTAATGGAGCTCAGAAATAAACTTCATGAACAGAATGTGTGCAGCATCTCCTTCCAGATTTTTAGCATGTTTTGTCTGCCATGATTTGACAAGAAAGCAAGAATTAGCAAGTTACAGATGCAACCAGACTCTTTTAACCTATAATTTCATTTTATCAATTTTTTTCTTGAGTTGCACTGAGACGCATGTACATTTTTATAGCTATAGAAACTGAGTTTACACCAGAGGTTGTCAAACTTTGCACCCATTTGAGACAGCTGACAATTACTGCTTCACAAAATAGTGAAGGGGCAGAGCCAGTCACTTAGGGGTCGTCCACACTTCTGCTTGTCCCATGCCTAGAAAGCACAGGTCCAAGTAGTTTCCCCCTTGCTCTACTCCTTTCCCAGGGAAAAGCCACTCTTTAGGTGTAAATCAGAGCTAAATCTAAATCCATGGAAAACTGATTGCTGTTTGCTCCGATTGAGTGGTAAAGAGCTGTTTTTCCAGAGGAAGGCAGCAGGAGAAGAGGAAGTGTGGATAAGCTGTAAATGGTGGCAGATGGAGACAGAGTTTTGGCATAATCAGCTTGCAATTACTGGTATCTCTATTGATATCTAATCCATCTTTGGTAACTGCTAAATTCTTTGCCACAGCATTTTATTTGTGGTAAGGAGTTTCATAGTTCGTCTTTTCTCAAGCTAACTACAGGCATTTGCTCTGAAGGTCTTGTGAGAGCCTTGCCAGTTTAACCAGAATTTTCTTTTTCTTTCATATTTTCCCATTGCCTCCCTCAAATGCCCCACAAAGTACAGTGGTGCCCCGCTAGACGAAAATAATTCGTCCCGCGAAAATTTTCGTCTAGCGGGGTTTTCGTCTTGCGGAGCGGCAATGGGAGCCGCGCTCCGCAAAAATGAAAAAAAAAAAGACGAAATTTTTTCGTCTTGCGAGGCAGCCCCATAGACTTTTTCGTCTAGCGGGGCAGCCTCCCGCTAGACGAATGCTTTCGTCTAGCGAGTTTTTCGTCTAGCGAAGCATTCGTCTAGCGGGGTACCACTGTATTTGTATACATTTCCTGTAATTTCCCTGTTTGTGAAACACTGATTCACACTGTTTCAAATTGTTTCCATTTATAAGCTTGTCCACACAAAATATGCATGACAGCAAAGCACACTTTTAAAAGGAAAATAAAACAAACCTTAAAACCTTAGCAAAAATATAAACACACCAAATATTTACATTTTGAGTCACAACAGTAAACCACACTTGTTTGTTAATTCTGTTTTTTCTGTTTTCCCTTTGCTTTTGTTTAAACCAATTCACAAACCAAGAACATGTTAACCACTAATAATGAACCATTTGTCATTGACATTACAACAATATTATGCTACTTTTGTGATATACAAACGGCATGTGAAGACTTGGTCTATTTATTTATTTAAATCATTTATTATTCCTATGGTCCTTGTTTATAAAAACCCAATGCAAGTTACAGAAAGAAAGAAAGAAAGAAAGAAAGAAAGAAAGAAAGAAAGAAAGGAGGGAGGGGAGGGGAGGGAGCAGTATACTACACATGACTGGTTCACTTTTCTTTTTGTCTTTAGGAGCTGCAAAATGCATCTGCATAGGGCCACCAGGTAGCAGGCACGGCAGCTCTAGGAGGCTGAACGTACCTTTGTTTTCAGGGGAGCAGGCCTGCCTCAATCTCAAGGCTGCCCTGTGCATGTCACAGATGCTACAGGTCCAGTGGCTCCTCCAGGACACTCGGCCTTCTCTATCATGGGCTCTCTGGGCCCACCCAATCTTGGAGGCAACCTGGTGCCTCTGCCATTCATTGTAGTCATGGAAATTCTGGCCAACCTGATTTGTCAAAGCACCAAGATGGAGGGGATATCTGAAAATGGTAAAGAATGTGTTCTCGTTTTATTTGAATATGATATTCTGCTCTTTCTGATCAGAGTCTTACCTGAGATTCAAGCTGTGTTGGAGTCCTTTCACGCTGCAAATAGTCTGGAGGTTAATTATATCACAAATCCATTATGCTATGTAGGTGTGCTTCTGGATGATCAGTTTATGGGCTCATTCTGCAACCAAAAATGTCCAACAACTTAAGAGGACGAATTATTATCTATTAGTAAAGGAAGTTAAGGCTGATTTACACAAATGGGGCTCTTTAGATCCCTCTTAGTTGGGGAGAACCTCTGCAGTAAGAATGACACTGTATTGCCCACTGTATTCACATGTGGAAATATATAAGGGGAAATATAGAACTCCTTTATGTTTCCCTGTGGTTGGGGCAGGGAGGAACAGCTTCATAGAGAGCCATTTTGAACTGGAAAAGGACAGGAGGAGAACAAATTAAGCAACTGCCATGGCTCCTTCTACTCAAACACAGTCAGACTGACTGTGCTTTAAAATGTCAAGGAAAGAAACTCTCTGTAAAATGTGACTTAAGAATTTCTCAGTGGTAGCCCTGGGCCTCTCAGAGAAAGCCCATCTGAGCACAGGGTGTTGAGGCTGACTGCTTTTAATCTCGGAAGGGATTCTCCTTTGTCTGACTAGCTTGTCGATGCATTTCAATTGTTCAGTTGTTCCAATTGTTTCAAATGTTGCTGTGAGCAGCCTGAAGCCTAGGAGAGGCAGGCACGGCAGAAACGTTTTGAATGCATTTTACACTTGCATGGTGCATGTGTGTATTTTGTGTTTGGGGTTGTTTTCCTGACAACAAAAAGGCATGTGAGATTCAGTTCAGGTATTGCCCTCCGTCTGTTCACTAAAGGATGTTGCCCACAATGCAGAAAAAGCATCATTCATACTTTTGATCTGGTGGGAGATCATCTACACTGCAGCCGAGGCAAAAACTACACATGCGGGGGGGGGGGCTCTGTGGTTTCCCCCTCTACATTTTAAAACTGTCGGTCTGGGCAGGCAGTGAGTCAGAGCAAGGGAGTGTGGAGTGTTTTCTCCTCTGGTCCTTTTTCAGTTTGAAAAATCAGACTCTTCAAGCTTCTTTTTCACTCCAAGCTACAGAAAACCCATGGAGAGCCCGTATTTTTTCCTTCTGTGAGGTGAAGAAGCATCTTGAGGAGGAGGAGGAAGTGTTTTGTGCTGAAGAACCCTGAGATGAAAAATAAGTATGAATTCTCCACATACCCTTTCTCCACTTCAACTGACAGTCTGCCCAGCTAATTTTTGTTTTGTTTTTGTTTTCTAAAAAAAAAAAAAAAGAACTGAAGGAGGGGAAAAACCAATGTAACATGTAGCTGGAGCCCAAAACTGAATGGTGGGCCCATTCTTCAGGGACAGGCTCTAGACTGAATGAGTTTTAGGACACTCCATTGCTGAACTCCAGTCACCAAATGTAACTGAAGAAGCTCCATGACAATTACTCATGAGACGGGGCAGGTGGTTTAACAGCAGTTAACACCACATCTTTCTTCATAGACTTTGCTTTGTTCTCCTGCCGAGCATCACCAAGGGAACAGAAGTAGTATAACTGTCTACAAATATCTAAAATATTATTTTGTCTTTGTGAAAACTTTCTATGTTTTAACTTGGCAAAGCCATTCCTATCGACATCATTAAACAATTGCATTTAACTGGGAAATGTTTGCTACTGATTTGGGGAGCGCAGACTGATTTTCATTCCGTGGTGTTGCCTTCCCTTCCCCTTTCTGCCTTTCCAGCTCTTTGTATCCAGGTTATAAAGGATCAAGAGTGAGAATAATGAATGGTCAAAAATCCAGCTGCAAGACGGCTGTGCAAGGTGGGGGTGTATCTGGAGTAATGACCTTTAAAAGCAGACAGATACAAATGGGCGGCCGGGTTCTATTCAGCCTCTCACATACAATTTTTTTATGGTCTCAGTGGGATTTCTGTTGTCAGCAGTACGAGGAAGAATATGCCTGAACTCTCTGCTTAATGACCAGCTGAAGGGGAAGAGCTGAAGCTGAAGCAGTCAGAATCACACACAATGGCAGCACTGTAAAGGATCTCATATATGCAACATTCAGGTGTAATTTTTTTTAAGTGCATGTGTTATTTTCCATTATCCTTGGTGGAATCACACATATATTGAAGGGCGAAATAAATGGTCTAACTTCAAAGCATATGGATATCTCCAGGTAGTTACTGAATGTTTAATTTAGCAGCTGATGAATTGTATTGTTGGTTTTGTTGCATGTCGCATCTGGTGCTTTGGGGAAAAGCGGAAGCGACTCATAAATGCTGTCACAGATACTGGCTGACCATCCGTTGTTAATCTGATCACTTGGTAATCGAAAAAGATTAACGGATATTTCATCACTGTGAGTTAAGAACAGGAGATGTCCCCCAGATAGCTGGGAATTTTTCACCAGATTTTGGACTATAATTCCCAGAAGAATTCCGTAGCAAGTAGCAGCGACAAAGAAACAATTTGGAACCAATTTGGAAAAGGGGAGAAAGAGAAAGAGTACACAGAGAGGTTTGGCTGAATCATCCTTGAAGTATGTTTGTCATCTCTGGGGAGTTCCTATAGGGAAAAGGGTTGTACTGTCTGCTGAAGGTGTACATTTACTATACAGTGGTACCTCTGGTTACGTACTTAATTCGTTCCAGAGGTCCATTCTTAACCTGACACTGTTCTTAACCTGAAGCACCACTTTAGCTAATGGGGCCTCCCGCTGCCGCTGCACCTCCAGAGCACAATTTCTGTTCTTATCCCGAAGCAAAGTTCTTAACCTGAAGCATTATTTCTGGGTTAGCAGAGTCTGTAACCTGAAGCGTCTATAACCTGAAGCGTATGTAACCCGAGGTATCACTGTAAGTGTGCACAGGCCCCAAGATTCACCTGGTATCTGTTTCTGAGTACTCTGTGCGCTCGCTCTCTCTCTCTCTCTTTCTCACACATTGAACTGTAATTCTGGTTTTGTATAAAATGGAAGTCTATGTTCTCCATTCACTGCAATGGGGAATCTAATAATGCCAACCACTTTTCCCCTCTTCGGTCAAAGTGAATGAGGTCCTCCAAAGTGGATTAAGCCTCCCAAATTGCAGTCAAAGATGGCTTTTCATGGGGGAAGTAAAAAAAAAGGATTAAAATTTATCTATAATATATTGGGGTATGGGGAGCCTGGGTTTGTCTTTCTAGCCTTCAAATAATTAGGAGGCAGCCCACTGGTGCATTCACAGATCTCTCTCCACAAAAGGTGGTGAGTAGCAGGCTCCTTGCAAGCCACCTAAAACACACTCTGGCCCTCAAGCTGTATCCACTGCTGGCCCTCCTGGCTCAGACAGAGGTGGGCACCCTGCTCTGCTTGGGGGCACAGAGCACAGCTTGTTGGAAGATGTGCAGCAGCAGCCAGAAATTATTTAACACTGCCTATGGGCTTCTCGGGAATTAGGCTAGTGGAGAGACAGAGATGTACTACATATAAATTTAGGAAAGAAACACTTCCCCCCGACCTTCGCAGGCTAAGCACAGCACAGACATCACCCACCCCAAAAGGGGTATGTCCCTTACACCAGATGCATGCTACATCTGAACTGGGAAATATTAGACTCAGAAGGGGATGCACACTCGATTGGGCAGGTTTTAAGAACACTTAAACAAAATAATCTGGGTGGATTGGGGAAATCTGCAATCAAAGCAAGATGCTAGGCTGTGCACAGCTGCCCTAAGTGTCTCAGGGCAGGTTTGAACTAGCTGAATCCATCTCAGAGGGTTGTATGTAATTGGCTCCTGCAGGCTGCACCCATGACGTATCCACCCCAAGTAGCTTTAATTACACAGAAGCACCCCGTAATTTGAGCAATGAACTCCCCTGGGAGCAAACCATCAAAATCATCCTTGCCCTGAATTAAACATCTCCCTAAGCATGCATGTCTATCCCTTCCCAACATTCATATCTACCCACATCATAAATCAGACACAGAACAACTTGGCCACAATAAGGAAATTTTGCCCATGGTATGACTATTTTCCACCTTCCCATTTCGACTCTCTGGCACCCTATCTGCATAGCCTAGCAATTCTAAAATATAGGCGCGTTTTTACTCTCACAAGTTTGAATGTATTGCCCTCAGCTATACTCGAGGGACGATTCCAACAGATTCCACACAAAAAATGCTTATGCCCCTGTGGAGATGGCAGTACCGAATCGGTGGTGCATGCCCTTCTGGCTTGCACTCTTTATAAAAACTTGAGGAATGAGATTATCACCCCTCTTTTATTGTCCATTCCGGGTCGCCCAGCCACTGCCACAGTGTCCTTTCTCTTGGCAGATCAAAATGAGCAGGTGACAGCAAAGGTTGCAAAGTTTTTAGATGGGGGAATCAGAACAAGATCCACTATTTGACCACTGATTAAAAACCCTAAAATGTATTTTATATAATTGGCTGATGCAAATAAAGATTCAATCAATCAATCAGACACAGAGATATTTTTTAACAAACCTTTGTTGCTTGCATGCAGTTGACCATATGGAGATTTCTTGGGGCGTACCTAGGTTTCTGGAAAATTGGAGCTGCCTCCTATACCTCAAGGGCTGATTCCTCTGCCACTCCTAGTCAGAATATCTTGTCCTGCCCAGAACACAGATAAGAAACTGAGCTTGAGTTGAAACCATGGTGTAATTCCCTTCCTTGTCTTCTGGATTCCTAGCAACTCTTTCCCTGATTCATTCAACTATGGCCTAATATCAGATATGTAACAGCTGGATCACAACTGGCATGCTTTTTCATATGAGATGAAACATCTCAATGTCAAGGAAAACCAAAAGACTTTTTGATAAGGCTAGTGAAATTTATCAGTGGTTGACGCATCCCTAATTCTGAGCAGGTTTCCAAGTGAAACAGGTCCTGCCTATGTAAGTTCTCGATTTGTCTTTCTTGATACCAGCAGTCAAACGCAATTACCCAGATTATGCCAGCAGAAGCTGCCAGTGATGGATTGAATGATTGGCTACCCATGGCTGCACTCTCTGCTAAACCATTCTATGCATACACTTGGGATGAAAGCCCCTGAAAATGTGTGGGATTTGGATGTCCTTTTCCTGAAAGTGCTTCAACTTTGAGACTTTCACAACATGCCTTACATGCTTTCCATTAGGGTCACACAGTCTGACTTGAAGCGCCTGACATTGCTGAGGGAAGAGAAAATATAATGCAATGGCTTGTTTTTATTAGTAAGAGAAAACTGAAGAAAAGGAAGCCAAAGAAATTACCTATTGCTTGTCTTCTGTAGCAGAGAGATACTGAAAACACAAATTAGTCATTAGCATGGCTCAATTTGTTACATTGCTGCCTTGGAGCCAAAACGGTTTTGTTGCTTTTATTATTTCTGCCACAGTAATTCCTAGGGTACCTAGCAAAGGGACTGTGAGATACAACCTGGCAATTATTAAACAGAAACATAAAGTAAAGGGACATTTCTTCCCCACCCCCAAATCTATCAATCTAATTTGTTGAAAAACAATGCTGAACAGCGTGAAAAGAGGGTCGGGAAATGTCAGGGGCAAGTCTTGGTATTTCATTCCCATGCTAGCACTTGGCCTGATCCCCAGAATTAACACTAATGATAACATTGGATGCCATACTAATAGAGCTGTAATCCTCTTGATGAGACGCAAGGCTGGTGGCTATCCAAAGTCCCTTCTGCGGTGTCATTTCATCTGGAAATATACTAGGTATATATTTCCTGAGGGAGTTCAATCAGAAGACTGTCCAATTACTACCTTGCTAACAGAGTGAATGGTAACACTCACAGAAACTTGAAATGGCTCCCCTGGTTATGAGTACATCTGATAGAAACATGAGCCATGGTTCCTGCTTCCTTTCCAACACTGAGTCCTAATTCTGGTGGAGACATTTAAGGAAAAAATGGCCTGTGAAAAATAACCCAGCTGCTCAGGAGAATAATGCCAGTTCAAGCAAAGAAGATACAGGTAACCCTGAAAAAATGTGACAATCTGTTGCAAAGGAAGAGCTATACAGCAAAAAGCATTGCAGGCCCCCAAAAACACAACACTAGTAATCTGACAGAAGAGAAGGCATTCCTTCCAGGCAGTATATATTCGCTTTTATTCCAGTGATGTGAACGTGAAGAGAGGAGAATGCTGTTTATTTCTATGATTTGTAGGCTACCAGCAAATATGTCAATGCTGGAACATTATGAGACTCCTTCCAAAAATGAGACATAGAAAATATAAACAGAGATCTACTCTTTCGAGCAGATTTTTCTTTGAATGCTACAGTTGAAATTGCAGAGCAGAATCACAAACGGTCTGCTCACTCCTTCCCATCACTATGAAATAGGTTGGACAGAGCAGCCTATTGCCATCCCAAGTCAGTCTCACATGTGCTCCATGACGGGCCCATTCTACCTTGTTTTTTCCGGATTTTGTTTAATGCATGAAAAATTCACATTTGAATTTATAAACATCTTGGATGAAGGGATTGAGGGGGTGCTCATCAAATCTGCAGATGACACCAAACTGGGAGGGGTAGCT
Source organism: Lacerta agilis (assembly GCF_009819535.1). Lineage (NCBI taxonomy): Eukaryota > Metazoa > Chordata > Lepidosauria > Squamata > Lacertidae > Lacerta > Lacerta agilis. The sequence goes on along the minus strand of NC_046315.1, from coordinate 98,109,791 downwards.
AATGCTGCAGAAGGCAGAATTGGTATTTAAAATGACCTTAACAGAGTGGAGAACTGGGTCCAAACAAACAAAATGAATTTCAGTAGGGATAAATGTAAGGTTCTGACTTAGGCAGGAAGAACCAGATGCACAATTATGAGATGGAAGACACATGGTTTACTAATAGTATATGTGAAAAGGATCTAGGGGTCTTAGTGGACCACAACATGAGTCAACAGTGTGATGCAGCAGCAAAAAAAACCTAATGCTATCCTAGACTGAATCAACAGAAGTATAGTGTCCAGATCAAGTACCACTCTACTCTACCTTGGTCAGACCACACCTGGAATCCTGTGTCCAATTCTGGACACCACAATTTAAGAAGGATGTTGACAAGCTGGAACATTTACAGTTGTACAGAGGAGGGCAACCAAGATGATTAAGGTTCTGGAAACCAAGCCTTATGAGGAACGGTTGAGGGAGCTGGGTATGTTTAGCCTAGAAAAGAGGTGGCTGAGATACGATAGCCATCTTCAAATATCTCAAGGAAGATGGAGAAAGCTTGCTTTCTCCTACCCTGGAGGGTACGACTCAAACAAATGGCTTCAAGTTACAAGAAAGGAAATTCCAACTAACAGTAGAAAGAACTTTTTGTTGACAAGAGCTGTTTGATAATGGAATGGTCTCCCCTGGGAGGTTGAGGACTCTTCTTCTTTGGAGGTTTTAAAGCAGAGTTTGGATGGCCATCTATCATGGATGCTTTAGTTGAGATTCCTGCATTGCAGGGGTTGGACCAGATGACCCTTGGGGTCCCTTCCAATGATTCTGTGATTCTATGAATTATTCTACTTTCTGGTGAAATATGCATTTTGCATGAATTTGTTTCCTGAAACACATTTCATATGGTTTTCAAAGCATTTTTCAGTGCATTCTTTCGGTAAGATAAACATCTTTATCCACACTTTTTGAACTGTACTGCAAAAATTAGTGAGTAATCTGATTTATTGTGGCATTCCAATTTGCATTTAAGTAGAGGACCAGTGCATTAGCTCAATCCATGTTAAAATGCAGACCAAACAAATTTCTCTCCAGCCTTGCTGTTTAAGGAGCCTGGTATACAACAGCCAAAAATGGAATAAATGTATGTGCTTTGGGGGAACCATGTCCTGCTTGCTAATATTTCTCCTCATTTCACCTTATAGGAGCTTGTGATGGGAATAAACAAATACCTCATTTATGACAAAAAGAATACTGTTTCAGTCAGGCTATTTGATTTTACTTTTAACCATGAGTGTTCAAGATGGAATACAGAGCAATTAAGACAGTACAAATATTTCACTATACTTTGGTATGACAAGAATTAATTTAATGTTTTATATAGTCAAAAATAGGAGCTCTTTCCTAGGAATAAGGCTCAGTAAACATGCACAGGATGGCACTTTAGTTTCAGAAGCTCCTACTGTGATCTCCCACAAACAATTTATGTTAACATGATAAGGCTCTGTAGGGTGGCATACCACCATGGTGAAAGCTTTTGGGCCAACATAATTGCTTTCAGCTAAGCATTATTAGCTCTAAAATATTAAGAAAAGGTAAAGGGACCCCTGACCATTAGGTCCAGTCGCGGACGACTCTGGGGCTGCAGCGCTCATCTCACTTTACTGGCCGAGTACAGCTTCCGGGTCATGTGGCCAGCATGACTAAGCTGCTTCTGGCAAGCCAGAGCAGCACATGGAAATGCCGTTTACCTTCCCACTGGAGCAATACCTATTTATCTACTTGCACTCGACATGCTTTCAAACTGCTAGGTTGGCAGGAGCAGGGACCGAGCAACGGGAGTTCACCCCATGGGGGGGGGGTTCAAACTGCTGACCTTCTGATCAGCGCCACCCGCGTCCCTCCTAAAATATTAATAAATAGGTTGTAAATACTCAGAAGCTACTAACATGAGTTTGGCCAAACTGCGGGAGGCAGTGAAGGATAGGCGTGCCTGGCGTGCTCTGGTCCATGGGGTCACGAAGAGTCGGACACGACTGAACAACTGAACAACAACAACAAATACTCAGAAATACTTTACAAGAATTACTGAGGTTTGCACCCAGCCCATCATCTGTCTGCTACAGACTGGTGAGTTTATGGTTTGTTACTACATGAATAAACCTGAATTAACCATGGCTTGCATGCATGGCCTTTCCCCTAATGCACAGCAGTTCCCTGCTGCCTTATCCAGAATGACGTCAGTGTCACATAGTTTGCACTATAGCAGAATGGGAATTTGAACGCTGATCTCGCTGGTCCAAGTCCAAAATTCTGCATCTGATACATCTATGGACAAGGCCACAATGCATGCCTTCTCTTCTCTCTCCCCACTCACCCGCAACCTTCTTGCATTAAGCAGGGATATGAAGTGGGAAGTGTAAGTAGATGTGGCTAAAAATGCATGTAGTCATCCCCAGGAACCCCGCATGACCGAGGCTGTACTGGCAGAACACGCTACAATCCTCCTTCAGCATTTTCCATTCAATGTGTCAAAGTTGGGGTGGAGCTTGTGTCGCCCCACAAGCCACCCACAGATAGGGAAAATGAAAAGGCCTATAATTCAAACATAACACCAAACTACTACTTGAATGAATGTTGGGAACCCTCAGCCTCGCACAAGGTGAATCCCTGTCACCCAGTCCTGAGTTGAGGCAAACTGTAACTCATTTCAGTGTCCAAATAGTTTGGATTATTCCATGATCCTGCAAGCCATGGTTGCAAATTGGGTAACTTTGGGCTAGTCATAATATTTAAAATCAGCCTAGGTTACATTTCCCCCCGCCCCCAAAACGACAAGTTGGGGTGGTGCCATAGATGCCCTGGAGCTCCATGGAACTAACTAAAACTGACGGTTTCAATCTGTGAATTTAAAAAGAGCAATCATTTTTAGTCAGGCTTTTATGCAAGTAAACTGCTTGATAATTGCATGCAAGAACATACAATGTTTTAGAAGCAACAGCAGAAACAAATTTAAACGATAGGGCAGGTCATCAGTTGACTTAAACCAATGCCAAATTCTAATTACATTTTTTGAATCGTGGGAGTTCTGATCTTTTTAACACCCCAGCACTTGACATTTGCAGTGATCTATTAGCAGCCCCATCAATATAAATTCAGTGTTTCAAGATGTCCACACAACTTATTTGCTGAATCATATCCGAAACATTCATTAGCTGTTACAACACAGGCTTAACTCACTGTGGCTAAGGGGAGGGATAGAAAAACCTGTCAATTTTGGATCTCAAAGGCCAGAACACAGCTATTCTTCAAAATCTGCACTTATCTGAATATTGTGATATAGTTTTACAACCACAATGTTTACCAAAATGCATGTACAAGGGTAAAGTATGCATAAAAATAAATATGTTACTGGAAATATTGTGCAAAAATGTATTATATTAGAGAGAACCGCTTGCAGATATGTGTACATTAGTCAAAGCAGCATATAAAATGTGTTTGGTAGGAGAAATTATCACTAAAATACTAAAACAAATTGCTGCAAAATGTGAAGAACAGTATTTAAGATTGGAACAATGAGAAATTGAGGGTGTATTTACATTTGAATCCAATTTCTCTTCCAGTTTCTCTTCTCCTAGCTGAAGGAGCTTTAGTTAGCTGACAAGAGAGGAAACATTGTTTAATCACCAAACGTACGCTGAGGTGAAAGATGCAAATACTACTTGCTCCCTATTTGTAAGATACACAAGATTACAAAACACATTGGTCACTTCCACAATTTTGGGGAAGATGTTTTAACATATGCCTAAGAATGTAGCATGGAAAGACGTGCTGAGATAGTAGTACTAATAGTCAAGACATGTTTGTGGAGGGAAAATGAGATATGAATGACAGATTGCTCTCTGGAATTTTGTCATGTGCAGTTTTATGAAAATGTGTTGACACCCAACCCCTCACGGCCCTTATTCTAATAAAGTAGAATATTAGGAAAAGGCTGGCTTTAGCCTTCACATTTAAATTGGTATTTAGATGCCTCCTTTTGGGGCCCCAATGCTGCCTCCTATTTGCAAAGCTGCTTTATGATCTGGCATTCAAGTGAGGGTCATGCTTTCATCGAGGTTCGTCCTCGTCTGAGTGTCTGAGACATGAGAACCCTTGAAGTCTATTTCCTTGATGAAAATAATATTTCTAACAAATGACAATCAAGTGGTGTTTTCATTATTTCAAGTAGTTTTCTGCCCATATTTCAAGTCTCCTTAGTAACAGAATTTGGGGGAGAATTGTAGCTTTTCAATGCTCAATTGTATGCATCTTACTGTCACTCACTAAGAACAGAAGTATTTAGTAGAGACACTTGTACATTGGAAAAACACTACTCACTCCCCCCCCCCCAGCACATCATTTTTTTCCTTCCCTCTTGCCCCTGTAATTTTATTTTATTTACTTATTTTAGTCAGAAAGTGCTGTTTCCACATCTAGCTTCAAGTTGCAACCATGATGGAGTGGAGCTTTAAATTATCGTTCAGAGGGCGGCCGACACCTGGTCGCCCCCTTAAATAGGCCAGTCTCTGATTGGGTGAGTGGGCACTGCCCACCCTTACCTGAGAGTCCGATGCAGTCAGAGGTGGGCAGTGCCAGCCATCCCCTCCCCAGGCCACGCCTGGAAAGATGGCAGCCTCCCACCACGGCTGCGCCATGCAACAACGGCTGCCTACCTGGAGTCCCAGGTGAGCAGATATTCTTTATTCATCATCATCATCATCACCATCATCATCATCAATGAGGCATTGAATACATATAACAAAATGTCCTTGCTGGAATACATATAGAGGCTGCTTCTAACAACAACTTACAGAAGTCAACAATCAACACCAGAAAAATAAAAGCAATGAGGCACCAATGAGGTTGGGACAGCAGCAATTGTACATTGGTGAATAGGTAACTAACATTCTTTGCTAAGCAATGTATGCAAAGGTGGGAACTATTTTGCATAGGAGTTCCATTCCCAGCCCCCACGCTTGTCGGCGGAGCACATATAAGCGAGGCCTGCCCCATTATGCCCCCCCTTCCATTCAACCCCATTCCACCTCCGTTCTGCCTTCTTCTGGGTGCAAAAGCACCCATGCGACCCTTCCTCTCTGCAGGGAGGTGGAACCGATTTGGATGGTCCACCCCCACCATTTAATGGATCAAAATGGTTTCCAGAGAGTGGTAGGGGACGTTTTATCCCATGTTGATGGCCTTTCAGCTGATTCCCTGATGGTCTGGTGGAATGTGGAGTTAACCAGGGCTATCAACAGTCTGGCTCCATAGCACCCTCTCCGAATGCATGAAGCCCGACAGCCCCATGGTTTTCCCGGGAGCTGAGGGCGTCAAAACAATTGCTGAGACGGTTAGAGCGCAGGTGGCGGAAAACTCACTCTGAATCTGACTGGACACGGGTTAGAGCTCAACGTCGAGCCTACCAAGTGGCGATGGCAACGGCAAAGAGGACCTTCTTCACCGCCTCTATTGCAGCTGCAGAAAACATCAGCAGGAGATTCTTTCAGGTAGTTAACAATTTAATGGAACAACCTTTGCCATCAGGGCCTGGTAAGGACCCCAAGATCTCCTGCAATGGTTTTGCAAAGTTTTTTGCAGATAAAGTTGTTCAGATTCGGAAAGAGTAGACTCCACCGTGGGAGCAGGGCCAGGGAGGGAGAGTGCTAGAGTCCTGTCTAGTCGAGTTGCATGGTATCAATTCCAATCTGTTACCTCCAAGGGTGTGGACAGGCTGCTTGGACGAGTGAAACCAACCACCTGTCTCCTTGATCCTTGCCCATCCTGGCTCATAAAAGTGAGCTGGAAAGGGCTGGGCGATGGGCTTCGTGGGGTGGTGAATGCTTCCCTCTGTGAGGAACCTTCCCAGACCCACTGAAAGAGGCAGTTATTAAACCACTTCTTTAAAAAACATATTTAGACCCAGCCAATATGGCCAACTATCACCCAGGCTCAAATCTTCCATTCTTGGGCAAGGTGATTGAGCAGGTGGTTGCTGAATAAACCCAGGCACACCATAAGGATGTGGACCATTTGGATCCCTTCCAAACGGGATTCAGGCCTCATCATGGGACTAAAACTGCCTTGGTCGCGCTGGTCGATGGTCTCCGGTGGGCTAGGAACAATGGTGAAAGCTGTTTCCTAGTTCTGCTGGATCTCTCAGCGGCCTTGGATACCATCGACCATAACATCTTTCTGGACTGGCTAGAGGGGATGGGAGCTGGGGGCACTTATACAGTGGTTCCTCTCCTTTCTCCTGTGCCGTGTCCAGAAAGTTGTGTTGGGGGATGAGTGTTCAGACTTGTGGGGTGCCTCAGGGTTCCATCCTCTCCCACATGTTTTTTAACATCTATATGAAGCTGCTGGGAGAGATCATCCAGCTGGTTGTTCACCAATATGCAGATGATACCCAGCTCTACTTCTTGTTTAAATCAGAACCAGTGAAGGCAGTGAAGGTCCTGTGTGAGTGTCTGGAGGCAGTTGGAAGATGGATGGCAGCTAACAGATTGAGGTAGAATCCTGACAAGACAGAAGTACTGTTTTGGGAGGACAGGGGTGGGTGGGTGTGGAGGACTCCCTGGTCCTGAATGGGGTAACTGTGCCCCTGAAGGAGCAGGTGTGCAGCCTGGGAGTCATTTTGGACTCACAGCTGTCCATGGAGTTCAATTCTGTGTCCAGGGCAGCTGTCTACCAGCTCCTTCTGGTACACAGGCTGAGACCCTACCTCCCTGCAGACTGTCTCACCAGAGTGGTACATGCTCTGGTTATCTCCCGCTTGGACTACTGCAATGCGCTCTACGTGGGGCTACATTTGAAGGTGACTCGGAAACTACAGCTAATCCAGAATGCAGCAGCTAGACTGGTGGCTGGAAGTGGCCGCCGAGACCATATAACACCAGTCCTGAAAGACCTACATTGGCTCCCAATACATTTCTGAGCACAATTCAAAGTGTTGGTACCAGACGTCCCCATTTCCCAGGGACAGTCCCTGGATTTACAAATCTGTCCCCATACAAAATCCATTGAAGTTGAAAAGTGTCTCCAGATTCATTGGAAAGAATCTGGTAAGCTTACACTAGACGCCCTCAGCCCTGTATACCTGAAGGAGCATCTTCACCCCCATCGTTCAGCCTGGACAGTGAGGTCCAGCACCGAGGGCCTTCTGGCAGTACCCTCACTGCAAGAATTGAGGTTACAGCGAACCAGGCAGAGGCCCTTCTCGGTAGTGGCGCCCACCCTGTGGAATGCCCTCCCATCAGATATCAAGGAAATAAACAACTATCTGACTTTTAGAAGACATCTGAAGGCAACCCTTCAGGGCAAGGCAAGGTTTAGGGAAGTTTTTCCATTTTTGATGCTTTATTGTATTTTTAATATTTTGTTGGGATCCTCCCAGAGTGGCTGGGGAAACCCAGCCAGATGGGCGGGGTATAAATAATAATAATAAAATAATAATAATAATAATAATAATAATAATAATAATAATAATAATTGTCATCATCATCATCATATGTCAATTGGATGCACCTAAAATGGTCGCCACCAGTATCTATTTATGTATAATGTGCATGTGTTTTACAAATTGTAGAGAACTAAGGTGTAAAGCATTCATAGCATGGCATTGGGCTATGATGGGGGTTGAATGTGTGAATGGAAAGAAATCCACACAGATTCCGCTTATATCAACCCCAATCAGGGATGATGTGAATTGCAGTCTAACAACATCTCAGTCCTCCTCCTGTGCAGCTGCAAGTTCAGAAGCAATGTCATGTAGACCCAGAACTGTGGTTAACATTGACAAAGGTTAGCTTAAACCAGCCAACTTCAGGAATGACAGCTTGAAGTGGGCTTATTTGAAACTCACCATAATTAATGTTAAGTACAGTTTGTTATTACAGACAACACAACATGCCTTGGTGATCCAAAAGCGGAAGCAACCCCTTCCAGACTCCTCCTCTCAGCCCGGCAGAAGGAGGGGGAAAGTGTGCAAGACTAAGTCTTGCTGCAGTGCATTCATGCCACACCAAATCAAGTTTAGCATGCAGTTCATATGCAAACATTTCTCAACATGCCCAATCTTTTGTGTAGCAGGAACATAAATTTTAAAGAACCAATGGCACAGTCCACAGTATATGCTATTGTACCATAAGGTGTGATGCTTGTCCACAAAACAATATGTTAAATTGTATTTTTTCCTGCTGAGATGTGCACTAAGGCTACTACAAATACATGCTTTTAATAGTGCATGTGACAAAGCATAATAAGAAGTACTTGAGGCAGGGAAGCTGTGAAAATGCATTTTCTGCTCCTGACACAAAATCACAGTTGCTGATGGAGGTGCCCTGAATAGACAGCAGCCTGGTCATTGGGGTTAAGGTGACATTTGCTCCCCAACCCAACCATATTCCCTGGATTCCCAGCTTTAAAAATAAACAACAACCTGATCCTTTGCCCTTGTAGAACCTGAGAAACAAGGCAAAATATACAGGCAGTATTTTCTCTTTCTTTCTTTCTTTCTTTCTTTCTTTCTGTGTGAGAAATTAGCCTGCTCCTGCCTCAGTATTAACAGTCAATGAAAGAAGTCTGAGCAATGATTGACATTGAAGAATAGCCTATATAGCCAAATGTACAAAAAGAAGGCTAGAGGAAAACACCCGTTGTATATAGAAAGAACTTTTTGCTTTATTTTCAAGCCTTTCTCTCTCTCATCCTTGCCGGAGAAGTGATTGCCATCCAATAGAAAACAATTCAGTTATCCAAGATTTTACTCTAGCTCTGATTGGAGAGTGCTTTATCAACTCAAAAACAAAAGGCTGCAAGAAAAAATTGGAGTTCACAATCTTTTTAACTTGGGTCTTATTTCATACTCAAGCATGGCTTATTATTTTTCCTGAGCTTGTAAAGTTTTTTTTTTTTTTTTAATGCTAGTGCAGACAAATGATTTGTCACAAATCCATATGGTCTACCCATATTCCAGGGAACTGTGCTGTTGCTTACACCACCTTGCATAATAATACAGTGTAATACCCAAGGCTTCTTTCAGAGGGAATTAAGAGGAACTCTGTTCCGGCACCTCTCAGGTGGGCGACATTGCCATTCTAAGAGAAAGAGGTAGGTGTTCATGGTGAGTTCCAGCACCTCTTTTTCTAGGAAAAATAGCCCTGGTTGGCTGGGAGGATGGGGAGTTTGCCAACCCTCGAGTGTAGTCCCATCTTTCAAGGTAAACATGGAAGCAATGCATGGAGAAACCTAGGGAAAGAAATAAGCCTTTCATTTGTGGGTCAAAGAGCATTGCTCGTATGCCAGGACAATCTGTAGATCAAGGGTGGCAAACCTCCAGCCCATAAACCAATTTTGGCCTGCCAAGTTTCCATTCTCTCTCCCAGCACTCCTATTTCATAAAATTATAGAATTAAGGTATCCCCAAGGGTCATCTAATCCAACCCTCTACAATGCAGGAATCTCCACTAAATCATCCATGACAGATGACCATCTAACCTCCGCTTAGAAACTTCCAAGGGAGGAGAGTCCACCACCTCTCAAGGGAGTCTGTTCCACTGTCTAACAGCTCTTACTGGCAAAAAGTTATTCCTGGTGTTCAGTCAGAATCTCCTTTCTTATAACTTGAAGCCATTGATTCAGGCCCTACCCTCCAGAGCAGGAGAAAACAAGCTTGTTCCCTCTTGCATGCAACAGCCCTTGAGATATTTGAAGATGGCTGTCATATTTCCCCTCGGCCTCCTCTTATCCAGGCTAAACATACCCAGTTCCATCAACCATTCCTCATAAGGCTTGTTTTCCTTGATCATCTTGCTCACCCTCCTCTGCACACATTCCAGCAGTCCCTTCAACTTCTGAAATTGGGGTGACTTGCAAAGGGCTCAGATCGGCTGTGTGTGGCTGTTCCCTCCTGGGGTCAGGCATGCGCAGCCAAGGAAAGTAGCCTCTTTCTAGACAATTGCATTTTGGACGATTGGCTGTGTAAGGAACTTCTCCCAAAGGCACCCTTTCCCCTCTCCTCTCAGCCAGGTGAGTCCCTAACTACCTCAAAAGCCTAGAGAGTGTGTAGCAATTTGGCACAGACTTGCACTAAAAGGGAAATTTGAGTGGTATATCTGAAATTGGGAGAATAGTAGCAGAGGCCCAGGCAAAGGAAGCAGTATTTTCAGACACTGCTGAACAGCTGACTGGTTGTATCTGCAAAGCTCTGTGTCTTTGCCCTGTGAATTTTGAAACCACACCAAGTGTTGCAAGGAAACTGTGTTAAAATGGACCATGGCGTTTGGGAGAGGCTGGATCCAGTCTCCACTCCACCCCAACTTACTCTGCTTATAGTCACAGAGGCAGAACTAAGCAGCCCAGTCGAGTCCAACACAATCGGCACAAAGCAATCTATTTGATAAACTATCAACAGCACAGCTACCAATAGCACTACCTCACTGTCAGAACATCATTACAGGACTGAGAAAAATGTGCTCCAAAGAGATCTCCCTGGTGATCAACAGTCAGTGCTCATCACAGATCATATACAGTGGTACCCTGGGTTACAGACGCTTCAGGTTACAGACTCCGCTAACCCAGAAATAATGTTTCAGGTTAAGAACTTTGCTTCAGGATAGGAACAGAAATTGTGCTCTGGCAGCGCAGCGGCAGCGGGAGGCCCCATTAGCTAAAGTGGTGCTTCAGGTTAAGAACAGTTTCAGGTTAAGAACGGACCTCCAGAACGAATTAAGTTCTTAACCCGAGGTACCACTGTATGCAAAATACTGAAATACGGTAAACTTCCTTGCTCAAAATTAAGTAATCAGGTATTGTGCTATTGCAGTGGCTTTCAAATGACTACACAGACCTTTTCAGTGCTGGGAGCAGGGGGAGAGAAATCTTTACACAAGCCCCAAAGACAAGGCTGAAATGCATGCAGCCTACACAAAGGATTAGAGAGGGTTGCTCTTATGTGCTGAGATTGGCTGCATCTTCCCCTTCGCAGAGGAGATTGCTTACACCATTATCATGAATTTGAAAAAGGCGAGAGAACGTAGGCTGACATGTTTAAAGCAAAAATATTTAAAGCTTGATAGGATCTGAAGCGTGGACTCTCTTCTCTTCTCTCCCTTGCCGCACACATCTGTCAGGAAGCGGCAGTGTGCCTCTAATAACACAACCTGGCCTTTGTTTTCTCTTGTCATTTAGAATTACACTTAATGTACAGCTACCTGCTGAGACACTAAACAAGGCTCCTCTGTAGATTTTTTTTCCCAGTCAGGGAGGCTCACTTCCCAAGCTTGAGGGTAGTCAGTCTAAAATATGTCTCTGAGGGCTCAAATTAGAAATTCCATGTCATCGAAGATGACTTAACACAGGCACTGTTCATAAGGGTGCATTCTTTCCTCTATTAATTATGCCCCATTTTCCATCTCACCAATACTAGAGACACATCACTGTACATATTTAATGGAACATAACTAAAAATACATCAGAATTAATTGATGGCCGTTCTGTCCCAGAATGTTCAAACTTACCAATGCTTTTGCCCCCTTAAAGACCAGCTGCTTTCTTGCTAGAAAATCTAGGAACAAAAAGGAAGATGTTGCAATAAGGTATTATTTTCACAAGATAGCTTGAAACTTATATTCCTTAATATAGCGTATGTGGGGGGGGGGGTTGTGTCAGCGTCACTATTTGGTTTTTTATGTTATATTTATTTTTTACAGGATATAAAAGAAAAGCAGTGTTCAATGTACAGAGCAATATAAAATTATAATTCACAGTTCTTCTCTTGCCACACAAAAATCTCTCCTGCCTCACCTTCCCCAAGTACTGCATATCCCAGTGCACATTTTGTTGAACTGGTTCCCAGTGGAGACTGTTGGCACCTGGAACTGGTGGGGTACCTGGACAAGCCTAGGAGGTGACTCCTTGCGAGGTTCCCACCCTCTTCCCTTACAAATAAACTGTGGACACTTAAGCAGTACAGTTGTACAAATGCTTAGCACCTAAGATCTCTCACCTTTGTTCAAAAGGGGCCCCTGTTGTCACACTGCTTCTCTGCACTCACCAAGCCAGCACGGTATAGAGGACTGGGACCTCAGAGACCAGGGTTCAAATCCCCACGCAGCTATGAAGCTCACTTGGTGACCTTGGGCCAATCGCTGCCCAATGAGGAGGGGGAAGATCTGTGTACATCACCTTGAGATCCTCCGGAGAAATAGGTGGGATGCAAATGCAATAGAATTGTTATAAGCAGTGTTTTTCAACCACTGTTCCCTGGCACACTAGTGTGCCGCGAGATGTTGCCTGGTGTGCCGTGGGAAAAATTGAAAAATTCAAGAGAATTACTTTATATATAGTCAATATAGGCACAGAGTTAAATTTTCTAACATTTTCTAATGGTGGTGTGCCTCGTGATTTTTTTCATGAAACAAGTGTGCCTTTGCCCAAAAAAGGTTGAAAAACACTGGTTATAAGCACCACCTCTCCTCTCACTGGGTTCCCTTTGAAAACCGCTCCCTCCCTTTGCCATTTTGCCACATTTCTGTCAAATGTGTCATTTCAGCCTCAAATCTTCAGTCTTAACCCACTCAACAAGCAAAACCTGCTACAGAATTGATATCTCTATCTCTATCTATCTCTCTCTCTCTCTCTCTCTCTCTCTCTCTCTCTCTCTCTATATATATATATATATATAAATGTTCCCATTGCGTGCGCGTCCGACCCCACCTTGCTCCGTAACCGCTGGACCAAATCACATCAAATTTAGGACATGACCATGGGGGAAGGATCTAGCATAATATAAATTCAAAAAAACCCACACCTGTCATGCCTAAAATATAGAATAAAGGCAAAAAAAATGGTGCACACATTACGTGTCACCAGCAACAGAACTGAAGACTGTGAACAACAACCAATAGAAAGGCTCATCGCAGGGCAGCGTCACAGACTGTGCGCCAAACAATAAACCTCCTTCACCTCAGTCAGCCATTTTCAGACGGCAGGGACAACCCCCCATTAATCTCCCCAGCCCCAGCCTCTGCCAAGGGCCTTACCGCCAAAAAACCAGTTAAGAGGAAGGCCTAAACTCTTCTTAGTGGTTTCAGCTCCAGGCAGGAAAAGGTCTTTAGGCCCGGGCCACACCATTCCTTATGGCGGGGGGGGGGGGGAATGTAGGATGAGAAAGCTCAGCAACTATGCTTCGCTCCCTATCCTGTCTCCACACACAATCCTTTCTGCGCTGCTGTATCGCTTTACAAACGAAACTCCAGTTATCAGAAGAGGAAAAAGCGCCGCACACAAATATATAAGGACCCTACCAGTTCCCCACCACCCCTCCTTGCATCATTATGCTCCCTTCTGACCCCAGGCTCAATGCCAGAGCAGACTGTACCATGTATCAGGTTTCCAGAGGGGGGGGGGAGGAGATAGTAAAAGTTCAACGGGAGAAGCTGTGGGGAGGAAGGCGAAAACGGGGGAAAGACAAACAGGAGGCAGGCGGAAGTTCAACAGGAGAGGCTTGGGGTGGCAGGCAAAAACAGGAAATATGGGGAGGAGGCAGGCAAGAGTTCAACGGGAGAAGCTGTGGGGAGGAAGGCAGAAACGGGGAAAAGACAAACAGGAGGCAGGTGGAAGTTCAACGGGACAAGCTGTTGGGAGAAAGGTGGAAGTGGGGGGGGGAGGAGACAGAGAGGTGCCAGGCAATAGTTCAACGGGAGAATCTGTGGGGAGGAAGGCAAAAACAGGAAATACGGAGAGGAGGCAGGCGGAAGTTCAACGGGAGAAGCTTGGGGTGGCAGGCAAAAACGGAGGAAATATGAGGAGGCAGGCAGGCAAGAGTTCAACGGGAGAAGCTGTGGGGAGGAAGGCAGAAACGGGGAAAAGACAAACAGGAGGCAGGCGGAAGTTCAACGGGACAAGCTGTGGGGAGGAAGGCAAAAACAGGAACTACGGAGAGGAGGCAGGTAGAAGTTCAACAGGATAAGCTGTGGGGTGGCAGGCAAAAACGGAGGAAATGTGGGGAGGTGCCAGGCAATAGTTCAACGGGAGAAACTGTGGGGAGGAAGGCAAAAACGAAATACGGAGAGGAGGCAGGCGGAAGTTCAACAGGATAAGCTGTGGGGAGGCATGCGCTTTCTCTTTTACATCTTCCTTTTCCATTTCACAAAATGAGACACAGCAACGCGTGGCCGGGTCAGCTAGTATTGTAATATAAAGAAAGCAATGCTACTTACCGCAACCAGTAATGGTTCTGCACAAAGCAGTAATATGCCGAGAAGCTATTTTAAAGAAAGACACTTGCTGGAACCAGTTGCCAGTTTCCCTTCTCACAACAGCAAAAAGAGCAGTTTCCACCACCACCACCATACATAGAATCATAGAATTGTTGAGTTGGAAGGGACCTTGTGGGTCATCTAGTCCAACCCCCTGCAATGCAGGAATATTTCACCCTGAGATGAAGAGTCTCATGCTCTGCCAACTGAGCTATCTGTCTGCCACAAGCTCCTGGCACCTTTGCTGCTGTGCTAGTGAGTTGGGGATGAGGAAAACCTACGCCAGCATTAACTCTAAATTTTATTTGGAAATGTTTGGATTAGACATCATACATGAGATGGTGTGGAAAGACTCTGGTTGCATAACACTGTACCCTGAAAGCACCTTCAAAACACATTATTTCCCTCAAGGAATTCTGGGCACTGCAGTTCACCCTTCCCCTTAACCAACTACAGTGCCCAGAACTCTTTGAGGGAAATATTGTGCTTTAAATATAACGTGTACACAATCTCTAGCATATGAGTATTGGAGCATAAATTATTATCATTATCCCAAATAAAAAAAGCAAATCCCCCCTCAAAACACACACACACACAAAGAGAGAGAAAAAGAGGGAGGTTTTTTCACACCTTGGAAAATCCCCTTATTTCCCCCCCCCAACAACTGGGGGGGGGGTAATCACTTAATTTATTGTCAAAGCAACACACCAGAAACATTTTTTATGGCCACAATTAAACAAAATATCAGTGTATTTATTTCCCCCACCCAAATTGCTTTATGAACGTAATTTCCTTTTTAAAAGTTCTTTCCTTCTTTTTTATTGACAATTTTTATGAAATGCAATAACAATAAAACATCAGGCACTGTGTGGAAGGCCCAGTACATCTGTATTGCCAATTCCAGGAAGACGACATACAACAGGTCTCTCACAAAAAATAAATCCAAAGAAGATCCTGCTATGATACGCCAAAGCAAAACAAAATGGGCTCTGGCCCTCTGAGTTTTCTTACACTAAACATGTTAACCATAACAAATATTATGACGTTTCTATGAACTGTTAACTATTCCAGGTGCAGAATGCAAGGCACATAAATGAGCATGAAATGCTTCCCTAAATCCAGCGGAGGTTGCCCCCACAAATCAGAACAACCTCGAAGCTAAATCTGTCCTGCCCCACCCCAATTCATTATCTTTCCATTTGAACTCATAGAAAGGCTCCTGGTGACATTTCCTGTCAATCACAACTTAGCAGTGCTCAGCCATCTCCATGCCAAAACTTTTTTAAAAAAATCTTAATTATTCATTTTTCACCCCATGCCAAAACTATTGCTATTGCCAGGTGGTCCCTCCCACCCATCTCCAGGCAGAAAAATACACAGTTAGCAACCCCTAGGAATTCAGGGGACATTACTGGCTTCTCCTCATGTCTCTTAACTGGGATTCAGAATAATGTTAGGAAAGGAGTCTAATGTTAGGGTGTTGGCTTTGAAACTCTAGTAAACCCATCAGCCTAGATTGTTTTTTTTGGGGGGGGGTAATACTGAATTTATCCAGTGTTTGCTAAATTGTTGGTTTTTGTTATTCTGAAGTTACTGACATATTCTGTATTTTGTATATCTGTATTTCCAGTTTTGAGGTTTCACAAGTTTGCTGTGAGCTGCTTTGGGCACCCCTCGTTGTGGGAAAATGGCATGTAAGTAAAATCACTCAGACACTTGGAATCATTCATAAATTCTGGGCATTTTTTTCTTTTTGGAAGAGGGAAATGTGGAGAGGAAATGTGGAAATGTGGTCAAATCTAGTAATCTAAATTATGCAAGCTGTTTGGGTCATTTAAAGCTGATTTGTCAGTGGAGGGGCATCTAAAAGCTCTGAAATCTGCAGGCAACAGAAATATTCTCTCTCAGTATAACCTGCCCTACAGGGCTGCTCTGAAGACACCAAGGGGGAGAAACAGAATCATGAATGGCATCTCCCCCAAATTGCTCAAGGTGCCAATCATGGTTCTCCTGTTGCCCATGCTGTCTTCAGAAGTTTATATTTCAGGCTTAAGTTACTGTTGCAGTGTTGCAGAATCATCTTATTAAATAAAAACAGTTTTTCACCATGCCTCCCCCTGCTCATATTCTGTGGTGGGTAGGAATGTGGTGGATAGGAATGAAGTGAGGACAGGATCACACTTCAAAATGACCTTAACAGATTAGAGAACTGGGCCAAAGCAAACAAGATGAATTCTAACAGGGAGCACATTCTAAGATTCCCAATTCTTAATTTTATCCCTGAATTTTAACAAGGATAAATGTAAAGCACTACACTTGGGCAAAAAAAAAATAAAAAAAAAATGAAAGGCACAAATACAGGATTGGGTGACACCTGGCTTGAGAGCAGTACATGTGAAAAGGATCTAGGAGTCTTGGTAGACCATCAACTTGACATGAGTCAACAGTGTGATGCAGCAGCTTAAAAAGCCAATGCAATTCTGGGCTGCATCAATAAGAGTATAGCATCTAGATCAAGGGAAGTAATAGTACCACTGTATTCCGCTCTGGTCAAACCTCACCTGGAATACTGTGTCCAGTTCTGGGCACCACAGTTCAAGAAGGATACTGACAAGCTGGAACGTGTCCAGAGGAGGGCAACCAAAATGGTCCAAGGCCTGGAAACGATGCCTTATGAGGAACGGCTTAGGGAGCTGGGTATGTTTAGCCTGGAGAAGAGAAGGTTAAGGGGTGATCTGATAGCCATGTTCAAATATATCAAAGGATGTCATATAGAGGAGGGAGAAAGGTTGTTTTCTGCTGCTCCAGAGAAGCGGACACGGGACAATGGATTCAAACTACAAGAAAGAAGATTCCACCTAAACATTAGGAAGAACTTCCTGACAGTAAGAGCTGTTCGGCAGTGGAATTTGCTGCCAAAGAATTTGCTGCCAAGGAATTTGCTGACCGTCTTTGGAGGTCTTTAAGCGGAGGCTTGACAGCCATCTGTCCATAGCTGTCAACCCTCCTTGCTGTTCCCCACTGCTATATACATAGCTGTCAACCCTCCCTGCTGTTTCCCAATGCTACAATAAGGGAATTTCCCGCAAAAAAAAGGGATAGGTTGACAGCTATGCATCTGTCAGGAATGCTTTGATGGTGTTTCCTGCTTGGCAGGGGGTTGGACTGGATGGCCCTTGTGGTCTCTTCCAACTCAATGATTCTATGATTCTATGATATCTTGGTATAATAGTTCCACCACCCTAGGCAGCAGCATGCTTTGAATGGGTAGGATATTGCCTACACATTTTCCTTCTCTGAAGCCAATGGACAAGACTCTTGCCTTTACACTTAAATAAAACCCCTGCCCGCTAGGGATCTTGGCACCTTATTTAAAACCCCTCATTTCTGTCACAGCCTCATTGTATGGTGCTCAGTACTTTCAAAGGGGTAGCCAACTAGCCATGGCTTCAGCAAAAAACCCGAAACAACTGTGGAATCTACACACCTATAAAAACTGTTCCGAAAATCTTTTTTAAAAAAGAGTTTGTAAAAATACATTGAATTTTTCATACAGCTCACCATCGCCATCAAGTGTCACCTTGTATATTGCACTTAAAACACACTTAAAATGTTTTATTTGCAGCTGTATAGCTGAGCCCAAAAGTCCAGTGCCTACCTAAAGCCTAGCAAATGTATTGTTCATTAAAATTTCACAGATAACCAAGAAAGCTGCATCTGTGCTCTGCTCTAATAAAGATCATGCCACAATATATTTAAGTCTTCAAGGTGCTAGTGCACTTGTTGCTTTGCTAAAATTACAGTGTGATTTGTGTTGCTGGGTTGTGGTAGGGATTAAAGACTAGAAAACACTTTGGCAAATTTGAAATTCTGTTACCAAAAGTGGGATAGTGCACACTCCACCCAGGCAAGCCTGTCCCAGCAGACAACCACAAATCGGCCTTGCTATGGACAAGTGTTTGCAGGCATTGATTTCCCGACTGTGTCCCAGATTATGATGAAGTGATGATTGATTGATTGATTGATTGATTGATTCCCAACCTGGCCACACATAAGTCTCTTCCAGTTCAAAGGAGGGGGAGGCAGGCTGGAGAGATACGGAGAAATAATGTTTAAAAAGTATTAAATTTATATCCACCCCACCTTTTCTGCAAGGAGCTTAAGGAGGTATTCACTGGGTCTCCCTTTCGCCATGTTATCGACACAACAACCCTATGAGGTTCGGCTGACACAGGATCACTTAATGGTCTTCATGGCCAGGTTCTCCCATGATTCATCTTGTTCCACCACCAGTGAATTCCACTTGGTGACCCCACGTAAGGAGAGTTGCAATCCCAAAAATGGAACACTTTACTTCTATTGTATCTGCCAAAAAAATCACTATTGAAAACCTTCTGGAGTGTAAGCCTTTCTAAACATCCTAGCAACATTCCAACTGACACTGACAATAAGGTAAAGGTAAAGGGATCCCTGACCATTAGATCCAGTCGCAGACGACTCTGGGGTTGCGGAGCTCATCTCACTTTATTGGCCGAGGGAGCCAGCATTCAGCTTGTGGGTCATGTGGCCAGCATGACTAAGCCGCTTCTGGTGAACCAGAGCAGCACATGGAAATGCCGTTTACCTTCCTGCAGGAGCGGTACCTATTTATCTACTTGCACTTGACGTGCTTTTGAACTGCTAGGTTGGCAGGAGCTGGGACCGAGCAATGACAGCTCACCCCGCCATGGGGAATCAAACCGCCGACCTTCTGATAGGCAAGCCCTAGGCTCAGTGGTGTAACCCACAGCACCTCCCACGTCCCTGACCTTCATAACCATAGGAGGTAAATGCTCACTTTAAATTTAAAACTCAACTATCTTTACAAAGCTGAGTTCTGCACCCAACCACAATATTTGTGCTTTCTCATCTTCCCTGTGGGACCTGCAAGATACACACAGCCCTGCCAATAATGATCATGAAACCTTGTTGTAAGGTAAGAATAAAATTTCTACACTGAGTGTTTCTGGGAATTTAGCCATTATAAATCAATTGAATGTTCTTGCGTGTGTGTGTGTGTGTGTGTGTGATAAATCAATTGTGATTTAGGTTTACAAGAGCTTATCTCAGTCTTCCAATCATTCTGATCTATGTGTGTTTCCTTGTTCCAGCTTCACTTTGAATTTCTGGTCCAAATCAATCACAAAACCTCCAAGCAAAACTCACTCAAAATGACCTTCTTTAAATTGTTTCCACCTGAAACCATAAATCTGCCAGTGTTGCTTCCAAAACAGCCCTGCACCAGTTGACAAATTCACAAATTTTAGCTCATCTTTTGACAGGTTTCTCCCGCTTCCAAAGTCTCAATGTCCCTGATGTTGCCACCTTGGCAATGGCCTGTCTCTGATCCACAGGCCTTCATAGCAGGCAGAGGAGTCAAAGCTCAAATGTCCTTAGCCAAATGCAAGTCTACCAATATTGGCATTAAGTTTGTCAGCCTAAGCTCTCACCAAGACAATTTTTAGGCATAGCACAGGTGGCAATGTTTTATTCAGCATGATGACAGCTCCATGCAGCTGCCTAACCTGGTGTCCCTGGCTGCAATTACATAGGATGAAAAGACCAGAAACACGAATCCCAGGGAAAGGTGTGGTGCTGAAGTAGAAATTTACACGATAGTCCATTCAATTAATGTGCTCACAATTTAGAAATGCACCATTTAGAACAGGTTTTGTGAAGGCAACCCTATCACAATGCTATAGAAATAATTTAGCTCTAAGTGGGGCTGCTGTTACTCAAAAATTCAATACGCATCCTGCATAATGCAGACAGAAAGCGGATCTTCACACCATTCCAAATGCATCTCAGCATTTCCAAAGAAAGCAAATTCTTCCCTCTGCTAGGTCACACTTGTGGAGACCACATCTGTCATGCCTCTCAGCCAAGCCAACCCCATGTGTTCCCCTTTGTTCCAGGTAGCTTGGATTTGTCTTCAGAAAATGCTTTTTTGCATACAGTTTTAGAAACCCGCTTATTGCTAGGTATGGGTCATAGAAAATTATTTAGCAACTATGCAATCATATTATCCAAATGATTACTCCATCCTGAATTTAGCACACCCAATATTACTTCATTAAAGAAGGGAAAGTCAAGTTGTGCTGCATGTTTACCAATGCCATTGATTTTACTCAAATTAGCTCATCTGCAACCCTGTGTAGGGCTGAGGTTGAATCATGCAGGCCTATGATGGGGAGGGCAGGGCAAAGAATAAAGGGCTAAAATATTAGCCAACTGAGCAACCAGTTAAGAGGAAAGAGCTAAAATCTTTGATCAAATTAAACAAGTAAATCATTCCATAACATTCCTTGGGAGAGAAAGCAGCTGAATGCATAAAGAAAGAATCTTCTTTAATAAGATATCATGAAATATCACATCACACAGCCACGAAATGCAAGAGGTACAGGCTGTGATATTTCTAGCTGAAGCAGGACCTCTGCCCATGGACAGTGGGCACAAGCTGTTTGTACAAACCAAGTAGCCACAAGTGGGCAGTCAGGGGTCACCCAACCTGCTGCAATTCCACTCTATCCTCAACATTCATTTATTGTACCCAGAGTGGCCAGGCAAATTATACTAAACTAAGTTTACACAGGTCCTGCTATCCACCCACTTGTTATCCAAAAATTCACTTATCTGAACTCACTACATGCACGGCTGATTCAGATATCCAAACAGCCAGAGTCTGCCCACGTCTTTACTTTCTTTTTTGTTTGTGCTTTGTTGATTGGTGGTAATCATTTTCAGGCAGAATCCTTGGAAAGAGGGAGCAGGCGGAGAGATTAGACAAATCATGGAGCAGGAGAGATTGGCAAATCAATTTTTCCTTTGTCTCTCTTTTGCTGGTTGGCAGCAGCCATTTTAAAAAGAAACCATGCAAAGGAGGAGGGAGGAGGAGACAATGGATTAGAAATGTTCCCATAAAATAATGGCAATGGTCAGTTCATTGTGCGAATGCACGCCTGAGGAACAATTTCCTGAGACTGCATTGTGTTCAGTAAGTAGGACCTGTGTGTACCGTGACAATTCACAACCCCAGTGAGTGATAGCAAGAGGTGGGTGAATCAGTCAATTTCAGCTTTGATTTTCATTTTTCTAATCTTAAATTCAATTCAGTGGCATAGCATGGGTTGCCAGTGCCCTGGGTCATGTGGGGGGAGTGGGTGGGAGGGAGGGAAGCGGACTGAATACGCATGCACATTCAACTGCCTAACAGCATCCACACCACCCAGGGGATTGCAGCTGCAGAGTTAAGAAAAGAAGATTCACTCTGTTGTCTGGAGAGGTCACTTCCTCATTCACATGGAGAATCTGTTTTCAATGGAGCCCAGTGACAGAAGCGCACAGCTGTATTGAAGCAGCACCAGGTATTGAAATTTTGCACCCCTAACTATTTTGCACCCAGGGCTACCCCCTGCCCCCCCCCCCCCCACACACTATGCCACTAATTCAATTCTCCATATTTCAACATCAGCTTGAGATTTTTATTCAAAAAAGTCCTCTTGAAAATTCATCAACATTCCAATATAAATTCCTCATAATATACATATTTGTATGTGATTTTGTCTAATATAATGCATTTTTGTATCTTATTTTAACTGATAAATGCATTTTCATACACACTTTACCCTGCTAAATGTATCTTTGTGCACATAACCTGACTGGATAATTGCATTGCAAAATCTGAAGAACTGCAAATTCTGAAAGATCACTGTACTCAAGTGCTCATTGTTTTGCAGACTGTGTATTAGGTAAGTTCACCTCTACATGCAAAGTGATTTGATTTATTCCCCCATCCCTAGTGACAGCACAAACTTCCTAGCTTTGCTATCTTAAGCTAATATCCAAGGCATTCAGGTACAACACAGAAGCAACATTTGCAATGCTGTAAGCAGTCTTGTCATTCGTTCGACTGTCAAACAGTTGTTATAAATATTTGAAACACTACAAAAACTGGAAACCTGCGTTCTATAATGTCGACTTCAACTGTCTGGAGAAAGATGTTGTCTGTCTCACACTCAGCCCTGCAAGAAATAGTGGTTTCTTACCATTTTACTCAAGGAAAGGAGGCTCCCCTTAGATTTCCTTTTATTTTAAACAAATTATGGGGTTGTTGATTTGTAAGGGAGTCAGAAGGTGATGGTCAGTGAAGCATGTTGACTCAGAGTTAAATCCATGGGGCCTACTCCCAGGTAAACATGATTAGGAATGAGGATTTTGTCTCAGCTATTATATTCCTGGACATTATAAGGACTATAATATATTATAAGGACATGGGTGACTGTCGGGGTTCGGTGCTGGAGCTCCTTGTGCGCAAGCTTAGGCTGCCCATGCACGAGGTACCAGTAGCGGGGAAGAAGCGGCCAGCGTTCCGCGTGCTTATGAGCACGGGCGCCGGCCAAGTCTCACAATCTGAAGGAAGCTGAGTAAGACGGAAAATGACTCCGAAGGTGCATGAGTTCTTAATTGCCTTCTAACTAAAATAATGCCTCGAGAATAAGCGGATACCCTGAATCTGAATTAGATAAATCAAACCAAGGATGTTAAAAAATTTCTTTAAACCTTTCTACCCTCTTCCCCCAAAGGAAGACAGACACCGGTTATATCTTTAGTGGCTTTGGCAAAACCCGCGTAGGCTCGTCTTCTTGCCCTAGGCTAAGTTTCTCTAAGCTCACAGTCCCTGCGCGCCCAATCTTCCGCGAGGTTAACTAAATAATACTAAACCAAAATATCTTCCGCAAATCTAACCCTAGGCTAAACCTAAAAGCCTAACTAAAACTAAACCGAATAGATCTTCCGCGAGCTAACTCTAACTAAAAGGAAAACCCATCCAACCCATCCAGCCTGCTCCTAAAACCCTTAAACTAAACCTGAACTTCAACTGAACAAAAGTAAAAGAACGCTTGACTAACCCAAAAGAACGTGCCTAAGCGGGGAGCCTCAGCCTTTTATTTGGGAACCAATATGACATCACGATCAATACTTTAACCAATAAAACCACTGTTGCTGCCCTCCAAAAAGGCGGGAAGCAGATTTAACGTTCATTGATAACTTCAAATATTGCCGGAACTACAAATTAAAGGTGGATTAATCTTATTGGTAAACCAACTATTCATTCTTACTTTCACTTTTGCTTTCACGCGTAAGGATACCAAAAGTAGTTCTCAGAACCCATTAAAATAAATGAACAACCGCGGATCTTTTAACGGATCCACGCAGCGTATTCCGACAGGTGACACTGTGGTCTAAACCACTGAGCCTAGGGCTTGCTGATCAGAAGGCTGGCGATTCAAATCCCCGCAACAGGGTGAGCTCCCATTGCTCGGTCCCAGCTCCTGCCCACCTAGCAGTTCGAAAGCACATCAAAGTGCAAGTAGATAAATAGGTACTGCTCCGGCGGGAAGGTAAAACATGACCCAGAAGCTGTCTGAGGACAAACACCGGCTCCCTCTGCCAATAAAACGAGATGAGCACCGCAACCCCCGAGTTCTCCGTGACTGGACCTAACAGTCAGGGATCCCTTTACCTCTACCTATTACATTCCTATGTAAAAGAATTTGAGTATATTTTAGTGACTGGCACTACAAATAGGTTTTTTCCCCCTGCTTAGAAAAAAAAGAACAACAAAAAGTCAGAACCTGTCTCCCTCGATCTTTCACATTTTTTACTCATGTTACAGGGAAATTTAGGAGGAAAGGAATAGTGTAGATGACAAAATAGAAATCTCCAATAGTTTTAGCCCCTTCCTTGAACAATGTGTGCTGTTCTCTGAAGTGACCTTTTTGCCTTTTGTGATGAGGTCAAAAAACTTGCTGTCGATTATGATTAATGATCCATCAGCAGTGACAGAAACTCAGCCACCCTTTCCTTAGTGCAGTATGGCCGTCTTAGTGGGCTTTCACTGCACCAGCAAAGAGTTCGGTCTACAGCAATCAGTAGCTTCAATTTCAGGATGGCAGCCATGCATTTCTATCTTGAAAAAAAATCATATTCTGAGTATTATTATTATTATTATTATTATTATTATTATGTTTGTACCCCGCCCATCTGGCTAGGCGGGGCGGCTTCCAGCAAATATTAAAATACATTAAAATGTCACAGATTAAAAACTTCCCTAAACAGGGCTGCCTTCAGGTATTTTCTGAATGTCAAGTAGTTGCTTATCTCTTTGACCTCTGATGGGAGGGCATTCCACAGGGCGGGTGCCACTACCGAGAAGGCCCTCTGCCTGGTTCCCTGTAGCTTTGCTTCTCGCAGTGAGGGAACCGCCAGAAGGCCCTCGGCATTGGATCTCAGAGTCCGGGCTGAATGATGGGGGTGGAGACGCTCCTTCAGGTATACAGGACCGAGGCTGTTTAGGGCTTTAAAGGTCAGCACCAACACTTTGAATTGTGCTCGGAAACGTACTGGGAGCCAATGTAGATCTCTCAGGACCGGTGTTATGTGGTCCCAGCGGCCACTCCCAGTCTAGCTGCCACATTCTGGATTAATTGCAGTTTCCAGGTCACCTTCAAAGGTAGCCCCACATAGAGCGCATTGCAGTAGTCCAAGCGGGAGATAACCATAGCATGCACCACTCTGGCGAGACAGTCTGCGGGCAGGGAGGGTCTCAGCCTGCGTACCAGATGGAGCTGGTAGACAGCCGCCCTGGATACAGAATTAACCTGTGCCTCCATGGACAGCTGTGAGTCCAAAATGACACCCAGGCTGCACACCTGGTCCTTCAGGGGCACAGTTACCCCATTCAGGACCAGGGAGTCCTCCACACCTGCCCGCCTCCTGTCCCCCCAAAACAGTACTTCTGTCTTGTCAGGATTCAACCTCAATCTGTTATCCACCATCCATCCTCCAATCGCCTCCAGACACTCACACAGGACCTTCACCGCCTTCACTGGTTCTGATTTGAGAGGTAGAGCTGGGTATCATCCGCATACTGATGAACACCCAGCCCAAACCCCCTGATGATCTCTCCCAGTGGTTTCATATAGATATTAAAAAGCATGGGGGAGAGGACGGAACACTGAGGCACCCCACAAGTGAGAGCCCAGGGGTCTGAACACTCATCCCCCATCACCACTTTCTGAACACGGCCCAGGAGGAAGGAGCAGACCCACTGTATAACAGTGCCCCCAGGTCCCAACCCCTCTAGCCGGTCCAGAAGGATGTTATGGCCAATGGTGTCAAAGGCCGCTGAGAGATCCAGCAGAACTAGGAAACAGCACTCACCTTTGTCCCTAGCCCACCGGAGATCATCGACCAGTGCGACTAAGGTAGTTTCAGTCCCATGATGAGGCCTGAATCCCAACTGGAAGGGATCCAAATGGTCCGCTTCTTCCAGGCGTGCCTGGAGTTGTTCAGCAACCCCTCGCTCAATCACCTTGCCCAAGAATGGTAGATTTGAGACTGGGCAATAGTTGGCCATATTGGCCAGGTCTAAAGATGTTTTTTAAGAAGCGGTTTAATGACCGCCTCTTTCAGCGGGTCTGGGAAGATTCCCTCACAGAGGGAAGCATTCACCACCCCACAAAGCCCATCGCCCAGCCCCTCCTGGCTAGCTTTTATAAGCCAGGATGGGCAAGGATCAAGGAGACAGGTGGTTGGTTTCACTCGTCCAAGCAGCCTCTCCACATCCTCGGAGGTAACAGATTGGAAATGATCCCACACAACTTGACTAGACAGGACTCTAGCACTCTCCCGCCCCGCCCCTGCTCCCATGGTGGAGTCTACCTCTTCCCGATTCTGAGTGACTTTATCTGCGAAAAACTTTGCAAAATCATTGCAGGAGATCATGTGGCCCGTACTGGGCCCTGATGGAGCAGGTGGTTTCGCTAAATTGTGAACCACCTGAAAAAGTCTCCTGCTACTGTTTTCTGGAGATGCAATAGAGGCGGTGAAGAAAGTTTTCTTCGCCGTCACTACTGCCATGTGGGAGCCTCGACATTGAGCTCTAACCCGTGTCCAGTCAGATTCAGAATGAGTTTTCCGCCACCGGTGCTCTAGCCGCCTCAATGATTGTTTCATCACCCTCAGCTCCGGGGAAAACCACGGGGCTGTCCGGGCTCCACGCAATCGGAGAGGGCGCTTCGGAGCCAAACAGTCAAAAGTACAGGAGGCATGGCTGTAAAGAGGGGATAGAGCTATATAAAAAAGACTTTTTGTACCAATTAGCAAAATATAGAATAATGAATAATTAAACCCTTAATAATGTAATCCTCTTAAAAGCATAGAACAGCTATGCAAAAAAGATTAAGCACTTAACAGCTTTCCTGAGCAATGAAAATGGTATAAGGAATAGGAACCATTGCCCTATCATTTTTCTTCTTCCTCTTAAAAAAGAAAGATTTGAAGGTCTTTAATTGAATTAGAGTTAATATATACATATTTTTTAATTATTCAGACAACAAAGCAGGTGACATTGAACAAAGAAAAATATGCACTACAACATCATGTTGACTAAAACTGTGTGATGGAAACTACCCGGTATGTCTTAGTTGGCTTCTATCCTGGAAAGGAGAGTTATTTATTTATTTATTTTAACTCCTCTTTTCTTCATAAAGCAAACCCAAAGCAGCTTACAAGAAAGTTCATAAAAGACATAAAATCCAATTAAAGTTCCTAGTGCCATAAAACCAAAAGCAGGGTGAATCAATTCAGCATAAAAACAGAGAGTCAGGTATGGTGCAGTACATCAGTTGGTCCAGCTGAATCCCATGGTTCAACCCCAAGCACAAACAGCGCTCTGAGCAAGTTCCCGGGCAAAAAGATAGTCATGAGGCAGTTGCCAAAGGAGCATCCTACTTGCTGGGCATGTGTGCTTCTTCACCCAACTCTACCCTAACTCCTGTTTCCCAAGGAAGAGAAGGGACTAACAGCCCATCTGTTTTCTCAGGTTTGTGTGCATGCACGGATACACACACAGCTGCCAAGGGGTGTTCATGTAAGGATCAAGTTGAAACAAGTGCAGCTTTCTGGTTTGGTGTTATTGAGATGAAGATTCTTTCATCACTTTTTTATGACAAACCTAGACAGCATCTTAAAAAGCAGAGACATCACCTTGCCGACAAAGGTCCGTATAGTTAAAGCTATGGTTTTCCCAGTAGTAATGTATGGAAGTGAGAGCTGGACCATTAAGAAGGCTGATCACCGAAGAATTGATGCTTTTGAATTATGGTGCTGGAGGAGATTCCTGAGAGTCCCATGGACTGCAAGAAGATCAAACTTATCCATCCTTAAAGAAATTAGCCCTCAGTGCTCACTGGAAGGGCAGATCCTGAAGTTGAGGCTCCAATACTTTGGCCACCTCATGAGAAGAGAAGACTCCCTGGAAAAGACCCTGATGTTGGGAAAGATGGAGGGCACAAGGAGAAGGGGACGACAGAGAATGAGATATTGGCTGGGGCTCAAGGAAGAATAGAAAAGAGAAGTGGCTTCAGAAACAGAATTGCGTAACCTCCAACATTTCTCCGTCCACTATGGGAGGCTTCCAACATATATAAAAGCATAATAAAAACTAAACATTTAAAAAACTCCCCTATACAGAGGTGTCTTCAGATATTTTCTAAAGGTTGTATAGTTACTTATCTCCTTGGCTCAGGGATCACATAACTCCATACCTTCCAACATTTCTCAGATGAAAATAGAGATGTCCTAAGGAAAAGCGGGACGTTCTGGGATCAAATCAGAAACTGAGACGGCTTCTGTAAATCTGGGACTGTCCCTGGAAAACACTTGGAAGGTCTGGAATTGGGAAGGTGAAAAGGGAGCTTAGTAGTTTCTTAGGGTGTAAAGGAGAATGTCAGCAGTCTTCTTGTGGGCTGGTGGATGGAGTGAGCAGCATGGCAGAGATGCCCCAGCCTACCAGTGTATACATAATCTTCTTCTGGATAGACGTGGTGATGAGTTTCTCAAGAAAAACATGGATGTTTTACTTGGGGCAGCTGAGTTATTTGCAGCAGAATACTACCTTCAAAGAGCTGCGCATTGATCTGATAATATGATCTCACAGAACCTTCCTCCCTGTTGCCTAAGCCTCTCCTCCAGTGCACTTCCCCTAGCAAACAGGAAAATGCAAGGATATGCACTGAAGGCTCGTTCCCTGGCCTTGACACACATGGAACATCCCCTTTAACTAAACGGAATGACAGGGAAGAAAGAGGAGGAAGCCGTGACAGGGTAATGAGAATTTTTAGCATTGAGGGCGAAATGGCCTTCATAAAACAAGGATAAACAACCCTGCAGCTTAAATTACCCCCACATAAAATTCAAAGTAAGACTCAGCATGTAATAAAACATGAGTATCTTTACTGCCAGCATAATCTTAACTAATCACTTCTTACATTATTTCTACACTCTCAGTAATTCATCAGCACTAAACAGAATAACAGCAAGACCACTCTGGTTTTCTTGGTTCCTCCCTTCATTAAAAATAACAGAGTCTTGTGGCACCTTAAAGACTAACAACAAGTTTGTTGTGGTGTCAGCTTTTGTGAACGACAGTCCACTTCATTGGATGCATGAAGCGCTATCCTCAGGATGAAATGGACTATGGGCCATAAATGCTTGTGCCATAATGAATTTGTTTGTCTTGTTCCCACAAGTCTTTGTTCTTTTTGTTACATGAGACTAACACACCTATCCTTCTGGGGAGTGATTCATCAAGCATTTCATGAAGATTTGTACTTACGTCTCGGCTGCTGCATACATAGAATCCTCTTCCCAGAACCCTGGATTAACCATGGTGCTAAGCTGCAGAGTAGGAACCTTCAATGAGCAGTAATGCCTGCATTGCTGTGTGCCTAACTCCCTACAGAATTCCCGCTCAGTAGAAATCAAGAAGGCACCATCCATAGCAAGTTTCAGATGCCAGGATAAAATGGTTTTCTTTCAGGGGGCATTTGAACCATGATTGGTTTTCTAATGTTTCTATTTTATGATGTTTAAATCTTTGTTTTAAACTTTGTGTACTGTATGTTTTATTTTTTTCTGTAAGCCATTTTGAGACATATAGTGAAAACTGGGGTATTTGTTGTTCAGTCGTTCAGTCGTGTCCAACTCTTCGTGACCCCATGGACCAGAGCACGCCAGGCACGCCTATCCTTCACTGCCACTCGCAGTTTGGCCAAACTCATGTTAGTAGCTTCGAGAACACTGTCCAACCATCTCATCCTCTGTCGTCCCCTTCTCCTTGTGCCCTCCATCTTTCCCAACATCAGGGTCTTTTCTAGGGAGTCTTCTCTTCTCATGAGGTGGCCAAAGTACTGGAGCCTCAACTTCAGGATCTGTCCTTCTAGTGAGCACTCAGGGCTGATTTCTTTGAGAATGGATAGGTTTGATCTTCTTGCAGTCCATGGGACTCTCAAGAGTCTCCTCCAGCACCATCCCTGCCAAGAAAACTCCATGGACAAAGACAACAGGCATATAAGTGGGGTATAGATTCCTTAATTAATTACTGTGATGTCTTCCTGTACAGTGTCAATCAGGCATACCTTCCAACACAACACAGCCCAAATCCAGGAAGCCATCTTCCAGGTCCGCACTTCCATGTGTGTCACGTGACGCACGCGAGGTTGCAGGCCCCCCCCCAAGAAAAACTGCTTTTCAGACCCAGCACCCCAAAACATGCATTCTGGAGTGACGTGCAAGGTTGTTGCCCCCAGAAAAATGAGCAGTGATCTCCCACAGCACCCACAAAATGTGTGTTCTGGGGCACCATGCCCTCTAAAAGTGCAGCCTGAAATCATGCCAAGATTGCAGCAGCCATTTTGGCCCCTGTCCTCTTGCGAGAAAAAGTGGGGTGTCCTGTTTTTTCTGGGGCAGTTGACGGGTATGATCTGGCTCTGTAAGAATAGTGACCCTGTCCTGCAAACCTG
Source organism: Lacerta agilis (assembly GCF_009819535.1). Lineage (NCBI taxonomy): Eukaryota > Metazoa > Chordata > Lepidosauria > Squamata > Lacertidae > Lacerta > Lacerta agilis. The sequence goes on along the minus strand of NC_046315.1, from coordinate 98,079,610 downwards.
CACAGCTTTAACCTCCTTGCAACCCAGAATGTAGTGATCACATGCTTGCCTCATAAATGCTTTCAAGTTCCTGGTTATGGGGGGAATTAAAGAAGCTTATGGCCTGTTCAATGCGATCCTGGTTTGTTTGTTTTTTTACACTGTGAACTATTTGAATATGGTCCTATCAGGCGTTTCTCTGAGAACAAGAAAATTCTTGGAACTGGGTGTTGGGATAGAGTTGACATTGAATTTTCCAGTTTAAACCTAGATCGAAAACAGCTATTTACATGGTGCTAGGTGGACAAAATACTTATTAATGGTTACATTTATTGTTCTCTCTGACCTGGTAAATTGATGATAGTATATTTCACAAACACCACCTTGGGACAAAATTGCTCAGAACATTAATGGTGCTCTACATTTGCCAAACTTTTTTGTTCAAGAATGGCACCCCTTCCTACTTATGCAGCCTGGGCTATTGCTTGCTCACATTATGTATTATTACTCTGAGTGTGTGTCTTATCAGCAGCTCCAGTTGTTGGGAGACGATTGGAATTAAGCACAGAACACAGTTTTATTATTTATCTTACATGCTTTATTCCTACTAGATTTTCAGCTTATAAGCTTCTTTCTTCAGCTCAGAATTGGATATATCACCAAGCATTGTAAAAAAAAATACATCTTGTGGTTTTTCTTTTCTTTTTGGTATTTGTTCCCAAATTGGATTGAAAACAAAGTATGTTTTTTAATTAAAGCTCCATCTCACTCTAGACACCCCTCCCCTATCTTCTTCATGTGCTGGAATTTCTGATCACTTGTGAGGATTTTGCAAAGGTCTCAAGCGGTGGTGTTCACTAAGCCTGTAGCACAACTTCAATACCTTTTATATGTTAGCAGAGGCTGCAGTAATCACTGTACATTACGGAGTTCATACAGCTTGAAAGTTATAGCCAGCTTTCCTTAAACCCAAACCTAATAAAAAAGCTATAGCATTTAAAGTGGACATTACTGTATGACACTGATCCCCAAACTTCTGAGAGCTGAAGCACTCTTTTCTCCAAATTAAAATCGGAGACATGCTTTAATCTGATGTCTGGAGAGGTTTACATGAACAGTTCATGAATGATGTGGAATTGTGGGTGGAGTCCCCCATCTCTGCTGCATTTTAGCAGAAACATCTCCTCCCTCCCCACTGTGGAGGGGGGTGCATTTCAGAAGGTAAAGTGGCCAGCCCCCCACTGCCCCTAGGATGGCAGGATTGCCTTGACAAAAGAGAAAGGAGGGGTTGATGACCGTCTTCTCTAAGAGGGGTGCACATACCCACACCTGTTTTAAGAATGCCTCCAGAATGAAAAAGGGCAAATCCAGAACAATGGTTCACATGACACTCTTCCAAAGTGAGTAATTGTCTCTGCATTGAGAACTATAGCAACCCCATTAGAATAAATGCAGAGATGTAATGAAATAAGCCACCCTCAAAGGAGGTTGTGTAGGTAAAGGCAAGAATTTGCTGCTTGAAATGGAGCCACACCTCAATAATAAGTAGTCAGATTTAATTACAAGTGCTATGATCCATCTGCCAGGTGCAAAGGACAGCATTCCAAGTTGGGTCTGAATCTGTCATAGCTAACAAACTGTTCACCATCCTTAGAAGCAAGAAGCTCAGCAAATGCTGTTAACTTGTGAATGTTCTGCTTGTTATCTGTGCAAATTTCATACTTTGGGGACAGGAAAGTGGCACAGAGGGGAAGTTTAATTGCTCTCCCTTCACCTGGGAAGGCATGTTGCAAATACGTCCTTAGATTCTCTACAAACAGGGTAAGGTAAAGGTAAAGAGGTAAAGGACCCCTGGACGGTTAAGTCCAGTCAAAGGCAACTATGGGGTTGTGGCACTCATCTCGCTTCAGGCCGAGGGAGCCGGAGTTTGTCCACAGACAGCTTTCCGGGTCATGTGGCCAGCAGGACTAAACCGCTTCTGGTGCAACGGGACACCGTGATGAGTGCCAGAGCACGCTGAAAGGCTGACAAACAGTGAACACAAAGCAGGGCATACAATAAATTCTACTATTTTTGTTCAAATGAACAGTGTTTTTATGCTGATGGTGCCAACTTGATCAAACCACAAACACAGTATGATATCTTGGGTCAAACAAATTAACCATTTGGAAATACATTAAAAGAAACCTGGGCATCAAAACTTCCTTTTCCATCTGAATTTTCACATCTTAGCATTTTCTGCTTGGCTTACTTCTAATGAAATTGTATACAAGGTGAAAATAGAAAATATGACCCTTTGTGTCTTTTTCTGTCTTAATATCTCTAATTACACATTTTGGAGAAGTAATTACCAAATATAAGGAATTCCAGAATTACTATGAAATCAGCTTACAGGAAACCCAGTATACACACCTATATAATATTTGGAGGAAGGATTTAGTTCCTGGTCTATGCCACTTTTGCATATGTTCAAGTTGGTTGTATTGAGCTTCCACGGTAACCTATGAATATGTTTATAAAATCTGCAAGAAAATTTGCATTTAAATACATTTATGTATACATATTTTTGAACTCTTTACTGAAAATACACTTTTAAAAACACAATTTCAATGCATTTTTGAACAAAAACTGTATCACAAAATTCAGTTTGCTAACTGTCTGTCTGTCTGTCTGTCTCTCTCTCTCTCTCTCTGTGTCTGTGTGTGTATGTGATATAATAACAACTGGATAAAACTGTATTGTTTTGATGTTTCTATTTTCTTTTGAACCTATGGCCTAGCTAATTTGGAAATGCCTGGGCCTAGCTTTTACAGTATGGAACTAGTTGTTTTCAGGTACTATATGTAACAAGGGATGCGAGTGGTGCTGTGGGTTAAACCACAGAACCTAGGGCTTGCCGATCAGAAGGTCGGTGGTTCGAATCCCCACAACAGGGTGAGTTCCTGTTGCTCGGCTCCTGCCCACCTAGCAGTTCGAAAGCATGTCAAAGTGCAAGTAGATAAATAGGTACTGCTCCAGCGGGAAGGTAAATGGCGTTTCCATGCGCTGCTATGGTTTCGCCAGAAGCAGCTTAGTCATGCTGGCCACATGACCTGGAAGCTGTACGCCGGCTCCCTCAGCCAGTAAAGCGAGATGAGCACCGCAATCCCAGAGTCGTCCGCGACTGGACCTAATGGTCAGGGGTCCCTTTACCTTTACTATATGTAACAGATGGTCGTTCTGGAAAACTGATGGAATGCATGGGCTGCTTTAAGCATGAAAAGAGAAACAGTTGGCATGGCAATTGTAATTAATCTTGAAGGTGCAAGAGGTTATTGGGAGACATTTAATGAAATGCAAAATTAGTCAAAGTCTTAACAAAGAAAGACATTGAAAAATGATTATATATAATCACATGATATTATGATGAGGGCTGGTCTGAAGAGCTAAAGAATTTTGATTGGTTCAGGATCACAATAATGACTTGCAACTGCTAAGATTGCCATGATCTTTTGATTAGTGAATAGAAGTCGTGTGTGTAATTTGGAAGTGTATAAGAAACACTGCTTTGGGGGGCACGGTTCTTCACAGCCTCCTTCTTATTTTTGAGGCTGTCCCTCAAAAAAAAAAGTCCTTCTCTTTTCACTTGGAGTCTACATCCTTGTCTTTTGGTTTCCTGTAAGGGATACCACCAGTCTCCCTTACAGAAATTTAAAACCCCTCTTAAATTTCTTCAATTTGTTCTGGTATGTACCAGGGGGTGCTTCATATCAGGTTGCCTCATATCAGAATTGACAAATAATAAATAATTCACACATCGCTAAGCATAGTACAGGGCCTTTGGAAGAGATTGCCAAGATTAAACCACTGCAGTTATTAATATTTCACATCTGTAAGCCAAAGGATGAATAAAAACTGACTTTTCTTGAAAGAAAATTTGTCCAGTCCAAAAATATGGTTCAAAGGCTTTACTAACAGAACTCATTCCAAAACAGACACAAAAGGAAAAAAAGTTACATCCAAATAGTTGCATAGTATCATGTAATGGTCCAAGCACAGGTACAGCATCTTAGAAATATTAAAATATCAAACAGAGCTGAAAACAAAACTCAGTCTCTCCCACAGTCTGCATTCCAGCCTGAAGAGAAATCATTAGCACAGTGTTTTTCAACCACTGTTCCCTGGCACACTAGTGTGCCGCGAGATGTTGCCTGGTGTGTCGTGGGAAAAATTGAAAAATTCAAGAGAATTACTTTATGTATAGTCAATATAGGCACAGGGTTAAATTTTTTAACATTTTCTAATGGTGGTGTGCCTCGTGATTTTTTTCATGAAACAAGTGTGCCTTTGCCCAAAAAAGGTTGAAAAACACTGCATTAAAGAGACGTGTCATGTAGGGCATCAGGGGTTCTTTAAATTTCTTGTAGAATTCTGCTGTGAAGCCATCTGGGCCTGGAGCTTTGTGTGGTTTTAAGTTTTTGAGTTTCGAAGGGGCAGAGGAACCAGAGACCAAATTGCAAACATGCGCTGGATTATGGAGAAAGCCAGAGAGTTCCAGAAAAACATCTACTTCTGCTTCATTGACTATGCAAAAGCATTTGACTGTGTCGACCACAGTAAACTATGGCAAGTTCTTAAAGAAATGGGAGTGCCGGATCACCTCATTTGTCTCCTGAGAAATCTCTATGTGGGACAAGAAGCTACAGTTAGAACTGGATATGGAACAACTGATTGGTTCAAAATTGGGAAAGGAGTACGACAAGGCTGTATATTGTCTCCCTGCTTATTTAACTTATATGCAGAATTCATCATGCGAAAGGCTGGACTGGATGAATCCCCAACCGGAATTAAGATTGCCAGAAAAAATATCAACAACCTCAGATATGCTGATGATACTACCTTGATGGCAGAAAGTGAGGAAGAATTAAAGAACCTTTTAATGAGGGTGAAAGAAGAGAGCGCAAAATATGGTCTGAAGCTCAACATCAAAAAAACTAAGATCATGGCCACTGGTCCCATCACCTCCTGGCAAATAGAAGGGGAAGAAATGGAGGCAGTGAGAGATTTCACTTTCTTGGGTTCCATGATCACTGCAGATGGTGACAGCAGTCACGAAATTAGAAGACGCCTGCTTCTTGGGAGAAAAGCAATGACAAACCTAGACAGCATCTTAAAAAGCAAAGACATCACCTTGCCGACAAAGGTCCGTATAGTTAAAGCTATGGTTTTCCCAGTAGTAATGTACGGAAGTGAGAGCTGGACCATAAAGAAGGCTGATCGCCGTAGAATTGATGCTTTTGAATTATGGTGCTGGAGGAGACTCTTGAGAGTCCCATGGACTGCAAGAAGATCAAACCTATCCATTCTCAAAGAAATCAGCCCTGAGTACTCACTAGAAGGACAGATCCTGAAGTTGAGGCTCCAGTACTTTGGCCACCTCATGAGAAGAGAAGAATCCCTAGAAAAGACCCTGATGTTGGGAAAGATGGAGGGCACAAGAAGAAGGGGACGACAGAGGATGAGATGGTTGGACAGTGTTCTCGAAGCTACTAACATGAGTTTGGCCAAACTGCGAGAGGCAGTGAAGGATAGGCGTGCCTGGCGTGCTCTGGTCCATGGGGTCACGAAGAGTCGGACACGACTGAACGACTGAACAACAACAACAAGTTTTTGAGGATTGTGTCTATTTCCTCTGGGGTGATGGGACTGTCCATATATTCTTGTTCCTCATTAGTTAGAGTAGGTATGTTCATCTCTGTTAGGAATTCTTTGATTTCCTTCTCAGGTGGGTTACGGGAGGTGTATAGATCAGAGTAGAATTTTGCAAATTCTGTAATTATTTCTTTGGGAGAAAATGTCGTGTTGCCACCTTTTTTGGTAATGCAGTGTATTCTTGTTTTAAGTGTTTTTTTCCTACATCTGTTTGCTAATAGTCTGGAGTTTTTCCCTCCGTATTCATAGAAGCGCTGTTTTAAGTATAGAATGTTGATCATTGTTTTGTTGATTTCTAGGGAGTCTATTTCTCTTCTTTTTTGTTCTATAAGTTGAAGGAGTTTTTTAGATCCTGTTTGTTTGTAGCGTGATGAAAGATTAGTGATGTCTTGTTCTAAGTTGTTAATTTTAGAGGTGGTTTGTTTTTTAAGGAGTGCTTTCTCTTTTATGCAAGCTCCTCTGGTGACTGCTTTCATTGCATCCCACAGGAGGGGTGTTTTTATGTTGTCTACATCGTTTTCCTTGAAGTAGTTTTGGAGGGTTTTTGTGAGACTCTCTCTAATTTGTTTGTTTGTAGTTAGGGTGAGACTGAAGGACCATGATGGGGTGGTTTGTGTTTCTTCTCCTATTTTAATGGTGACTTCTACTGGGGCATGGTCAGCGATTTTGATGTTGCCTATATTCGTTGATTCCACTAGAGGGATCAGACCCTGTGTGAGCAGGATGCTGTCCAATCTGGATACTGTACCATGGCGTCCAGATTGGAATGTATGGCTATTATCTCTTGGATTTTGCTCACTCCAGATGTCGTAAAGACCCCTGTTTTTTAACATTTTCAGTAATTTATAAGAGTGCCTAATTGCTGGGTGGGGGGTTGAGGAAGGCTGTCCATGAGGTTGTGGGGTGGGTGTTTTTTAGGGATATGCCCTTCAAATTCAGGTTGAGGTCGCCTCCTAGGATTGCTTCCCCTTCAGAGAAGGAGAGGAACTTGTTTAGAGTTTTTTGGAGGAATTCTAATTGTTTTGAGTTTGGGGCGTATATAGAGCCAATTGTCAATTTCGTTTTGCCATCTAATGTTCCTTTGATGAAGACGAATCTGCCTTTTTTGTCTTTTAGGACTGTTGTGGCGTTGAAGTTCAGGTCTCTGCTGAGTATTATTGCTACGCCACGGGCTTTTCCTGAACCATTTGCCACCCACTGTTGATTAAAGCGGGGGTCGCTCAGGAGTTTGCTCCCTTTGGGTGGGTTGTGTATTTCTTGTAGGAAGGTGATGTGTGGTCTCATGGTATTTATGTATGAGGTGATGCGTTTTCTTTTGATGGGGTTTCCCAACCCCCTCACGTTTAATGTAATTGCTTTTAAGTTAGCCATCTTGCTTCTCTGTTATGTATAGATTCCTTGCCAACCCGTCTGGGTTGTCCTGTGTCTCTCACTTTGTGTTGTTTAGTGAACCTGTGGGGTTGCGCTGACCTAGGGTGTGGTGGGGGGAGGGCTAGTGGGCTTAGAAGTAGGTTTGGGTTAAAGAGTGGGGGATAGGTTGAAGAGGGTTTCCTATATGTAGTCATATAGGTGTTTGTTTGGGGTATTTTGGACTCTTTGGCGTTTAGCCAGTTGGTCCTGGGTCTCAGCTGGTGTGGAGGGCCATGTTCAGGGACAGGCTGTCCCCCTTGTCGTGTCCAGTGAGCCTGTATGGAGCGTCTTTCTGACGCCAATGTTGTGTATAAGGTTCAAAAGCAGTGCTACCAGTGTTGGTAGCAACATTGTTGGTGTGTTAGGGTGGGTGGGTGTGTATTGGTACGCTCTGATGCCACCATTGCGCTGATTAGGTATCAGATTTTAGTCTGGATTTGGGTTGTGTTATGGGGGTTGGAGTTGTTGTTATTGTTTTCTTCCCCCCTATTGTAGGGTGGGGGGGTTGATGAAGGTGTGGGTTGTAAGTTGTTGGGTGATGGGGTGTGTGGTTGGGGTTGTCTGGACTGGTGTTGGGTGTGGTTTTGGAGGGTGTTGATGGTGTTATCAGCGTTTATGGCTTGGGGGAGGGAGCGGGGAGAATCACCAGTCCTGCAGTTTGGGTTGTTTTCCGGTTACTTCATTCAGTTGTTGCTGCTGTTGTTGTAGGGTCGTTCCGCTGTGAAGTGTTGGTTTGGTTGGTCTTGGTCCGGGTTCTTGTGCTGAGTCTTCGGTGGGATGATTCTGTGTATGTCGGCAGTTGTTTGTATCGATACTTATTGTTGTTCCGCTTCTCTTGCTTCTTTTTCTTCTTAACTGTTGTCCATTCGTTTTCTGTTGTTTCATTCCCGTGATTGTGGCTGTTGCTTGACGGGTCTTCCTGTTGCCATTCCGGTGGAAGATCAAGTCCGAGGTTTTCCATTAGTTGCTGAGCTTCATTCTTGTTGGTAGCCATGTATTGTGCTGTGTTGGTTGTTACAATGAGGCGGAAGGGGAAGCCCCATTGGTACTCGATCCCTTCTTGTTGGAGACGTTGGGTGCATGGGCGTAGGTTTTTATTTTCGTTTATTTTCTTTTCCATTTGTGCGTACTTCTCCTGGTATTGTGTTATTGTTCTTTCTTGCATTTGGTTCTTGTTTTCTAGGGCTTTCACTTTAGAGGTTAGATCATTGACTAGTCCCTTTAGGGGAGCCATTGCGGCCTCCATTTTTTCTGCTAATTTTTCTGCTAGTCTCGCTTCCATTTCCCTTAGATCTTGTTTCGTTATTAGGTTGTTGTCATCTCGGAGGGGTGTTGTTGTGGTCTCAGCATTGTTTGCTATCTCTCTGGTTGGTGCCATCTTAGTCTCCCTGGTGGTTTTGCTTTGAGGTCTGCTTCGTGTCCTCTTGGTGTATGGCGTGTTGCGGTTAGGAGTTGTGGTGTTGGTGGTTCCCGGGTGTTGCTGGGTTGTTGAGCTGATCGGGCGTTGTTGATTGGTGGCTTTGGCAGAGCGTTCAGGTTAGGCGGCCATTTGTGTTGCTTCTTAGCTGTGTTTTAAGAAATTCTCTGGGGTTTCTGTATTCACCTCAGCGGTGGCGTCGTTTCGGGGATCAGGTGGATAGACAAATGGGTGGGCCAACAGACGAGGAGTTCGTGGGGGGGGAGTTCAGTGGTTAGGGGTTTGGGGGGGGTTGTGACTACTATAGAGGAAGGGTTTTATCTTAGGGGGATTGGGGGGGAGATGAGACTCCCCTCTTCAAGACAGGCTGAAATGCAGTCTGGAGAGGGGGGTTGATTTAAGGAGAGTGGAGAAGAAAAGGGGAGAGGGAAAGAAAAGGATGCTGGAGCACAAGGGTGAGGTTGGGAAGTACCGGTAGAGGGTGGGATGGGAGGTATGGGTAAGGAGGGGGTGAAGGAGGATTGTTTTTGGTTTTGATTGAAGAAAGAGGGGGAAGGGGGGGGGGTTAGAGGTATAGGGAGGTGGGGGTGGTATTTATTTATTTATTTATTTATTTATTTATTTTGCCCGTCCCTTTACTTAAAGAGGAGAGGAGAATAAGGGAAGGGAAAAGAGAAAGAGTAGGGGTCGAGTAAGCAAGCAAACAAATAGACAATCAGTAAGCTGAATTCAGGGAGAGGGAGGGGAGGGGAAAGAGAAAAGAAGAAAGGGGGGAAAGGGGGGGAAATAGTTTAAGAAGAGAGGGTGAGAAGGGACACTAAAGAAAAGGATTCCGGGGGGGGGGCTGAAGGGGCAGATGGGTAAACAGTGAGAGCAAAATTGAATTGGGAGGGAGGAGGGGGGAAATAAAATAAAATAGTAATAATAATAAAAAACAACAAGAAAAGACAAAAAGTAGTGGTTTAAAAAGCAAACAAAAGCTAGGATGAAAACAGGAGCAGGAGGAGGGGGAATAGAAAATCCCTTTCTCTCTCTCCTCCCCTCTATATATTTTTTAAAAAATAAAAAATAAAATGGGGGGGTCCTCCTTTTCTTCTTCCCCTCTTCCTCTCTCTCTCCCCCTCAAGGGTATTCTAAAAGGTGGGGTGGGGAGGGGGAGATAGTGATAAAGCTAAAACAGAAGAAGTAACAACAACAACAAAAAACCACAACAAAAGAATGTACAAGTAAGAGGGGGAGATAGGGGAAACCTCCCCAAATATACGTATTTTTTTTTAAAAGGTGATGTCTTCCCAGGGCGCGACGGCGACGATGGCGGTGGGGGGCTGGCACTTCTCCCCTCCCAGGGGTCCCTCTTCTTTCCCCTGTTTTGGGGGCGATGGGGATAGGGAGCGTCCTCTCCCTCCTACCTCTCTCCTGGGGGGGGTGGCTGCAGCGGCGGTGGAAGTGCCGGTGGGATTGGGGCGTCCCTCTTCGGCCTCCGGAGCACCGGCGCTCCGCGAGGCAGGTCCTCTCGAGCCGCTAGGCCTCGGGGTCTAGGGCTCCTTTTCCCTGGTGCACGGGCGATGGGGACAGGTAGGGTCCTCTCCCTCCCACCTCTCTCCTGAGGGGGAAGGGCGGCGGCAGCGGCAGCGGGGCATTCTTCGGCCCCCGGAGTGTATACTTTTTGTATTGCTCTGGCACTAAAGTAAGTACCGGGGAAAGACTGGTTGGAAAAGGATTGTCCTTAACTTCTCCCAAACCAGCCAATCTTTCCCCCACATGATTATCATCCTGGGGTGGAGTAGGGGGGTAGAGGAGAGCAGAGGTGAGTCTCTTGGTCAAGTTCCATGCATCACAATGCTCCCATTGGCTGCATTGGTTGCCCCATGTTGACAAAAGAACTAATATACCATATATACTTGAGTATAAGCCTAGTTTTTCAGCACACTTTTTGTGCTTTAAAAGCTGCCCTCGGCTTATACTCAAGTCAACCATTCCTTAAGAAGTGTACAAGAACAGCGGTTCTTTACTCTCCCCAGGCAGCTTGTTCCATTCCTGAACTGCTCACATAAATGCAAACTTCAGACCACAGAAGGCAGAAAGCCTATCAGTTAAGGAAGTATTAAAACCCCACAGGTGCTCACTTTCCCTGGCTCCTGCTTAAACAGGACAGGATCCCAGCCTTCTATGTATAACACAAGGGAACATTGCGCTGTGGGTTAAACCACAGAGCCCTAGGGCTTGCTGATCAGAAGAATGGCGGTTCGAAACCCTGTGACGGGGTGAGCTCCACAGCAGCAAAGGAGGAAGAGGAAGGAGCAGCCCAAAGGGCTGCTTTCGGGCTGCTCGTTCCTCCTCTACCACAGTGGCAAAGGCGAGCCGGCTTATACTTGAGTCAATAAGCTTCCCCACATTTTTGTAGGGAAATTAGGTGCCTCGGCTTATATTTGGGTCGACTTATACTCGAGTATATATGTAGCAGGCTGCCTCCCCTGATTCTCCATATCCTATAGGTTTTGCTTCCAGAAATCAGTGGATAGGATTGCTACCTTAGATGGCCTGCGCATGTCAATCTCTTTGGGAATCTGAGATTCACTCTGTTGGTGCCTAGTTTCAGCATCCCATGGATGTTATCTGATATATTTTTGGGTAGGAACGTGGAATTTACAGCCTGCCGGCCAATCTTGACCCATCAGGGGGTCCAGTGCTAGATCGGCAGAAGCTGGGACAGAGCAATGGGAGCTCACCCCATCGCACAGATTCACACCTTGCACTGAGAAAAGTGCTACTGAGAAAAATCTTGCAATCATAATGACATCATCGAAGCTGTCATATATAAAGATCAGGATCCCCCTTTATGACATCACTGAACCCTCCCCCAGCTGATGGGTTGATTATATTGCCTGCATTCAAATCTCTCCAGTGCTCAGGCTGAAAGCTTGGTCATGATGGGAAGATTTATTTGAATCTTGTTTTAGAGAACGTGTATTTGCTACGGTTATTTGCTACGGTTCCTACACAGGGAACATCAATTAGCAGAAGACATTTCTTGCTGAAAATTTCACAGAATGTTTTCTCAAGGTCCTTGTCAGGTTTTTCTCCTTTGGACAGTCTTGTTGTTTCAAGATGTTACTGGCTTTTGTGAACGACCAGATTGGGCAAGAGTTGGTTGGGAAATGACTCCACAGGATCTGGAGCTACTGGCGACTCAAGAGGAATGTAACTGTTTTCGTGATTTGAAGTTTCAAGCATACCATTGTTTTACTGGCTTGGGACTCTCCAAAGAGTCTCTAGAAGTTATGTGTGCAGGTTGTAAGGTAGCATTCCTCATAGTGAGTGGTTTAGTTGTCCACTACCTGTTCATCAAACTGGAACAGAAACTGAGACTGGCGAAACCCACAACGGTAAGATATTCTCAATTAGAACATTGTCTGGCTCTCTAGCTTTAATTTAACTCAGATTCTAATTTAATAGAAAATATATATGTAAAAAAACAAACCATGGGTCTTAATGCTGATCCCCTCCTCCTTCCCAGTCAGAAGTACTTTCTAAGTAACACATGTCAGGACAAGGTGAGCCCAGCCACACTATAAATGCACTCCTTTTATTTAACATCAATTTCCTCTACAGAATCCTGGGAGTTGTAGTTGGAGCTGACAATTCTGTTAGAGATCCTTAGTACTCACAGAACTAGTGTGATTTCACTAATTCTTTGCAAGGACAAAACCATGTATAGTCTAGTGTGTAGATATGCCCAATGTGCGCTTTGTACACAAAAACTAAATTATGAACAACTGAACCACCTGGGACTCTAACTACAGTGAGCTGGCTAAATATGTGCTAAACATATACTTTTACCTACTTATACCTACCTATATTTCAAAGAATCAAGTGGTCTTGCCATCTAATAAGCTCAGCTTTCACAGAATAGCAGATAGAGGACCAATGAGCATACTACCATAAAGCCAAAGGGAAGGAGGAGCAGGTGTTGTTTTTTATGCCACAGGGTCAAATCCAGGACAGCAATCTAAGACCAGGAGTACTGGGATTTCAGACATCAAATTCCTCTTAAAAGGCATAACAGCAGGGTCAGTGAAAGAGATGGCAACACTATTTAACTTGTAAATTGCTTTTGATGCAAAGTATTACTCCCTGTTTTTCCCATTTTTCTCAGCCCTGTAGGGAAACTGTCCAGGCACCTGCATTTCCAGTTGCTACCCAAGTGAATGGGGAATACACCAACAACGTGGACAAGATGGTCTACACGCTGGTGGTCAACACTTCCAAGATGACCAAATACATGAAGCGTGTTGCTGACGGTTACGAGAAACAAGTCAAAGACCACAAATTACGCAAAAAGAGAAGAGCAGATGAATTTAATGAAAATGTAGAGTTTATGAATTCATCTATAATAATAGTAGAATAAAAGTAGAACTTTAGGAATTTAATTTATATCTTAACTTTGATTTCTTTTTTCCATTTTAAATATTTTAATTAAAGATTTTCAAAAGTAGTACAATGTCTCTCTCAAGTTTTTCCATGTAACATTTTTACAAGTCAGTGTTGGTGAGACATTAGAAAAGAAAAGGGGGGGAAGGGGGGAAGAAGTGGGCTGTGTATGTGATGAAGGGGAACCATACCGGGGTGAAGGTGTCTTCTTCAGTTTGTCCCCGTGTCAGTTTCAGTTGACTGGTTAGTTTTTCTAGTAGGGCTGTTTCCCATACTGCTTGGTACCATTGGTCCATGTTTACTCCTGACAGGTCTTTCCAGTGTCTGGTTATGATGTTTCTGGATGCTGAGAGTAGATGGATTATGAGTTCTTTGTGTTGTAAGTGGGCATTATTGTCTTGGAAGATGTTTAGTAAGATCAATTCTGGGGTGATTTCTAGCACTTGCTTGGTTATTTTAATAATAATAATAATAATAATAATAATTATTATTATTATTATTATTATTATTATTATTATTATTATTATTATTATTTTATACCCCGCCCTTCCCAGCCAGAAAACCGGGCTCAGGGCGGCTAACATCAATTAAAATCACAGCAAAAAACATAAAAACAATCAATTTAAAATAAGAAGAGTTTGGATTTGGATTTGATATCCCGCTTTTCACTACCCGAAGGAGTCTCAAAGCGGCTAACATTCTCCTTTCCCTTCCTCCCCCACAACAAACACTCTGTGAGGTGAGTGGGGCTGAGAGACTTCAGAGAAGTGTGACTAGCCCAAGGTCACCCAGCAGCTGCATGTGGAGGAGTGGAGACACGAACCCGGTTCCCCAGATTACGAGTCTGCCGCTCTTAACCACTACACCAAACTGGCTCTCAGATAACAGATTAAAATACAAATTTAAAAATTCAATTAAAACTGCAGGTCTCAATTTCAAAATAACCCACCAATAAAAGATGAAGCATAAATATTAAACAGAAACCAACCCAAAGGCCAGGTGGAACAGCTCCGTCTTGCAGGCCCTGCGGAAAGATGCCAAATCCCGCAGGGCCCTGGTCTCTTGTGATAGGCTGTTCCACCAAGTCGGGGCCAATATTGGGAAGGCCCTGGCCCTAGTTGAGGCCAACCTAGCGTCTTTGTTGCTCGGGACATCCAAAAGATTATTATTTGAGGACCTTAAGGTCCTACATGGGACATACCAGGAGAGGCGGTCCCTTAAGTACGAGGGTCCTAAACCGCATAGGGCTTTAAAGGTCAAAACCAGCACCTTAAACCTGATCCTGTACTCCACCGGGAGCCAGTGCAGCTGGTAAAGCACTGGATGAATGTGGTCCCGCAGCAAAGACCCGGTAAGGAGCCTCGCCGCGGCATTCTGCACCCGCTGGAGTTTCTGGGTCAGCTTTAGGGGCAGCCCCGTGTAGAGCGAGTTACAATAATCAAGTCTGGAGGTGACCGTCGCATGGATCACTGTGGCCAGATCAGGGCGAGAGAGGTAGGGGGCCAACTGCTTAATACGGCGGAGATGGAAAAATGCCACCTTTGCTGTGGTTGCAACCTGTGCCTCCATAGAAAGAGAGAAGAAGAAGAAGAAGAGTTTGGATTTGATATCCCGCTTTTCACTACCCGAAGGAGTCTCAAAGCGGCTAACATTCTCCTTTCCCTTCCTCCCCCACAACAAACACTCTGTGAGGTGAGTGGGGCTGAGAGACTTCAGAGAAGTGTGACTAGCCCAAGGTCACCCAGCAGCTGCATGTGGAGGAGTGCAGACACGAACCCGGTTCCCCAGATTACGAGTCTGCCGCTCTTAACCACTACACCAAACTGGCTCTCGTGTCAAAGGTTACGCCCAAACTCTTGACAGAAGGCGCTGGCACTAGTTGGGCCCCCGCAAGAGATGGGAGTTGGCCTCCCAACCCCATGTCGTCCCGACCCAGCCAGAGGACCTCTGTCTTCGAAGGGTTTAACTTCAACCGGCTCCCACGCATCCATGCAGCCACAGCCTCCAAGCACCTGGCCAGTGTGTCTGGGACCGAGTCAGGGCGGCCGTCCATCAACAGATAAAGCTGGGTGTCATCAGCATATTGATGACAGCCCAGCCCGAAACTCCGGACAATCTGGGCAAGAGGCGCATAAAGATATTAAAAAGCATCGGGGAAAGGATTGTGCCCTGCGGAACTGCACACACCAAGGAGTGTCGCGGCGACAACTCCATCCCTAGCGCCACTCTCTGTCCCCGACCTGAGATAAAGGAGCGCAGCCATTGTCGGACTGTGCCCTGAATCCCCACGTCGGCAAGGTGGTGGTCTAAAAGATCGTGGTCGACCATATCGAAGGCTGCTGACAAATCTAAAAGAATCAGCAGACCCGAACCGCCTCGATCCAGCTGTCTACGGAGATCGTCTGTTAGTGCCACCAAAGCTGTCTCGGTCCCATAACCAGGGCGGAAGCCGGACTGAAACGGATCCAGAGCCAATGTTTCATCCAGAAATCCGCCAAGCTGTTCAGCAACCGCTCTCTCAATTACCTTACCCAGGTACGGAAGATTCGAAACTGGGCGGTAATTGGATAGATCTAAATGATCTAAGGATGTTTTCTTTAAGAGCGGACGCACCACTGCCTCCTTCAATTCCTGTGGGAAAGTTCCCGTGCCAAGGGATTTTACATATTTCTCGTGTGGTTGTTGTCCAGAATGTTTGGATTTTGGGGCACTCCCACCACATGTGGAAGTATGTGCCTGTGGAGGTGCACCCTCTCCAGCATTTTGGTGAGGTTCCTGGGCATATTAGCGCTAATTTTCTAGGCGTTAGATACCATCTGTAGGTTAGTTTTAGGGTGAGTTCTCTTCTTTTTGTTGATATGGATTTAAAGGGGGGTTTAGACCACATTCTGTTCCATTGGGTGGGGTTGATTTCGTATCCTATGTCATCCTCCCATTGTTTTTTGATTGTGTCTAGGGAGTTCGTGGAATTTTTGAGTAGTATTTTACAAATTGCGGATACCAGCCCTCTATCGCTTCCCTTAGTCATTAGGATGAGGTTTTCGAAGGTTGTCAGGGGTCTGGTTGCTGCTGATTTTACTGTTGGATTGTTTAATATGGCATGTAGTTGGTGTTGTGTTAACCAGGGCATTTGGGTGTCTTCTAATTTGTCCTGTATTTCTTGTGTTGACAGAGGTTTGTTGTTTTTATAAAAGTCTATTAGGTGGTATAGTCCTTTGGATTGCCAGGTTTTGGTTTGGAGGTTTTGTGCTGCTTTGTGGAATAGTGGGTGGTAGGTCAGGGGAGTTAGTGGGGATGGGGTTGGGGATAGTTTGCCTGTTTCTGCTTTCCATGCTTTGAACATGGTTTGTGTGTATCTATTGAGTGTTGTGGGGATTTTTCTTAGTTTGTTTGGGAGGAATGGGTATGCTGTGGTGCAGATATTCTCTCTTTTTTTTTTTTTTTTTGAAAATTAAATACTTTATTAAATTTCAACTCTTACATCCACCAATATCTCAAACATTCTGTACATATTTTCCATTTGTACTTTCCATTTGTACCTATTTACAAGTTAGGTTCCACTATATATATTAATAAAATACAAGAATCAGAAGTATTCCTTTTTGGTTGTCTCTTTCTCCTTACTTCATCTTACACCCCATAATAAAAAGGGAATACTACCAATGGTAGATACCATGGAAATATATGACTACACATATTATCTTCTTTCTTTTTTTTAACCTTAAACAAAAACATGCTAAATGAAAAAAAGAAAAAAAAGAAAAAGAAAGAAAAAAAAAAGGAAGAAAAAGGAAAAGGAGGGGGAAAAAGGGGGGGAGAGGAGAGAAGGAAAAGAAAAAAAGAAAAAAAAAGAAAGGAAAAAAAAACACAAAAAAACAAAAAAAACAAGGAAAACAAAACAGAAAACAAAACAGCAACATACAAAAATTAATCTCTTTAGTTAAACTTCCCATCCTTTCCCTATGAACAGTCTTCTCCTCATTATGAATGTGCTCAACATTGCTGTATTATCTTTTACCTCCATTTCAGAACATTTCAATTTCTACTTTTAGCCATATCATATATTACATTCCCATTACAACTCCAGGGTCACTCGAAGGCCGCCATAGACTTTATACCGTTGTTGATGCTTTGAAGATACCTTCTATATTTCTCCCATTTTAACACAAAGGCTTGTCTGTTATGTCCTCTTAAGGAGTTGGTCAGATGGGCCATCTCCGCGTATTCCTGTAATTTGATTTGCCACTCTTTTATGTCCGGCGCGTTCTCTCCCTTCCAGTTCTGCGCTATCAAACTTCGCGCAGCCGCAGACGCGTATAAAAAAATATCTTTTAATTTCTCTGGGATTTCGTTACCTATGATGCTAAGTAGGAAGGCCTCTGGTTTTTTACAAAATGTCAAGCCCAAAATTTTTTTAAGTTCTTCATATACTAGATTCCAGAAAGCTTTGATTTTTTTACAGGTCCACCACATATGAAACATATTACCATTGCTTTCTCCACATCTCCAACAATTATTAGCTAGGTTTTTGTACATTTTGGAGAGCCTTGATGGAGTTAGATACCATCGGTACTGCATTTTGAGCATATTTTCTTTGATGTTATAACATGCTGTGAACCTCATTGTAACCTTCCAAAGTTTTTCCCATTGGTCTAACATAATAGGGTGGCCGATATCCTGCGCCCATCTGATCATCACTTCCTTGACCTCCTCCTCCTTGACTTTCCATTCAAGGAGGATTTGGTACAATTTTGATATTATCTTAGTATTATTATTTAGTATCTCTGTTTCAAATTTGGACGGTTCCCTTGTAAATCCATTTTTCCTATCCTGCTTGAAAGTTTCGTGCAATTGATGATAGTCCAGCCAGCTTGTTAATTGCTCTTTAACCTCTTCATACTTCCTAAGTGTCAATTGGTTATCCTCTTCTAACAGTAAAGAATTATATGTTAACCAGCTCCCTTTCATATTCCTCTTTTTAAGTGCCTTGGCCTCTTCTGGGGAGATCCACTTAGGTGTTTTTGGCGCTAGCAGCCCTTTATACCTTTCCCAGACTCTGAATAAAGCATTCCTGATAATATGATTCGTAAAGCCTTTATGGATTCTTGCTTTCCCGTAGTGAAGGTATGCATGCCAACCAAAGCGGTTGTCATGCCCTTCCAAGTCCAACAGGTCCGTATTTTTAAGTTGGCACCAGTCTTTGACCCAGGAAAGGCAGGCTGCTTCGTAATATAGTTTCAGGTCTGGTAGACCAAATCCACCTCTTTCTTTGTGATCTATAAGCAATACATGTTTAATTCTTGGTCTATTTCCTAACCAAATAAATTTTGAGATCTCTTTCTGCCAGGCTTCAATACAGTCTATTTTCCCTATGATTGGGATTGATTGGAACAGAAACAGTAGTTTGGGTAAGATATTAAGCTTAATCACCGAGATACGCCCCCAAAAGGATATTTTCAGTTTGCTCCATATCGCCAATTTCTTTTTCATCTCCGCCCATGTTTTAGTATAATTGTCCTCGTATAGGTTTATATTTTTGGTGGTTATCCATATTCCCAGGTACTTAAACTTCTGGCATATTTTAAGCTTTGTTGTTTTCTCAATTTCTTCTTTTTCTTCAGGTAAGATGTTTTTAACCATAAGTTTGGTTTTATTTATATTCAGTTTATAGCCCGCAGCCTTTCCAAATTTATCCATTATTTCCAGTATTTTGAGTAGACTTTCTTTAGGGTTTTCAGATGTTATTATGAGGTCGTCCGCAAACGCTCGTATTTTATAAATATTCTTTCCCAGAGTTATACCCTTAATCTCTTTTTCTTCTCTAATTTTCTTATTTAGAACCTCCATAACTAAAATAAAAATCAGTGGGGAGAGCGGACACCCCTGTCTTGTCCCTTTATTAATTTCGCAAGTCTCCGAGATGTTCCCATTAATTATAATTTTAGCCCTCTGCTTGCTATAAATTGCTTGGATTCCTTTACAGATTGCTTCACCAAATTCCATTCTTTGCAACAGCTCCTTCATAAATCCCCATGACACGTTGTCAAACGCCTTTTCGGCGTCCACCGCCATTATTATCGATGGCTTATCAATATGCCCTTCTAAGTATTCCAAGATATTAATTACTCTTCTGATATTACTCTGCATAAGGCGGCCTGGGAGAAAACCTGTTTGATCTTCATGAATTATAGCTTGAAGGACTCTTTTCATTCTCTCCGCTAGAATATGTGCGTATAATTTATAGTCATTGTTTAACAACGAGATGGGTCTATAGTTGGTTATCATCAACTGGTCTGCGCCTTGCTTAGGGATCAGAGTTATAAAGCTTTCCTTCCAGGATTCCGGCATATTACCCTCTTCCAAAATACTATTCATCAATATTTTCAAAGGATCAGACAGAGTATCTTCCAATTTCTTATAAAAAATTGCCGGAAGCCCGTCTGGTCCAGGCGTTTTCCCCAGCTTGGATCTCTTAATTGCCGTTTGAACTTCAAAAGCTGAGATCGGGTCATTTAACCCTTTGTTTTGTTCACTAGTAATTTTGGGGGGGTTGCATGAATTCAAATAATTATTAATCTCATCTAGAGTTTCCCCTCCCTCTTTATAGAGTTTCGCAAAAAATGCTACAAAGCTATCTTCAATTTCTTTAGGATTAGTTATTATCTTGTCGTCTATTTTTATCTTATTAATTATCCTTTCACTCTGTTGTTTTTTTAGTTTCCATGCTAGAAGTCTACCCGGTTTATTAGCGAATTCAAAATTTTTCTGCTTCATTAATTTTATTTTCCATTCAATCTCTTCATTTATAATCATAGTATACTGGGATTGGAGCAATTTAATATTTCTTTTGATATCCCTGTCCTCTGGCTTATTATAAAGTTCTCTTTCCTTCAAACTGATTTCGTTTAGAATTTCCTGTTTCTTCTTTTCCTTTTGTCTTTTCTGAATTATATTTTCTTTTATGAAAAAGCCTCTAAGGACTGCCTTACTTGCATCCCATACTATCCTGATATCCGTTCCTTTGTCTAAATTGAATTCAAAAAATTCTTTCAATGTCTTTTTAGCTCTTTCAGTTATTTTTTCATCGTTTAAAAGAGTTTCATTTAGTCTCCACCTTACCTGTTTTTTATCCTTCCCTTGAAGCCAAACATACACTGCGTTATGGTCCGATATAGTTTTAGAGTGGATCTCAGCTTTGGATATTTTTAGCGTTAATTCTTTAGATAACCATATTGCATCTATTCTTCCCGCAGAACTATTAGGATCCGAAAAGTAAGTATATTCTCTCTCATTGGGGTGCCGCACTCTCCAGGCATCATTGAGATTCAACATCTCAATTAGTTCAAAAAAGGGCGTTGGTAATTTCGCTTGTTTATTTCCTAAGGATTTTTTTGTTCTATCGATTTCCGGTGTAGTCACACCGTTCAAATCCCCCAGCAAAATTATTTTCTCTCCCACATAATCTACCAATCTCGTAAGTAGAGATTGATAGAATTCTTTCTTTTTCGTATTTGGAGCATAAATGCCTGCCACAATTATCTTTTCACCCTGTACGTTTATTTCTATTATTACTATTCTTCCATCAGAATCTTTATACCTTAATTTTGGTTCTAATTGGGGTCTCGCATAAATTACTACGCCTCTTTTTTTAACTTTATCAGAGGATATAAATTCCGATCCTAACTTTCTATTAACAAGGACCCTTGTATGCTTTTGCGTAACGTGTGTTTCTTGCAAGCAGATCAAGTCTAGTTTTTGCCTTAGTAAGATATGTTCCGTTCTGTTTCTCTTAGCCTTATCGTTAAGCCCATTCACATTCCAGGTTAATATTTTTAGATTCATTTTGACCTTTATTAATTTTCAATTCAGTAATCTGTTTCAAATTTAAGAAGTTGGTGTTCCAGATAAGAATTGCCCCAATTAGAAAAAGGGGGGGAAATTAGATAAAAGAGCACTGGAAAGGTATTCAGATGAGGAAAAGATCAGTGCTTTAACACAATTCCGTTCCTAGGTTCCCTCAGACTCCTCATTCGTTTCTGCTTCTTCTTCCGCCCCTCCACCTGTATATTTAGAACCTCCTATTTGCTTCCTATAAGTTCTCCAAAATTTGTCTGCATCGTCCCATGATGTAAACCTTCGTCTCTTTCCTTTGAAGAAAAAAGAAATGCCCTCTGGAAATTCCCACTTATGTGTTATTGATTTCGCCCTTAACGCCTCCACCAATGGTTTATAGATGTCTCTTTTTCTAAGTAATCTGGTTGGAATTATTTTGTATATAATGATGTCATTCTCATCTATTCTGAGTTTGTTTTTACTGCAAGTCTGTAATATTCTGTCTCTAATATCCATTGTTACGAAAGACACCAAACAGTCCCCTGGCCATTTGTTCATTCTGGCAACATTAGATCTTACTCTGATAACTCTATCTATGCTCTTTGCCATTTCTTGTTCACTAATTTGGAGCCAACTCGCTAACGCATTGGTAATCTTTTGTTCTATGCGTTCTTCTGGCACTTCCGGTATTGCTCTGAATCTCAGGGTTTTTTCTCGTCTATGCATTTCAATCATAGCTATCGCATCGAGTACCGCTTCATGCGTGTCTCTCATTTCCATAATATCTTTTTTAACCTTATCTGTTTCCTTTTTTTGTTCTCGATTATCCATTTGGGTTTTCCTCACTGCTTCATCTAAACTTATCGACTTGCCTTTCAACTCTTGCACAGTCTTTGTCAATTCCATGTTTTTAACCATTAATTCGTTCATTTTTCCATTTAACTCCACCACATTCTTAGCATTATCGTCGATTTTTGCCCCCATCTTATCCAGCTTTTGATCAATAACCTTCACATTCTCATTCATTTCCCTTTTCATTTCGGAGATATCTTTCTTCAAACCCAAAATCAATTCTTTCATCTCCATATTCATTTCACTTTCCACTACTGAACTTCTCCTGCTCTGATTAGTAAGAGGGTTTGTGATAGCTGTGCTGGTTTGTTTCTTGTTTGTATTTGACATACTACCCTCCCCTTATTTATGTGCTTTAGTACTATCCAATTAGATCTTGGAACTTAAAATTTAAATCTTCTTACAACCAATATTTCAAATTTTCCAGCTATAACAACTATTTGATTCAATCCAGAAGAAAAGAAGAAAGAAGAAAAGAAGAAAAAAAGAAAGAAAGGAAAGAAAAGAAAAAAGGAAAAAAGAAAAAAAGGAAAAGGAAAAAAAGAAAAAGGAAAAGGAAAAAAAACCAGTTAAGGAGGAAAGGGGAGGGAGGGAGTATAAAAGGAAAGAAAAAAAAAAAAAAGGAAAAGGGGAAAAATTAGAAAAAGAAGATACCAGTTGAAGAGAGGAGATAACCCAAATATGAATAAAGAAAGAAAGAAATACCAACTATGAATAGAGAAGAAAGAAGAGAGAAAAAATTTAAAAAAAAGGAAAAAAGAAAAAAGAAAGGGGGGGGCAGCAGTAGAAATGGAAACAACCAGCACAGTAGTTCACCCCGGGTTATTAAATTTAACACTTCAACTTCAACTGCTCCTCTAAATTAATACAAAACTCAGTATCTCCAGATAGAAATAAATCCACAATGCATAGGAGCAGCCCCTCCTAATGAGATAGAAAAAGGGAAAAAGTAAAGTAGAGCTGCATTTCTGATTTGTCCTCTGTGTGTCGCTATAGTCCCTCTAGCTCTCAGTCTTCTGGCTTGTAGTCTCTTCCTCATAAAGGTCGTAATAAGTCTCTTCCTTTACAGCACCCGTCTCCGGCAGCTGAATCAATGATTCGACAATGACTCAGCAACTTCTCTCCTCTCTCCCCTTGTCTTAAAGATACCACAGACAGGAGCTGTATTGCTGTCCTCAGAAGGAGAGTTCCAAGAAAAAACCCACACCACGGGACTCCAGTCTAGCCTCCAATCTTCTCTGCATAGGAGATGGTCAGATTATTCTATGCAAAAAGACATTGTCCTCTTGCCTTGTTAATGCTCACGGCTTTTGGGGCGGGGAAGCAGAAACATCCTTTTTTACGCTGCTTCCATCCTCTCGTTGTCCTTCCTGTTTTTTCCTGAGAGTGGTACTGCTTAAAACTCTTCCTCAACTTCTCAGCAAAAGGAAAGATCCAAATTATTTATCCAACTTATTTATCTAGAAGACTCTCTCGCCCCCGGGAGGACAACGCTACTCAGAAACAAAGGTTCTGCTTTTATACCAGGCATCCAAGGCAGTTTATCTTTCTTTCCAAAGAGTCACAAGAAGTCACCATAATACCACACCGCAGCTAAATATTTAGAGTCTTTACGATCTTGCGTCTATGTATCACTGTGTCTATGAAGAACCATTAACTAACATCCAAAAGAATCCCGTTCAAGACCCTGTTTTCGTAAAAGAGCTATAGAAATCCAAGGTTCATTGGGATGGATCTCCTCTCAACTTTTCTTCCGCTCAGGACTTATTTGCAGAGAAAAAGGGATCTTTCCCCAGCTAAACTTCCAGTTTGGATACTGCTTCGCAACACCTTTAGTTCAGTGTTACTGTTGCAGCAGCACTTAGTTTCTTTTTAGTTCTCCTTTCTTTATAAGCTGGGAGCCTGACCACGTGGTGCAGATATTCTCAATTGTGTCCCTTTCTAGGTGTATCCATTGTTTTGTCTCGTCTTCTAATATGTATGGGATTATATGGCGTATTTGGTTGGCTCTGTAGTATGCTTCTATATTGGGGATTCCCCATCCTCCTTCTGCGGTGGGGAGGTGTAGGTATTTGGTGTATATTCTTGGTTTTTTGTGTGAGAAGATGAAGGATTGTAGTTTCCTTTGCCATTTGTGGAGTTGGGTTGGGGGGGATCCAGATTGGGAGGGTTTGGAATACATAGGTTAGTTTTGGAAGGATGATCATTTTGATCATGGCTATTTTGTCTGAGAGAGTGAACTTCATGTTGTTCCATCTCTTTAAGTCTTTGTTTATTTGTTGCCATAGGGGTTTGTAGTTGTGGAGGTATAATTTGTTAAAGTTTTTGGTTATTTGTACTCCTAGGTATCTGAACTTGGTGTGGCAGAGTTTTATCTTGGTGGTGTTAGTGAGTTCTCTTTGGATGTAAGGTGGGGTGTTAAAGCACATGGCTTCCGATTTTTCAAAGTTTACTTGTAGGCCTGAAACCGTTGCAAATGTGTTGAGTTCTCTGATTAGGGAGGGTGCTGTGTTTGAGGGATCTGGAGTTGTGACCATTAAGTCATCTGCAAAGAGTCCTAGTTTATAGGTTCTGCCTTTTATTTCCACCCCTTTGATGTCTGTGGCTGCTCGGATTCGGATTGCTAGGGGTTCCAGCGCCAAGATAAATAGGAAGGGAGATAGTGGGCACCCTTGTTTTGTGCCTCTTTGGATTGTTATGGTATTTGAGTCCATATTATTAATTCTGCATTTTGCTGAGGCTTGGGAGTATATTTGGTTGATGGTTTGTAGGAAGTAGGGGCCAAATTTCATGCTAGTTAGTACTGCTGATAGGTATTTCCATTCTAGGCAGTCGAAAGCTTTGAGGATGTCTAGGGACATAATTGTTAATGGGAGTTTAGTTGCCTTGCTGTGTTCAATTAGGTTCAGTAGTTTCCTGATGGGGTCTGTAATATTGCGACCAGGGACGAAGCCAGTTTGGTCTGGGGCTAGAAAATTTGGTCTTGAAAGAAAATTTGTCCAGTCCAAAAATATGGTTCAAAGGCTTTACTAACAGAACTCATTCCAAAACAGACACAAAAGGGAAAAAAGTTACATCCAAATAGTTGCATAGTATCATGTAATGGTCCAAGCACAGGTACAGTATCTTAGAAATATTAAAATATCAAACAGAGCTGAAAACAAAACTCAGTCTCTCCCACAGTCTGCATTCCAGCCTGAAGAGAAATCATTAGCACACCTTATCTCGGGGCTTGAGAATAAAGGCAAAGACCACTCTCACAAAAATGGAGATTTGCAACTGAATATCCCTCCCATTTGATCTAAAGTTAAACACCACATGAAATAAGCAGAGATACTTTCTCAGTCAACCCATTAGGCACTCAGAGAACCTTACAAAGCTTCAGTAGAACTGAAATGAATTTTCTGCAGCAGTTTTCTCAGCACATACTTCTTTCTGAAGTTTTTATTATTACTTATAAAATTTGTATACCACCCTCTATCTGTAGATCCACTGGCTTTACAGAACAATTCTATAGCAATATCTGCTGGGATCTGTGGATCTGTGGGTGAGCCAGGAGATTCCCAGCACAGATGAGCTATGCATGCTTAACTCCCTCATTCTTGGTTCAACCTGAGATACAGTGACATACTTCCCCCAGCTCAGCTGGGACCCAGACAGCTGAGCCAATCCGGAGGCTCTTAAAGTAGTGTAACCCTAAAAAGGGGGGGGGGGTTCCAGTGGCATGGTGGTAGCAGAGCCAGAGAGGGGGGATTTATGCTGACTCCTAAGACTATTCAGCTTGGTTATGTGACCTGGCGACTTGGCATAAATTAAGCTGGCAAAAAGGGTTATGTAAAGCAAAGCCTATTTTAAAGGCTTGCTTTCCCTCTGCTAGGCTTAGGCCACACACACCACTGAACAGAGTTTGGATCTGGTGTAATTTTAAGACATCTTAATTTATACTGGCTTGCTTTTTGCCAGCTTCTTGTCTATAGGATTTGTCCCGTATTGAATCTGGTCTAGAATGGCAATGAAGGGAGAAAAGGACAATTAAACCAATATTCTGCAGTACCAATCAGTCAGATGACAACTCAACAAAGAAGAAACTTACTGCTCCTTTGATAAACTACAGTTTAAAGATACTCGCAGTAGTTCTAACTGAAAGACTACAAAAGACACAGCCACACACCACACACCCTAAGTATATAGAAAGGAAGCAGGAAAAACAATATATAGGAAATGAAAGGCAAGTTTCAGGTTTGACAATACAAAATAAAAATAGCTTATAGCTAGCTGCCATATTTGATAGTGAAAAAGTATATGACATTGGCCAGTGGAAATCCCTTTTTCCACATTAAAGGCATTTGGTTTCCTAGCCTATTTCAGTCTTTATTTAAAACTAAGGTGCAGGTTGTCAACATTGATTTGTAAAAGTAGCTGCTACTATCAAGTGTACACAAGTCAGGAACAGCCACATATACAACAGAGAGCCACATTAAAGTTGTTGCAGTTCTTTTATTTATATTTTTGTTCAGCTTATTCCCTTGTGGCCAGACAATTCAGCAAGCTGTTTTGACTGTAATTGCTCCACAGAACATAAAATTTGGTCTCTAACTACTGATTCTAATGAAGTTTGCAAGCAGGCTTGCAGTATGAATATGCACTGATAATAGTTGTTTTCATTACAAGTCAAGCAGCCTTATTCCAAATTCTTACCCCATTCCCAACAAATAATAAGGTGTATTTCAAACTGATGTCCCATTTTTGTACCTGTATGGTCGGCATATATTAGAATGGGCCAGTGAGGTTAATGGTAACTGTGCACACAGAACTTATTAAACTCTTATCCGCTCTCAGTGAAAAACTGTCCTTCTTTCATGGTAACTCCGTTTTAGTTTAGTCCTAGAATTACCAAGTTCCTTCTTGTTCTACCAGGAACCTCACAGTGTTGCTTGCAGGCAACAGGAGCAGCTTCCATCAGGAAAAGAAGGCACAGTAGCAAATGGAGCATGCACAGTGCAGGAACATACATGTATTTACTTTGAGGCAGCAGCTATCTGCCACGTGAAACGAAAGACGATGACCACCAGAAGCGGATTTAGGGAAGGGCACAGAGCCTCAGGGGAGATGCAGAGGATGCCAAAACTATGACTTAGGATGGAGGGGAGGCGCACCAAATCTTGGTGAAGCATAGGGCAAAGCAGAAATTTGGGACCCCAAGGTCTTCCGCTGCCACCGCAAAAGCTGTAGATTGGTCTTTTTTATCCATGTTCCAGGGCTAGTCCAGTGTTACATCATGTGCTTAGTAGCTGATTGAGTAGTTGAACCCAGAGTTTCCCAGGGCAAGTCAGGTGCTCAACCCACTACACATCACTCTGACTCTTGATGTTCTTATGCAAAGAGCAGGACATCCAGTTACACATGCCCTCGGCCCCACCCCTGGAACACCACTAAATAAATCACTTTTTCAGACTTGAGATACACAAAGAGTAAAGATTAAGAAAAAACTACTCTGAAGATTATATTCTTTGTTAAGTCGGATGAAGGGTCCAACTAGTCCACATTTGTTTTCAGAAGTGGCCACCCAGGTACTTTCAAGAAGCCCATAACAACAGGCATGAAGACAAGAGTCTTCCCCGTTGTTTGTCTCCCAGCAAACAGACACTCTCAAGTGCACTGCTGAAATGAAATGCTTCCATTTACCTGTCATGGCTAATAGCTCAGTTACACATATCCAGATCTTTGGCAAGCACCCAAAAGGTCTGGATCACAGCCCAGGACTCCCCTGCCCCTAAATAACTATTTTTTTTAATAAGAAAAGCAAGATGGGCAGCATAGCAAATCCATCTTTGAAAATGGCCCCAAATTACATAGTTTATTTTCCCCACAAGTAACATTAGCCGATGTCTGTGGGCCCTGCTACCCTATGGTTTTCATGAAACTGAATGCAGGAGTCAGGCTTGGATCTGAATATAAGATGCATAATTGTGACCTGAACAGGCACACTTAACTTGTATTCTGTGTCAAATCTTCCAAGGCAGATACATATCACATCTTGTGTTTCCCCCCTCATGATTTTCATACTTCGAAACAGAAAAAGTATGTTATAGAAAGACATAGTGGGTTTCATTATGATCTCTCAGTCTTCAAACCAGATGTCACACGGTGTGCTTGTATGTATATATGTGTGATATATACATTGCTCCTCTTGGAGGCAGTCATCATGGTGGTATTTATCACTGAAACAGAACCTTGTTCTGAGCTTACAAGTTAAATTGCATTCTTAGCTCTCAGTGTTCAAGGGTCATATCACATGGTGCTGTAGTTTTCTTTGCTCCTAGCTCCTTTCAAAGTGCGGAAATTGAGCAGTTATTCAAACCTGAAATATAAAGCGGTATCCTAAACATGTGAATAACATTTCATTCCAGAATCCCAGTGCTGAACAGGTTTACTGTGCTACGCAGAAGCTGACAAACATGGTATTCCAAAGGGTGCTTGGACTACAACATTCGTAATTCCTAACAATCCGTGATGCTGGCTGGGGCTGATGGGAGTTGGAGTCCAACAGAGCACCAGTGCTGGAGAGCACCAGATTCCCTATCCCTAACTTAACCACAATAAATGCCTCAAGCAGTCAGTCAATAGAGCTGATTTCCAATAAGTTCAGGTGTTGAACTGTCCTACCATAAAAGTTGCTTTAAAAAAATTAAGCATAATTTAAATGTCTTTTTTTTAAAACGGTAAATTTCATGTATAGAACAGACTGGGCAAATGATTCATCTTACAGCCTAAATTCCCTATTTGTAAAGTGAATAAACTATATTAAGTACAAAGTCCAGCAGTACAAGGTCCAGAAAACCTTCCTAGGTTGCAATCCCATAAACACTTATCTAGGATAAGTCCCAGTCACTTTACCTCTCTTGTCTCAGGGAACATGCAATGCTATTCCATGCAAGTTTACTCAGAAGTAAGTCCCATTGGGTTCATTGGGGGCTTATTCTCAGGTAGATGTGACTACTTCTGAGTAGAAAAGCAGAGGCTTGCTCGATTAAAGTGTTTTGCACAGATGTAAACCAGATACAACGAACAGAGTTCAGCTTCTGGTCTATTTTCAAGATTTGACCATTGCAGAAACCATTGGGATTACAGCACATTACAGATCAATCAAGAGCTAAAAGCGATATTTGGAAGAAAAAAAAGAGAGAGAAATCTTTAGATTACATGAACGAAAAGATTTTGGGGGAGAGTCTTGAAATGTGTAATCTTCTGTTTTTCTAAATGTGCTCCTTGACTCAGGCTGTGTGTGCCAAGCTTCACCCTGAAGCAAATTGTTATAGCAAAGCTATTAACTTCTAAAAATAGGGAGTTGTAATGGAAACATTAAGAGAGCCACTACTGGGCAGAGCTACAAAACCAGAAAAGATGTAACAGGAACAGCCTCTGACTTTCTAAGCACATCATAGTGCCACACATTTTGCCATAGAATACTAGCCTGTGGCATTATTGTGGGTATGTGGGTGTATTTTGAGCACTTTTCTTCTTGGCATCTTTTACAAATTCTTGGGTGAATAAAAAGGTATTTTTCATCAAGCATCTAAAAGCAATAAACGGTCCAAAGTCTGTTCAATAGAGCTAAATGCAGATAAGCCTTTGCAGAATTACAGCCTAGCAGGGTGCTAAGCAAGGCTCCCTAAGGTGAGCATTCCACAAACAGGGTGTCAGGCTGGAACGGTGTTTCCCCTAGTTGATTCCTGCCTAACTATGCAGGAGGGGGGCCTGTGCAGAAAGGCTTCATATAGTGAGCTTAACAATTGGGCAGGTTCATGTTGGATCAGGAAGGTCTTTAAGTTCCTTGAAATATACTCAGAGTTGAGTGTGAATTTCATGCTCTTTATTCAGCTCGTAGTAGCAAGGAATGAAACTTTCCCCAAAACATCTGCTATATATACAGTATTTACACAATGGGCCTCGCATGATTGGCTGATTCTGGGCTGCTCCTGTAGGCCAATCAGGCTGCGGATTCACTTCCTCCAGAAGCCTGATTGGCTGCTCCTGCAGGCCAATCAGGTCGCTGATTCACTTCCACCTGGATCTGGGTTGGGTGGCTCCTGCAGACCAATCAGACTGCTGCATTCTGGATCCTATTGTTCTAGGATTCAGCTCAGTACATAACATTCCTTAAGTTTCTTAGCCAGGTCACCTGGAGTCAACTTTTATTTGCCACACAGGCAATAACATGAACTGTCATTTCAAGACAAAGCTAAAGCAAGGAGAGTGTTGATAAAATAAAATTACTTTTAAAGTGAGTGTTCAGAAAGTGTTTCAATCTGTGCTCTGACACAGCCTTCCTTGTCAGACCAATGGTTCATCCAGCCCATTGGTGGGACAGCTTTGGTCCTCCAGATGTTGCTTAACTACAGCTCCTGTTACCCACACAGCAAGCAGAGCTAATGGCAAGGATGATGGAAACTGTAGTGCAGCAATAGCCAGAGGGCTAAAGGCACCTCCTCATACCTCATCCAGCCCAGCTTTATTCACTGTGGCTAACAGTGGCTTTTCAAGGTCTTAGGCAGGGATCTCTTTTCCAGACCTGCTATCTGAGATTCTTTTAACTCAAGAATGGGGACCCATGGCTCCCCAGAAGTTGCTGGATTCCTATTATTTATTTATTTATTATAGAGATCTTTATTAAACATTCAACATTTATAAACATAATAATACGCAATGTAACATATATGCAAACTACATATATAAACTTTGCTAAGAAAGGAGAAGATAAGTAAAAGAGAAAATAAAAGATAAAGGGTAAAATAAATACAATAAACTTCCAATTATTCTCATTATACTCTATTTCAATTTGTAATTTTACACATAGTGCCTTTTTGTTGTTTTGTGTTTTCTCAGTTCCTATCAAAAGGTCATATTATTTGTCACCTTTAGGTTACAAGAGTCAATCTAAGTCTGCCAGAAGATTTTCGTTATCACAATAATTATTCAAATATTCTTTAAATACTATCCATTCTTTATTCACCTTCTGCGTCGAGTATCTTCTAAGTCTCCCTGTCAATTTTGCCAGTTGTGTGTATTCTATCATTTGTGCCTGCCAGTCGGTTTTTGATGGGATGTTCTCACTTTTCCAATTTTTCGCCACTAAAATTCTGACTGCTGTTGTTGCATACATGAAGAGTGGTCTGTTATGACCGAGGTCTTGAGCCCAACATATCATAGCCCCTTTCACCTCCTCTTCTTTTATCTCCCAGTCGAGGAGGAGGTTATACATTTTGGATATATGTTTTCTTTTATTTTGAATTAGTTCTTTTTCTAGTTTTGATGTTTCATTTGTGAATCCTTTTCGTTTATCAATACTTAATCTCTCATTTATTTGAAAATATTGTAGCCAATCCATTACATACATCCTAATTTCGACAAATTTCTTCAAGTTCAATTTATTATTATTTTCTTCCAGAAGCATTCTATACATTGCCCAATCTCCTTTTGCATTTTCCCTTTTTACAGCTGTGGCTTCTATCGGAAAGGTCCACCAGGGGTTTTTTAGGTTCTAATAAGTCCTTATATTTATCCCATATTTTATAAAGATATTTTCTTATTATATGATTCAAAAAACCCCTGTGTACCTTCACCTTGTCGTAAACTAGATAAGCGTGCCAACCAAAACAGTTATTGAAACCCTCGAGGTCCAGCAGGTCAGTATCACTTTGTGTAATCCACTCCCTGATTTACGCCAACCCAGCTGCCACATGATATAATTTGAAATCAGGTAAGGCAAACCCTCCTCTCTCCTTCTGGTCAATAAGTATTAGATGTTTTATTCTCGGCCGTTTCCCCTTCCAAATAAACCTGGCGATATCTCTCCGCCTGTTTTGAAAACATTTCATTCCCCCTAAGATTTGGAAAAGAAAGATCATTTTTGGTAAAATGTTCATTTTGACTGCCAATTTTGTGCCCCAGAAGGAGAGATGGAGTCTATTTGAAATTTCTAGATTTTTCTTAATTTCATTCCATGTTTTGATATAATTATCTTGATACAGGTTAATACATTTGGCAGATAGCCAGATTCCTAGGTATTTTACTTTATTTTTTTATCTCAAAACCCATGCTTTCCTGTAGGTCTTTCTTCTCCTCAGAATTCATATTTTTAACCAGCAGATTAGTTTTTTTATAATTTATTTTGAATCCTGCCAATTTCTCATATTCGTTTATTAATTCTATTGCTCCTGGAATACTTTCCTTGGGGTTTTCTGCTGTTAATATCAAGTCATCCGTGTAGGCTCTTACCTTGTATGCCTTTTCTCCTATTCTGACTCCTTTTATTTTTTCCTCTTTCCTCAGCCTTCTCATCAAAATTTCCAGCACTAGTATGAATAGTAAGGGTGATAGAGGGCATCCCTGCCTAGTACCTTTCATGATCTCAATGTTTTCTGTAACAGTTGTTGTTGTTGTTCAGTCGTTCAGTCGTGTCCGACTCTTCCTGACCCCATGGACCAGAGCACGTCAGGCACCCCTATCCTCCACTGCCTCCCGCAGTTTGGTCAGACTCATGCTGGTAGCTTCGAGAACACTGTCCAACCATCTCATCCTCTGTCGTCCCCTTCTCCTTGTGCCCTCCATCTTTCCCAACATCAGGGTCTTTTCCAGGGAGTCTTCTCTTCTCATGAGGTGGCCAAAGTACTGGAGCCTCAACTTCAGGATCTGTCCTTCTAGTGAGCACTCAGGGCTGGACTTCAACTCCCATCTGCCTCATCCTGCATCACCAACGGCCACAGATGATGGTAGCTGAAGTTTATCAATGCCTGAAGGGCCACATTACCCCATCCCTATTTTCACTGAGCTTGCCAGGAATTGAACCTGGGAGGTGGTACCTTCTGCATGCCAAGCATGTGCTCTATTACTGAGCTACAGAATCTCAGAAAAAGATTTCCAGTAATAGAACCAACACTGTTCCTTTAATTCCAGGGTGTTTTTAGTTACTATTGGATTTTCCAGTACAAAATGTGATCAGATTTAACAATAACCTACCTTCAGCTAAAATGAAGTGTACCTGTGGGTAAGTGAACTTTGAGAAGGTGGCTCCAAAAATAAGGTGCTCCCACTGAAAAATCACACAAGGCAGTGACTCAAAAACTGGTATCTGGATTCTTGTTTTTCAACTGTCTGTGCTATGCAATAAATAATCTTCAAAGGTAGTTATCAGTAATAGGACACAGAACTCCTTCAAAGTCAAAAGTGTGGAATGTGCTCTGCAAAGGAGGTGGCTCACAACAAAATAACCCACAGCTAGAAACAAATATACAAGGAAGGGAGAGAGGGAAGAGAATTATCTTTACTGAGCAGTGGAGAACAGAGAAAATTGATCTTGGGACTGAGGATAAGCTATTTATGGAGGTCAATCTGCATCAGGACTGTTGTACAGTAAAGACATTGATGCAGGTCTTACAGCGGCTTGATGAAAAGATCAAAAGATGAGCACAAGAAATTTGAGGTTCTTTCTCAACGTACAGTATATTCCTTTTCCATGTTGCCAGGAATAAGGCGCATTTCAATTAGAAAACAACTGCAAAAAAGTATGGGCAAGAAAACAAGTGTTCAGATGCAAAAAAAACATCCAGTCAGAATTGGGAAAAATATTATAATCTCCTGCCCAAATACTTTCTAATGCCCTACATTACAGAGTGTTTATATGGATGTGTCAATCCTCACCCCATCCGCAAAATAATAAATGTTGTTAGTCTTATAGAACCACTTTCATATTCTCTCATATCTCAGATATTTTTGTCCAAGTGGGAACAGTCCAGATTCGTCTCAAGTTGTGATTGTGGCAACATTCTGTGACAGTGATGGAGGAGTCACTCCCGCCAACAGGTATTTTTGTTCATTTTGTCAAGCTTCCTGAATCTCCAGATCAGAGGTATGTGAATCTAAGCATGCTCCCAATTCTTCTGCAGTCCTTTCTTTAGTTTAAGGTGGGCATGCAAAGGAAGAATCTTTGCAGTCATGGCCTGACCTCTAGCTGTGGCTGTAAACATCCCTGCTGAAAGAGGAATCTTTAAGTCAGGACGTGCAAACTCCACCTTTGGGGCAAGATAGCTCAATTCAGGAACTGTTCCCAATGGGGCTTGCATTTGATGCCAGATTTAAAAGGCACTATATGAAAACTCCACTCCCCAAAAGAGCAGCACGTTCTAAGATTCCCAATTCTTAATTTTATCCCTGAATTTTAACAAGGATAAATGTAAAGCACTACACTTGGGCAAAAAAAATATGAAAGACACAAATACAGGAT
The DNA here is from genome assembly GCF_009819535.1 of Lacerta agilis. Lineage (NCBI taxonomy): Eukaryota > Metazoa > Chordata > Lepidosauria > Squamata > Lacertidae > Lacerta > Lacerta agilis. Next base: position 98,045,714 of record NC_046315.1, on the reverse strand, counting down.
GGGCGACACCTGGCTTGAGAGCAGTACATGTGAAAAGGATCTAGGAGTCTTGGTAGACCATCAACTTGACATGAGTCAACAGTGTGATGCAGCAGCTAAAAAAGCCAATGCAATTCTGGGCTGCATCAATAGGAGTATAGCATCTAGCTCAAGGGAAGTAATAGTACCACTATATTCTGCTCTGGTCCAGTTCTGGGCACCACAGTTCTGGGCACCCAGATACTGTGTCCAGTTCTGGGCACCACAGTTCAAGAAGGATACTGAAAGGCTGGAACGTGTCCAGAGGAGGGCAACCAAAATGGTCAAAGGCCTGGAAACGATGCCTTATGAGGAACGGCTTAGGGAGCTGGGTATGTTTAGCCTGGAGAAGAGAAGGTTAAGGGGTGATATGATAGCCATGTTCAAATATATCAAAGGATGTCATATAGAGGAGGGAGAAAGGTTGTTTTCTGCTGCTTCAGAGAAGCGGACACGGAGCAATGGATTCAAACTACAAGAAAGAAGATTCCACCTAAACATTAGGAAGAACTTCCTGACAGTGAGAGCTGTTGGACAGTGGAATTTGCTGCCAAGGAGTGTGGTGGAGTCTCCTTCTTTGGAGGTCTTTAAGCGGAGGCTTGACAGCCATCTGTCAGGAATGCTTTGATGGTGTTTCCTGCTTGGCAGGGGGTTGGACTGGATGGCCCTTGGGGTCTCTTCCAACTCTATGATTCTATGATTCTATTCCTCTCTAACTGTGGTTTTACCTGCCCACTTCTATGGAAAAATGGCCTTGTGGGCCCAATTAGGATATCTAACAAGTTTAATTTGGCCTGTAGGCTGGAGGTTCCCCATTTGTAGTTAACGGTGGCGATCCAAGGTTTGAGACTGGCGTCTTTTCCATCCCTATCCAAAGAAAGAACAAACTTTGGACCTTCTGCATGTGAAGCATTGAGCCATGGCCTTCTCCTTACACATTCACATGTACAATATTACTCCTTGATACACATTCCTATCATTCAGCTGTTCTTCCCCCTCCTCCTGTGCAAATTTGGCCATGCCACTGATCTCACCTTTCTGCTCCTTTTGGTTTTCAAGATTAATTGATCAGTTAACCTTGACTTCTCTCTGTTCTCTTATTTAAGACTGATTAAAGGGAGAAATCTTTCCCTATTGAAAGCAATGGGATCAAATTGTTCAAATGCTGAAGCTTAAGAGGGCAAGATCAATGTACCAGAGGCTTTAAGTGACCACAAGTTCCATGAAAGCGCTTCTGATTTCAAGTACTAAAGGCGGAAATAGCAAACAGGAGTCAGACACACGCGCCCCCGCAAGTATAGAAATTGAAACTAAGTAAATTAATTCCACACATCAGGCAAACCAAAGTCAAGGGAAAGACTGATGATGCTCATCAGGATTACAGAAGGAAAGGGCAAAGGCTCACCTTTCTAAGGTGCAAGGAACCAGCAACCACAGCCATTGAAACAGCAGCTCTAAAGGTTTAATTAGCTGCAGCCATTGGACCAGATGCTCAAAAGCTCCCACACTTGTTTTAAGGTCAGAAAATATATCTCTCTCCTTTCTGGCATCCAAGAATCAAAGAGGAATTCTTGCCCACAGATTTTGCATTGCCCTGCCAGGTGATAAGCCAGAAGTGTCTTACATCATCCACAAGCTCACTAGTTTGGGGAGAACTGAGGGGTGGGTCCCAGAAGCATATCAGGATTTCATCTCACTTGCCAGGATTCCTGTATGTATGAGCTCCAATTCTGAGTTTGTGTTACTGGTGCTGGGCAAGTGGAACATATGTAGGGTTCTATTGAATTACCAACAACCCCACTAACATTACCCCTTCCTGACCCTGACAGAAGGTAGTGGGGAACCCCAAAATGGTGGGCCTGGGGGATCATAGAAATGCTTGACTAACTGACCAATCACATCAGTTATGTTCCCCCCAATAAAAATCCTGGCTATGCCCATGATATCCATACTGAGGCACCATTCTAGGAGGCTGGAAACCAAGCCTTATGAGGAATGGTTGAAGAAGCTGGGTATGTTTGGCCTGGAAAAGAGGAAGCCGATAGGAGATATGATAGTCATTTTCAAATATCTCAAGGGCTGTCACTGAAAGAGGGAGAAGACTTCCTTGCTCTGGAGGGTAGGACTCGAACCAGTGGCTTCAATTTACAAGGAAAAGGAGATTGTGACTAAACATCAGGAAAACCTTTCCAGCAGTAAGAGCTGTTTGACAGTGGAACAGTCTCCCTGGAGATTTTTAGGCATTGATTCTTTAGTTGCAGGGGTTGGACTAGAGGATCCCCCGAGATAGGACTGTTCCAAGGCAGGTTACGCATGCATTTGGTGTTCTCAGTGGTCTGGGTATGGCGCATTTGTCCTTCACTCCTTTGCCATGGTCAGACTACATCCTGGCAAGGTCCTGCAGTGGTTTCTTCCCTCCAGTCACAATTGGATTGCATTACTGGAATCCATTTAATCTGGTTTATGGTCTCATTCTGATGCGTGGCCTGTGCTGGGATAAGTACAACTCTGCTAGTTCTCTTTTGCCTTTTATGGTCTTGGGTACCATTCTCTGAGGTGTGGATTGGAGACCCTGAGGGGCTGCCTCCAGATGGTGATACTGGGAGCGGAAGGCTTCTGCTCTGCCTCATAGCAGTTGTGTGATGGGTGCTTCATCATGCTCTGTTTCACCCAAATTAACATTATCATTATCAGTACATAAATGTACTTTATTTTAACATCAATTGAGCTTCAGCAGTTACCTTAAGTCAAATAAAGGGTGCTGCTGGCTATATTTAGCACAACACAGTGTCAAAGTTCAGTTCTAACACAGATCCACACAAATTCCATTTAATTTCAAAATATGATGTTAAAAGTGTACAAGTGAGATGCAGGGAAGAGTGCATTTAGATTAATCAGCAGAAGCTTCTGTTGATTATTCAGGGAGGCTAAGAGTTAAAGGCACACTTGTTAATTTTGAAGCTCTGGTGTTTTAATCAATCAATAATGGTGGCCTGTTTTTCTAAGACTGTAACTAATAGATTTTTTTTTAAATGTTAGCTTGCTTGATGTTGCCCAGACTATCCCCTGCCTCCACTGCTTCCTACAGTATGGGATTGCCACAACTTTTCAGAAGGCAATCAAAGACGGAGTCAAATAAATTTCCCAAGGGAGTTCTATAGGTGTGGTGCAACAATGTGATGTTGTTGCAGTCAACAACCTGAGGTGGTGACATGCAGAGCAGAACTTCTCCAAGAGACCCAAGAGCACGAGGAGGTTCATACAAGAGCAATCAAGACGTTAGTTACTTAGGTCTAGGCAGTGAAATGTCACAGGACCTCACACATACATAGTTCCTTCTTATCACTTTTTGAAGCAGTTGTAGAAAAATAGGCCAACTGTTTATCAGACTTCTGGGCAAGTCCCACTGGAGTAAAATGTCATCTGGGCAAGTGAATGAAGCAGGCAGAGAATAACAGCTGTCACTCAATGGAGCTCTAGTAACAGATTTTCACGGACAGGCACAACAAATGACATTATAATCGAACTGCACTCTTGTTGTTGCATGGTTTACCTTTGACACCAGTCTCTAAGAGTTATTCACAGATAGCTTCAGCAATGAAAGACCTGGCCTGGATTGCTGTACTCCTTTTAACATCCACTGTTTACTTAGTCAAACAGCATAAGTCATGGAAAATTACATTTTTTATTGCTAAAATATATTAAGTGGAGAATGGGCATAAATATAAGTGATTCTCTGCAAAAAAACAACAACAACCCAATGTTATGAACTGTGGATTTTACACATTACCTGTCCAACATACATAGTTGCCAAGAGATGCTGGAAAATTTGCACAAGTAGACAAGGTCTGTCAACCTGTAAGTTTATTTGTCAGTCAATGAATATAGCCTTTGAAGGGGCTAGACATATATCATGGGCAATGTACAGAACTGGCATGGACTACATGAATATTAACTGAGCAATATATGAAAAGTCTAATCAATGCACATTATCTGATGGGTGATTGTCCATATTGATGAAGCAATATGTGAAATCCCCACTAGAAATTGTTACTTTGTGATAATTCTCCATGCCTTCCTATAAATGTACAGTACTGAGTTTCTAATGTTTATACAAATTCTCCAGTTGATTCAGATTAATTCCAACATTTTGGTGTTTCTTTTTCTTCAAGGGCTAACAAATAAGAAGACTTGAGCTGATCCATGCAATTCATCAAAATCTATATCCTTCTACATGTGACCTCAATAAGCTCCAGCCCCAAATACAGCGGCACCATTTTGATTGATTCATTTGCCAAAAACCGTACTTTTATGCTATTTCACACTTAAAATGTTGTAGCAGAAATGCAGTGTATGCATCTTGCCAGCTACAACCATTAAACTGAAGCCATTTTGGAGTCTTGTCAGCTCCACCCTAGCCAGTTTAAAGCCCCAAACAGGGAAAGGCAGCAAGGAATGAGGAAAGTGGGCAAGTAACACTGACAAGAGTTCTAAATGCAGGCTTTTAATTTAAGCTAAGTTCTGAAATGGGACTTTGTTTCCAAGCATATATAAAATATAGCTCTTCCTCATTAAGTAACAGCTGACAGCGCTAGATCTCTGCAGTTCAAAGATGGACAAGCAGTGACTTCTAGCCACCTGGTATCCTGAGCTCTTCTCATTTTGTCACTACTTGAATGTCATGGATGTGAGGGTGAATGAGAAGGAGGTGCAGAATGGTGGCTGTGGCCATGCTCCTCCCTTAGTCACTTCTGTGAGGGTAGAAGGAGAGAAGCAAGGTGGGAACAAGCAAGGTGGGAACTATGCCCTGGTGACCACAGGCCCTTCTTTCTAGAACATGGGTGAGGAATCTAAGGTTTGTGGGCCAAATGGGGCCCTCTAGGCTTCCTTATCCACCCCTCAGGGCCACAATCCTCAGTGGCCCAGCCCTGTGCCCTCCTTGAGGGCCAGCTCAAATGTGACCCGGAGCTGTATCATTGCCTCATCCTCTTGCTGGAATGAGGCCACTTATGCAACTAGGTCTGAAAAGGGTTCTCCACCCATTCTAGAATGTTAATCACAGAAATATACTTTTCAGTGTGTACACTTTAAAGGGAGCATAGGAGAACATTTTGCAGTGTGTTTCTGTTCTTGGAAGTAAGCCCCTTTGAGTTCAATAAACGAGGCCCTCGTTTTATTTATTTATTTGATAAAGTGTATAGACAGCTTAATCAAGAAATAAAAATATCTCCGCAGTTTAGCATTGCAATCTTGCTGAACGTAGCCAATATATCTTTGCATATTGTTAGTGGAAAAGGATGTAGTGCATGAAAAGAAACAGAACTGAGAATAAAAAATTTCCATGAAGTGATTGTGGAATTAATTTACATTCGTCTTTTATTCTTACTATTGTTGGAAAAAATGAAAATGAGAGTTCCCCTTTCTTGCAAGTGCAATTGAGAAGCCATTTACAGGTTGACCTTTCATCATAACAAATTTCCATTGACTAGAAAGCTAAATCCTTGCAGATGTCTGCTGACATCCAGATTCAACTAAGCACCTACTGAGGCAATGTATAAACATAAAGTAAAGCATGATGTGACCTTATTACTGTTATATGGTTAGGCCTATATCAGGTGGAGAAAGGCCCCGACTCCCGAGCATGTCTGGTAATTCTCTGCAATTTACCATTGCCTGCCATGTCCTACCCTCAGTGGATATGGCAAACAATTGTTCTCTACGTTTCTGGCTTATTATATTTCATTTTATTATATTGTTCTGTTTCTCTCTGTGCAAAGCATGCACAATTCTTCCAGCACACAAGTGATAGGCAAAGCCTTCTGAGTTTTTCCTTGTGGGTGTCTCTGCCGTCACATATTTGATTCAATTTTCATAGGCTATTCGGTTCCAGCTCTTTCTCTTCCCTTTCAAAAGCACTGACAAGCTATTTCCCATCATGCTGAGCCACTATTCATCAGTTCCAGTTTACAGCACATCCATGCTTTGCTATTGTGCATGCTGATGGGCTATTGCCAACAACTTCTTTGCATTGATCTTACATGTTTTGCAAATCTGTTGCTTCTTCAAGGTACCTATCACAAGCCTGTCCTTTTTGCTTTCGGGGTGGAAAGGCAGGAACATTCACAGCACACCTAAAAAGTAGCCCTTTACTGTTTCATTAATGCCCCCCTTTAATATGAAAAATCTGGGTTTCCCAAGTGCATAATGCGCCCACATTTCCAGTCCTCCTTAAAAGACTTTATGCCTCCACCCTCATTCTTATAACAAATACACATCTAGGTCACCATAGCATTCACAAACAGAAATTTCTGGAACAGAAATTAAATCTAATATTTTCTGCAGCAGCACAACCAGAAACCTTATGTCTTAACAATTAAAGTACACTCCTAGTCTTAGGTAACCATGAAAAAACTCTGTACTGCCTGGAACAGTGTTGTGCTAGCTCAACATTAGAGTTTTCAGAAAAGCCATATGATGCAGACACCTTGGCCCTGTGCCACCCAAGACTGCAGATGGGAATACTTTATTAGAAAGCTACCATTGCAAGCTCTCTGCTGGTGGGATACTTGCTTGGCAAGGAGAAAACTCATCTGGAACTCTGCTCCATTAGCTTCTCCCATGCAGGGTACTTCAGGCAAGCAGGAGTCCAAGACCAACCCAAGATATTTTGCTGTCTGAGGCAAAGGACAAGGTCCCTTTTGCCTAATGCACCAGAAGTGCCAGTGGGCATCAAGTAAGTTAAGCAACACAAATGTAATGCCTGGTGCAGTTCATGGCCAGCAGTAACTGCTCTGTCTGTGATGCATTGGGAGAAGGTAAGTACAGTACAGGTCAGCAAGGAGCAAGGAGCATTCAGGAGGAAGATCCAGTGGCTTCTGTCACTTCTTTGTTTATCATTTAACATCCTTCTATACCACTTAATACCAAGACAGCCTCTAAGCAGTGTACCAAAACAATAAAGACAGTGTGTGTGTGTGTGTGTGTGTGTGTGTGTGTGTGTGTAATAATGAAATGTGAAAATTACCATACCAAGCAATCCACTCAAATCCCCCAAAAGCAAAACCTTAGCAGCACATTTTGAACAGCTATTTAAGATTCACCTTCCCTCTTGCCAGGCACTCATCCCCACTAACACTGCCTAGTACAGTGTTTTTCAACCTTTTTTGGGCAAAGGCACACTTGTTTCATGAAAAAAATCACGAGGCACACCACCATTAGAAAATGTTAAAAAAAATTAACTATGTGCCTATATTGACTATATATAAAGTAATTTTTCAATTTTTCCCACGGCACACCAGGCAACATCTCGCGGCACACTAGTGTGCCCCGGAACAGTAGTTGAAAAACACTGGCCTAGTACACCCAGAGTCTGTCTTCCATCTAATCCCAACCAGTTTCCTTCTACGTAAACATAAATCATGCAACACTCACTACTTACCCAATATCAGCCATCCCATTCTACTCCCACACCTCTCAATATATCCATCAATCCACCCTCACAGCCACCAAACCATTGTCACCAATCACTCCATCTACTCTACTAAAAACGTACTGCAAACACACCAGGAGACAATGAAACCACTCTCTAGCAGAACCATACAAAATACAAAAACAAATTGTTACCCACCAATCACACAGATTTACTGCCCAAAGGTGTGCCCACCCCCATAAAGACCATTCATGCCAAAATGCAAGAGGCCTCTCTCAAGCTTTTACTACACTGCCATTAGACACCTTTTAGGCTGTCACATATTCTGAATTACACCTCACCATTATGCTGGTCACAAAGGCACCTTCCTTCATATGTGGTGGGAGGGCAGAAAATTAACAGCTTATTGGCAGTCTATATTCATGGATCTTTCTGCAATAACAAAACAGTTTATAACTGTGGACCCAGTATTAGCTCTCCTGGCCACAAAGTTATTTAAAGCCCACCCTTGTTCAACAAGGAGCTGCTAGCACTACTGCTGACTGAAGCCAAACTTGAAATACCCAAATATTGGAAGTTTGCATCAAGCTACTCTAGTGATGCATGGTTTGAGGCTGTGTGGGCCTTTGCTTTGTTCTGCATTTAACCCACCATAGAAAGGTTCAAAGAGGGATCCTTCCGAATGCCTGGAGAGCAGGTGAGGTCCCTGCAGACTGGAGGCAGGCAAATGTCCCCATCTTCAAAAAGTAGAAAAAAGAAGACCCAAGTAATTACTGTTTGGTCAACTTGACATCAAGACCAGGAAAGGTACTAGGACAGAAAACTAAACGGTCAGTCTGTGGGCACTTAAAAAAGGTTGCTGCGATTACTAAGACCCAACATGGGTTTCTCAAAAACAAGTCACGGCAGACAAATCTCATTTCTTTTTTTGATAGTGTTACAAGCTTGGTGGATCAGGGGAATGCTGTGGACTTAGTGTATCTTGATTTCAATAGGACTTTTGACAAAGCCCTGAATGATCTTTTTTTGTGGAGAAGCTGGTAAAATGTAAGCTGCACAAGGTAACTGTTAGGTAAATTTGTAGCTGATTGACTGACCAAAGAGTGCTCACTAATGGTTCCTCATTATGTCCTGGCCCAGTGTTGTTCAATGTCCTTATAAATGACTTAGATGAAGGAATGCCATTTGCCTTCCCACCTATTTATCTACTTGCACCGGTGTGCTTTCAAACTGCTCGGTTGGCAGGAGCTGGGACAGAGCAATGGGAGCTCACCCCATTGTGGGGATTCGAACCACCGACCTTCTGATTGGCAAGCCCAAGAGGCTCGGTGGTTTAGACCACAGCACCACCTGCATCCCCTAATGGCATTTCTGTGCACTTTGGTTTCCATCACGGTGTTCTGTTGTGCCAGAAGCAGTTTAAGTCATGCCAGCTGCATGACCTGGAAAGCTATCTGTGGGCAAATGGCAGCTCCCTTGGTCTGAAAGCGAGATGAGCGCTGCAACCCCATAGTCACCTTTGACTGGACTTAACTGTCCAGGGGTCCTTTACCTTTACCTTTAGGGACAGCAAGAGCCTGTGCACAAATATAAGATGGGAGACACCACGTGGCTTCCCAGCAGTACATGTGGTAATGATTGAGGGGGTCTTAGTAGACCACAGGCTTAGAATGAGTCAACAATGTGGTACAACAGGAAAAAAAATGCTATTCTAGGCTTCATCAACAACCAAGCCTTAAGAGGAACAATAAATGCCAAAGTGCACTAAACCTTCTGTTTATTTTATTCCAACTACAATAATGTGTTCTATGTATTTTTTCTTTATTATTTGTATGTTGTTTTTTGAAAACTTAATAAACATTTTTTTTTAATGTACTGGCCTAGACAGCAACCTGGCTCTCACCCAGGATGGGTGGCAGTGCACAGCCCTTCCCTAGTACCCCCTTTCTTCTCTCCCTTTCTCAGACACTTTCAAACCACCAAACAGGAACTCCACACCCACCCACACAAATAACTTAGCTGAAAGCTGGGCACCCTCCTTGCAATTCCAAGGCTGTCTGTTATGGGGTTGTCTGCTGCATTGCAGAATTTGTAGCTCTCTGACTGGCTGGCAGTCATCTGCTCCTGCTGCTTCCTGTCACTTCCTCCATGGTTCTGTCCCAACAAGATCACCTCCAGAGCCTGTGGGGCTAGCAGGGCACCAGGAGGATGGATGTTCTTATCTGTCTCTACTATCCCTTGCTCCTTACCCCCTGCTCTGGCCATCTCACAGACAGCACTTCCCCCAGCATCTGGCACGTCACTCTGTGCAATGATAGGGCCAGCGTTGCAGTAGTTTGACCCCCTCCTGCAACCTAAAGTGGCACAGTCCCAGAAGACCAGTACCATGTGGCTTTTCTGAATGTTTGCAGCATTTTGATCAGGGGGAGATTTGAAACATGGATCAGAATCCTGGAAGGGCCTCATCCTGGTTCTCTGGGTAAAGGCCTTCTGTGTCTGCTTGTTGAAGGAAGCAACACCAGATATGGGCTGCACGCGGCCAGACTACACACTGCATTACTTTGTGCTTTTTAAAGATTGCACTTAAGGCTGCCATCAGGCCCTGATCTGACACTGTTTCCAATCTGGACTGGTGGCCGGCACCACTTTCTAGTGAAAATTACCACCTCTGGCTGCTATTTGCCCTCAAAGGGGCTGTTGGCTGCAAACGAAAATGAAAGCTGTATTTAAAAAGCATGATTCATTAATGGACTGTTCGCAGAATGCTAGCAAAGCAATGTTGTTGCTGGCAGAGGTGAGGCTGGGTCACAGCATAAGAGCAAGGGGTGTCCCCTTGTACCAGCACAGGGGACCTTTAAAGTGAAGAACGCTGTGTGTAGGCAGAAAAATTGTTACCCAACAGCAAAGGGATTTCGGCAAAAGTCACTTGCTAGCCTCTGCTATTAAAACTCATAAAGCAAATGGCTCTGGTGTCTTTCAGGAGAAGGATGAAGAAGTACCCATATATGTAATTTAAATAATTGTTTCTGCTTCTGTGATGGAATTTGTCTGCTTCAGCTGAATGCACCATAAGCCCTTATCTAACAAATGTCTGAGAAGCAAGACACTAAGTATTACAGCATATTCAACGGCTACCGATTCCTGAAACAAATTAATATGCAGCTTGAGTAGCCACATTCATCTTGCTTGGAAAATATCCTCCTTTTATTTCATCTTGATCTCCGACCACAGCCTCATCTCCAGGGTCCCAATAAGCTAGGCTAGTAAATTACCCTGGCATCAATTTTCAGTCTGAAGGATTAATAATTTGTATTATATTTTAGGGATTTGATGCATATATTTTTCTTTAGATTGCCGAAAGCAGAATACCTTTTATTACAGCGTGCTTTTCATTTAGGCAAGAGTCTCACATAAAAGCCTAAGAGGATTTTCTAAAGCATGGAAGAGATGGGAAAGAATCCTTAAAAAAACACACACAAAAATCCATACACCTGTCAAGTTATTTTTTCTCATGATTGTGCAAAGAAAGATCTGTGGCAGTATTTGTCACAACCTTGCTGTTGCTTAAAAGAAATTTCATGTGTTAATGGAGAGGAAACCCAGGCATGTTCACTCACCCTGCATAGAGCCTCTGGCACTTCCATCCCACAGTTTAAGGACACAGTTGGATTGTATTCAGGAGAAGCCATTCAACTCCTGCAGTTGCTAGCCTCCCGTTTAAGGAACAGCAGCTTGATTTTCATAGACTTTGGCACATTGTCTCATTACCCTTCCATCACCTTGAAGCTTACTATAGTTGACAAACAAGTTGTCTGATACACTGGAAGCGTGAAACCCGTACACATGCCAGGCTCTCTCATTTCACACACAAATTGCTATAATAAACTAATAGTCAATAGTTCTTTGTACCAACCTACAGCATCTGCAACTAGCAATTGCTTCTGTACCATCATTATAATTGCAAAGAGAAGGCACATTAAACAGAGAAAGGCCATAAAGAATAGCAAAGATAATAGAGAAAGAGACAGGCGAATGAGCAATATCACCCTATATTGTTGCAAAGGGTTTTATTTTTCCTGGAAACAACTATGCCAAACATTCTCCAGTTTCACTTTTCTGGTAATAACTAGGAATTTCAGTGGCCTAATTAATTTTTTTAGAAAAGCATACTCAGGTGAATGTTTGCATAATCTTCTTCTGATCCCACTTGACATCACCATTTCCCCAGGCTTCTTTCTCCTTCCTGCATTTGTCACCTGGGTGATCTCTCCCAGTCAGAGATCACACAGTGAATAGGTATAGGAATAGGAATAATTTATTATTGGCCAAGTACATTTTCCAACATACTTGGAATTTGTTTCGGCTACATTGCAATTACAAACACTGTTCCTCTCACAATACAAAGAAGCAAAGAAACCCCACCCATAATTTACCTCCCCTTCAGCTATACAACTACAAATTTAACAATTTAATGGCACAAGGGGAAAAACTATTCTTGTGCCTGGCCGATTTTGTATATGAAGTCCTGTAGCGACGTCCAGATGGAAGTAAATCAAGCAGATGATGACTGGGATGTAAAGGATCTGCTACAATTCTCTCTGCTCTCTTCCTAACTCGGGTAGCATAAATTGTCTCTATTGAAGGCAAGCTAACACCAATTACCCTTTCTGCAATTCTTACGGCTCGTTGGAGCCTTTTCTTGTCTCTCTTGGAGGCTGTACCGTACCAAGCTGTTACAGAATTACAGAGAACAGTTTCAATGATGCCTCTGTAGAATTGGATCAACACTTCCTGGGGCAATTTAAATTTCCTAAGTTGACGCAAGAAATACAGCCTCTGGTGGACCTTTTTAATAATACTATTGATGTTGCTTGACCAATTTAAGTTATAAGAAATTATAGAGCCCAGGAACTTAAAGGACTCTACTACTACAACCATGTTACCAAGAATGGAAAGTGGTAGCAGGACGGAAGAGTGCCTTCTGAAATCAATTACCATTTCTACTGTCTTTTGGGCATTTAGTACCAAATAATTTTTGGTGCACCACGAAACAAGATGGTCTACTTCCCGCCTATACACAGATTCATCGTCCTCCTGGATAAGCCCAATAACTGTTGTGTCATCAGCAAATTTCAAGATCTTAACCGATGGATCAGTTGAGGTACATTCATTTGTGTATAGAGAGAAAAGCAGTGGGGAAAGGACACACCCCTGGGGAGCACCTGTATTGATGGTATTGTTGCTCGATATAATTTCCCCCAACCTCACCTGCTGCCTCTTGTCCGTTAAAAAGAATGGGACGGTATAAGCAATGCTGTCTCTAGGGGCCAGTGAGAGCAACGTAAAAGATACGTGGTTGCTTTCAGCACTAATAAAAGTGTTCATGAACACCTGAGTTCTCTGGCTGATTTTAAGTTATAACAGCACACATTCTTTTGTGCATTGTTTTGTACTGTGATAGTCCAATAGCGTATTGGGCAGTAATTCAACTAACTTTTATTAAGAATAGACCCGCTGAAATTAATAACCATGCCTAACTTATGTCCATTAATTTCAACTGGTCTACTCTGAGCAAAAGTTGGTTGAACTCCACCCCTTATACCAGGCTTCCTCAACCTTGGCCCTCCAGATGTTTTTGGCCTGCAACTTCCATGATCCCTAACTAGCAGGACCAGTGGTCAGGGATGCTGGGAATTGTAGTCTCAAAACATCTGGAGGGCCGAGGTTGAGGAAGCCTGCCTTATACTATCATCAGATATGTTGGTCTGTTCCAGTACAGTGGTACCTCTGGTCGGATCCCGAGGTTTCCGCAAACTGAGGACCGCTTCTGCGCATGCATGCATGGCAAACCCCAGTAAAATACTTCCGGGTTTGCCGCATGCGCATCCCGAAGTTTGCATAACCAGAGGGTTACATAAACGGAGGTACGACTGTAATGTTTTAATTTTGGGCTGTGGTAAATATGTGCAAGATATTGTTATTTAGGAGGTACATAAAAGGGAAAATAAATAAATAATATAATGGGAAACATGACTTCATTCCACAGAGCTTATGCATTTATATTAATTCGTGTAGATTAATCCATATTTGTAAAGACCACTGGATCAAATATGAGACTAAACCTTTTAAAGTTACTTTTGAGACACAAGCATAGAAACTGAGATCAGTCATCTAAACATAGCACCCCAGTTGTCAGACTCACCTCATTCCCACCTCTGAAACCAACACACTTTTGAGAAAAATAAGAAGAATAATGTCACTTAGGGAAGCTGCTTCATGGTTGACATACAAATGTGTTGAATGTGTTTAAATTAAATCAGCAGTTCTAGCTCCCCAAGTAATGGTTCATGTGGAATTTGCTCACTGACTTTTTATTATTGCTGTATCACTGAATAAAGATTCCAGGCCATGAGTATTAGTAACTGGTTGCAGACAGCAAATACTTAACAAGGTTGTACAGCAAGCCCAACAAAAGTATAAAGTATATTCTTGATGCATCACAATGTAATTATCACATTTTGGAACTGAATACCATTGGATGTCAAATGCTCATGCCAAATACACAGTGTATACTGAGAATCAAGATTTGAAGAATATCTGGGAAATATGCAACATCAAAGCTCACAGCAGAAAATTCAGAACAGAATTTTGGGAATAAGCACATTTCAGCCGTAGCTGGAATTCTTATATATCTAGCCAAGTTATTTTTTTGCCTGTTTTGACTCAATGCCTAGGAATAATTTCTAGAGTGCATCCCCCTATAACCTGCCTCATAATAATTATAATCATAAATTTATTATTTATACTCCGTGCATCTGGCTGGGTTGCCCCAGCAACTCTGGGCAACTTCTAATAATATAAAAACATAATCTAACACTAAAAACTTCCTGAGACAGGGTTCCCTTCAGATGTCTTCTAAAGGTTGTGTAGTTTATCTCCTTGGCATCTGATGGGAGGGCATTCCACAGGGAGGGTGCCACTGCTGAGAAGGCCCTCTGCCTGGTTCCCTGTAACTTCCCTTCTTGCTGTGAGGAAACCACCAGAAGATCCTCAGAGCTGGACCTCAGTGTCTGGGCTGAGTGATGGGGGTGGAGACACTCCTTCAGGCAGGGGCGTCGCTAGGGGGGTGCGGTGGGGGCGGTACGTCCCCGGGCGACAGGGGCGAGAAGCGGCGGGTGGGGGCGACAAGCGGCGCCCCTCCCGCCACTCCCCAGGCAACGCCGGTCACCCCGGGAGCAGCAGCGCTGCACGGACGGGGTGCTCCCTCGGCCGTGCGCTGTTGCTCCCGGGGCGACCGGAGCGAGCGGCGGCGCATGGGGGTGACAAGCGGCAGCCCCTCCCGCCATTCCCAAGCGCTGCCGCTCCCTCCGTCACCCCAGGAGCAACAGCGCACGGCCGAGGGAGCACCTCGTCCGTGCAGCGCTGCTGCTCCCGGGGTGACCGGCAGCGTGGGGAGTGGTAGGAGGGGCCGGCGCTTGTCAGCCCCACGCGCTGCCGCTGGCTCCGTCCCCCCGGGAGCAGCAGCGCACGGTGTGTGCGGTGCTGCTGCTCCTGGGACAACGGAACGAACGGCGGCACGTGGGGGTGACAAGAGGCAGCCCCTCCCACCATTCCCACGCGCTGCTGCTCCCTCCGTCACCCTGGGAGCGGCAGCGCACGGCCCGACGACGGAGTGCGCCTGCACGCGCAGGCGCACTCTGTCATTGGATCGCCGCTTCCACAGCCTCCTTTTGAGCCAGAGAGCTTAAAAGCGAGCTCTTCGGCTTAAAAGAGGGCTGCAGAAGCAGCGCCGGCACCCCTGGAAACGCCCTAGGGGCGGAGCGTCATGACGTCACAATGTGATGTCACGACGCCCCGCCCCCGGGGCGTTTCCTTTGCCGCCCCGGGTACCGCGGAGCCTTACTCCGCCACTGCCTTCAGGTATACTGGGCCGAGGCCCTTTAGGGCTTTAAAGGTCAGTACCAACACTTTGAATTATAATAGACTTAATAAACTCAGAAATGTGACCAGAAATGTACTGGGAGCCTGTGTAGATCTTTTAGAACTTACATGGTTCTGGCAGCTGCTCCATTCTTGGTTAGTGTAGTTTCTGAGTCACCTTCAAAGGTAGCCAACAGCTGTGAGTCCAAAATGACTCCCAGGGTGTGCACCTGGTTCTTCAAGAGCACAGTTACCCCATTCAGCCCCGGGGAGTCCCCCCACACCCACCCACCCCTTGTCCCTCAGAAACAGTACTTCTGTTGTGTAGGGATTCAACCTCAATCTGTTATCTGTCATCCATCCTCCAACTGCCTCCAGACACTCTCACAGGACATTCACTGCCTTCATTGGTTCCAGTTTAAAGGAGAGGTAGAAGTGTGTATCATCTGTATAAACCCAAACTCATTAATGATCTATTCCAGAGGCTTCATATAGATTTAAAAAGCATGGGGGAGAGGGCAGAGCCCTTAAGCACCCCAAACGTGAGAGTCCAGGGGTCCAAACATTCATCCCCCACAACTATTTTCTGGAAAACGACCCAGGAGAAAGGAGCAGAACCACTGCATAACTGTGCCCCCAGCCCTCCTAGACAGTCCAGGAGGATACCATGGTCAACAGTATCAAAAGTTGCTGAGCAATCCAGCAGAACCAGGAAACAGTTTTCCCCTCTGTCCCGAGACTGTTCCTCTTAGTCTGTTCTGTGACAATTACCTGGTCTACATACATTAACGAAAAAAGGTTTTTGTTGGTGCTGTCCAGAAGGTGTCAAAGAGTCTCCAATAGAAAGATCCAAGGATGGCTGAGGAGACAATAGTGTGAAGCAGCAGCAAAAAAAAAAGAAGAAAAAGCTAATACTATTCTATAAAGGTAAAGGTACCCCTGGCCGTTAGGTCCAGTTGTGGATGACTCTGGGGTTGCAACGCTCATCTCGCTCTATAGGCCGAGGGAGCTGGTGCTTGTCCACAGACAGCTTCTGGGTCACGTGGCCAGCAAGCCAGAGCAGCGCACAGAAACGCCATTTACCTTCCTGCTGGAGTGGTACCTATTTATCTACTTGCACTTTGATGTGCTTTCGAACTGCTAGGTGGGCAGGAGCTGGGACCGAGCAACGGGAACTCACCCTGTCACAGGGATTCAAACTACCGACCTTCTGATCGGCAAGCCCTAGACTCTGTGGTTTAACCCACAGCACCACCCGCGCCCCTTATTCTATTCTAGGCTGCCTCAAAAGAAGTATAGTGTCAAGGGAAGCAATAGTACCACTCTATTCTGCCTTGGTCAGACCACACCTGGAATGCTGTGTCCAACTCTGGGCATCACAATTTAAGAAGGATGTTGACAAGCTGGAACATATGCAGAGGAGCACAACCAAGATGGTCAAAGGTCTGGAAATCAAACCTTATGAGGAATGGTTGAGGGAGCTGGGTATGTTTAGCCTGGGAAAGAGGAGGCTGAAAGGAAATATGATAGCTCTCCTCAAATATCTCGAGGACTGTCACATGGAAGAGGGAACAAGCTTGTCTTCTCCAGCTCTGGAAGGTAGGACTGTAACCAATGGCTTCAAGTTACAAGAAAGGGGATTCTGGCTAAACATTAGGAAGAACATTCTGACAGTAAGAGCTGTTAGATAGTGAAACAGACTCCCACGAGAGGTGGTGGGCTCTCCTGCTTTGGAGGTTTTAAAGCAGAGACTGGCTGGCCATCTGTCATGGGTGCTTTAGCATTGCAGGGGTTGGACTAGATGACCCTTGGGGTCCCTTCCAACTCTAAGATTCTATGATTCTAAGTAAATGGGATGCTGAGGGACACTGAAAGAACTTTCCGAGGAAAAGGGTGTGAATGTTAGCGGGTGCATTTCCCAGGCATGAACCACAACTACTCTTCTTCCCAGCTCCTTCCAAGTCACCCTGCAGAGCAGTCACAGCCAACCCTTTTCACATTCCCTTCCAGTGCAATGTGCTCTTTGCTGCTGCACTCCAAGTCTCCTTCCCCCGCAATGCCTGCCTGCCTGCCTCCTTCTGAAGATGTAGGTCCTGCCCTTTTCTAAACAAGGGGAGGCAGGTAGGCAGAGTGCGCCAGAATCAACAACCAAGGCAGCAGAGTCCCATTGCTGGGTGAGACAGGGAGGAAGGATCAGATCACCCTCTTCTTCTTGGGGCACCTTCCTCTTTCTTCCTGCTGCTGCAGTTGCTTCTGCCTCAATGAAGTAGGGTTGTTGTTGTCGGTTTAATTCATGTGCATCATCACCACCACCATCATCATTTTAAGAATTAGACAAAGCACTTCCACACACTGGAATGCAGAGAGGGGTAACTGAAGAAATGGCACTAACTGTCCCACCACAACAAGTGACACAATTGTGCTAATCACATTGGAAAATTTGCTAACAATGGAGAACATGCAAGAATGCAAGAATGAGGGGGGTGTTGTCTGGATTCACAGTAATAAATGGGGGGATAGTGTCAATTAGGGGGGGACATGGCATCTATGAAAATACCCACACCAGGAGGGGGCAAAACTCTGAATTCATCTCTTTCTTTCATATGAGTGAACTGCAGTCACGCACTCCTTTGGGGGTGAAATAAGGTGCTCAGTTTGTAGTTGACATTTTAGTGGAAATAAACCCTGCTTGTGTCCCCTGGCACCAGGAGTCCTGGCCTTTCCTTGCAGCAACCCAACAGGGAGTTGAGTAGATCTGCATGCAGAGACATATATCAGCCATCATCAGATATCTCCCCCCCCCCCCACGGCATGCATTCTGATGGTGGGATGTTGCTGATTAATCGTAAGTCTGGAATGCAAGAGGTAAGTTTAAAGATAAGCAAATAAAATTCCACACTAGGCATTTATCTTGAGAGGACATTGTTTACTCAGGTTTTATAGGAAATCCAGATACTGTCACTGCAAATGTTACATACCAGTGGTTTTTTTCTTTTTGTCCTCCTGTTTATTTTCAGACCTGATTTCAGACCTGAAATGTATGCAGGCTACCATTGTAAGCATGCGTGTCTAGCATAGCTGTCAACCCTCCCTGCTGTTTCCCAATGCTATAATAAGGGAATTTCCCGCAAAAAGGGGGGGGGGGAGATTGACAGCTATGGTGTCTAGTGTGGATTGGAAAAGTGCTTAAGGCTTTTCAGACCCATTTCTTAATTATCTCTTTGTTTCCTCCTTGCCCCTTAAAAAAACGTAATTGAGTTGCTTCCTGTTCATTTGCCATGGTTGCCACATTCCTAAATTTCCCTTAATCAGTTCCTGTTCCCTGTGAGGGTGGGTTAATTACTCGATTCCACTGAAACCAGAATAATTCCTCATTTTATTTTCATTGGGTGAAATTCAACGTCATGCTATTACAAATGTCCACTCTGTGTATGCGTATCAAGCTTGCCAGACAAACTGGTCTCCCCTCCTCCAAATGCTGTTCTGGGGGTTCTCCCAGCACACACTCTGGGGCTGGGGTGGGGAGTAGGCATAGCCAGGATTTATTGGGGGGCAGGACACCCACTTGTCATCCTCCTCTGTCTGGCTCTGTCTAGCCACTTTGGAAGGAAATGTCTCAACAGCAGTTGATTTAAATTACTTTCTTTTGACCCCAAGTGCTCAGAAAAATCTGTCAAAATCTTTCTACAATTTCTACTTTTAGTTACTCATTTTTATTTATTTATTTACTTGATTTGGGGGACAGCTGCCCCCCCACCCCCTGGCTATGCCCATGGGGTGGGGGGAGGAGAGGTGGCAAGCACTGTTGTGCAGGCAGAAGGCATTGCACACAGCTTCCACTGGTGAGGTTCATTAGGTGATTCCCAACTTTTGCTATGATCATAGTTGCAAAATTGTGCTAATAAAAAAATAAAAAGAGAAAACCAGAATTAAAGCCCCCACCCTCAGACAAGAGGAGCTAACTAATTAAAAGGAATTCAATCACACTGCACTGTAACTGAATAAGATGAAACTAATTAGTTGCCCCATTAAAAGAAAGTAAAACTTTTTGACACAGTGGACAAAGAGCTGAACAGTGGGAAAGCATTTTCAGCACGGCTACCTACCTGTAACCAAAAAAGAATGTATGGATTATTTTTCACTGCAGGAATTTACACTAATGAACTTTCCTGTGAATTTCACAGAGGGGGGGGGATGATATAGTTTGGGCAAGAAAGGTCGGTGAGAAACTTCAGAACTGAACGGAATGGTCTCCATTTCAGTTGTGCCAATAAATAAATAAATGCATGATAACACAAAGAGGATTGTAAAAGTTTCCAATGAATATTTTAATTTGCATTTCTCTCACCATAGTGATAGTTTGGCATCAGCCAACATGCCGGCCCAATTTTGACTTTATATTTCCTATGAGAGCTCGATTATCTGCCTACAAGGAAATTAAGGGGAAGGGAAATCACTTCAGCTGAAAAGATTGCTAAATACTGTTTGAGTATCAAGTTCAGAATGAAAAGGGAAAAGGACAGAAGAACAGTAGCTCTGCTTTTGAAAGTTAACAAGAGTTACTGAATTTTGCATAATAAAAGCTTTTAGTAAGGCTAATTGCACATTCCCTACTCAATTTCAGTTACAGTTTTTCCTCTTGTCTTCTCAAATGTTATTAAGCCAACAATTAAGTAATTTCTCCAGCTGAGCTAAGTGATTGCAAAGACACAGTGATTTGCTGGCTTTGTGTAATGGTCACACTTGAAATGCTCCTTTCCATCTAAAAGTTCCCACAAAGGAATTCCCTTCATTTGTCTAGAAGGGATTTCCATCCACCCACATTTGCCCTCTGACTGAGCTGCTGAAAAAAACTTTCCACAGTCCACAGCAATCAGATCACCCCTTAAGTCCTGGAACGAAAGATATCCGCTTGAAATTCACATTCAAAGCACTACCAAATACTGTAATTACTAAAACAGGAATGTTGCTGGATGGTCAAATGCATACCAGACCAGGACTCCTGTACCTCAAAGAGTTGCATAGAAGGGGAAAAAATTGCAGGAAAAGTTATTTCTTTTCATTTCTTTTGTTTTGTATGCTGCTTTTTCACAAAAAAACAATCACGCTCAAAGTGACTTACAACAAAGAAACAGGGATGAATTTCAAAGAAACACAATGAAAACAATGTCATAATAACACAGCAAAGCAAAAACACAGGAACAATTTCATAATGTAACATAAACAAAAAATACGATAACATACAAAAAAACCCATATTTTAATACAGTGAGGCCACAACTTACAGACATTTAACTTGTGCACATTCAGCTTTATTTGTGTGGCAATAAAGGAGAAAAAAAGAAAAAAAAGGGGGACGGAATATTGGAGGAAATGACTTTCAAAATCTCACCTGCCATTGAACCCAATGTGTTTTAACTATACAAGATTTTGGCTTTAGGCGCGATCCCTGGAATGTAAACCCCATATACTGTAAACTGCGGGCTTACTGTACTATGACTGTAGCAAGATTGCTTAAACAAAATGCAACGTTTAATAGCAAAAATAACAAGGGAGCATCACCATGGGTGTAACCAGGATTTTTTTTGGGGGGGGCAGGCACTTTCCTGGGAAGTATGGAGGTTAGGCAGAGAGCAGCAGGTTCATGGACACCTGAGTGTAACAGCAAGAGCACCTGACTGCCTCTACTGTGACACCTGTTGTTACCAGGTGCACCTCTGACCAGCGCTCACGTGTATTCAGTGTTCAGCTCAGAGAAGACTGGAACCTTTTGCACTGAGTCAGTACATACGCCCATTAAAAATGGTGTGTGCCTTTACCTTTATACCCAATAAAGAACTTTGCACAGCAGAAAATTGAGAAAGATCGTTTTATTTCACGGAAATGAGAAGAGAGTATGTGGGTGCTGCTTCAGACAGCAATGTTACAAATATGCAGGCAGTAATACAATCACTAAGGACATGCAACTAAGAGCTAAAGAAACAAGAGAGTCCATAACTCACCCAATGCCCGAAAAGTGAGTGTAGCAGGTGCCACAGACCTGAGCTAGAAGAAGAAGAAAAAGGGAAAGGCATGCAGTTCCAGAACCATAAATTCACTCTTGCAAAAGGATTTCATTATCTTCATGAAGTCTGGTTCCTGCTTACAGGAGGGTGCTAATTAAACTTTGCTGGTAAATATAAGATTAATATGCTAATCCCTACTGTAACTATTGGGGTTCAGGACGTTTGCTGTACCTTCCAGGTCACGTTTAAGAAAGGAGCTTATGTCAAGGTCATAAATAGTTCTGCCGCCAGCAGAAGCACCAGCGGGGAGTATAAAAGGAGTAAACTGCTGCTCTCTGTGTAGCTGACTTCATTCATGCACAAAAGCCTGGCATCAGCAGTCTTGGGGGAACCTCGAGGTTTGCAGAAGTACAAAAAAATATTTAGAGGAAGGGGAAGTGTGAAGAGGGGACACAAAACAGTCCAATAAGGACTAAGGCTCCTCAGTGACCATGGAAAGCTCACTGTCCGCAGAATACTAATTGATCAAAAGACAACATCAGATGAGGGATGGAATGAGGTATCCCAAAGAAGGAACAGACCACAAAGAAACATTTTGTTGCAGACCCCACTTGTTCATACAATTAATAACTGGTATAGTAGTATTTGCATGATTTAAAAAAGAAGAAAGAAATGGCAGCTGTGAGTGACCTAAGTATCAATTGAGACCAAGATGCAGAAGTAGGAAAGCTTTATCTCTTTGTCCTGACCACACACAGTCCTGATTTAGGGACAGGTCTCCCACAACTGCTATTTTTCATTGGGACGTGGTGAGGTTTGGGATTAAAACTTGCAACCGTGGGGGCGGACCACAGGGGTTTCAAAGGGTAAGGCCTTTCACACTGTGGTCACGATATGGCCTGGGGGAGATCAAGTGATATTTATTTAAAGAAGAAGGCTATGTCACATGTGTTGAGGCCCTAAGAAAAGTCAAGATCTGTGAATTTAATAATACAAAAATCTCCTTCCACATTTCAGGAGTGTCATGCAAGAGCACTTCCCCCAACATGCTAGTCTTGTAAATGCATGGAAGTTCTTACATGGGGCTCAATTAAAAAACATAATCCCCTTAGTTGCACTCAGCAACAGACATCTAGGCCACATGAGCCTGCTGATCACGTAACCTGGTTCTCCCTCTGATAAAAGCCTAGGAGCACACAGTCAAACAGAGAAACCTCACAGCTATACCTGGCACTGACTGTAAATATTTTACTGATATGGCATAACTCTCTTGACTATAGCCTATAAAATCCTATTTGATCCTTTTTTTTTGAAATGTAGCCTTCATAAAGATGAGATAAGGCAGGACTTCCTACTTCTGTCTCGTTAAAATTATTGTGGAGGTGGGGAATTAACTCTCAAGCCTCTTTGTTGAAAGCTTACGAGCTTACATTATAACATATAATAAGGTGTAAATTCAATTTACTGTACCAAGACTATGTATAATGATTTACTGGATGTTACAATTCACAAAAAAATAAAGTTTTAAAAAATCAATCTAGCTCCAGATGCACATATACATCAGATGGTTACTGAGATCATCTTAATGTGAGTCAGCCTTTTTTGTACGCTGACCTTGTAGGGCTACAACAACTTCCATATTAGGGAACTCTGCATAATCTATGTTAGAAAACATCGAAAGGTGGGGGAAGAAAAGAGGAGGAAAATAGATGCTATGAAGCTATAATGATCCTTGTTCCTTTAAAAACTAACTAACTAAACCCCTGAACTATTATATTCTATGCCATTTGTCATGAAGAAAGAGGTAACTATCACAGCAAAAGTTGGGAGGCCATAAAAAAAAATATTGCTCACACACAGAGAATTCAAGCCTCCCTCCTGAAAATAGCATGGTTAAGATGGGGGCGTAAATTACACGTTTTATTTAAAAGCCTTGCTTCTCCTACTGAAACGTTGTGCTCCCCCTGTTCTGCCTTCCACCTGCCACCTGCCACCTGACAGCTACAGGATGTGGTGTGAATAGCCTGGGTGTGAACGCTGTGAATAGCTGAGAGAAATGTATGTTTTGTCAGCCTAAAAACTTATGGTCATGAGTTCCTGCAAGGCAGGCAGGCTCCTTTACCCAAAAGATTTAAAGCTCTGGGAGTTAGAATGAGATCTAGCAATCACTCAGTAAATACAGGGGAAGAGTAAAGGTGCCACGACTGGTTCAATGCTGACACAGCCTCCCTGGAAACTCCAGAGAAAGAGATCACCTCCATACTGTATACTGATGACTCTTCAGTCCGAATCTCTGGATGGTTTCCTGCAGCATTTCATGTAGAATCTATACTGTATCTGCCAAAAAGCGTTAGAAATAATAAATATGCACCAGGAATCTTGTGGCACACTCAAAAGCCACTGGCCATGGGCAGAACAACAAACACCTATGGACTTCTCTACAACCTCTTTCCTTGAGAATGGTGTCGGCAAGGGATTGTAAAGGATTGATCTTAATGGGCCTTACCTCTCAGGAGACATGCATAGGGCTGTACTATGAATATGCTACCGTTTAAGGCCTTTATCCTATTTTGATCAACCTTTTCTTCATTACAGTTCTCCCCCCCCCCAAATCTCCCTGATGGGTCCCATGGTGGCACAAGAAAAGAAATTATTGAGGGGGCCCCAGAAGGGGCAAAGTATATTTCTAGGTGAACAAATTGTGTTTCACATGTTAAGATCTCTGAAAGGATAGCAATGCAATATATTAATGACAGGAGTCCAGCAATGTGGGGGTTGGGGTGAGCTCCTTGTTTTGGGGGGTGCGCTAACCATGTTGTCTACGGGTGATCTGAGCTTTAGTAACTACAATGTACGTTTGGAGGGCACCAGGCTGTGGAATATTGGGCGGTACCCAACTAAACAATTCCAGTAATGCAAGTACTTTTGGCTGTGCAACAAAACTTTGTTTGCCCCTCCCTCTCTCCACATGCACCCTAAATATGTTCTGGGATTTTCCCCAACCCTCCAGAGCAGATTTAGAGAACATGGAAATGTTTCACTGGATAGCACCCATTGTTTCCTCTGACTAGAAATTGCTCGCTAGGTTCAGGGACAGGTTTATTTTATTTTTTTACCTCATATCCTTATTAAGGGAAATTGGGCTGGAACCTTTAGGTTCTCCCCCTGAACTGTGGGCCTTCTGGCCTTCCTCCCTGACCTGCTCCCTCCACCAGCTAAGTAAAAGTTCTCATAAACCCCATACTCCACATAATATAAAGACTTCGTATTTCAAGGCTGAATCTCTCATGAGGAATACCCAACAGAATCCCAAGAACATTATTAAGATTATGGAGTTTGTTCAAAAACAACAACATCCTAGTCTAAGATACTGCCAGTAACTCCTTAATTTAAAAGTCTAAGTCTCAGGCATGGTCTACATCTCAGAAACTCAAACCCTATCAGTACTTCTAAGACATAAATTCATTTTTAATTTCAGGGGAGACAAAATGAATAAGAGACTTGGTTGCTGGAAAGTCACCGTCTTCTGATTTATTTCTGGAAAAGATGCTCAGAAGCCATCGTGATGTTATACAAAATTAAATTAAATAATAGAAAATTGTTTGATCGAGTGAGAATCTGCTGTGCTTTTAAAACTGGGGGAAACTCAGCTTTACTAGAGATATAGACTGGGCAGAAAGTAAATAAAGCCACTTAGACAAGAGGTTGCCTTGTTTGGAGTAACATATAAAAAAGCAATTTCTCTCTTAATAATTATGGGTCCATTAGATGCTGTATTCTTTAGCTGAATCAATGCATTCATTCTAAAACGAGTCAGTCCTTTGGGACCCCTTGTTTTTCAAACTGTTGTGGCTGAAGCTTTTCAAAAAATGTAATGATTTGGCTGATCTGTCTTGTCATAATAGTTTACGTTTATGAATATTTTAAGCCAGGATCTCTTTTACCCCTATGGCAATGCTGGGAAATTGGTACTTACTTATTTCCAAATGTACTCGTTGGTATAAATTTCCACAAAGTTCCTTTTATAGAAAGTATTGGCACTTCTATTCATTAGCAGGAACCAGCTTTTTTTGGGGGGGGGGTTAAAGGAATGTTATATTATTCACACATACACACTTGTAAAGGCAAAAAATCTTGGGAGGTGACACAAAATTAAAAACTTCATTTGAAAAAGTACAAAACTTCATGGGACACAAGGCAAATGCCTACTTTATTTCATATTTTCCCCCCACTTTATCCTTGCTCTACTCTGCTGTAAATTTGAAGATTTTAGGGGAGTTAATTTAGTATGTTAACTTCACATTTACAGAATGAAGTCACCCCTGCCTGAGATTTTGGTGTGTTATCAAGTTTACAACAAACAGGTAATGAGGTTGCATCACCTTGTTCTTCCAAAAGTTCAGTGCAAAGGCTCTCGGCTGGAACAGAAGTCATGCCTCCATTTTGTATTACAGCACACCTAATGCACACTGGGGTCATTCAGCAACTCATAGCTAATTATAAACTGCATTTCTGTTTTAAGGGATTGTTTAAGTAACTGGTTGTGAAGCAAAATACAATGGGTTGTGCATGTTTGGCACGTTTGAGCCTAGCTAGCTGTGCAGTAACTGTGCAGTAACTGGTAATTTTGTGACAAAATACAGTGACAAAATACAGGTTGTTGTATGTGACGCATCATTCAGCTTCCTGAGTCAGTCAGATTTCTTTTGGTAAAACAAAGATAAAAACCAAGCTTCCAGCTTGTTCTAGCTTTACGCAATATACAGCTAAGCATCTGGGCGATGCCTAATGAAATCTCAGGAGCCAGAGGGATAGTTGAATTAAGATTTCCAGTGGTCAGGATTTCAGAAGAAATCTCTCCCCAGGAGTAACAAAAGCCGAATAAAATTATGCAAAATAAGAGAAAGCATACAAAATTGCTTAATTTGTATTACACATGGAGGGGTCACAAAGTTTGTGGGTGTGTTTGTTTGTGTCTTTGCAGTTGGGGCTGCAAGCAGAGTGTACACATGTCTTGCCTGCCATCTTTCTGGATCTGTCCTGAAAGCAAGTATTCCCTACAGCTTCAAAGAATGAGACAGACATACTGACATGAAACACTAGACAGCAGCTTTTGCCTCTATAAAAAGAAATGTTAAGTCGCTTGTAATAAACATCAGTAGCTTTAGTTCCAGTTCCAAAATAAAAACAATCAAGCATAAAACTACACACAACAAACTTTCCTCTGGGGTATTGAAATTTTCAGAGGATTAGAATGCAAGAGATTATATTTGTTATGTCAGCTCAGTGAGTTGGCATCAGTTTTACCTACTACTTTGCAAAAGGTCAGGGTTAAGGAACAAGCGCCAGATTCTTTGCATTAGGAGCTGCTGCAGGGAATGGAAGTGTTGGTGACCTTCTTGGCTTGGGGAGGGCT
The DNA here is from genome assembly GCF_009819535.1 of Lacerta agilis. Classification (NCBI taxonomy): domain Eukaryota; kingdom Metazoa; phylum Chordata; class Lepidosauria; order Squamata; family Lacertidae; genus Lacerta; species Lacerta agilis. The sequence continues at coordinate 98,018,927 of NC_046315.1, read as the reverse complement.
GACGGCAGCTAATGCTTCTGCTGAACCCACCCCAATAGCCTCCAAGTGCATATTGAGCTGGTATAATGACAACACTAATTACAATCCTGGAAACTATAAAGAGCTGAAGAAGCAAAGAGGAATATTAAAAGAGAAAGATCCTCTGAAGGTGGAGAGAACTCTCAGGAGCCGGGAGGAAGAAACTGGACCCGGTCATTCAGAAGCACTAAAGGTCTCCAGGCAAAGGTTCGGCGGGTGAGATGAAGGCAGTTTGTGGAATTCAGCCCCTCGCCCACATGTACAGCCCCATAGCTTGTAGTTCCTTTCTTTCCCCCGCCAACCAAAACAGTTCCTTCTGTTCCTAGGAGCAGCTGACCAAGGCTTCCCCCCAGCTGTTGGGCCTTCTGTTTCCTCAACTCCCTCCCTTGCTTCCCTCTTCCATTCATTCTCCTCCAAGGAACCTGCTTCTTTTATCCTTCCTCAGCGGTCCTGCAGGAGCAGCCGGTCACTGTTGGAACTAGTGGGGTGGAAGGCAAGGAGCTCAACAGTAGGGAGCACCAGAACCAATGACAGGCAGAGCCAACACATGTCCCCATCTTCCTCACTGCTGAGTTTTACAAGGGCAACAGACTTAAGACTAGGGAGGAGGAAGTCAGCTGCCAGCTTTTTGGCTGGTCCATAACTGCTGTCAACATCATTCTGCCCCACCCGTGGGGAACTTTAGGTCCAGGGCCCAAAGGCACCTCTCCAAGTCTCTGTCTAGCCACAGGACTCTCCCCAAACCACACCCTCTTGCCAGCCGCACACCCTAATGGCTTTGATTCAGATCCTCCTCAAGTGTTTTTGACTGCTTAGACTGTTCCCTTGAACTCTGATACTGCCTCCTCTTGCTTCTCTTGATAGGGGAGTGTGTGTAGAAACTAGGCTACTGTGTAAAGTTAAAGTTTGCATTCAGTGCTCCACCCACTTCTGACCACAACCACCACTGACACACAGTGGCATAGCATGGGGGGGGGAGGTGGGGTGACTGGCCTGGGCACAAAATTGTTAGGGGCAGAAAATTTCAACACTTGGTGCTGCCTCAATACAACTGTGCACTTCCATCACTGGGCTCATTGAAAACAACTTCTCCATGTGAACCAGAGAGTGACCTCTGCAGACAACACTTCTTTTCTTAACTCTGCAGCTATTGTCTCCTGGGTGACGCAGAGACCACTAGGCAGTATGTTGTGCATGGTACTCCACCCGTTTCCCTCTTACTCCCTTCAGAGTGGCCTCGGGTGCTGGCATCCCATGGTACACCACTGCTGACATGTGTCCCCCAGAAGAAAGGGTGGCCCCCTTTATGAAAAACGGTCCCAAACCTTGACCTAAAACTCTCATTTCCATTGCATTTGTACTATTTATCACTATTATAAGGCAAGGAAAAATCTGAACCCACTGCCTTGTGCAGCATCTCTAGGAGAAGAAAAGGCTAAGGAGTAAACCCTGCACAAATTCGGAGTAGAGTCGCAAATATCATTGTATGCCTCCTTCTAGCAACTCCTGCAACCAAGCTGGTGCCAAACGTCTTGCTCTGTTTTCCCCCAGTGAGGCAGAGAGGGGGCTTGTTGTCTGGACAGCCCAGGACCTCCAGACACTGCCCAGGCTTGCAGCCCAGGGAGGTCACTTTGATGCTGCTAATGCAGTAAAAACAATGTGGGAGGCAGCAGTTATGAGCTGCCGGTCTCTGCAGCCACAGCAGGTGCTGTGATTCTCCAGTGGTTTGACTTCACCGCATCCCCCTGGAGGCACACTCTGTTTTTTCTCGAGTCACATGAATGCCAACAAAAAAAGATCATGTGACAGCAGGTTTATCAACAACTGGAAGAAAGCAGTCAAAGGAGACAAAGACAGCAGGCAACTCTGCCACTGAACGATGATGGCCCATTTTGCTGTTCAGAGGGGTGGACACGATGACCCTAGAGGTCCCTTCCAATGTTATGATTCTATGATGTTACCTGAGCAGATTATTCCTTGCAACAGACAATAGTGTCCCAGGAGACCCAGGTTAGGTGTCCCGCAAGCCCCCTGTGCCATAGTGGTTTTTCTCTCTCACCTGACTGCCTCACTTTCTACTACCCTCCAACACTGCCCTGCCCACTCTATTACTCTTCCTTACTACTGCATGCCTTTTTTTAAATAACAACTTTTTAGAAAACCATTTGAACCGCCATTTTCATATCTCCAAAAGTGCAGTGACTGCTGCTGTGGAGTCTGCAAGCTGCAGGGCCCAAAGTCTACATCTAACAACATCACTGAGAAAGAGTTACACCTTAAACATGCAGTAAAGGGACCCCTGACCATTAGGTCCAGTCACCGACGACTCTGGGGTTGCACGCTCATCTCGCTTTACTGGCTGAGGGAGTTGGCGTACAGCTTCCGGGTCATGTGGCCAGCATGATTAAGCCGCTTCTGGCGAACCAGAGCAGCGCATGGAAACGCCGTTTACCTTCCCGTTGGAGCGGTACCTATTTATCTACTTGCACTTAACGTGCTTTTGAACTGTTAGGTTGGCAGGAGCTGGGACCGAACAATGGGTGCTCACCCCGTCGCGGGGATTTGAACTGCAGACCTTCTGATCAGCAAGCCCTAGGATCTGTGGTTTAGACCACAGCGCCACCCGCATCCCTAAGCATGCAGTAGACTCATGCAATAGTTTGTCAAACCAGTGAGCTGGCTCAAGAGATACTGGCACTCCTGAGGAACAGTCACACATGGGCAGTGGGGGGTGGTGTAAAAGCCCACCTGTTGCCTCACCTGTGGAGGCAAGAGCAGGCCCTCTGCTGCTTCCTGCTGAATGGCATCCTTAAAGAACAACTAAAACAAAGTAGTAAAGAAGGTGATGAATCATCCTTTGCCATAAGGAAATAAAGGGATGTGCTCTCAGCTAAGCTGAAGTTCTTGACAGAAAGAGTGACAGCCATTGAGAAGACAATAACACTTTCCCCACCTTCTTTTGTGGCAGTGGTACTAGTCCCAGATCTTGTGTGCCAAGGCCCCATGACCCGCAGCTCCCGAGTAATTAATAAACAGACAGACACAAGTATTTAGATTTATGGGATCAAATAGGTCACAACATTATGGGTTGCAGATGTGAGGGGTTTGGCATAGGCATTGGGTGAAGCCAGGCTATATCTCAACTCCACCTGTCTGCAGGGAGTCTATCTAAGGGTAAACCACCAATAGAGGGAGCCCTATATCTTATATCAAATAGGGGCACCCCGAGGGGTACCCGTTGGGGTCATGGCATGGCCCTAGCCCACGTCTGGGCATCGGACAAGATCCACATCCCCGATTTCCTTAATGAGGAGGGGCAGGCAGAGGCTACAACTTCCCCTCCCTTAAACAAAGGCTTACCCAATGCTTAACCTCACAAAGTTGTGACAATTGCTACAAGGTAGGCGAAAACCAAATGGCTGGTGCCAAGTGGAAAAAAATCCTACCCAGCCCCAACTACATGGTGGCTGACATTTGTCCATAGCAAGGTCGTGCCAGAGCAAAGCATGAAAAGAGGGTGGGTGGTTTGGGAGATCTGGCGAAAGGGTGAGAGAGGAGGGCTCCCAGGCTGCACCATGGTTAAATTTCCTGTGACCACACCCCCTGCCGATGCTGATTGGTTGGGGCACGCCCAGTATGGCCCACCCAATGCCGGTGACATGGCCGGGACAGCATGAGAGGAGTGTCAACTCCCCGCCCCCACGTCAGATCATTGCAGGGGCCCGGATGCCTGGCCGCAACACCGCCCACCAAAAAAGGTGAGCGGACTTACAAGAAGAATAGTCTGCCAGTTTTTCAAGGTGCCATTTAAGAGTGCTGGTTTCAAATGCAGAGTGTTTCAACAAATCACTTAGTGCAGAATTTTAAATAATGGCTTACAATTCTGTTTATCTATAGGCTCTGAAATGAAGCAGTTAACAAATAAAGCGCACTTTTCAGAGGTGTGTTGTGAATATATGAGCTTCAGTTCATATTCATATCACATGAAGTTGTAAAAATACAGTATGCAGTGAAAATGTGGAATTTCCTATTAATTTTAATGTAAATAGTGTACTGCTATTCTTCTAAATTAATGCGCCAAGAGTAAACAAAATTAATGTTAGCAAAACTGCTGTGAAGCCTTCCAATTATGAATAAATGGATTTCCACTTTTTTAGCAGTTCTTCAATGGTTTGGGCTTTCCTCACTGCTGCAAAGATTACACACAGAATTAAAGTCAGTATACCTTCCTCCTTATTTTGTGCGCATACAGTGAGCTTGAAAGAAATCTTGATAAATAAGCATCCAAGCCCAACAAATAATAGTAATAAATATGTGTTTATTAAAGCTTTCTCATTTCAGCCTCTGACTTAACTTAGCAGTTTACTTTAGCTATTAAAAGTGCTTACTGGGGTCTGCAACTAGCTTCATGTGCATGTATAACATTGAAAGTGCCTCCAGATTGTCACTGTTTTGCAGGAAAAATTCAAGCACATATAAGAAAATTAGGCCAGCATAATTACAGCGGACAAAAGGCTTGCAAAAAAATCCCTGTGCAACATATCCATTTTAAAAGAGAAACAGACTTTTTGCAGTTAGGAAAGTGACATAGTAATTAATGCATTGCAAAGTTTGAGATGAAGAAATGATTGGCAGGAAAACGTTTAAGCGAAGCAAATCAGGGTGAATGCCCATAGTTGCCTCACACGCAAATCAGAATGCAGGGCTGGCCCAAGACATTTTGTCAGGTGAGGCAAACCACAAAATGGTGCACCCCTCCCCAGCCAGAGAAGAAGGGTGTGTGAAGATCTACATAAGGAAGGGGGGGATAAAGATCTGCATTGGAAGCAAGGGCAGGAGGAGACCACCAGCAGCTACTGTCACCATATATATTCTCTGATTAGTTCAATTATTTGTTATGGTCCACATCTAATCTATATCTTTTTAAAAGTAATAAATATATGAAAAATGTTGCAATATTCTTTATAATAAAAGTTTAAAAATAAACAAGCCAACAAACAAAATCAGCCATGCATCTGAAATGTGCAGAAAAGGCCCGCTCTCCTGTTGCCAGCCTCCGGACCTCTCGTGGATGGTGCACATGAAGAAGAGCCTCAGAGGATGATCTCAGGGTCTGGGTCAGTTCATATGAGGAGAGGAGGTCCTTGAGTTATTGGGGTGATCTGTGACATTATAAATGTTCCCCATTATCCCAGGCCAATGGCCATGAAGGCTGCAGTTGATGGAGGCTGGAGTCCAACAACTATAGGAGGCCACAGTTTCTCCAGCCCCGACATAAAACCACAGGGACTGAGGGCTCTTTCCACCTAACTGGAGTCCCTGATCACAGGGAGACACCTGTCCAGTCATGCGCCTCACTAGAGACAAACCATCTGGAAATCAAAGATGGACTTTGCTGCCATAATGCTGTTTTCCTGCACTCACCCGCATGTACAGACAAAGATCTATAAGCAGCTAAAATATTAGTGGAAAGACTGAAAATGAAAATATCAAACTACATCATAATGCCAGTGTGAACTGATAGGCTGCCCTCATTTGGCAGATTATGACAGGTCCTGAAACCTAATTTCAATGGGAGTATCAGCACTGGGAAAAGTAAATAAAATGAACAACTAAAATGGTCGTGTGTACTTATGAAGTACATCACCATGGGAATTACTTTAGAAAGACAAATAATGTGACATGATGGTGGTTTATAAAACTATTAATACTGTGGAGAAAGATAATTTATTTTTCTCCCTCCAAACACAATAACTTGGGCTATCCAATTAAATTGACTGGCAATAGCTTCAAGATAATACGTGGAGGGGCTTCTTCATTATTAACTGTTGGCATTTATTACCACAAGACACAGAGGTCCAGCTCCAAGGGGCTTCTGGCAGTTCCCTTACTGCGAAAAATGATGTTATAGGGAAACAGGCAGAGGACTTTCTCGCCAGTGGCACACTCCCTGGGCAAGGCTTGGTCAAAATACTAGCATGCTTTTTTTTGCATCAGGTGATATTATTCACTTGAAACTACACAGTGCCCATGCGGTGGGAGACTGCAGTGCTCTTGAACTATTCGGGTTTGTTTTGCAATCATAGAATAGTAGAGCTGGAAACGACCCCCAAGGTCATCTAGTCCAACCCCCTCACTGTAGGATTCCTGTCCACATCCTTGCGTGGGCTCAAACCACCAACCTTCTGGTTAATAGCCAGACACACTGACAATCCAATTGGAACGCTAAAATTCAGAGTTAGGTCGTTAAAATTAAATCAAATACCGTTTAGCCTTAGTTAGAACCTACTAGTTCCTCCATTGGGGAAAAACTCTCAACACTTATAATTTTCTGTCCATGGCTCTGAAACAGTTTAAGGCTGAATAATACAATTTCTTCTGTGTGTGTGGCTTGGGTACACATGTGCTTGTATGAGTCTTCCCCATTTTAGAAATATAAAATATATATTCTATATATATAAAAATGTTCCCATTGCGTGCGCGTCCGGCCGCACCTTGCTCCGTAACCGCTGGACCAAATCACATCAAATTTAGGACAAAGCGTAACATGATCATGGGGGAAGGATATAGCATAATAATTTTTTAAAAAAAAAACACACCTGTCATGCCTAATAGAATAAAGGCCAAAAAAATGGTGCGCCTATTATACCTCACAAGCAAAAGGAATGAAGACTCCAACAGCATCCAATAGAAAGGCAGATTGCCTGCTGACATCATCAGACCTGGCCAGAGCAACAATGCCTTTGCCCTCACCTAAAATGGCCGCCGCAGCTTCGCATGTGCCGAGAAAAAAAAAAAACCACGGAGCAGGAGGCATGCCTGAGAGGTCGCACTGAATAAGACCAGCTCTGAGGGGATTGTGTCGCTGGGGTGCGTGATTTTGGGACTGGGTAATTTTGGGACTGGGGTAGGGGAGAATGCTCTTTAAGGTCGTCAGTGCCCTCACCTAAAATGGCCGCCGCAGCTTCGCATGTAAAATGCATCTCTGGGTTATTTGTGGGGCATAGGAATTAGCTCACCCCCCCCCAAAAAAATATAGTCCTCCCTACCACATGGTCTGAGGGAAAGTGGACCGGCCCACAGCTGAAAAACGTTGCTGACTCCTGCTGTAAAGGGACAGGGATGAAGGAAAACAGGAGCTTCCAGAATACTCTTGGGGTCAGGAGAATTTTAAAAAGCAAAAATAAAATAAAAAATAAAAATAAAACCACAGCAACGCGAAAGTGGGGGGAAGGGAGACAGAGAGGTGCCAGGCAGGAGTTCAACAGGAGAAGCTGTGGGGAGAAAGGCAAAAACAGGAAATACGGAGAGGAGGCAGGCGGAAGTTCAACGGCAGAAGCTGTGGGGAGGAAGGCTAAAACGGGGGAAAGACAAACAGGAGGCAGGCGGAAGTTCAACGGGAGAAGCTGTGGGAAGGCATGCACCTTCTCTTTTACATCTTCCTTTGCCATTTCACAAAATGAGCCACAGCAACGTGTGGCCGGGTCAGCTAGTTTCTAATAAAAAGGAATCTTTGGTTAATTAAACAAATCCTCTCAACACTAAGTTACACTCCCAAAAAGCAGATTCACACCAGCGTCTCCATTTCCAACAGACACACCCTGCAAAAACAACAACAACAACAACAACAACAACAACAACAACAGACGTCTGTCACAGTTAGCAAACATATCTTAACCTGCTTCCTCCGTGATCTCATCTGTCAGATACTTTTGCTGCCAGAAACAGAAATATAATAGAAGGAAACTCCTGCCCTACTCTGTTACAGAGATTAATCTCTCTCTCCTTCTCTCTCTCTTCACCTACCCCATATTTTCCCCCTCTCAGCTTTTCTGTCCTTCACATGGATTCTTGGCTTAAAACCTCCTCTAACGTGTTACATTTTTATATTGACATTTGTGTCACTTCTCTACATTTTTCTAGATCAGACATGCCTTGAGGCCTCTGTGTTGGGCAACGCAGCACAAGAAATTTCAGCTGTAGTGCTTTCTTACACATGCTCTGACACCTACACAGAAAGAATAAAGCCAGAAAGCCAAAAGTATCTACACTGCGGTTTAATTAAAATGATACAGCCCTGTCTCCAGGAACAATCATGCGTTGTGTGTTGCGGAGCAAAGTGAAGTCATGCCCCAACTCACTCTCTCTCTCTCTCTCTCTCTCTCTCTCACACACACACACACACACACACACCCTACAAGAACAACCAAGTGAGAGAACTGTGTTTTTAATCTAGCCTTTGGGACTAAAATAACTACATTTTCCCAGGCTGGGGCAGGAATCACCTTTTCAAACCACTCCTTGTCAGCTCCAGTCTAAGCAGGGGTTACAATATGTCTCCTTGTAGAGTTGTTGGGGGTTTTTTCTGGCTTCATCGCACATTTCATAAGCTTGGGGAAAACAGTCTTTATTTCCCCTGTGGGAAAAGAAGTGTGACGTACCTTCACAGGTTTGCTGAAAAGATAAATATGCAGCTAATAATGGTAAAGGATGAGTTTGCACATTAAGTGTGCGCGATGGGAATGAGAAATAGTAACTATTTAAATTTTGACATTCAGATTTTTATTTTTACCCTTCGCTAGTGTCCTGTTGGCAACTGTCTCAGGTTCCAAGGCTCCTTTATAGTGGATGAGGAAGGATTCACCCATCGCCATGCAGGCGATTCAGTAGAAGACAAACACAAATATAGCCATCTCATCTACTTCTCAGCCACCTTGCCTAATTCATTTTGGCATATCTACTATTTTCTTCTAAGCACATTTATTAAATCACTTTTCAGATTCAGATGTACATACACAATGGCTGGCCCACAATGCAGGCACATTATAGGATAGCTTCAATGTCAAGTGATGGCCGTCATCTGTGAACAGGCCCTCATGAATATATTTGTTGTTGTTGTTGTTTAGTTGTTTAGTCGTGTCCGACTCTTCGTGACCCCACGGACCAGAGCACGCCAGGCACTCCTGTCTTCCACTGCCCCCCGCAGTTTGGTCAGACTCATGTTGGTCATGGATATATACTCAACCAAAATTTTCACATTATCTCAAACCACAAACACACTTCACATATTCAGCTCTCACATATAGGAATTAAAGATGTGACCACAGATCACTTTGAAGTCAGTTTTAAAAAAAATGCTTACTGACTTGACAATGAGAACCACCATCTCATAAATGAAAGCCCAAAACCTCACTTTTGTAGCCCCAAATCAGTATTTTAATAAATAGTAAGTTTGCATGTTAATGAATGGTTTCTAGTAGAGGTCTCTCGCTATACACTGTGTTATTTAAGGCTTCAAAACCTTTCAAAATCCTTGTTTCTGATTCTTTTAACTGCTTGTTCTTTCCTTCCCAACCTGTGGGATTTGCACTGGGAAGGAGTTAAGTGTTGTTTCCCTTAAATCTGAAAGTATTCAAGGTTAATTTGCTCTCAAAGTTATCAGCTGTGAGGGAGACCTTGCTGATTTTCGGTGTTTCTGCATGCCTAAAATGGGCTTCTTGTGTGTATCCAGTGGACTTCACCTGCTTCTTCTTTTTTTCTACTATTTCAACAATTTTTTTGGAAGACTTTGTGTCAGCGCTTGTGATATGGAGTTGTTGTCGAGAAGGGTCTAATAGGTGTGAGGAAAATATTGACAGGATTGAACTCAGAGGAATTACTGCTACCATTACCTTTGCTGACTGGCCAGAAGCAGGGGAGGCCGAAGAGCAGCTTCTGAGTGGTAGGTACTGTATTGATTTCATATTATATCTATTATGGACTCGCAAGGGTACAATAAGAAAAAGAGATCAAGAGGCCAGTTAGGGCCTCCAGCCCTCTCAAATTCCAAACAATCTAACATTGACAACTTTCTGTGTGGTAGTTCTGGTACTCTCCCTCAGACACCCTCACGGGACAGCCCTGAGCCCCTGGTAGCCTCTCTGGCGTATCTAGCTAGTAGCTGATGATCTTAGAAAAAGCTGGCTCTGTAACCTAACAAACGCTGTGGTTAGAAGTGCCCTGCTATTGCAAAAGTTTCCTGTTAAAAAGTGCAAGTACTCTTGAGAGAGGCAGTCGGGGCAGCGAGCAACCACAGCACCTGCTGAACCTGACAGTGGAATTTGCTGCCAAGGAGTGTGGTGGATTCTCCTTCTTTGGAGGTCCTTAAGCGGAGGCTTGACAGCCATCTGTCAGGAACGCTTTGATGGTGTTTCCTGCTTGGCAGGGGGTTGGACTGGATGGCCCTTGGGGTCTCTTCCAACTCTAGGATTCTACTTGAGCAAGTTTTTAACGCTCAAAGCCTGGCTGAAGGCTGACCACAGAAGTTCCGGTTTGCTTGCACCAAAATTATATCAAATAGGGCATAAGTTTGCTTCATAGAAGGGAATGCAAGGCTTAAGCAAAATGAGTCCATATAAGGACCGCATACCCTGCCCAGCAATCAGCGGAGTGTAAGAAGACTCTACAAAACGTGCTTTGAAACTGGTGGTGCTCACCCAGTCTTTGGAAGTGCCTCCACTGCACCAGCTGCAGCTTCAATAAACCTGTATTCTTTCCACACACTGCATCTTTGTTGCCTCAGGAAACTGGTGGAGCTCAGGCTCCTTTTGCCCGGTAACACTTACTTCTAAATGCTACTCAGATCCATGTGTGTAAACAGGAATTATGCTACTCAGATCCATGTGTGTAAACAGGAATTATGCTACTCAGATCCATGTGTGTAAACAGGAATTATGTTGCGGGGAGTGGGGGGGGGGGCAGAACAGCCACCTTTCAACATCCTCTTGTCTGGCTCTGTCTAGCAGATTCAGGATGAAATGTCTCAACAACAGTTGTTCAAAATTACTTTCTTTTGACCCCAAGTGCTCAGAAAAATCTGTCAAAATCTTCAGTCATTTGAAAACTATGAAGTCAAATAAAGAATTAACATCAGGGAGTAGTTTTCATGTGGTCAATGACTATATTTTGCAAAATTACAAAGATAACGTCTTTTCATCTTTTTTAAAAAAATCAAAACTCAAGCAAGTTTTCTTGGACTTGCTGAAAACCTTTTCAGCAGATCCTTCTCAATTTCCTCCTCTTTTCTATTGCAGTTTTTCTGTGCACACTCAGTAAGCAAAGCCCATTGTGATGCTCCCCTGTCATCCTGGACCTTAGCCAGGTCTTTACTCTCTGCAAGGTACTGAATGACTGCTCCAGGGTACAAGTGGTGCCTGGCTGACCAGTTTGACCACTGCTGCAGTAGCCTAAATTCTGATGTTCTGCAGAGAATGGCTCACACATTTCAATGTTCAAGGATGAAATAATATGCTACATGCATATGTGTAACAAAAGCAGGCACTGCCTTTTTCTAGGGAAATGCTCGCTAGGGAGGGAGAGCATTTCAGTTTTGAATACAGTATTCTGATTATTTCTACTTTAAGTTTTTTTTACTTATTTACTTGATGGGGGGGCAACCACCCCCCTGCCCCCTTACTACACCCATGATCAGTTCTAGCAGCTTCCCAGTTTGAGGAAAATGAAGCAAATATTTAAAGTTTTAATGGTGAGATCTATGCCATGCATACAAAGTTTGTGTCCTTCCTGGTATTATCACATTCCAGTCAGGTTTCACTTTCACTTTCTCTGATTTTGGCATTTACTACATATTCTTCCCTATGTTTATGCAGCAAACATGTTGTTTTGGTTTGACTGTACTTTTTAATTTAAAAAATATTAAGGGAAGACAGTGAGGAAAGGGATATAGAGGCGTAGCTAAACAAACCATCTTATTCTCAAACAGATACTTCATGGAGAGTCTGGTACCCAAGCAACAGCATTGTTCAGAGAAAGACATAGTGTGGGAGTCCACAAGATTCAGGTTCTTTGTGTCCTTGCTGAGAGGTGTGCAGAAGGTCAAAGAGATGAACTACACAGCGCTTTTGAAGTGCTCTTTGAAAAAGGACATTTATTTTTTGCTGTTTTGTCTTGTTCTTTGTTGGTTTGCAGAAACCAACCAGTGCCTTTGTGCTGCACTTCCTCCTGCAAAATGTATTTTTTTCTGCCAGGGCTCAGTGACCAAAAACCTTGACATTAGTGGATTTAAAAATGAATTATGGTTGATGCAAATGTAAACCTGTGATGAGCAATGTTAACAAGGTTTCTTGCTTGTCCTTTTATATGGTTTTGTCGTTTAATGGTGCCGTATACAGCACCTGCCCTTTCTTCCATCATGGGCTGAACTTTTCATTGGATCCTGTTTACCAGTATAGCATATAAAATTCACAATCTAAGGCCTATATTTTGTAAGTATCTTTTTTATTCTTTGTCAGCCGCTTAGGCAGTTAACACATTGTTCAATAAATTAAAGATAGTAAGTCTTACTGGGTTGGTAAACCTGTGTCTGAACGGTATCACTTCAAAAAGTCTATCCTCCAACATTCCCCAGTTGAAAATAGGGACATTTCTCACTCCCCACCCCCACCCACAACTGACCCTCCTCGACCCCCCCATTCTCCCCCTGCAGAGCATTTCCTCTACCACAACACCAACAAGACACAGCAAACACACTTTCCAGCATCCTGAGAAAACCCTTTAATCCTGATTTTATTTTATTATTTGGTAGATTGACAAAAAGAAAAGCATACATCAATAAATAAATTTTAGAAAGGGGCAAGATTAGATGTGGATCCACAAAGTATTTTTTTAAAGAACCCCAAGACTCCTTGCACTCTGCTCCACTCACCCTGCCCTCCCATCCAGGGCGGCCCACCCTGTGCCTGCCCCTCAGAGACATGGGGTGGGCCTCTCCCTCGGCCAACTCTCCTCCTCTCAGCAGCTGCTCAAGGGAGGAGGCTGGCAGTGGCAGCCATGGAGAGGCAACGAGGTGCTCCCTTGTAGCCATCACTGCTGCCGCCACCACTGCCGGCTCATCCTCCTCCCTGAACTCAGTGGCAGCACTGGCAAGGGAAATAAGGACATTTGGCGGGGGGGGGGGGATTGATAAAATCATTCCAGGGTGGCTTTCATAATTCTAGAACCATCCCTGGAAAATAGGGGCACTTGGAGGGTATGAGATGTGGGGCGCCCACTTAATGGAACGCTCCTGCATGCAAAACGTTTCCTTCTTACAGAAAAGTAGCAGGTCATGGTGAAAGCTAGGGTAGAATCCTCCTATCTGACTTGCTAGCTTTTTATGTTCTTTTTTTGAAATGGAGAAGAAATCGGTCACAACTGGCATATTATAGACCCGGATTTGCCAGCTCATTGAGAATGAGATCTAGTGCACAGGATTTCAATATATCCATTCTGCATCACAAATGTTATTCGTAGCTGCAACAGGTTTTGCACCCTTAACGCTGGAGAGATGAAGATAAGACAACAGGTGCTGGCAGACCAGGAGCATGAGGTTGGGAAGATTAGAAAATGCAGCAGAAACCAATTACATACTGGTCATTTTTCTTCTCTAAGCAAAAGAAAGTATTAGAAAAGAAAAATGACTACAGCAGAAAGTTGCTGTAATGTCTTTAATGAGCAAAAGATCTACATTTCCCCCCTCCAAGAACCAAATTCCAGTTTCAGAGTAAATTACAAATAAATTGTCTGCCTTGCCATGATTATTATAGTTCACTGCACTGGAAATCGTGCCACCTGCACAGAGAGAGATTCATTCAATAACCTAAACAATCAAACGTAATTAATGTGATAGTCAGAATTAATATGATGTTTTCATATCTAAGACATAGCAGGCAGATGGGGAAGAAAACTCTCAGATGCATCTGGTACTAAACAATAGGAGCCTGACAAAAGATCCCCCTCCCTTTCAGGGCTTGTTATTTTCATATTTGACTAAATGCAATCAGGTCTTTGCTGTTCTTGTGTAACACAGTGCAAGAATGCATAGAATCCTACATGGTCTATATGCTAGGGGTCTAAAAATGGGGGGGGGGGGTTTCATTACCATCTAGAGTGAAGAAATAAGGTAGCCTTTTTATATAGCCTATGACCCCCCAAAATTATCAGCTACTAGTAATGTGTAGCTTTTAGCAAACAAAAAACAAAAAACCGTTAATTATGTGAAAAAAAGAGAACCAAATAGCTAACACCCAGTTTGGAGCTATAAATTTTACAGCTGCCCAATCTGGGTCCAAGAGAAGCCCATGATGTACTGAAATAATTTTTGAAAGCATCGCTGAAAATATTTTGATCAGACAGTACAAAATCTGTAAATAATGTGTGTGGGGACATTACTTTTTTTAGATTTCACTTATGTGTTATTGAAAATATTATTCACAGAAGCTGAGAAACACTCTATCACAGGGGTAGGCAACCTAAGGCCCGTGGGCCGGATGCGGCCCAATCACCACTTTTATTTAAAATGCATCTCTGGGTTATTTGTGGGGCACAGGAAATCGTTCATTTCCTCTCCAAAAAATATAGTCTGGCCCACCACATGGTCTGAGGTGGACTGGCCCACAGCTGAAAAAGGTTGCTGACCCCTGCTCTATCATCTGCATATCATACAGCAAAAAATAAAATAAAAAATCATTTAGTCTGCTATCTCTTACTGATTGGTAAAAGATCATATATCTATTGAGGTAAGATTCCTGGTGTAAAACAATACTCTCACCCTGCATATTCACCAGCTAAAAAATAAAAAAATGCAATTGAATGTAAGCAACAAAAGGACAAAGCAACCTGACAAATGGCGAATCCTGTCCTATGCTGAAGTGAACTTCCTAGACCATTCACAAATCTATAAAGACAGGGAAGCAGAATCAGCCCAGCCCCAGAAATTGCCACCATTGAAGGACAAAACCTGGGTGCTATAGGTTACATAGCACTTTCAGCCTCAGCCTTGATGTAGAGCATACTTCAGCTCTTTTTGAATAGAAATGTAAAAAATAACTTTTCATTCAGTATGGTGAAAATAAATGGCCGCTCAACCGCTTTCCGAGGTGGGCAATGTCCTTCCTCTCACTCCTAGCTGCCATCCCTGTGTGGCTGGAGATCACATTGACAGCTGGCTATCTGGGAATTTGCCTGGCTGGCCGGTCTGCAGGGCATAATTGCCCGCCAAAACCTTAAGTTCAAATGGGCCACTCAGAGGGCCTTATTCCTGGTCAGTGCCTTGCTGGTTGGCCAGGCATTGTCTGTTTTCATGCCCAGACAGACTGACACCAGCTCTATGGGCCCCCACAATTTTTTGTGTGGCGGCTCAGCCACCACAACATGGTGCTCTGACACGACTTCTGGTTTTTACATGCACACTACATTGTGCACTTCCCAGGGCTGTAGCTAGGGGGTTTGAGGTGGGCACCTGCCAGGGGCGCAGGCAAGGGGGGGACACAAAATCAGCTGCCGAGACGCTCCACAGGGCACCTTGTCCAGCCAAGCACTCCCTGCCCACAGCCCAGGCAGGGTGGGGAAGAGGGTGCGCTGGGTGGCAGCTGCTCCTTGCTGCCCCCCTCACCCCTTGGCCCTCCTGGCAGCCGGGCATGCTGGCTGGCTGGGCAGCCTGTGCGTGCCCCAGCACCCCATCCCATTTGGCTGTGAGGCGCCGGCTCTGCCTCTCCCAGAGCTCGCTTGGGGTCAGGGCAGGAAAGGTCCACCAGCCTCGGGCCCTGACACTGCCCAGCCCACCTCACTGCCCACGCCCCTGCCTCTCCAGGAGCCGGGGGGGGGTCACCAATGCAGACCCTCCTTCAAGGGTGCCAACTCGAATATAATATATGGAGGGGTGCTCCCCATTTTATGCGACTTCACTTATGCACACAGGGCAAAGAACGTAACTCGCGCATAAGTGGGGAGAAGCCTATATACCATCATTGAGGTCAGCCTTCCCCATCTTGGTGTCCTCTCTCTGTTTTGGTCTCCTTCAATCAGAATTCATTGCAAAAAAAAAAAAATCATTACAAGGTGAAGCACATGAGGAATCGAATGGGTGTGAGGGGGGGGGGGTTGGAGGAGAGGCAGAAAGAAGAGCCAATTTGTCCATGGCCAGGGGCCGCAATCTGGATGGTTCTGTGGCAATTTCACCCAGCTATGGCTCTGGCACTTCCCCACCCAGTGGCTGGGTCCACATTTTTTATGGCAGTCTGCAGGAACAGAGAAACACACATAATTACATCACAACATGAGGTAGATATATTACTATACTTTACAAGGGAGAGAAGTATACTAATCGATATTTCCGCCACCATACTAACTGATATTGCGAGGCTATGGTAGTGACTGAGATAATGTATATGAAATGCTCTCAACAATTAAACACTGTATATAAATGCTATCATCGTCATTATTTATCAAGTTACTATCGACCAACCTGCAAGGATCAGCATTTTTGGGATGCATTTACTGAACAGCATTTTACATCAGCTCATATGGAGGTTTCAGAAGGCTCCTTCTCCCACCTCAGCCACCAGCTGGGCTTTCAAATGTGCCTCGACTGGGCTGTTGCAATCCTGGTCAGCAGATACACCGGGGGAAAGTTATTAAATGCAACCTGTAGTAATTATTCAACAATTCCAGCTGAAAATGCACATGCTCACCACTCTTTCCCACCAAATGCATGAAAGAATGAAGTGCCCTTTCAGTAAGGGGTAAGTAGCTATGGAGGCAAAATAAAGTATGCAATGTCCTGGAACATGGAGCAGATCTGGAGTACTGCATTGACAGATAGTATGAAAGAATCCCATATAGGTATCAGAAGGTGTAAGACAGGGGTCAGCAAACCTTTTCAGCAGGGGGCCAGTCCACTGTCCCTCAGACCTACTGTATTTGGGGGGGGGTGAACGGTTTTCGCCCACCCGCAAAGAGGCCTGAAGATGCTTTGCTTTACCTGTCCCAGTTGGCGTCCCAATTGGGCTTCTCCAGCCAGCCAGGCACCATGGCGGGGTAGGAGGCTTCACTGGCTGGCGAAGACAGAAGGAGCAGCCCCGGAGGAGGAGCCATGGGCAGAGGTAGGGGAACCGGAGCACCGTCAGAGCTTTTACCCACCACCTGCTGCTGCTGCTTCCCGAGAGGCACTGTGGAGAAGACAGAGCTGCCCGCCAACCCGCAAGCATGGCCGTGGCCACCGCAATGACCCACCTGAACGCCATGGGAAGAATGAAGGAGGGAGGGAAGCAGGCAGGCGGTGATGAAGAAAGCGCACGAGGAAGTGGCACGGAAAAGGGGCATGGAGAAGGAAGGAAGGGCGGACTGAGGGAGAGGGAGGAGGAGCAGGAGGAAAATGCAGCGCCAGCCAGTGTCACACGCCCCCTTTACAGCGCCGCGCTGCTCAGGTAGGCGGGCGGGTGAGCCAACTCCTGACGTCGACAATGCCTGGTGTGGGCCAAGATTGCTCTGTCCCTGAGGAGAAAAGCGCCACTGTGTGAGGGAGAGGGAGGGAGAGGGAAAGAACGTGCGCGCTGGCGATCCACGCGCTGGAAATCCACACGGTGATCAGGCAATTGGACCTGCTCCGGCCCACGGGCCTTAGTTTGCCAACCCATGGTGTAAGAGAACAGAGGAAAAGGCTGGCCCAGCAATGAAGCAGCATGAGGCAGTTGCCTCAGGCAGCAGATCTGCTCAGTGCAACATTCCTGCTTACTGCCCAACACCAGCACCCACCTCCTTTTACTCCCCAGGCACCTCAGGCAGCATCCGTGTGGTGGCATTTTTAGTTCTGCCTAGTGTGGCAAAACCTCCTGGGCCAATCCTGGTTAAGGAGAACCAAAGGGGATGAATTAATACATTCAAACCCTTGGCTCCTGAACGGCTCAGTTTTTGAATGTTTCGGCTCCCGAACGCCAAAAAGCCGGAAGTAAACGCTCCAGTTTTTTAATGTTTTTCAGAAGCTGAATGTCCGACTTGGCTTCCACTTGAGTGCAAGGAGCTCTTGCAACCAATTGGAAGTCACGCCTCGGTTGTTGAATGTTTTGGAAGCCAAACGGGCTTCTGTAATGGATTATGTTCCAACAACCGAGGTTTGACTGTACCAGGAATTAGCTAATGTTGCATGAAGGGGAGGCAAGTAAGGAGAAGCCCATTTATCCACTAGCTCCTTGTGCAAGCAGAAGCTGTGACGTCTGCTCCTTGGTCTTGCCTCTTTCAAAGGATCAGAACATAAGGGGGGAAATCAAGCAAAAATCCCATCAAGTCCTGTGATGGGCCAATGGCCGTAATAATAAATATCTATCTATCCCATCTAGTCCAGCATTCTGTTCTCTCAGACTGGGTGAAGCCCACAAATAGGACATGAGAGCAATATTACCCTCCTTCGTGATCCCCACCAACTGGTATTCAGAGACATATTGCAGAGACAACTCCAGCAAACCACTGAAGGCAAGACTGTGATTCAACCATTCCTTAACAATGATGGACATTCGGGTATGCACATTAGTGCACGTGTGAACACACACAGAGGATGTTCATTGTGACCACAAGACAGGCATGGGGGTCCATTTTCCCCCTCCCACTCAGCTTCTTCTATTCTCCATTTCTCCACATCATAACATCATTTTAACCGCTTCCTCCTCCTTGCCCTCCCTGTCCTTCAACTCCGCTGTTGAAGATGAGCATGTGTAATGGAGGCCGAGCTCTCCACCATGTCTGTGAATCTTGGCAATGGCACCAATGTCGGTGGCCACGGCTGGCAGGCCTGCTGCCCAGGAGCGGGTCCCAAGTGCCAAACAACAGTTCTGGATATAGATATCTCTCATGTAGGAAGAACTGCCTCTCCTGTTGCATCCTAGTAGTGAAGGGGCTACAGGATGTACATGTAATATGGTGAAAGGAAGAAGAAAAACCCTATTCACATCATGTCTATCCAGAGAGTGATTATTCTTAACACATCTTGTTTCTATTGATATATATTATCCAACCAATCCTTGAGGGGAAGACTCAAAATTCTACAATATGGGATTGGTGCTTTAAATTACTAATATCTTTTAAATATATAATGTGGATATATTGTGTTCCAATTGTAGAAACAACCTTGATCACACACACACACCCGGAAACTGTCTTCAACATGAGAAATATCCTCTCTCTGATTATCGCTCATTTCTAGGAAGAGGTCTTTATCCACTGACATACAGCGTGTGCTCTTTGCCAGCTCTTGACAATAAATAGGTTCCTTCCACGAGGCTTTAACAGCCTCTAGAGGAAATCACTTGTAGGCAGCATTAATACATTCTGGAGGTGATGGATGTAAAAGCAGCTCATTAATATTCAAACAAGTCTGAAGGAGCTTGGAGAAAGGAATAAAGCATGCATGCTTTCGTCCCTGGAACCAAAGCTGCAACTAATCTTCTCACATCTAAAATCCTAGTAAATTAACAGCACATGTAGGACTTGGAACTTAGGGTGAAACCCAGAGATAAGGAGCTAAGAGATGAAGCTACCAACAAGCCACTTTCCATTTTGTCATCATCAACAACTTTATTGCTGTAGCCATGGGCCTTGGCACTTCACCGATAAAATTTCCCTTACAGAAAGTTACAATGAAATCTACTTCAAATCTCATCTCTGGCACAATTTTACCAGGAGGCCTCAAGCAAGCACTAACTCACAATCTTAGTTCCCCATCTGCAATATAGGGATGACAACATCAGTCTACCTTATGGGGGCTGTTGTAAGGTTAACTAAGATAACCAGCACAGTGGTTTGAACATGGCTGACTTATAAATGGTGAAGTGGGAGCAACTGCACTAGGGCCCAGACTGCAAGGACTATGCCAACAAGGCAGGCGAGGCCACTGCCCAGGTACCATGCCTGCAGGTGTCCGGCCACTCCCAGAGAAGTGTGGCCACCATTGGTGCCACTATTGGGCAAGATCTCACCTGAAATTGGCCAAATCTCCCGCAAAACCAGTACCAATGGCTGTGCTGCTTCTCTACCAGTGGTGGATGCTGAGGGGGGTGTGGCGGTGGCAGAACAGCGGGATCAGGTGGGTGGTGGCAGGAGCAGAATAAAGCAGCACTTCCCATTTTGCCTCAAGTGACAGAGCAGGACCCACCGCCCCAGCTGTGCCAACAGAGCTCCATCGGTGCAGCAACACTTCCATTTCCTCTATTTGTCATGTGCTCCCTCCAATTTTCTTCAGAGGGTACCCAACCCTCTGGAGCAGATTTCAAGGGTGCACTTGGGGGGGATGCAGGGAAGGAACTGACCAATAATGCTACGCCCCTGGCTGATGGAACTGGTCAGATCAAATTCAGAATGTGAGGATGAGGTTGAGGATGGTGTGCATGAGCCAGCCAGCTGAAACCTGCAGAAATTTTCTCAACTCTTCCAAGTCCTAAAGCACGCAAATGATCTGATTTCAGAGTTTGACGCCCCTCCCCACCCCAATGAAATGCAGTCTCAAGATCATAGAATCATAGGGTTGGAAGAGACCACAAGGGCCATCCAGTCCAACCCCCTGCCAAGCAGGTAACACCATCAAAGCATTCCTGACAGATGGCTGTCAAGCCTCTGCTTAAAGACCTCCAAAGAAGGAGATCATCCATGGGATTACAGATACTCTAGAGGCTGTACAAGCAAATGTTTGATGACCTCAAGAGACAACAGCAGCAGCAGAAGCTGCCAATCACCAGGTTCCTCACAAAGAAACCAGCAGCAGCAGCAGATGTGCATAGGCAACCCCTCTCTGGATCTGAACCACAGCCAAGCACTGCTTCGGGCTACTGGTCAATTCCCCTGGTCCTCACATCATTCAGAAAGGAAAAGGAGGCAGAAGGCTAAGAAGACTAAGAGCAACATTTGTCCCTCACCAGTGCAGCAATTTTTAAAATGGCTTTTAAATAGTTTTCTAGGGGCTTCTGGCTTTACTCAATTTTGCTTAAACCTGTGATGGCCAGGAACGTAACCCCCACCTAAGATGCAAGTTACCTGTATTCATTTAAACAGTTGCTCTAGTGCAATGATGTTTAGCTGCACATTGTAACTTCCTGTCCTCTCCTCACTCCCCCCCCCCATGTGCAAACAGAAGAGATGGTGAGAAAGCGGAGTTACATTGCACAACTAGAAGTTGTTGTGCTAGTTCATGCCAGCCTTATGCATGAGTGTAGCAGGGGGAGGGGGCGGGGAGCAGCCCCCCCCCCCAATCAAGCAAATAAATACAAATACTTAACTAACTAACCAATTATGTCACAGATAACTCAGTTCTGTGCCCCCCTAACATGATCCCCGTGGCCTTAAGGCTTTATGATGATTATTTGTCTTCTTACTAATCATTATAAGCTACTCTGCAAGCCTTTTCTGGTTGAAGAGTGGGGTAAAACCACTTTATTTCTCTCTGAGTTGGATCATATGCAAAATTTTAAAAAATGCTACTTCAGCACAGTGAAGTTTGCATAGGTTCTTGAGGCAATGAGGCATGTTCACAGGTTAGTAAAAAGCTGGACTCAATAAACCAGAAATAAACAACCATTTTTTTTAAATGGTGGGAGCAGTTCCTGTGAATCTAAGAGTAACTGAACTGGGTCCATCTAGCCCAGCATCCTGCTTTCCAAAATGACAGTTATATCCAAGAGGAAGCTCATAAGCAGGGTTTGAGGCCAATAACCTTTTCCTGTTGTTGTTGTTTTCTCTCCCCCCCCCCCTTTCATCATATTTAGAGGCAGGCGGCTTCCGAAGCTGGAGACAGAAAGGTGGCCATCAAGGTGATGTTGGTATCTGACACCTCCAAGTTCAGAGGAAGTCTACCTCTGAATATGTTGAAGTTGTGGAGATTAGCAACAGGAAAGAGCATTGGGTCTCAAACCCTGCTTTGTCTAATCACCTTTAAAAGGGTGTGCAAGCGAGTGGTGAACAGCACATAATGTGCTACGTGAAGTAACCCTGAACGTACTGTTCCCTTTCATGTTTCGCTTGGAGATCCTGAGTTTAAGTGCTACAGAAATTATGAATACCTATGAGTGCCATGCAAACGTTTGCACAAAGCATCAACTGGAAAAATACCTAAAAGACAACTCGCAATCTCTTCTAATCTCCGATCTATGCAATGCACTCCTTTGCATGTTTACTTACAGTCCTAGCCATTCCTCCCATCCTCAGACAGCCTTCAGGCTCCAAATCCTGTACTCACGGGGTTTGAGCCTTGGAGTGTGTGTTCATATGTTTCTCCTCAGAAACTCTGGCACAATGCACTGGCTTGGCCCAATGCAGCCAACACCTACCACCCACGATACTCTTTCACTAAATATTGGGAAACAGCCATCTACAGCGACCCAGGGATCAAAGGGGCAGGGGTTGGCTCTTCCAGGAGCAAAGAGTTGAGCCCATGCTCTTTAATAATATGCCTGCTGACTGAAGAGTCATGGAGAAGGCAGAGAGTAAAGAAATCACTGCCAACTATTAGCCGCTCCTTCCCTCGGCTATCAGGGGCAGTAGGCAGATGAGCTGGGGAGGATAATGGTTTAGAATAGAATAACAGAATATATCTTTATTGTCATTGTCCCCTTGCGGGAAACAACGAAATTCCTCGGTTGCTATATCAACTCAAATAAGGCACTCCACATAATTTAAAAAAATACTGATAATTAAAAAAATACTGATATAACACAATACAATGCATTTTGGAGCGAACCTTCCCATTTTGCTCCCTTCAGGCCCATACATAGAACCAAATTATTGATATGTGGATTAAGCCACATAATCAATAGACCAAACTGTGCATGAATCCGTATTGTATTTAGGAGGTGATACGAGGGCTGCCTCTTTGCTCCTTTTGCCTTTGTTTTAAATTGCTTGGAGCAGCTCTGTGACTACACCCTGTAAAAAATCCATTTAAAAATGCTTCCAGGATGTGACTGTACCTTTCAGGGGCAGCCATCCCCCACCCCCCAGTTCCCCAGGAAGGGACTGCATGTTATGATGTACAGTCACTTCCTCGAAGCATTTTTAAAGGGATTTCTCTCTTTATTTCATGTAGCCACAGAACTGCTTTAAGCAACTTCAGACATCTGAAGGGTTAGAGGAAGAAAGAAGTAGCTTTCGGAACACCTCATAAGTGCCTTTTTTTGTTGTTGTCCTTCCACAGTCAGTTCAAAACTGTTTTATTTCTGCAGGCTTTCAGGAAAGGGCTTTGAATAGCGCTGTGCTGTTTTTACTCTCTGCATTTTAATAGATTTGTTTTTACAACATTTAATTCTCTTATAGTTTAATTACTTTTTAACTATTATATTTTATATTTTTTAGCTATCTGTTTTAATTTTTGTGGCCTGCCTTGAGTCCAAATTCTGGGGGAAAGGGGAGATATAAATTAATGTTTGTTAATTTGAAGAAACTTACCAAACAGATTCAGAAAACAATGGGCAGAGAAATGTACAAATGTTTTAAAATAACATAGTCACCCTATAGCGTCTTTTCAGAAGGACAGGTATGCACTATGGATGTGGTTTCTTAGTTTTGTGATCTTCCTCTCACACATTTGTAAAAATGCTATACATGCTGACTTCTCTGCTTTTATAATACAAAATATCATTAAGAATATATAGATAGATAGGCAGATACAGTGGTACCTCGGGTTACATACGCTTCAGGTTACAGACACCGCTAACCCAGAAATAATGCTTCAGGATAAGAACAGAAATCGTGCTCTGGCAGCGGGAGGTCCCATTAGCTAAAGTGGTGCTTCAGGTTAAGAACAGTTTCAGGTTAAGAATGGACCTCTGGAACGAATTAAGTACGTAACCAGAGGTACCACTGTACAGCTAACAGCATTTTTTTTTCTCCTTCAGACATTATGGGTCTTATTTTGCTGTTGGCAAACTTCTTGTGTCATACCATGCAACTGGTGCCAAAAAAGAAAAGCTTCCTGATGCAGAAGCAGATGATTCTTCTGCAGCTGAGCTCCCAAGCCTGGGAAAATTAAAACCATCCAAGTTAAATGTAAGTTCTCCCATTTAGAAAATGTCAGTCTGGCAGCCTTTACCTGACCGTTTAGCTGGAAGTCCTAACTTGACACAGAAATGAGCCTTTTTGGATAGCTAGGGGTTAATCCAGTCTGGCAGCCAAGCCAGGGGAGAGAAGCAGATTCCCAGATGCCACCGCTAGAGAAATTAATCCTGGAGCTTAGCATCTGGATCCTTCAACTGCCAAGCTTGCCCCAGTAGTCTGTTTCGTCGCTGGGCCAGATTAAATAAGAATGATGAGCAGGAGCAGGTTCTGCACCGTCAGCGACAAGGAAAAAAACACACCTCCAAACCAAATCAGTTTTACCATTGCGTGTTCCCCTGCTAATGTGCATTTAAAGAAGGTGCCACTTTAAAGCTGTATCAAAGAAATCGCAGCCAAGCTGTCAGTGTGTTTTTCACAAAAGTTAGAGGTAGGGGAGGAAGTGCATATAGACAGTTCCATTAGGACACCACCTGTTTCTTATGTATACAGTTTATAGTGTGGGACTAATGTATTTTGTTCCAGGCATCTTGCAAAAATTGCCTGATATTTTCCTCCATTTATTAATGCAACTTGCAACAACAGATGGGGCTTGAGCTGCTGAATTCTGATCAGGATTCCAATCCCTTGAAGCTCAGCCATTTATTACAGCAGGGAGATTACTTTAGAAGTAGCAGCAACCTGCAGCATCTGAATATTGAATTAGATTTTGAACAATATAAAAGTGAGGGTGTTTGGGACATAAATCTGAGTCAGCAAGAGCTGACCAGCTCACAACCGTAAACTTGCTGACTGTTTACAAAAAGGGCACTGATATAAGCAGGCTTCATGTGGGGGTTCAGGGTCAGCCTTGTGTGCGAACTAGGACACAAGTATTCTTAATTTTAGCCCTGTTTCTTACATTCATTTATGACAAAATGTGACTTTTGCCCATAATTTTCCACGATTACTTTTCTTGTGCCATCTCACACTATCTTCCCACCCTTTGTTTTGTCTTAGTCGTATCCAACTCTCCGTGACCCCATGAACTCTCACTTTCTTCTCAAAGCTTCTCCTTTTTTCTGTCCATTGAGTTTTCTTGGCAAAATACTGGAGTGGTTTGCCAGTTCCTTCTCCAATCTTCCCACCCTTGTTGTTGTTCAGTCGTGTCCGACTCTTCGTGACCCCATGGACCAGAGCACGCCAGGCACGCCTATCCTTCACTGCCTCTCTCAGTTTGGCCAAACTCATGTTAGTAGCTTCGAGAACACTGTCCAACCATCTCATCCTCTGTCGTCCCCTTCCCACCCTTACCTCTCTATATATCCCTGCTTGTGACCCTCACTCCTTCAGCTTGACCTTTTTTTCCTTAGCTGTCCATGAAGGCTCCTGCTACATAACTTTGCCCATTGTCCCACGCTGGAGCTTTGTGGCTCATATTCCCAGAAGGGCAGGAGGACTGCCCTGCAGAGCAAAACTGAGGAAAGAACAAAGAACCTATCCCTCTGTTATGCAAGAGAGGTGTTGTATGAGCAGCAACTGAAGGGCATAAGGACCTGGCTTGCAACTCCATATAAAATGAAAGTGAGGCTTGATATCAGTAAAACTGAAGTCAATGGCCATTCCTTGAGAACAGTGATAGGAAAGGACCAAAGTGTCCCCCTTCTAAGCACTGATGTATAGCTACGTACCCAGATTCAATGGGCTCTTATGTGCCCCCTTCATGGCCTGCATTCTGGAGTTTCCATTTGTGCATGTGGGCTCCTTGTGCCCACCTCTAGAAATGTCCCATCTGGTTTATTCGTGCTGGAACATTCTACTTGAACACTTACAGTGAGCCAACTCTCTCATCCCTTAAGCACAAAACCCATTTTTCCCATGGCTTAAATGTAAAGGTAAAGGACCCTTGACAGCTAAGTCCAGTTGCGAACAACTCTGGGGTTGCGGCGCTCATCTTGCTTTACTGACCAAGGGAGCCGGCATTTGTCCGCAGACAGTTTTTCCTGGTCATGAGGCCAGCAAGACTAAGCCGCTTCTGGAGAAACCAGAGCAGCGCATGGAAACGCCATTTACCTTCCGGAGTGGTACCTATTTATCTACTTGCACTTTGATGTGCTTTTGAACTGCTAGGTTGGCAGGAGCTGGGACCGAACAACGGGAGCTCACCCTGTCATGGGGATTCAAACCGCTAACTTTTTGATCGGCAAGCCCAAGGCTCAGTGGTTTACACCACAGCGCCACTCGTGTACCTTTTCCCATGGCTTAATGCCCCTTAATACTTATCCCAACTGAACCAATGTCTAAATGTGTGCAGAAAGGTGAGTGATTCATTCCTGATTCACATAAATAAACGGATTAGAATGCAGCTATCCTTCAGTTTTCACACTTCTCCAAATTTTGCAGTATGGTTCAGCTTTAAAAACCTACTCAACTGCACATAAAATGCAAGTTTTCATGCTTTTTAAAATTGCAGATTGATGGAGAAATGAGACAGAACAGACTTAAGGAGGAAAAACTATTCTGGAGCAGAAATAGATGGATATGTCCATCCTTAAGAATATGTAATTTTTCTGTTTCCCTTTTTAATGTCTAGTTATGTCATGAAAGAAAGGTTAAAATTCTACTGGTCCATTTAAAAGAAATGTTCACCACTCCAGCCTAGCATGGAAGTTGGTTCCAGACATTACTTTGGAAAATGCAAAACAGAGGCACAAAGTTCGTAGGACTATTACAATGAATACTCAAATACCAAAGTGTATTTTAAATTTGTTAGAACTGCTTCATAGTAACTGCACGGTGTTTTCAGCACAAACAGCAGAATCACATTTCCTGCCCTTGTCTCTGCATTGCTTTTTAAAGCAAATAGACATAGATTCAGCAAGTACAGGCGGTTCTTAGGGACATTTGTTTATTGTTTAGAACAGCCTTCCACTGGGCATTCACCTGGTAGTCATAGGTGACGAGGAATTGTATGCCACCAAGGAAGACCTTTTTTTTTTTTACACAGGCTACCATAATCAGGGCATGTTCCTGCTCTGCCTCCTTCCCTCTGGTGCTTGGCATGGCGGTGATTGGGCTGGTGGTGCCTGCTCACAGCTGTGCAAGATTTAATCCCAATGACTCTAATGAAACATCTGCATGCACATGAAAGCTCCTACCAATAACAAACTTAGTTGGTCTCCAAGGTGCTACTGGAAGGGGGGGATATTTTGTTTCGACTACTGCAGAGCAACACGGCTACCTACCTGTAACTAGAGCTAATGAAACAATTATGCATAAACAGTTTTGTTCTGCCCATAAATAGGCTAATTTTGTTTATGTAAGTTGGTAGCTTTTGTAGGTTCATTTACAGGGCTGATTTAAAATGAGAAAGTTGGTAAGAATTATAGATTGCAAACCTGAAGAATCATCACGTTCTCTTAAAGACAGGGAGTTGGGGGAGTTGCTGTCCACTAAAATTAGGGCCTAAATGTTGTGCTTCTGTGGCATTTGAATACCTGCTGTTTTGATTTTTCAGTGCCCAAATGACCTAGGTTCTTTTCTATGCAGATTTTGCTTCATACTTTTTCAAAACATATATTAATACTGAGGAATTTTGATCATATCCTTGAAAGACAGACCTGCATGGAACCTTTCTATTGATGCTGCAGAAGTGGCGCAGGTTTGTGAGGCTACTCACCTACAAAACTCTGATTTCCAAGGCAGCGCCCTTAAAAGATAATGAGTTCCCAAGAGAGAGAGTCTATATTTTACATCAACACTGAGTTTTCTTCACTGCTTGAAGAAATTATTTTGGTTTGTCTGTGTGACATGGGACTAGGTTAATTTAAAGGTGGCATTGAACTCTGATGTAGATGTGCAATCTGTTGGGGAAAACTGTAACACAGAGCAGAGAAGGTGGCAGTTTTTATCTGATGAATGCCTGTTGAGATTTAATTGTACACTGGCATGTATTAGTGAACTGGACACCCTGCTGCTTGGCATTATCCTTCGTCACCAGCTTCTCCAGATTATTGTCTGGAGACTTCAGCTGAAATTTTGACAAGTGACAAGCTGGTGACCTTACTCTGTCCATTTTACCCTCTTTGCTTCCTCTTCAATGAAAGCACACAACTGGGAGGTCAACCTTTGGTAAGGACCTAGCCTATCACAATGTCAATAAATTGTTATTACGGATGTTCCTAACTTAACGTTCCTCACTAATATCACTGCAGTAATGATTTAAAAAGCAAGCATTGCTATCCTACGTTACAAGTGGAAAGCTGAGGCTGAGAGATAGTGACTTGCCTAAGGCCCCCCCTCAGTATGGGCCAAATTAAAGGTTATCTTGCCAAAAGCATGTAATCAAACCCCAAGCTTTTCATAATGGGCGACAAGAAAGTTTGAGGGGAGGAAGTGTGTGGTGGGAGAGGAGGATATTGAGCATATGAAAAAATGCTACACCTGCACACCTGAAGTGATACAGTCCAGACTGTTGCCACTTCGGTCTACAAAATATGTAGATCTGCTTACAGAGGCATTTAGGAAACAGCAAGGAAATGAAAGTAGTTTCAAATACTTACAGGATTTCCACTTCAGGACACTATTTTAGATATATTTCTAAATTTGGAAAATTCACTCTTAGAAATGTGAGGGGTTACCCCACCCCCACTGAGCAAACATGTACATTGCACTGGCACTGGCGGAGGAAGAGGGGCAGCACGATCCTGGCGGGGTGCCATCGTGGCTGTCCCCCCCACGCTGGGTGCCACGCCCCCACGGGCGGCGCACCACGCCCCCAGGGCACACACCAGCCCCGCCCCTGCCTGCTTTCTGCCCCCCCCCCCCCCGTGCCAGATCATGAAGCTCCGCCACTGTGCACTGGTATTATCTTTACTGCATTTTTCAAATAACTCATCATAACAAACCATTGTTGCTTGGGGCACATTCAAATTATAACATTTTCCTCACTGATAATGAGTACAATGTACCTCTGGAGCTGCTAAGAGTATCCAAATATGCTCTGCAAACATTCAGAAGCTAAGAGCACAAACCGAGGAGAGAGCACCAAATTAGCTTTACTTTAAAAGGATTTAATGGGAACCTAATTTTTAGAAAGGTTACCGCCATTTGGCAATTAGACGATGATAGGGAGACAGAAAGTTCTATGAATTAATACCAAACTGCTATGAGTAAGGTAATTAATTTATTCTCACCCTTTGGTGACATTAATTTGATGCAACCTTCCTTGATTGGCACTGTGATAGTTCAGAACTAACAAGATCAGACCATTCCTGTTTTCTCTTTGGCTGATCCATTTTTTCTGCATTATTCATGCCTTGTGGTGGAGATGGCCAACTAGGCGTGACCCATGGGCCAAATCCTGTTTTCAAGAATTTAGATGCTGCCAAATATTAAATCAGTTTATGGTAATATGGTTGCCCAGTTTCACCTATAAGAGAGAACATTTTCAAGCTGCATAAAAAAGAACCTAGAAAAGTTAATAATTTAATGATACACCTGCTTTATTTTCTTCTTTTCATATGTATTATACATGTAATGTGTGCACATTTGTATAAAATACTGTGTCTGGGTGTGTGGGCTCCGTGGGTGTGACCCATCATTGTTAGATGGTCCCAGCTTTATTACACAGCCTGAGGGGTTGGTTGAAGTGACAAAATACTTCCAGTCTTTCGTCTGGTGATCCTAATAGCTCCAAAGAATGCAGAAGTTGTTCACTAGTGCATTATGAAATTGGTGTCCCATCAATATATGGGGAGATATATTGTATTTCTCTTTGAATTACAGCAATTATTACTTAATTTACACCTAAAAATATGCATCCTCACATGCAAATCTTATGCAAGTTGGCGTCGCTTTGCTCTTCTTTTTTTCCTCCTTTATTGACAATTCATAACTGGCCGTCCTATGTCTGTCTCAGTTTGCTCCTAGAGCCTGCGTTCCTGGTTCCACCCGGTTCAGAAGGAATTGTGTTTTCTAAAGAAGTACACCAGTGTTCTCTCTGCCTAATTTGCACATCAAGAAAATGTTTTGTGTGGGGACTATAGCTTGCCTGAAAGCTCTTCTCCTTGTTTGCTTTCCTTGCTGTAATTTCAATTCAGTTGGTTAATACTTTCTGCACAGAAAATTATACCACCTAAATTTGCTTTGTCAAAGGCAAAAGGACTTCAGGGGAAAAAATGTGTTTAAGATGGGAGTGTTAATGAGAAATAGGCTGTTATTTCTCTTTCAGAAATCTGACATGAGCTATAGCTCACACACCAATAAATGCATTTTGTCTCTCCTCAATTTTCTGGTGCCACACTGGTTATCTTTTATTAACTTGGTAGTCAGTCATAAGAAGAGCCCTACTGAATCAGGGCAAAGGCCCATCTAGCAATGGCAGACTTGGGGCTCTCAAATTTCAACACCCTGCGCAACACTAAAAATTGGCTCCCCCCCCCTCCAATCTCTTGTGCTCCGTTGTACAGCATTGTTGTGGCATCCCCGACAGCACAGCGCCCAGTGTGCCCAAACCGTGTGAGCAGCCATAAAAACACCTCTGTCATCTAGAAGGGCTGTGCAACCACTTTGTCCAAATCCCAAATACCAAGGCTAGCTGGGCATATACTGACAGAAACAGCCCTCCAAGCTATTTGGAGACAACAGATTTTTTTAAAAAACAAACAAACAAACTACAGGTATCCCTCTCATATAAGGCAGATGCCAGGGTAGGAGAAGGGGAGCTGGGGTTTGCCCACTGAGAGGCCCATCTTCAAGCTTGGGATCTCACCTAACACCGTCCAATCACAGTGCTTGCAGGAAAGAATGTTGATTCTATAAACCCTTTACCCAAGTGCATCTTACCCCTCACTCTTTGGCTAGTTTTCTGAATACTATAGAATCATAGAATCGGAGAGTTGGAAGGAACCCCAAGGGTCATCTCTGGTCCAACCCCCTGCAATGCAGGAATCTCAGCTAAAGCACCCATGACAGATGGATCAGCCCCTCAAATGGTCGACACAAACAGGCAAAGGTCTTGCAATGACTCCAAATGGTGTTCAGGTTTAGATGTTTTATGGGGAGGGAACGCCACAGTGGGGGTTGTGGCAGCTGTACCTTGTCTCCTCTGCTGCCACTCGTTGCTGCTGCCTGCCTCCTTCTCCTCCTCTGCCTCCCCACTGCCAATTTCTCTGTTGACTCAGCCCCCCACTGCCAGCTCCCCACCCCTTTTGCTGGATTCTTTTTCAGCCTCTATTTCTCCCCTTTTTCTAGTCATCAATGTAAGGAATAAGAATGTGCTTTTTCAAAGGTTAAAACGGCTACGTAATCGCAGACTTGCTTATAGGGCGTATCTTTAGAACAGCTTGTGGTTAGGGTGCTCATAGATAAGGTCCGTTTGCAATCGAAATGCTGTTTATTGTATACTTCGACTAATATGGAGCTCGTTTACACCCACTAGTGGTTGGGATGTGGCTTTATCGCTTGAGTCAATGTGTAAAACCATAAGAAACATGGACCAAAGGCAATCAAGGGTGGTAGTTGCCGAAATTAGAGTCATGGGTATAAGAAATGAAAACGTTGCTCTTTCATATATAAAAGCCACAAGGCCACAGCTATTAGGCAATTTCAAGGCATGGTGTTGCTTTGCTCGAGGCCATAGCTACACATAACGTTGATTTGTAATCTCAGACAGTTCAGATTAGCAGGCGTCAGCAAGAACCTGCTGACACCTGCTAGTGGTCAGAAGGTGGCTGTGATAAGTAGACAAGTGTCAGCAAGTACAGAGATCAATTCACACTTGTCTCCGGGTATTTCTGCTTGGCTTAGCAATAGTTGCATAGGAAATAGACCAAATAAGGGAAATAATGAATAATGTTAATAGAGTAATTAGGTGGTTGTGATAGGCTGTAAACCTTGTAGTCTCCACCCAAGGGAAAGACAAGGGAGGGAACCTGCACTTCAAGTATAGGGAATATAAGCTGGTGTTTTATCAATTTTGGGTGTCCCTTTTGGATACCTGCTCTTGCAAGAACGTTGTTGTAATCAATAAACTCTTTGCTGCTTCACCAATTTTGTTCAGATTTTATTTCGAGGGTCTCAGACCCACTTCTAACAATCAATATGTAATCTCAGACCCTTTGTCTAGAACCTTTGAGAATTCTTGGAGAACAGGTGAGATCCCTGCAGACTGGAGGCAAGCAAATGTTGTCCCCATCTTCAAAAAGGGGGACCTGCAACCTGCAAGGCAACTTACAAGCATGAAATATAAACCACAGCTACAGACAGCACCTTATTGTGGCTGACTTGCTGTAGTTTGGTGGCATACTCTACTGCCAAGACAAAGGAAACTGGTTAGCTGGGCATTGGTGGTGGCGAGAGTGAATGAAACATACAGTTCCAATAAACTACAATGAACATATCCGTACTGTCAGCATGAAGATGTGAAATGTACTTATTTTCATTTGACAAATATTTAGAGGTATGGAATCAGTGAAAATGCCCACTCTACTTAGTCTTCCCTGTGATCAGACAGACAGTTCAATAGAATAGAATTTATTTACGGCCATAGGCCCATACAAGTAAAAACAAAAACAAAAAAAAACACATAGATAACAACTTGTGCAAGTGGGAACAACAGCCGCTAAAACACCACAATACAATAAAATACAATAAAATAGAATGGCATACTACGCCTTAGCTAGCCTGTAGTGCTCCTTGGCGTCGCTTTTGGGTAAGGACAGCGACCAGGAACCTTGCCACTTTCAGGGTCGTATGAGTATCCTTATCCTGCAAGATTTGGGCGAGGTGGAATTCTGGTGGGGTGCCCTCTAGTTTCTGTATGATTGACCCCAACAAATTTGCCCGTGGCACATTGAACAAGGGGCAAGTGAACATAATGTGCTGGAGAGACTCCAGTGTCTCCTTATCACATTCACACATGGCGGAGGCTTGGCCCTTTGAGAATCTATGTCTCAGGACGTTGGAGGGAAAAACGTTGAACCTCGCTTTGGTGAAGGCCAGTCTATGGACAACAGTCGAAAGGGAGGAGAGGTATGATGGAACGCGGTAAGTTAAAGTGATACCGATGTTCTGGGGCGAACAAACACCTCCCCCCAGCATATAATTTTGCTGTAGATCGATGTCATCCAGTCTTTGGCGGATCAGTCTTTGAGCAGTAATTTGATCTAATTTTAGGGAATCTGAAGGAGAGATTCCATAACTCAGGAGTTTGGCATGAATTCTACTAGTCCAAAGGCTAGAGAATTCATCTCGCCATAAGCATTGGACAAGGTAGTGGTTTGGTAATCTATGCCACAATGTTAACCAATAATTGAAGACTTGCTTCCACAGGCAAGTTTCTAGGGATGCAATCTTCAATTCTAGTCGAATGGCTGCATTGCTTACGCACAGGGGGAGCATTAGGAGCCGACGTAGGAATTGATTTTGCAGCGTCTCAAGAGGGGCAAGATCTGTCATCGCAGCCCAAAGCGGGGCAGGACAGACAGTTCAAATATCCTTTCAGCCACGTTCCGGGGGGGTGGGGGTGGCAGGGGAGGGAGAGGGCAAGGAGGGGACAAATGAATGTCACACTTCCTAATGTTTAACGTGAGTTAAAATGTTTAAGGCTAAAACTGGTGGCATACAAAAGTAACAAATAAATAAAATGTTTCTAGTGTAACAACATGGCCAGCCAGGAACTGCTCTGTTAACAGGAAGAACATTTTGCTAACATTATCACCTTCTCGTGCAAAGGCATCCAATTAGTGTTCGTGCCTGCACAAATGGGCAGATCTTTAAATTCTTATCTCTGAATACTACCTTCAGTCGTTGCTGCTTTTTCCAACAGTTAAAAGAAGACAGCTGGATAAAATGCTTGGTCTCAAGGACAGCGAGAACAGTCAAGGGGTTTGGAGGGCTCCCCCCTTTTCTATTTTGTCTGGGAGCCTAGTGGAACTGCAGACTCCTGCAGATATTTAATAAAAGCCAGCATCTGTGCTCATCTCCCTCCAATTAGCTAGCATTATCCTGAGGCCAGTCTACTGTTCCTTACACGCAGTGATGCTTGAAGCACAGCTACAACAACAGAGGACCAGAGTGACCATTTCCTTTGCCTCTAGTAGCAACCGCTCAGTCAAAGTTCTGTTTGGTTTTATTTGCCTCTAGGATGGCCTTGGCTAAAGTACCATAAATGATAAGCCCTACAGCAACTGCTCCCCCTTATCAGGGACAACTTCTATCAATCCTGAGTGCCTCTGGGGGACAGGAAATCAAAGTAAGAAGCGTTGTGTCATGTATGAGAAACAAATGCAGTGATGGTACAACATTGCTGGTGCTTTCATTCTGTTAGGCCAGGGAAATGCCAGAATGTAAAGGGAGGGACCACAGCCATGTAAATGGAACTCCATCAATTCTGAATAGCTAATGCTGGAGAACAGTAAGTTTTTCCACTTAGAAAACAGTTTGAAAAGAGAGCTTGCTGCTCACTTTCACTTCGGGGATGAGGTTTTTGCATTGTGTCACAAATCACATACCTATTTGAATAAGGTGACCATGTGGCCAAAGAAGAGGCGGTCCTTGAGAAGGAGATCTATGTGTGTGAGAGAAGAACAGTGGGTGTGACTGGTCCATTATTCTTAAGACTTAGAACATGGTGTTCTACCTGGCAGATGAGTGGGTGGGATGGACCAGAGGTAACCAGGGGAAGGAGTGGAGAATCAATACATGTGCAGAAGCAGAATGAATGCTGAATCTGACATAAGACTCAAGCTGACAACCCTTACAACAAACATCAAAGATCTTTGTTTAACTGGCACAAATCCACTGCATTAAAATATTCACACTCATTTGAACTGAATTGCTTCTTATGCTTCTTTATTGTATTTTGTTGTATTAACATTTGAATTCCATGTAATTTTTTGAAAATACTTCAGCATCTACTGCAGCACAACACTACTGCAAAACAATGGACAGAAAAATCATTAAGCTGTCACCAAGACCCTCAGCAATTCACTGCAATCCTGGACTTAATCTTTTGTGGTGGCCAGAGTCTGGTATAAAATGCAAGGGTTGCTGAACTGATCAGGAACAGTGACCACAATGCTATCAAATTCAACATATGTGCAAGTGGGCAATTGCCCAGAAAGTTCAGCACAGTCACATTTGATTTCAGAACAGGAACTCTAAAAAATAGGGGGAATTGGTAAATCAAGAGGGTCAAAGCATGCTTCAGGGTCTTGGAGCTTATTGCAAATTACTGTTGCTAAAGTGAAATATCAGGACAGAAGTTTGGCTTGCATTGAATTAACTGGCACTTCTGAAGTAAACAGATCAGCATCAATTGAGCCTACCTTTAAAATGCATGTTTCATAATCCCTCCCATGTTTCATATTTCACTTTCCTTCACATCCCTATCTGACCTTGTGTAATAAAAAGGGTAAAGGTAAAGGGACCCCTGACCGTTAGGTCCACTCACGGACGACTCTGGGGTTGCGGCACTCATCTCTCTCGCTTTACTGGCCAAGGGAGCCAGCGTACAGCTTCCGGGTCATGTGGCCAGCATGACTAAGCCTCTTCTGGCGAACCAGAGCAGCACACGGAAACACCATTTACCTTCCCGCCAGAGTGGTACCTATTTATCTACTTGTACTTCGTGCTTTCAAACTGCTAGGTTGGCAGGAGGTTGCTATGACCTTGTGTCATAGCAGTCTTCAAATATTAAACAGAACCTAACAAGAGAAAGTATTTTTTTTTAAAGCACAATTACTCATTCCAAATGGGACCTCCAGAAATTCATTCCTGCAGAGGGCATCTGCATGAAGAGCCAAGCCTCTTGTTTAGAAAATCCCCACACTGCAGGGGGTTGCACTAGTTGACCCTCAGGGTCCTTCCAACTCTACCGTTCTATGTTTCTATGAAATATCTCCAGAATGTTTGGGGAATGGTCAAACAAGAATAAAAGTTCAGCTAGGATGTATTCCACAGATCAGGAAAGGTATCACTAGGACTAAAAGAATGCAGAGTCAAGGTTTCCATTATGCCTTGATGTCAATGCCATCCTCTAAGACCAAGCACTCAGGTTCACCTGTCTTGGCTTGGAGGCTTCTGAGGCTTCACCCATATTGGCTTGGAGAGAAGGCGACATGTCCTCTTAAGGATAGACTGTAAATAATGAAATTATTATTAATTATTATCATTATTGGAAACTAGTTACAGAACAGAGATGAGGGAGTAGGAATAAACTGATAGGCCTCCTGATGGAGGGATGTAAGAAGTGGGGTTCTTCAGGAATCAAAACCTAGGCTTTTCAACTTACTTACAGATGACCTGGAGTTTTGTCGATCAGAGAAGTGGCAAAGTTTGCTGATGACACCAAATTATTCAGTGTGCTAAGAACAAAAATGGATTTGGGGGAACTCCAGAAGGATCTATCCAAACAGGGTGAATGGACACTAAAATGGCAAGTGTGATTTAATGTAACAAGTGTAACATGATCACATTGGGGGAAAATTTTGGGGCACACTTCATACATAATTTGTTGGAGTCTGGGCTAGCAGTGAATGTCTAGGAAAGAGCTCTTGTGGTCGTGGGGGGTAGCTCCATGAAAATGTCATCCCAGTGTGTGGCAACTGTGAAAACTATAAATTCTTGACTAGGGATCATTAGGAAAGGGATTGAAAATAAAAGAGTTGCTGTCATAATGCTGTTATAGTAATCTATGTACTGTGTACAATTCTGCTCACCATGATGTAAGAATTAGAGACCCAGGGTGTAGATTTTTTTATTTTTAAAATGTTTAATTTTTAAAATGTTTAATTAATTGCATTGACCCTTTGGCTAGAATGTATTAGGCTTGATTTTTATGTACCTGCATTTTGTAACCCTCATGCCACTCTCCTGCATTGTGTGAAGCTGTGCAAACCTTGCTTACCACTTCCAGCCTCATCTGTGTTAAGTTAGCATCCGAGTGAGAGCTGGCAATTCTCCTTGAAGCTAACTGAGGCCCGGAAAGAGCAGATGGGAGAGGAATTTATGACCCTCTTCCCTTCTCATGGAACCATCTGGTTGTCTAGACAACTGTCCAATAAGTTGTAAGCCGAGACCACATGTTTTGGGACACCCCAAGAAAGTTGATGCCAGTGTGGAGTCATGTATCTTTATATCCCATGACCCATAACCTTTCCTAATGTACGTAGAAAAATGTTCAAGGATGTTTGATGACTTTGTGTGCTGTGTGTCAGCAGCCTATATAGGTAAGCTGTGTT
This sequence comes from Lacerta agilis, assembly GCF_009819535.1. NCBI lineage: Eukaryota > Metazoa > Chordata > Lepidosauria > Squamata > Lacertidae > Lacerta > Lacerta agilis. Next base: position 97,981,842 of record NC_046315.1, on the reverse strand, counting down.
CTGATATACCTCACAGAGTGTTTGTTGTGGGGGAGGAAGGGAAAGGAGAATGTGAGCCGCTTTGAGACTCCTTCGGGTAGTGAAAAGCGGGATATCAAATCCAAACTCTTCTTCTTCTTCTTCTCATGGCAGTCTTTCTAACTATCAGTTCCGCTGAGCAGCTGGTTGGCAAGGCAACAGCTCTAATAAACCGGGTTCCTACTGGATGCCTCATCTTGCTATTCTATTGGGCTTATTTAAGTGTTCCCTCACCTGGTAACAAACTGATGGTGTAGAAGTAAATTCTTACCACAACCGCACCTCAAAACAGATATTGTAGAGGTGGGAAAGTTTGGACATGGGTAGATCAAAATGATCATGGTCCTGGATCAACTCCCCTAAGAAGGAAGGTTACAACATTTGGGGCTTTTTGGTTTAGGGGGGGGGGAAATGTATTAGCAGGCGTATGATAAAGATATCATACAATTATGCATCATGTGGATAATGTATAGAGGGAAGTTTTCCTCTGTCTCCAAACCTAGGATTACCCACTGAAGCTGAGTGCTGGAAGATTTAGGACAAAAAGAAACACTTCTTCGCCCAGCAGCACATGGATAAATGATAAGATTCACTACCACAAAATATGCTAATGACCACGAAGGTAGAGGGCTTTAAAGGGGAATTAGACACATTCATAGTCCATAAGGCTACTAGTGGGTACCTTGATTGCTGTGTAGTAGCTCCAGCATCAGAGGTGGTATGAACACTGCTTGCTGCACAGCACAGATGCAGAGAGAGTGTGCTGTTGGCTCAGGTCCTACTTGCAGGTTTCCCACAGGCTTCTAGGTGGCCACTGTGAGAACAGCATGCCGGACCAGAAGATCCAGCAGAGCTCTCTTTGTGTTCTTTAAGTACTTTCAACGTCCTCTTCAAACTATTGTCTGTTGCCAGTATTGCAATCAGTGCAGAGATCCCTAATAAGGAGTTGGGGGGGGGGGAGAGACCAGTGCATCTAAGAATCAATATGTGTTACAGGCGTGTTTATTGATAGTAAAATAAAGAATTCATTTCAAACATCAGCAAACTGAGCACGCCACAAGTTTGAAAATGGAAAGTGAGATGTGGAGAAGGAAAGAGATTCTATCATCATCACATGCAATCCCAAATTTGTATTGAAGTGCTAATGCAATGAAGAATATTCATGCCTATGCCTAGCTCATTGCCAAGGAAAACAGACACAAAGAGGAATCACATGGAATCCCCAAGCTGATTCTCAGAAGCAGAGAAGGTGCATTTTTGAGACATTTTGTAATTGGAAACCAACACAGGAGCACAAAAATTCACATGACTCTAATAATAATGAATGGTGGTGCATATATAACTCATGTTTTCTCCATTATATTGTATGGGCAAAGGGACCCGATCCTTATGCAGTCATTGCTTAGGAACACTTTACAGGGTAAGGGAGTACACCCAAAAAGCTGGTGTAAATTAAGCCAGTCTAAAGTTATACCAGATCCAAACTCCAAACTCCATTCAGCAGCAGGGATATTCCTGGCTGAGCTGCCCTAAGCCTGGCAGAGAGAAAACAAGCCTTTAAAAATGTATGCCAGCATATGCCAGGTTGCCATACAAAAGTTGGTCCTGGGGCTCTGACGTTGCCTTTGCCTGCTTCCCTCATTCTTCCTTTCACAGGACCTCAGAGTGGGTCACAACATGCAACTATACAATCATTATACACACACACACACACAGCCTATAGGCCGCACAGATAAGATGGGTAGCTTGCCAGTTACCTTATTCTGAAACATACTTTTGTTCATACAGAAGCTTGATATAACAACTGTGTTTTCATCTGGTGCTAAAAGCAGGTTAATGGAGGTATCAGCCTAACTTCAGGGTGTAGAATATCCCAGAGTTTCCAGACAACTGGACTTCACTTGATGATATAATAACCTGAAGGGACATCTCAACACATCTCAGATCATGGACAGGGCCGGGCCTGGAGAGATGCTCCTTCAGATACCTGGTTTTCAAGCTGCCTATCAAACAAATATCAATGAATTTGGCTTAGTAGCAAACCGGCAGCTAGTGTTATAGGGTCCTCTTGTACTCAATTGCCTCATAGCTGCAATCTATTAATAATCTCTAAGGAGATTTCAAATACAGTAAACCCACAACTTATGTGGGGGTTATGTTCCAGGGGTTGCACCAAAAGCCAAAATCAGGTATATTCAAAACCGATTGGGTTCAACGGTGGGTTGGATAGCCAAAGTCGTTTTTCCTGGAACTCCTCCCTCTTCCTGCCCCCTTTCTATTTTTTGTAAATGTTTTTTGCCAAGCATATTGTGGGAATACACTTCGTGGGTTCCTTTGAACCCATGGTTATTTGTTTTAGGTTTATGTTATTTATGCACTATTTTACGTATCCTTCCGTTTTAAAGTGAAAGTAAAAGTAAGACAGTGGACAGTTTGCCACTGAGATCACTCCGCCTAAAAGTTAGTTCCAGAGGTTTTTTGAAGTTATCAATGATCGTTTATTCTGCTTCCCGCCTTTTTTGGGGGCAGCAACAGCGTTTCTATTGGTTAATATATTGGTTATGATGTCACTCTTGGTTATCAATAAAAGGCTGAGGCTCCCCGCTTAGGCATCTTAGTCAGTTCAGTTCAGTAACGTTATTCTTTGGTTCTTTTCAGTTGGGTTAACTTTAGTTTAAGGGTTTTTGGGGAGCGGGCTGGATGGGTTGGATGGTTTAGAAGCGCGTGTAGGATTTAGTTAGGACATAGTTTGCGGAAGATCTTTTGGTAAAGGTTTAGTTAGGTTTTAGTTTAGCATAGGCTTAGATCGCGGAAGATTTCTCGGTTTAGTTTTATTTAGCCTTAGCATTGCGGAAGATTTGGCGGTGCAGGGTTTGTTAGTTTAGGGAGAATCTTAGAATAGGGCTAGGAACAGTGAAGTGTGAAAGCCTATGCGGGTCAGCCAAAGCCATTCAAAGAAACATCTGTGTCTGTCTTTATTTAGTGTTAATTTAGAAAATTTTCGGGGTCTATTTAGCCTTAATGCTTGAGTACGTAACTTTAGAGTAACTCAGGAGGTCGCAAGTGTTTGTAGCTATTTTCATGAGGCATTTTCATCCGAACCAACTCACGCACCTTCAGATTTAGCCTGGCGAACAGCGATCTGGTGCGAGTTTATGCTCCGGAATTATCGGATGCTTCGTTCGCAGGCCGGCCGGCGCCCGTGCTTTTTACGCATGTGAGGTGCTGGCCGCTTTTCCCCGGCAACTGGAATCCCACGTGTAGGTGGCCTAAACTTACACGTGGGAAGCTCCAGCAAAGAATCCCCGCAGCATATAAAACAGAGTGTGCATTAAGTTGTGGGCTTACAGTGATAAACAAGGTGGGAATTAACTGCTTTTTATAACCACCAGAAGTAATACAAAAGAAAATAAGCTCAAAATGAACAAAAGGTTTTGGGATAAAAATGAAAATATTTCATCCATGTAGCAACAAAAAGGGAAAGGCTGTGGAACCCTTATTACTGTATATTTTGAAAACGACTTTAGCCTGAAGAATAGTTGAGATATGTGAAGTCTAATTGGTCTTGCTTCAATGCCAGATGATGGACTATTGAACTTTAAAGATCCTCTTCAGGCCTTGAAATCCTATGATTTGATGCTGCAAAGGTTAGGCAAATCCACTTCAGATGGAAGTGCTGCTATTGGGATAGCACTATGGCACTAGCTTGTCGAGGTTGGCAGTCTGTCACTATAAGCTAATCAATCATTCTGAAATTTAAATACTCCGGTACAATCTCATATCATTATACTAGGTTGTACATGTCAGTCAGCGAAGAACTGCATGGAAAATTTCCAACTCAGTTCAAAGCCTCAAACATCAAATCTTCTTTCCCCCCCTTGTGTGACTGATTTTCACAGCCTCCAAGTTTCCATTAAATGTTTTTGTTCTGCTCACAAATAACTGTTGTTGGTTTTTTAAAAAAATGGTTTTCCTTTTAAAAGAAGCTATTTTGAAAACAGCCTACTACAAAATACATCCGCTCCTGCCCAAATTATTTAATACTAGCCATGCAAACACAAGTGGCTCCACATGTTATAATCCTAGATATGCAGCACCATATTGAGCCCCATGCTTTTGTAAGATGTAGTTCAACTTACATTAGTAGTAATATTAAATGTATATATTAATGTACTGACTTCTCTAAGCAGTTTATTAGCACAAGGTCAATTAAGAAATCCATACATAATCAAAATATGCAAGAAAACAATTCCAATGAAACATTAAAAAAACATCCATATTTAAAATATACAGTAGAACAAGCCTAATAAAAAGCACAACAATTAAAACAGAAGTTCAAGTTCAGGCAGATGGTTGCCTAACCAGGTGTGTCTTCAAGAGGAGGCAGAGTGCCAATGTGGAGGGGGAATCATGTTGCAGTAGGGAGGGCATTCCACATCCCTGGTACAACCAGTGAAAAAGCCCCCTTCCAGCTGGCAATCATCAGGTCATAACAAAACTAGCCAGGCTCCCTTTGCTGACCTTAATGCCACTACTGGACAGTAGAGAGGAATATGGTTTTTCAGTAGCCTGGTCAATAGTTGCTTGGTTTTTTGTTTATTATATTATATTGTTGCACAGCACCCAAATCTCTGAGCGATGCGAGATTCCAGGGGTTCTAGGCACTTACCAAGGAATGAGGGAGAGCAGAGACTGTGGTGTCTTTACAATATATGGTTTATTTACACATATATATACAACCTGAGCCTACGATGGAGGAGTTCACAGCATCAACATCTCAAAAGTGTCTTGTTTCTGCTACAGCCACAGCCTAGAATTCAAGCAGAAATGAAACATGACTCTCACTCTCAGGCTTCTGCCTGCTTCTAGCTTTCAACCTAGCTCTCATAAACAAACCCTTGGCTAAGATTGCCAGCCATCCCTTAAAGTATGAAATTGTCCCATTTTTGAAAGGAAAATGCTGTGTCCCATATTGATTTAATATGGAACACAGTTTGACCCACATTTGAAGTCATAATCCAAACTGTGCAGGCAGAGGATGGGTCCAGTGGGAGCAAAGCGAGAGCGGGAGTTTGTGCAGGGTGGGCAGAGGATGGGTCTGGTAGGACCGTCCCCAAATTACAATTATTTCCTTTCCTGTCTTGTGCACAGGAGAACTGTGGACAGCAGGTTTGAGGTCCTTTGTCCTTTTAGTGAAGAAGTTCTTCATGAAGAATTTGGCAAAGCTGGAACTGATGATGTCTCCCAGCTGCTCCAGGGTGTTGCAGGAGTTGAGGTTATGCCCTCGAAGGCCAGTGAGGGCAGCCACCCTTCAGGAAGACAGGTACTCATCCTGGGGTTTTCATGCAGGTCTTGCTCCTGGATGAGTTCCATTCTTCATTGGGGTGGCTCCATCCTTCACAGCCTGTTCTCCAAGTTATGTGCTCAATAAGATGAGCACCAGTGGTACCACTTATGGCAGGTAGCTGAAACAAATATGAGGACCTTCCAGGCCAGACACAATAATATGTGGTACTGCCTCTACAGTTACAACCACAGTTCAAGGTAGGTCATCTCAACTTATTTCTGGTAAGTTCCCATATATCTGTTTCAGCCCAGCTTCATATATTAACCACATCAAAGCTTGCTTCCACTTGCGTATTCCTAGATAGATGAACCAATCACCTACATAAACACATGTCCATTGTATTTCCTTGCCTGATCCAGGAGGGGCTGAGCAAGACCTTAAAAGACACAAAAGCCATAAGGATGAAATCAGCTGCCCCAGGGGCAGTAGGAGGCTGACCTGATTGGTGGAATTTGAGCTGTATTCTATCCAGTATTTTAATCTTATGAACTTCTCTGAGATCTTCAGCCAAAGCCCCCAAAAATGGGATATACATTTTCTATAAACAGATTGCCACTTCGGTGACAGCTCAGAGTCATGTACAATGCATAGGCCCTCCCAAGTGACCTGTACAAAGCCTTGCAACTTGATTGTTGAACTCTGTTGTGGATAAATGCAAAAAAGAAACCAGGACAACAAAAACATCTCTGCCCTCCAAGAATAGTAAATAACCTCACTTCTGCTCTACTGCTCTACTACACCAAGACACTAAGCCTCTGGAGCAGGTTCAGTCTACCTTCACTCAACTGCTCTGCCTGAGGCATTGACTGGGAAGACAACCTGACTGTAGCACACACTTTTCATGCCAACTCATTTGCCTCCTTGCCAAAACTGAACTGGGCAAAAGATTTTTACATTCATTCCCAACTTGCAATTAATTACAACTTCAAGGTCCTTTCCAAGGCATTAAACACCTCTCTCTCTCTCCCTCCCTCTCCCTCCCTCTCCCTCTCTCTCTCTCTCTCTCTCACACACACACATGCACCTTTTTTCACAATGTTATTCTTGTACAAGCCCAAGTCCACCACCACTAGTGGAATATTTTATATATTTATATTTTATATCAATATTTATAGTCATGCTCTCAAGGGCTCCCAAAGTGACTTACACTCATCAGCATAAAACAACTGATAATATAAAACATCATTTAAAAACTCGAAAACTATTAGAGAAGCGTGTCTCACCATCACAGCAACACAGCACCAATTTATGCACCCCAGTCATGTCATGAAGTGCTGAAATGTCCGGGAAAATCCGGACGTATGGCAACCCATGACAGAAGTGGAGGTATTTCTCATAAAAATAGCTCAACAACTTTTGTGTCTGGATTTTCACTTTTTGAAATATGGCAGCCCTAGTCATGAGGCCTCTGCCTCAAAGGCCTTTTGCAGCAGGAATGTCTTTGTCAACCTTCAGAAGGACAATAGAAAACAAGCTTAAAGGATCTCTCTGGGGAGGAAATTCCACAAATACTGTATGTTCACTATTTTATTTTAATCAAACATGCTGAAGTGGGAGACTGCGCAGCCTTAAAAGAAGCAAATAAGATCCTTATTGCAATGGTGAGCAGGGCCGGACCAAGCCATTTTGGCACCTGAGGTGAATCGCAAGATGGCCACAACCTCCCTGCCCGGGACGAAGGAGTGAGGGGGAACGGAGGGGGAGAGTAGATATCTACCTCAGGAGCCAGACTGTGAGGCAGTTGCCTGATGGGTGGGCCAGCCTTTTCCTGGCATTTCACCTTTAGCATGGAATAAATACAAACAACTGTTGGGGCCACAGGGACACCCAAGAGAATGTGGGCTGGCCCATGGCACTTTGCTGCCTGACAAGACCGGCAGCTAAATCTTCTCCTTTAACACAGGGAAAGGGACAGTGTCTTCCATTCCCCCTGCAGGGAGGAGACTAGCAGAGCAGTCACAGAGCAGGAGACTCTGGAGCACCGACAACTTTGTCCCCAGGCAGAGGGGAACAATTGTGGGTCTGCTGTTTCTCCTTCAGCATATGCTGCCTCAGGTTGCCTCACTCTGATTAATGGTACGGCAGAACTCGAAACAGCATCTGCTAAAGCAGATACAAACACAATTCAGATCTCCTCTCACCCTGGCCCACATTTTCCCATTTCCCCCATCACCAATGGAAGAGAGGCATGAAACTAGGCAGTAACTGACAGGTGAGACTGACATACTGAGAATTTACAACATGGAAAAGAGTTGTGTTCCTCAAAGCAACTAAATATTGCCTTGAGTATTAGAATGCCCAGCAACTGCACAACAGAAACACGGAGCTGAAGGAGGGTGTTTGTATAACAAATGCACAATTATTGTGCTGAAAAACCAATGACACATTATTATCTGAAAAGTGCTTCAGTTTCCTGCAGGAAGTGTGCTCAGTTCAGAAACATCGCTTCTCACAAAACACTGCATCAAGGAAGAGCCAAAGACACAATATGAATATGTATTATATTTCCCCCTCCCCTCCTCCAAGCAGCTCTGGCAATACACAGGTCTACCCTCATAACAATCTTGTGAGGTAGGTCGTGGCAATATGGGAATGACTGAACCAAGGTCACTCAGTGGACTTTGTAGCTAAGCAAATATTTGACTACCAGGTCTCCCCAGTCCAAGCAAACCGTCTACTGCACCACAATGGCTCCTAATTATTTGTGCACAAGTAAACAATAGGTTGTGAGCAGACCATGCAGATCAAATGTACACACCAAGAGGTAGAAGCATATTCCAGCTTCCCTATTATACACACAGAACACAAGAGAAAGTAACCAAGATGCATGATCATGCTAAGCCATCCTAATGTGAAGCCAGCATTATTCCGAATTAAACAAATCTTTGATTTAAATAAGTGTGCAGTTCCTTTCATGATGCCATTTCAAGCTTTGTCCTTTCTCTTTGCCCGAATGCCAACTTGATGTCGGTCTTCTCAAATGTCACAACCATCACCATTTAAGTATCAAATAAAGGCCTGCCTTCTGCTCCCATAATTGAGGTAGTTCTCCACACACACACACACCAATTAAATCGGCCTGAGATGCAACAGTATATTTAACCCAGCCTCAGTGACACCTTTCCTATACATAAATATGCCACAGGTTTAAAGTCCATTATCTTGCAACCCTCTATGGCTAGAAACGACAGTTTTATACTATGTGAAAAGGAGTGATTTCCCACCTTCCATTCCAAGAAGGTCCCAAGGTATTGGATGTTAATGTCATGACATTTTTAGGCATAGAAAAGCTTTTAGGTTATCCAGAGAATGTTTTATGGCTCCCATTGAGCCTTGGTGAGCATTTGAGCCAGTGGTAAATGGATGTATCTATTTTTACAGGCAAGAACAGCATGAAACGAGAGGGCAGAAAAATACAATGGAAACTAAAAAAGCTTTCCACACTAGCTGAATGCAGTGCACTTTGCTTGTGCAAAGTACACTTTCCCAAAAGGTTCAAGTACAAAGCAAAATGCACTGCAGTAGATATCTTTAATCTACATTTTCCAAGCACATAATATCCAGACATTATGAACATATGAAGCTTACTCATGAAAGGAGTAGTACCCTGTTTCTCCTAAAATAAGACATGGCCATAAAATAAGCCATAGCAGGATTTCTATGCATTTGCGAAATATAAGCCGTTCCCCGAAAATAAGCCATACCCCGAAAATAAGCCATAGTGATGCGGCACCTCCCATTAAAACAGCCTGGAGAGGCGTGGCTATGCAGCGTACTGATGCGATGCGGTTAAAATAAGACATCCCCTGAAAATAAGCCATACTGTGTTTTGTTGAGGGGAAAAAATATAAGACGGTGTCTTATTTTAGGAGAAACACGGTAGGAGCATTGCTCCACCTCATCCATTATTGTCATTTCTGCTGGCAGTAAGACTAAGGTCTCAGGCCGGGGATTTCTTAGCTCTGCAATGTGAGATCTTTGACAAAGAGATGACAGGAGATAATCTGGGACTTTTTGCATGGTAATATTATGCTCTACCACTGACTAATGTCCTTCGTCCCCATCAAAGGACAAGCTTCTGTTCTTAACATTTAAGCAGACTGCCCCAACTACTCACTGACCCTTATTATACCCAGGCAGTGAGAAATTGCAGGTTTGGTTTCCTTTGGAAGGAGGTTAGTGAAGGCTTATGGTGTTTTGTAACATTTGAGTTGCTGCAGTTCAACATGTGGAGGGCCACAGATTCTTTATCCCTGGCTTAAGCCAACAGCAAATCTCTGCCCCACATCAGGTCTCCAGAGAAAGGCAGACAGCCCTCCAAAATGCTCCCCACACCCAGCTCTCTGCCTCTCTCTTATTCCTCACTCAAACCTGTGGTTTCCATTTCTTCTTTTCACCCACAGACATATATCACATCTAGAAAGAGCAAGAGCAAGTAAAGGAAAATAAGATATGCACACCCCCCCTCAAGTATTTCCTAGACAATCAGAAATCATATCTGGGCTGTGTCACCACCAAGCTCCCAAAACAAAAGGCCTGTCCAGACCCCTGAATCTCACAACCTAACAATGCATATCCAATATTTAAAGAAATTTCTGTACGCCATTGCAAATTCAGGAGCAAACATTCCTTCATAACTTGCTGTGAAGATAAACTTATTATGAAGAGGACCCTAGGCCTAGAACATTTTTCAGCTAAGCTAGGAGTTGCAACTGAACAGCCAGACATGTATACCAGTGAACTTCATACAGCTAGTCAGTCCCATGTTGTGGGGTGGGGGAGAAAGCCAACCTCCCATTTCAGGTGGGGATTTGAAAGAAAAGAGAAAATGACACAGCTCCTTCTGTCACTGGCAGCTGGCTTCAGGATACTAGAAGTTATAACCATTTCTCTGTAACTTGACCACTCTTATTCATGCTGGAGGAGCTGCTGTGTCTACAAAATTCACCCAATTCTGTTAAAATAAAATAAAGTTTGAACCATTTTTAATTTCTAAATACTGACACAAGGGAATTGAACAGGTATCAAAAGTACAACAGCTGCCCTTATGAGAAAAGTACAGCAGCTAGCTGTCTGAAATTTAACTGTGTTCATAACTCCAGAAGGAGTGACCTTGCCAGCTAATTTAATAAAATTTTGGCCAAAATAATAATAAAAATTTTAGACCATTCTGGGGTGTTTTTTGGGGGGGTGTGTGTCCAGATTAGAGATGGTCAGCATCCTGGACTATAATTTGATAGGTTTTAGCCAATGCTCTGTGCAATATTCATCTACTTCTGTCAAAAGTGGAAAAGGTTATCACAGATTTCTGAACAGTGAATGGGGGAAATGAAACAGACCTGGACTGCTGAGCCACATCAGACAACCTCCAAAAATTGGTCCAGCCCAAATTAAGCTGTTTCACCAAAAGTACCAAATTGGGGCCCAGACCAATCTTGTGGCCAGCACATTGACTTTTAAATCTCTCTGATAAAATTCCATATATAGCATGATTCAGATGTATCCATGTTGGAGATCCTTTGATTCCAATAAGAGCTAAGAACAAGTTTTGACTTTTTAAGAAGGGCTTTAGCTTGAAATTTAGTATCTGATATTCTGTTGTGCCAGAATATTTATTCTCCTCTGAACCTTCTGTTGCAATAGCCATGCTATAAATTCAAGGACAAATGCCTGCTTCTTTATAAACTTGAATTAGTAAATTGATCCTCTTTGCCCAGCATGTTTTTAATGAACTCTGAGATAAAATTTGATAAGTTCTTGAAAACAATTACTGGTAAATTAGATAGCACAATGAACAAGAGGCACTAATATAGTAGAAGCTATTCAGTACATTCAATAAACCCAAGTGCACTGGATTGTGCAAATAAAATTCTACCGCACAGTGGCAATTGTATGATGATGCAATGATTAATACTGGATTTGCAATTTTTAAAGGCTTTTATTTGCACCACACTCTTGTATGATGTTGCAAGAGGTCAAGAGAACATTCCACTGGAAGGACATATCTGACTACAAATTATCAGAATGAAATTGGGATCAAAGTTCAGGTATCTGAAATGATGGCAAGTGTAACCACTGGAAAGATATTTCTTTTTAAAATATATATGCACATGCCCCGAGACATTTATTATGAGGAGTCATGTCTCAACCTTAGACACATGGGCTCAAGTCAGCACACTAGGGCTGTCTTCCTACTTACATACAGTCAATTCAATTAATCTGAATGAGGGCCATTTCCATAAATTTGCTTGGAGTTAAATAGATCCAAGAGAAGGAAACTATATTAGAGCCTATGCTTAACTTTTAAATAGTCAGTGCTAAAAGTGAAAAAAGCTGGTTCCAACAGATTTATTACTTCCAATTGGACAGCTCAGTTAGAGTGTGGATCTAGATGATCCACAGGGTCCCTTCCAACTGTATGATTCTATTTCCTGCCCTGTTTCCTAGGAGTTCAATGCAGCTGTTTAGCCTCAAAGGCCACTCTGTTAAGATAGCCTATGCTGATGAAGGCTTGGCCAAGGTCACAGAGTCTGGCACTCTGACATTCTTCTAGACGAGGTCATTCCTTTTTAACCAGATGCATACAGTGATACCTTGGTTTACAACCATAATCCATTCCGGTTGTAAACCAAAACAGGTTGTAACCCAATGTGTGCTTTCGCCAATGGGGCCTCCCCCCACAAAAAAAAATTGGTTGTAATTAAAAAAAAATTGGGTTGTAATCCAAAAAAAGGGACTAACACTTCAGGGTTTGACGTGGTTGTAATCCAAAACGGTTGCAAACCAAGGTACCACTTTATTCAGACATACATACAAATTCAGACGTGCTGTGATCAAAATCTGACTTGCAATCAAATGGAATTACCCAAATTTAATCTAGGTCCCCATCACAGAACATGTCTGTTTTTTCACAAGAAGCACTTCTGTATGGCTTCCTCTTCCCCTATCAACACGTTAATGTCCTGAAGCCCAGAACCACATAGGTGGGACCGATCATATAATTCATTTTCAACTGACCATCACCAGATGAGTATGAAGACAGGGTGACAATCAGGTAAAAGGAACCAATACAGCTGGTCCTTCCCATATCATTCTGGACTTAACGTACCAGTATGGGGGAAAGTCATGGAGAAACAACTCCTGTGCCACTGGAAGAGCCCCCCTTATACAGACTTTCTCAACGTTGGGTCCCCATGTGTTATTGAACTACAACTCCCAACATTGGCCATGTTAGCTAGGAATGGTGGGAGTTGTGGTCCAACAACATCTAGGGACCCAAAGTTGAGAAAGGCAGGTGTAGGCTCACCTTTTCTTTTTTTCCCTCCTAGCCTCACCTCATCACTCCCTAAATGATCGGCAGCTGTGCAATCAGCTTCTGCCAGGTCAGGTGAAACGAAGGCTCCCTGGTGGCGGAGTTAGTAGCAAGCCTTTGCCGGTGCAGAGAATTCAGCTGGCTTGGCCTCACTTGTGCTGAAGTTCTCATTGCAGAAGTGCTTCTAAACATTTTAAAAGAGATGTAGCATATAACTTGTTTCTGGAGTGGACACCTATTTATAAACGCTCATACACTGTTCAGAGAGTTTCATCCATAAAGAAGCAGAAAAAAATGGTTAAGGATAGAATCAAAAGCCTGAAAGATAAGAGCAAATTTCATATGAATTACAGATCATAGATTATGCATTCACTTTTTGATAAGTAGCCTCTGTAAATATGCCCCTGTGGAGATGCAGTGCAGCTTATCAACCCACCTATCCAACTTGATGTTACTTGAATGCAGTGCTGCCAAACTGGGACATGTTTTCCTTCATATATTAAAACTGTTATTATGATTTATCATTGGCATTTTAATCCTGCTGTTCTGCTGAAATAGGCTTCCAGAGCAGCTTACAAATATCAGTGAGAAGACAGTCTGCATCCATAGCTGGAGAGAGGTGACACAAAGGGAACTGGGAGCAAATGTAAAGTAATACATGCACTTAATGGAGCTTTCTTTTCTTTAATTGTTGTATATCACATCTCCACTGCCACCCCATTCACATCATCATGACTTCATCAGTGCCCCCATTTGTTTCTGTATGTGTACACACCAGGGGACATTGAGAAGGCAGGGGTGTCCTTAGCCTATACAAATTAGGAATGCCTTAAATTCGAGGTTAGTTTGAGAACCAAGGCATCATACAGTCATATCTTATAATAAAGCACAGGATACATATGCATGTGTGAATGTGGATTAAAAACTCAGCACTGGAAAAGCAGTGAGTGTACAGTAAATGGAAGTGTGAACACATAATTAGCTGCAGAGATCTTGTAGTGAACAGCAAGAATGTAAGCATTTGCGAGACGAGCCAAAGGTTGCTAGTCTTTCAGTGGATGAATTGATTCTGCAGCCCCATCTTTCTCACTCTCCTATAGCTTGAGCAAAGGCTGTTGGTAGCAGTTGAAGAAGGAACATGGTGCAGCTGGTATTTTGAAAGTTACATTTTAAATTAATGAATACATTATTTATATTATATTAATTTGTTAACATTTTGTAACCCAGAAATGCCTTAATTCTATTGTGGATGCAGTAAAGTCTTTAATGAACTTCTTGTAGTGAATGTCTAGAGTCTGTCCATCATTTGTGAGGTTGGAAAGATCACTTGCAAGCCTATTTGTTTCACGAATGGTAGTGTGAACATAGCAACATGCTTTATTACTTCAAACTTTCACAAAGGCAAAGCAGTGTCTAATTTTTTTTATTACTAATTAAAATGGGGCAATTAACACATTTTCTGTATGTGAAAATGAGGCGATGAGACATGGAAATTACACTACTTCAGAAGCAAACACAAAAGGCCTTTGGCTACACAATCCTAGGTGCTGGCAACTACCCTCCCCTCCCCGTCACACTGTTCAGCAGTGCTCACAGCACATCGCCAACCTCCACAGCACTGGCAAGCCTGCGTACCTTCACAGAAACATTCCATTCCATTTATGATTACCACAAGCAGTGCATTTTCTGTAGAAACAGTGAGGTGCCCATACTTGTATCCTGATAAATTGCTGAATACCTCTCCTCCCCCTCCCCCTTTCTCTGTTGATTTTGTGATGAACTGTTCATTAAAAGGTTGATAATACAATTCAAAATGGTATTTATTACTTTGAATTATATAGAATTAGCAATTAAGACTGCTACCAAGGGCACCAGTCCCAAAATGGCCACTGGGAGGTGTGTGACACAGCACAAAATTAAGCAGTTGCTGTTTGCCCCATCCAATCTCGTGCTTAGCATGAGAAGTCAGTGCTATGCCCTGGTGGTCCTGTTTGTGACATTCACGCAATATTGATTTTCCACACACAGACGCCAACACCGCCCCCACCCTCCACACGCATACAGTGACGCTGTTACTGTCTAATGCAAAAGTACCAGGGGCAATAGATGGAGGAGACATGGCATTTTCTTTAGTACACAAATGGAGCACTCACATAGCACCTCAGGCACAGATGCAGCTATCTGTCTCACCCACTCAGACTTCACATTTGCACAACCACACATATACAGTAGGTCGGTCTCTCTCTCTCTCTCTCTCTCTCTCTCTCTCTCTCTCTCTCTCTCTCTCTCTCTCACACACACACACACACACACACAGACACACACACACACCTTGCGTAGATCTCTTCCTCACTATTCAGGTGCACCTCTCGACCACATACTGTACCTCACATACATATTTCTTTTCCTCTCACATGCATACACACCACTCCCTACATCGCACATGCCACAAATACATCTCTCTATCTCTTACACAAATCACACATTCGTAACTCTTTAAAACCACACATACACATACATTACTTGAGTATGCACAAGTACGCACACCCCATTCAGAACAGCTCTTCCTTAGGGCCAAGGGAGCACTCACCACAGACCATGGTAGCCTGAATGCAACTGAAAGCCCTGCCACTCCTTCCTTCCTTCCCTCCCCAACCTTTAAAGAAGCAGCAGCAGCAGCAAGCCCAGCATGGGGGGGGGGGGGAGAGGCACCTGCCAAGCCAGTACATGTGGGGATCCCACTTCTTCTTCTTCTCTCTCTCTCTCTCCCTCCCCCAATCTCTTTTTAAAAAGCAAGCCCCAGCATGGAACACAGGCACTCCCTTTTGCTGGCTGGAGCATTAGCCTGGTACCCAAAAAATGATGCACCTGCCAGAAGAGATCATTCCCAAGGCAGGCAGCCACTGCAGAAAGGCCCTGTCTTGTGTGGACCCTCTGCACCTCCTTTGGAGGGCTACCGGAGAAGGAGCTCCAAAGATGGCTGGCCCAAGGGTCCAGGCAGGTTCATATGGGAAAATTCACAATGAAGTAATGGGGTTTCAAGTCATATAAGGCATAATAGGCTAACACTAGAACTTTGAATTTGCCTCAGAAACCAACTAGCAGTCAGTGCAGAAGAACAAGCACCAGTGTTACATGTTTGGACCATCTGGTCTCAGTTATAAGTCTGGCTGCTGAATTCTGAACCTTTGTATCTTTATTTTCTAGTAGCTACTAAGGAAGAATCTCTAGATTCAAAATGCACTAGGCCTTTAATAAACCAAGTGTTGCACACTAATGAGGTTTCTCCCTCTTCCCACTTCAAGTTCTGCAAATTTCCCAGGGAACAAACTGGATTCCTCTTCAACTTTCACGGTGTTTACTTCTACAAGAGCTTGAACCTACATGACCCTGAAATACTCATTTTAGACATGTTGCTTTATAAAATAGCAAATTCTTAAGTGTGCAACTAAAGCAACTGTCTACATATATTTGCTGATTAAATGCATACTTTAATTGAAACCTCTTACATTGATTCTGGTAGATGCTCAGGTTGCAACTTCAGAAAACATCTGAAGGAAGGAAGTTTCAGAATATTAAGCATCCGTGCCTTCGAACATGTTGTGACAACTTTTCTTTGATGCTTTTAAGGGCACCACAAAGGGCTCACCCACATCTGTTTGCCCTCTGGCTTTCCCCCAGGAAAACCTGCAGTTTTGCATTGAGTTGGAACAAATGGCAATTAGCTTTTCCATGGGTTGCCCTTTGTTCTGTTTTAGCACTAAAGACTGGGTTTTCTGGGGCAAAGACAAAACCGCTTGGACCCAAGCCCAGAAGAAGAAGAAGAAGAAGAAGAAGAAGAAGAAGAAGAAGGGGAGGAGGAGGAGGAGTTTGGATTTGATATCCCGCTTTATCACTACCCGAAGGAGTCTCAAAGCGGCTAACATTTTCCTTTCCCTTCCTCCCCCACAACGAACACTCTGTGAGGTGAGTGGGGCTGAGAGACTTCAGAGAAGTGTGACTAGCCCAAGGTCACCCAGCAACTGCATATGGAGGAGCGGAGACACGAACCCGGTTCCCCAGATTATGAGTCTACCACTCTTAACCACTACAACCACACTGGCTCTCAGTGTGAAAGCATGCCTGGAAACCTGTCAGAAGTGTGGACAAGCCCAAAGAGATGTTGAGCTCTGGCAGCATTTAGAATAGGGCCAAATTAGAGAAATGGTAGGTTAATTGGAATAAGAAGTTAAGGAAGAGGAAATCTGTCAACACCTTAACAGCATCAGGGTTTTTTTTTCTTGTGGTATTTAGAAGTCTTAAGTGTCCAGGTCAAATCATTTATTCTCCAACATATGTTTAGTAACAGTAACAGAACAACCTGCAATTAAAGAATAAAACATCAATTAAACAATAAAACACTGGATGACTTAATTCATCCAAGCAGTGGCCCACATGGGTGGCCGCTTTTAAACATGACCATGTGGGTGCTGCACTGCAACTGTTTGGGTGGCGCTAATTTCAGCCTTGACTGTGCCCCTTGACACATAGCCTGAATTTGGCTAAATCACATGTGTAGACCATTCACATAAGAACGTAAGAAGTGCCTGGGGGATCAGGTCGATGGCACATCTAGTCCAGCATCCTGTTCTCACTGTGAACATTTAGAGGCCTGTGGAAAACCCTTAAGCAGCCCCCCACCCCCCCTCACCACATTAGCAATTGTTATTTTGAAGCATATTGCCTCACCAGGCAGACAGAGCAAAGCCCAAGTAAATCCCCCAAACTTAGAAACCCTTATTCAAAGTAACAAAGGGACATTGGATGAACTCTGAATTTGCATTTCTCTCTACTTTTCCCCATGATGGGCTATCAGTCGCATCCTGTAAGTTCTGACTGGCCAGAGATCGCTTCTGCCGTTGCTGCCACTCTTCAGTAGGAAAAAAATGTATTGTGATGTCTTCTGACAGTTCACTACCTGTGTAGCTAGCCATGTTTTTAGGCTAGAAGACTTTGTGTTAAAGTTAACACCCCTCAAGTAAGTCTCTTTCTGATAGCGGGGCACCTGTCACCCCACCACCACCTAGTGTGCTCTTTCTCCCCTGAGACTGCTGCAGTCCTCCATGCTCCCACCTCCAACTCTTCTTCAGGCCTGCTCCAATCATGTGGGTGCCTGTGGGAGTTCGTCCTCTTTCCTCTATATTCCTGCTTCTCAAGTTATGTTTGTTATTTTGCTCTCAGGGTTAGGATTGCAGGAAGCCAGCATTTCTCAAAGGGAAGGGTCTTGTTTCTCTTTTAAAATTTTCTTCAGTGGATTCTGAACAATGCAGGGTTGTGAGTGGACTAAGCTCAAAGGCAACCTACAAATTCCACGTAGAGTAGCAACCAAAGAACTGTAGAGTTTGAAGGGTCTCCAAGTGTCATACAGTATAGTCCACTCCCCTGCAATGCAGGAATCACAACTAAAGAATCCCTTGCAGGCAATTGTCCAACCTGTTTAGGAAACCTCCAATGAAGGAGAGTCCACCACCTTCCAAGATAGTCCCTTCCACTGTCCAACAGCTCTTGCCATTAGAAACCTATTGCTTATGTTTAGTCAGAATATGCTTTCTTGATTGAAGTCATTGGTTTTCTGTCATTCTGGAGCAGCAGAGAACAAGCTTGCTCCATCTTCCATGTGTCAGCCCTTTAGATATTTGAAGATGGCTATTGTATCACTTCTCAGTCTTCTCTCCTTAAGGCTAAACATACCCAACTCCCCCAGCCATTCCTCATAAGGCTTGGTCTGGCCTTTGCCATGACAATTCCTCCCTAGGTCAATGTGGAACACAGGCCATTACTCTCCTTTCCTATGGAACTATTAGCAGTCTGCTCCTCTTTCATGTATTTACCCTCATTTCCCTAATCTCACTGTCTCTGAACCTCCCAATAGTCCAAACCCAAGTAATTTCCATTTCAAGTTTTCCATCTGGTGTGTTTTAGGCCCATTTCATTTTACCTGGTTGCTTCTTCCCTAGCACTCAGCTACATTCCATATAAGGCAATATCTTCACCAATTCCTATCTCTTTATTCCTATTCTACAATTCAGACAATGTGGGTTGTTGGGTAAAACTTACTACTAACCAGCTTATTATTTTATCTTTCTGTAATAGGACTGTAAGCCACAATGCTATTTTACTCTTTGTCTGCCATTTTGTGTAAATAAACTATATTCATTTAAATTGGCATATGTTTGGTTCTTATAGTTCCTACAAATAAGCAGAGTATTTCTAAAAGTAATATTGTCCCTTGCAGTAATGTCTGTTGCACACAAGTTCTCTCCAGTAAAGTTTCCAAAAATGATTCTTCCACCCACACTTGTGTAAGATACTGGTTTGTGTTTGTGTGTGTGTGTGTGTGTGTGTGACACATGAACAGATCTGGTAGCACACAGGTTTCAATTGTGAGAACCAGGTGTAGTTTATGGCAAGTTCTGAAATGATGAAAGCATAATAACTTCTACACAGACTGGAACTCTCCAATTGCTCTCATTTCCACTTCTAGTCCTGTTTTAATGAATCAGTGCCATTCACAGCCTCTGTTATCATGTTTGTAGACCTGCTCAAAATTCACACGTGGGTTATACCTCCTTCGTAGATTGACATAATCTGCTCAGTAGCAGATATGAGTGACGTGTCTCTCCCCTCCCCCTGCATATACACAAGCCTTAAAGAAAAACTGTTGAATTAGTTATTTAACTTTGAAAACAATTTGTATTGTGTTCAATAAATGCAGATAAGTAACGCAATTGAAAACCTCCCATGCCTCCCTTCCTCTTCATGCTTGTCTGCTAATTTGTTAATTTTTAAAAAGTACTCCTTGCAAAATAATTAGCTCTTATGTCTCCTTTAACACTTGAAAGGTTAGAGCAAAAGGAAAAGCAGGGTTCTTTAATTAAAGAATAAATTATTGAATACTCGGTTTTAATTGATGGAGCTCTTCTGTTATGGTGCATGTTTATAGATATTTTATGGGGATCTGTAATCAAAATCTCTCACACACAGTGAGCGCCTTTAACTGCAGAGGCTAAAAGAAAGAAGGGGCTGATCACGTTCAGCCGTTTAATTTCCAAGAACCATGTGAAGTGTGGTTGCCATGGCAACAAGCCACTAATTGCCAACATAAAATCAAAACCAACCTTGACTGGATCCAGCAGCTTTGCCAAGGCTATAAAATCCTTTTTAAAATATTAAAATTGTGTAACGTTTCCTGCCCAATAAAAATAGGAATTGGTGAAGGGTGTCCACACCCAGTCTTCCAGCAGAGGAGCGTTCCTGGAAGCCCAGGATTCATTTCATGCCACGCTTTGATAGTAGACACCACCCATTATCATGTGAATGGAAAGAGACTGTCTTGAGGATGTTGGCATCGCCGGGAATAGCAAAATACTGTGAAGCAGAATAAAAGGAAGAAACAAAAGACAAAGATGGCAACACATTTCCAGAGGGTGGAAGCAAAACAGATCAGGTGAGCATGAGAAAGGGTACGAACATCATGAATACCTCTGGCACCAGCTTGTTAGCGAAGAATCTGAGATGCTTCTGGCTAGGAGGACATTAAAGTCCCTTTTGAGAAAGTGGTAAACAGTCAGAAATGCAGCAACACTCTTCAAAACTTTGCAAGTTGATGAGGTCTTTCTTTTCTTTTCTGCTTTGTTTTGTTTGAATCCTCAGTCCAGATTTTAACTTTCAGAGCCCAGTAGGCCGATTAGGTCAGCAGGAGCAAATAACAACATTTTGATAAATACGTTGCCATGGAAACGGAATTTAACTATCAGAAATGGAAATATGTTGAGAGAACTGTGTATTATATAGGACATCCCTTACATATGTTTGCCTGTTTTCATTCTTCAACCATTTATGTCAATGAACTTTCTTAGGTTTTCCCTCTTCTCCCGACGACGACAGGGTGGAGGAAGAGGCCAGCGCAGGTGTCTCCACTCCATCCGGTGGCCCGCCCACATTGGGAGGGGAGGGAGACCTTGAGGGGGGTGGATGTCAGGGAACTGCCACCTGAGGGGACCCAAGGGACTGTTGGGATACAGGGAGCCCCAACACCAACCAAACAGCAGTACCACTTCCAGCGCGAAAAGCAGGGGAAGGGGTCAGCCTGGTGAGGAGAGGGCTTGGGGATGCTATGGAGAGCCCCAGCGCCTCCTCCAGCCAGGAGCGGCAAACAGGAAGCCTGGCAGGGAGACGACTTGGGGATGCTACAGAGACCCTGTGCTCACCTCGCTCGGCTGGTCAGGAGGGAGGCATGCAGTTTCCACTACCCCAATTGCGCAGAGAGGTGAAGCGCAAAGAGGGTAGGAGGAGGCTTGGGGTGCCGAAGTTCTTATGCTGGGGAAAGAGCTGGAAGGGGCCACTCCCGGACTCTGCTAGTGACTGAGATGGACATGTACTTTGTAGCTCCGCACTGTAAATAATTTGCACAATAAACCTGTAAACAGTCAGGTTGGGCTCCTGCCTCGTTACTTGTGAGACACCACCACACAGACCTTACAATTTAGTTTCCATGGCTCTTTTCCAGGACTCTAATTCACCAGGAACTGTTTTCCCTCAGATCAAAGAAATAATTCAGTGGATGCGTCACTCTCTTGTGCCGTCTAATGTAAGAGCATGTAATCTGTTTTTTCCTTATTGTGTTTTTTGTTTACAGGATAATTAATACAAACAGCTTCCTTGTTGTTCTGCTATAAGCCGCTGTTAATGTTCCATTTTTATTCTTATTGCCCATCACTGTATGTGGAATAAATTGCAACTTGTGCTAGAGTTGGTTCAAGTATTCCCAAGCAAAAAGGGAATGTGATGATGCAGAGGGACAAATGGAAGGTTTATTGGATGCAGTGTATGGATGGAAACATCTTAAATGGAAGGTCTTTGTTAGCATGAAATTGGCTCATCTAAATTTATTTCAAAAGTTGACATCTTTTAAAAATAGAATTCCCATCATAATTGAGTGGGGGACCTGTGACCTCCCAGTTTTTATTGGATGGGATTTACCCATCAGCCCTAGACAGCATGACCAATGGTCACGGATGGGAGTTATAGTCCAACAATATCTAAGGAGCCACAATCCTGCATTAGGAATCTTTCCATTGATTTCCATAACCCTTGTCAGAGGCAACAAAAGACAGACTAATATGAGGGACAAATGATTTGTCTTTCTTCCGTCATACAGATGTTCCAAACAAAGCAAATTACCATGGATAAAGCCCAGCAGAATTGTGGGTTCTTTAGGAGTTCTGAAAAGCAGCAATGATCAAACCAGTACTTATCATACTTAATAGCTGTTGATATCTCTATCTTTCATTACTTTGTCCATAAAAAGGCAAATCAAACGCTCAGTTATGCTATTGGCACTTTGAGTGACAATGTTCCAATCCACAACTGCCTTGTAGCAACAAAAGGGACAGCTATGCCAATTGCCATTTGTTTCGTCTATGTCTGAGACCTCGCAAGCCTTCAGAGATGCTGTCTGAGGCATTGTGATACCTCGGAACCAGAAGTCAGGTTCTGAGGCTTGGGGAGGGGCCGTGTGACGTCATGACACCACATTACAGTGTGATTTCATGTCATGCACACTGCGCACCCATAACCAGGGGCCCAAGTCAGCTCCCCCGGTTGTTTTAGTTGAGATTCCTGCATTGCAGTGGTTCTTCTATGATTTTATGCTTCTATGATTTTGCAATCACCCAGGCCTCCCCAAACCCCAAAGGGGACAAAGGTTGTGTACACACTAAACCATTTGTAATACAAAAATGTAGTTTTTCTCAATTCAGAATTGTTCATGCTTGTCCTCAGCTAGCATGCTGCTTTCATGCTAGATTGATTCTAGACCTTGCCATCCACGAGGCTGGCTGTGGTTACTTTATGCACATCTGAACACCCTCTCTTTGATTACGTAGTTTATACATGCATTTTCCTCCTTTCACATACCTAAAGTGAATGAAGGAAGTGGCAATTGCATTCTTGATGCACCCCCACCCCAACGGGCAGGTGTGGCTACACCCCCATTGCTGGGACTGCCGGAATCTGTTTTCACCTGTTTTCAAGTGGACACACTGCTTGGTAACACAGAACCAATCTGCAATGAGCTTTCATTTTTAGAATGAAACCAGTTTCTCAAGAAGTACTTTTCAGGGACAAATGCAACATATCTAGATTGTGTGTGGACTATGTAAAACAAACAAACAAACAA
Organism: Lacerta agilis; assembly: GCF_009819535.1. NCBI lineage: Eukaryota > Metazoa > Chordata > Lepidosauria > Squamata > Lacertidae > Lacerta > Lacerta agilis. The sequence goes on along the minus strand of NC_046315.1, from coordinate 97,958,946 downwards.
ACAACAAGTACCCAGATTCCATTGATTCTAGAATAAGATTTTGTGTATACACAGTCCATGGTGCATACAAGAAGCAGGTTCCTCTAGTATTTTGCTCAAAACTGGTCTGAAGTATGTAGCAGATGGGAGGGTGTAGAATAGTCACCAAGTCTATGAGTCAATATTTGGTTCAATTCCACATTAGAAGATCCTTGCTTTCACCTGCCCCCAACTGAAGTAGGTGCTGAAGAATGTCTTCCTACCTTCACATCCTGTAGATGGGGCTGCAGAAGTGGGAGAACAACCTCTGCTCACTCTCTTAGCCACACAATTATAGGCATCCCAGTAATTACTACCATTATCAAAGCTGCAAATGCACATGTTGTTGTTATAGCACTATTAAGGGCATAATGTGTACAACAGAAGCTGTTTGCAGTGGAAAATGTAGGTTAGCTGCTCTAATGGACTGCATGTGATGTGCAGAAGGGGGTTCTTTTTTTTTCTTTTTTTTACACAACCCTCACAAAAAGGCAGTGCAGTAAATCAGTCTTGATTTAAAACAGCAAAGGCAGGGACTGTCAGCCACTTGAGTAGATGTGGACAAGCATAAACCTAATGACTTCTTTTGTTCATCTGCCATGTGGAACTATTCCAACATTCTTATCTAAGATGTGAATGAGGTGCGCTAATAGCTCTGTGTGCTTCTACTCCTGGAACTGAGAAGCTAATGCAGGTAGCATGCCCTCGGTCGTTTTGGCATTAATGATGTGAAATGACTCAGCCGGCTGCTCTCGACAAATCTGAATTGGCAAGGCCCAGAGTCGGAGAAGGAGCTGCACTGGGCTTCCTTTGCAAACTGGCTGTGACCTTCAGCCAGCTCCAGACGCTAGCTCATGTCATTTCTTGTTAAAGTTATCACAGGTGAGATATGGATATAAACAACAGTTGCCTCAGCCCTGCACACTTGCTAATAAGTGTCACAGAATACACAGGGGAACTCCCGTGCAGATCGTTAGACAAACGGCAAGAATGAAAGGAAGGACAACTTGTCAATCCATCTTAAGTCAAGCTGGATGCCCTCCTGATCTAGGTTAACCTAGATACCACATACAGGCAAATACCATGCACTGAATCCCACACCACCAACCCAGCCTTGGCATGCTGCTGAGCAAAGGTAGCCAACATGGCATCAGGTTAGTGATCTCTGCTATACAAACTGTCAAATAATAGGCAGTGGTGCTGATTGACTGTAAAGGAGAAAAATGGTTCTGTGTCCCTACTCCCAATATCTGATCAGTGCCCATTGTGGCCAGGCGATGGGTGCACTATTATTACCACAGGAACAATATGAAGCTACCTAATCCAGCCATCTTTAACAGGCAGTGGCGCTCTCTCCCCTATGCCTCAGGCAGAGTTCTCCCTAACCTTGCTACCTTAGCGCACTCAGGCACAAATGCTGGAGGCAGAACTAGGAATTATTTGCCTACAAAACAAGGGCTCTACCACTGAGCCACAGGCCCTCCCTCCCTCCACAGGCAAGTTCTCAACCTGCTAGGTGTATCACATAGAAACTTGTCTCCATGTACTGGACTGGGGCCGCAGTGCGGAATAAGAATTGCATGCCAAAGTTGTTGGAGCCGTTACATTTTTTAAAAGGAACACACACACAAATCACTCACAATTTCTTTTTTTCTTCTTTTTGCCTAATAAGGGTCTAAATGATCTAGCCAAGCACTGTGAACTTTAACTAATCATTTCATGCTCCAGTAATAGCACCTATTATTTGACGTCACTCCTCATATTGGCAGGAAATCCAGACATATTCCAGGCAAGAGACATTTTAAGTGACTTGTGATTTCCAAATGTGCTCTCTTTAGTATGCATGGACCAACTTCAAGATATAATAGATCTATATGAGCACAAGGCTGGTGTCATTTTTACTCTCATCAGTTGCGTTTAAAAGTTCAAGCTACACAAATCATTTAAGTTTACAGCACAGTTACACTTGGACAACCTACAGAGCTCCCCCTGAAGTAAAGGCACCCAGCAGGCTTTGAGTGCCAATGGCTGGCACCCAGAATTTGGGGTCACTGTAGGGACCATTGTGGGTACTGCACTGTTTGGTGGGCATCTGTCTGTCTCGGGAGACAATAGATGTGTGTGCCTTTAGGGGTGAAGCCAAACTGTTGAAAGTTACATCGCCAGCTGTGGCTGTAGAGACTGATGCAGGAAAGAGATGTTTTGTTGCAGGTGGGGCAGATGAAGGCATCCAGTTGTGCTGATGCACATTCACCAAGGTGTTTCTTCTCTCTGCACTCCTCCCAATGGTTATTTGTCCTCTGGTCACTGCTATGGATACACAACCTGACTGTCTCCAGGCATTGCAGGGTTAATGTTGCCAGCCTTCATGTCACGTTTGCAGACATCTCCTTAACACAGAGTTGGTCTGCCAACAGGCCTGGTTGCCTGAACGTAGCTTCCTGTAGAGCACATCCTTGGGGATCCTGCCACCTTCCATTCTGTGGACATGACCAAGCCAGTGCAGGTGTTGCAGAGACAGGATTGTGGACATGCTGGGGATGTGGGCTTGGGAGAGCACATCTTTGTTTGGACGATCTACACTATCCAAATGTATGTTTTAAGCAGCCATTTTGGGACGAGAAATTTGGAATGGAAAATGAGTGGGGAATGGGCATTGCTCTGCTCCCAGTTAAGCCAATACTTTGCACAAGGGTTGAAAAGCCATATCTGTAAGATCAGGCATGCATCTGAAACTGTGGAGAAAAATACCTGCTGAAGGTACAATTTGCAGAAGGGGGAGTTCTTGCAGTTCTTCATTCTAAATCTCCCCCTTCCCCAAAATGGCTATGCTATATATAACATCCAGGGGATAATATACACTAGCATGTAATATGTAACTAGCCCATCAGCACCACAGAAAAAAGCTGAGAAAGAGAGTAGATTTGAAGGTGTTTCTTAAAACCTTATAATTGAAAATATTGCGTTCTTGGAATGTGCTGAAAACCCATTTTGCCTGTGGGCCTAACCTTCCCCCAAAAACCTATTTCTAAAGAGCATCTGGGCATGCAGGAGAAAGCAGCCTGTGGGTCCAGGCTGTGGCAGTATGGGTTGGCAACACTGCCCTAGCAGCAGCCGTCATTTCCTTCTGCTGTGTTGGCATTGGGTCTGCAAATTCTTCTCGATGAAGAGAAGCAGAAAAACAGCCCCAGCCATCGCATGTCACAATAGAAGAGCCTAGGAAGGTATGGGGGGGGGGGGAGGCAGCAGGGAGAGAGGCGGGAGAAGAGGCAAGCGTACAACATCAAGATGGGAAGGAGAACCACCCTTTCTGGATGCATTTTGCTAGAGCCTGAGACAGCCGGCATGTCTTTCAGCAGGAAAGCCCTCCACTTATGGCACCAAGAGGAGCAACACACAAATGCCAGTTGGTGCAATTGCCCATAAGAGGCTCTTGCAGTCAACTCAACTGGCTAATTAACCAAAATAACAGCTAGGCTGGCAACTCAGCAGCCAGCTGGCAATTCTAGCAGTAGCTAAATTTCTGACAAAATTCTGGATATAAAAATAAGCTTGCAACAGTGCTGAAGAGGCAGCTCAGGGCTGAAAGAGGGCAAGGCTGCAAAGCTAGGGAAAGGCTGGGGGCTTTATAGCTTCATGTAAAAGCAGTAAAGGTACAGCCCGGATACATGATTCACAGTCAGTTCTCAAGATTAAAAATAAGCACCTTGGCAATGTACTTCACAGGATACATGCCTTCAATAATAAATGATGAACTCATAAATCAAGGTGGTTGCAAACGTGGACTTCAGGTTTCTTCGAGGTTAATATCAGGCAACATATCAGGTTCTGTTTGTCTCTAGCTGGATACAATCCCTTATTAGCACTGAAATGTATGGTAGGGGTATTGTCTTCAGGAAGTTATTTTGTCAGAAGACTGTGACAAAACAGGTTTTGCAGGCCTGGGAAAGAACACCAAAACCTGCAACAACCATTTGTAGCCTTTCAAACAGCCACAAAACCTCTTTACCCAATGTGGTGGGTAGATGAATATACTCACTATGGGGAACAGTACCTCTCAATTAACATCTTCAGCACTCAGATAAAACTACTGTCCATCGCTCGCCTCTACTAACTACTATAACAACAGACATTCCTGCTTCCTTGAGGCGAGCTGGATCTTGTATGAAGGTGGAATTCTCCTGGGCCTGTCAAACCACTGGGTGTGAAGGATAAGTCCCAGGGTCCACTTTATTATTATTATTTTATATAAAAACTAACATTCACTCCAAAGGAATTAGAAAACTGGATTAGCAGGAAACTGGATAATCTGACAAGCATTTAGCATATACAAAAGGAGCCAGGACACTTCCAATACATACTAAAGACAGAAAATAAAACTGGGATTGGAACCATAAAAAACAAGTCAAAAAAAATTAGTAGTATCACGCATATCTGTTTGATGTTTGATTGCAGTTTTTATATGAGCACCCAACAGGGGAAATAAAAAAATCTATCTATCTATCCATATATATATATATATATATATATATATATATATATATATTCCCATTGCGTGCGTGTCCGGCCACACCTTGCTCCGTAACCGCAGGAGCAAATCACATCAAATTTAGGACAAAGCGTAACATGACCACGGGGGAAGGATATAGCATAATAAAAATTAAAAAAAACCCCACCTGCCATGCCTAAAATATAGAATAAAGGCCAAAAAAATGGCATGCCCATTATACCTCACCAGCAAAAGGAATGAAGACTCCAACAGCATCCAATAGAAAGGCGGATTGCCTGCTGACGTCATCAGACCTGGCCAGAGCAACAATGCCTGTGCCCTCACCTAAAATGGCCGCCACAGCTTCGCATGTGCCAAGAAAAAAAAAAAAAACACGGAGCAGGAGGCATGCCTGAGAGGTCGCACTGAATAAGACCAGCTCTGAGGGGATTGTGTCGCTGGGGTGTGTGATTTTGGGACTGGGTAATTTTGGGACTGGGGCAGGGGGAAATGCTCTTTAAGGCTCCAGTGCCCTAACCTAAAATGGCCGCCGCAGCTTCGCATGTAAAATGCATCTCTGCGTTATTTGTGGGGCATAGGAATTAGTTCATTTCCCCCCCCCCCAAAAAAAAATATAGTTCGGCCTACCACATGGTCTGAGGGAAAGTGGACCGGCCCATGGCTGAAAAAGGTTGCTGACTCCTGCTGTAAAGGGACAGGGAAGAAGGAAAACAGGAGCTTCCAGAATACTCTTGGGGTCAGGGGAATTTTACAAAGCAAAAAAAACCCCACAGCAACGCGAAAGTGGGGGGGGGGGAGAGACAGAGAGGTGCCAGGCAGGAGTTCAACGGGAGAAGCTGTGGGGAGGAAGGCTAAAACGGGGGAAAGACAAACAGGAGGCAGGCGGAAGTTCGACGGGAGAAGCTGTGGGGAGGCAAGCGAAAATGGGAAATACGGAGAGGAGGCAGGCAGGAGTTCAACAGGATAAGCTGTGGGGAGGCATGCACTTTCTCTTTTACATCTTCCTTTGCCATTTCACAAAATGAGCTACAGCAACGCGTGGCCGGGTCAGCTAGTAAAAAATAAAAGTTGAAGCACGCTGAGGAAACTAAGTTTCTGTTGCAGGCTGGAGAGACCATTGGAAAACTATCCTACAGGGGTAGATGGGGAAAGAAAAAAAGGAGGTAGGAGCAGACCACCCCCAACACAAATCCCGGGGAAGCAAGCAAATCCCATTCAGGAGCTGTTTTAGGGCTGGTTCAGAAGAGGGACAAATTTTTATTTGTTCCCCCCCCCCCCCACAGATTGATGTTTGGTCTGGTTCAGCAGTAAACAGAGGGTTTTCCCAGGACATTACCAACAAAAAAACCCCTCAGACCTGTGATAATAGACCAATGCAAAATACTAGAAATCGTGGGAGAAATGAAAGCGTGGATGGCACACAATTTAATTCTCGGAAACCTATGAGAATTTTGCATCCTTTCAAAGACATATCAGTTTGTCTTCAGAGAGCTGGAAATCCATGCAGAACTGGGTGATTTCCTCCTCCATAACTGAGGGAAGCAATTTCCCAATGGGTTATGTGCTGAACTTCCTCTTACAGATTAACAAGTTAAATCCTTTCTGATTAAACCATTAAGAAAAATGCACATCCTTTGAACCATCCCATAAATGCTATTGATGACAAGTACCTCATTCCTTAAGACAAAACACCAGTGCCATCATGACGAGTTCTGCTGGTGCAGAAATTGTGGCTGAGCTAAAAATAATAAATAAAAATAAAAATCAGCATCTCTGGCTTCAGTAAACTGGCATCATGTGCTCAGTAATGCCAAAGTCAATAATAGCTCCTCTCATGATAGTGTTGCAGTCTAAGCACTGCTGCAGGCCTTTGCTAGTCTTGAACATGGGGATCAAAGAGATAAAAGGAATGAAACTCTGTGGCTTCCACTTTATTTTCTAACACTCTGAGGAGCTTTACATGAATTCAATTGTCAGTGACATTGTGTCATTGATCTCTCTTAATATATCTTTTAAATCAGTAGGGCATCCCTCCCCCCCATTTCATTGCCTTCAAGGAAAGACCGGGAATAAAAGCAGTTGAGTGTGTGAGTCTCCTGAAAGAGCCACAAATGAAGTGGGAGTTTTCTTGAGGAGAGAAAATAGCCAAGCTTTGCAGGTGGGAGGGAGGAGAACTTTTACTTCCCAACATGCACTGAACCAGTTGAAAAGCAGCCAGTGCCATAAGCTTCTTCATATTCTATTTGTCTTGCTGTATTCGTGACATGAACAGTGGGTTTCCTTTCCAATCCTCTTTGCTAACCCTAAACAGTCTATAAAAATATACAACCCAATGACAAGAAATCCATAGGTCATTGAATCACTGACACCTTCCAATGGCCCTCCTACCCTCTGTAGAACATTAACATGTGTTTCTCAGTAGGAAAGTCGCCAATATATATATATTTTAAAGCTACGAGCTGTTCCTGGTATAAAACTGAGTTAGAAACTATTCTGAGGTGGAGGAATGTGACTGAACACCTAACAAGGTTCAAGTATATTGTAACAATGTCAAGAAATCATTTTTCATGCATTAAATTATTCTACCATCTCTGTTCTTCCCTGTGGCTGACAGATGTTTGGAGGAGAAAATACCTCTAATTCATTCTCACTAAGCTGTCCCACACATCTCTTTTTCATCTAAAAAGAATTCCCTTGTGATTCCACAAATGTGTGTACTTTCTGCACAGCCCAAGGACATACACAAAAATTTGCAAGGGGCAAGTGAGGGAGAACCCAAATCCTATCAGACAGTAAGAAAGGAAAACACCCTTCTGATTTCAATTTGTTTTGCCCACAAATCTCCATGAGAGGCTCCCGTGCTGGAAATAAATCATAGTAGGCATTTGTGATAACAGAAAGTGTCTGCTTTCTCACATCTATCATTACATTAGAGGCGTTTCTTGCTAAACACCTCTGGAGAAAAATCTACATTTTAAGAAGATTGGGTATTGTAGATTTAGCAACATCGTACAGCTGAAAAAAGTGCACAAAAGGGCAAAGCAAATTATCAGAAGGCTGGAGCATTTCCCCTTTGTGTTAAGAATATTGGGGGGTTAAATAAATAATGGGTGGGGACATGATAGAGATGTACATAATTACCGGTATGCGTGATTTGGAGAAAGTGAGTAGAAAGATGATTTGCTTCCTGTCCCACAGAGGTTCAGGACAGACAAAACAAAGTACTTGGTCACATGGGACATATTTAAACTATGGAATTCACTTCCACAAGATGATGTTGTGGCCATCACCTTGGGTAGCTTTAAAAGGGATCTAGACAAATGTGTGAAGGATAAAACCACTACTAGTCATGACAGATATTATATATGGCCTCCAGAATCATGTGGCATGCCTCTGAAGACCAGTCTCTGAACTGCAGTGGAAGAGGACCATAGGTCTCCTAGCCTGCTTGCTGACTTCCTGGCACATCTGGTTAGCCACTTTGAGAACAGGGGGCTGGATTAGGTGGGCTGTTGGTCTGATCCAGCAGACCTCTTATTACCGGTATGTTCTTATGGCAGGGGAGACAATGAGTTGTGACTATGTGAATAATACAACTGGAAAATCTCAAAACCAAGCAGAGTAGGAGACAAAGTAGGAGACAAAGGGACAAGAACAATGGAAGATAGGAAACAGGAAGCAGAAGACAGCTTAATAATTTAGAATGGGGGAATTTATCTAATCAGGAAGTGTCATTCAGTCAGAATCTATTATCAATTCCCCAGCTCTAAACAGAATTAGTCTAAACAGGAACAACATCCTATACTGAATAAACACATTCTACAAAATGTGTATTTTGAATCTAGACTTGAAGAAATGCTGCAAAACAGAATGGTACTTTTGAGAAGACCACATTCTTACACAGCTATAATGGAGAAATTCGCTTAACCAGGATTTGAAGCTGATAGGAACTCTGACTAAATGGAAATCTGATGAACCTTCACCTCTGTGAACATCTGCGCTGGAGCAGTAATGCCTCGCGTTGATTAAGGTGAGCCAGGAGAGTACCAATCTCATGATAGCCTGACTACAAGATTGTTAAATCTGCACTGCTCCAATATAACTTGAGATATATTTGCAAGACCACAATGAATGTTGCAGATGTTCAAAAAGGCCTGAGATGAAGTGTGGTTTAGCCACCACAGAAGCCACAGCCCAGCTGTTCATGGTGGCGGCAGCAGCAGGTGAGGGGGGACAGGGCAATTGGGTCCAATCTCTGCACCAGCTCCAAGCCGGTCTGGATCAGGCACAATGTCATGCAGCAACAGCAGTGAGACCGGCCAATATGCTATAGTTAGCACTAAATGGCGGGGTGCTATGTTGATATTGGTGGTGGCTACCCAACTCCCTACAGTGCTTTTTCCATTTTACTCTTTTTTTGCTCTCTATTTCACTTATTTTCTTCCTCTTTGAAAATGTTTCTTTCTCTCTTTGCCTACTGAAAAGTGAGAGCATTTATCAGAAGTGGATAGTCAGACAATCCTTGGGTTCTTGCTCCTATCTATAAGGCGTCTATGTATGCATTACATAGTGCAGAATACAGTCACTGTTAATGAATTAGGAAGTACTAGAGATTGTTTATGCAGTTTTCCACAGAATTGCGAGATTTTCATTATAGCAATAGTCTGTGCACCTCTGACAGCATTCTTGGCAGCAGTTACAGGAACAGCATCTTTGGGGAGAAAGCCATAAGGAAGAAGCTTATTAAATTTTGTAAATCATCCGGCTTGTCTGCAAATGCATGGCTTTGTAGTTGATTCAGTTGTTGGCTTTGAAAGTCTGCTATTAGGTCCATTAAACAGGCCCAGAGTTTAACTTGCCTTGTAAATTACAGAGAGAAGAAAAGGAGACACAGCACCTTGTTTTTAAAAGAATACAACACCTGCATTGCAGTACACAAAGAAGTATGTTGAGAGCACATGCTGCATACTGTTCTTCATGAATAAAAGTTGATGGACCTAGAGCCTGGATCTCGATCACCAGGTATGCAGACACCCAGTTCTCAATAGTAAAACTGAGCCAGGCTTTGCTATTAGATGGCTAAGAACCAGATCATGTGCTTAGAGCCTAGGCTCAAGTATGTCACCAGGATACAAGGCAATTTCACTCTGTACTGGAAGTGGGAAATGAAGCATTAGCAACATCTGGGTTCATGCCTGTTGCAAGGAAGGTAACATTGAACAATACTATACAAATAATTTGTTTGCGTGGGCATAGCCAGGATTCATATTGTGGGGTAGGACCAAGCTAGCTGTGACGCGAGTGGGCAGTTTGTGGACGCCACGCCTGTCACTCAGTTGGGTTGCCAGGGGTATCACCCCCGCCAAACTGCCACACCTTTGCAGCCCTCTCCCTTTACACCTGATGAAAACTCCCCCCTCTCCCTTTACAGCACCCCAACCCCCCTCTCCCATCAGAGCTGACCCCAAATGAACCCTCCCTTTGAACCTTGCCAACCCCAAATTCCAGCTCCAGTTACACCACTGGCAGGGGAGAGGGGTATGAAGGGAAGAAACTCTTTATCCCCTTCACCATCCCTTTGCACTCACACACATGCAGAGAGAGAGAGAGAGAGTGCGCACTGTGGGAGGCTATTGCAGTGAGGAGGGGAGAAAGAAGTCTGCATTTCAAAATGTCAACTTTTTCTCTCCTTCCCAAAGCAACAGCCATGGCTGTGGCAGCAGCGTGGAGGAGAGCAGACAAAGAGCAGACTTTCTCTCCATCCGCAGTGGCAGAGGGACCGCCGGAAGGCTTGAAACCCCACCCTGCCTGCCTGCCCACCCAACTGCATCCACCTCCAGTTCCTTCCTCCTCACTCACCCGCTTGGCCGAAGAGGAGCAGGCAGGACATGCTGGGGGAGCTCCTCAGAGCAGCCATCCTACTCTGCTGCCACTTTTCCTCCTTGGCCTGAGACTGAAATGGCACCAGAGCAGGAAGGTTGCCTGGCTTGGCCTTCCCTGGCTGTTTCTCTGAGACGCAACTGGACCGGCCACCACCTGCACCACTTGCCTGGGCCTCCTTTGCCTGCTGTTCTGTTGTCATGCTACAATATGTGTGGCCATCTTTGGGCAGCCACAGAAACTGAAGTGTGTTGACATTCTTACAATCTTATTATATACTAATATTTATTTAATGCATTTTAGTAAAGCCTTCCTGTCATATTAACACAAACAAGTGGTCCAAAATATTTTCAGGCCCATTTCAAGAGCTGGTAGTTCTATGTGCTCTCTGGCCCAGGCTTGCTAGCTTTTGCATTCCATCAGGGTTCACAGTAGCCCCAAGGAAGGCAGAAGAGGAATAAGAATCATTTTAAGTTGCAATGACAAATGTCACTATAATCAAGTTTTGGGAAATGATAGTCCCTCTCTGTTTGGGACACACTAGATCTCATTTTGAGAAAGGACTCGGGCGAGGACAACTACATGGCTGATAAGAGGTGTAAAAAGCAAATAAGACGAAAGTGGCATGAAGGAAATAAGGGCTACTTCACTCACACACATTGCTATTGATAGATCAGTTAAGATTTAAGAATACACTTACATGTATAACACACCAATGAGACCCATTTGGAAGCTTGCGTGTTTTACAGGGACACGCATAAGAAAAGCAAGAATGACTGTAGAAGCCACTCCGGTATACACCTGGTACCATATCCATGTCTGCTGCCATGTGCAAAGTGGAACAGTCCTATGTGCCAGTAATTAAACACAAACAACAAGGCAAGGGCTTTTCTATATGCCACAGAAAAGAGCAGCTAACCGATAACCTAGCACTCCACTTTAGAATTTAAAATCTACAGTTTAACTGCTGGCTTTTAAGTCTAATCCATTACCACCACATGGTATTTAGGATTTTAGAAAATATATGTAAAATATTTTAACACCCATCATTTTATTTTATTTTTTGCTTCCAACACCACTGAAGAAATAATAGAAATGCTTTAGAAATGTATTTAAATGACTGTAAATAAAAGCTTTTCAATTCATTCTTGCACACAAATACTATTGTATGTTGCCATTATTGCTGTGTTTGCCCGCTGCTGGGTGGTGTAAAAAAATGTTCACCACATCTACAAAAAAGTGAGGGTGGGTAGACAGCATTGTCGGCTTGTGTTCTTGAACTGTTCATACCAAAAGTTGTGTCCACCGAAGCCTATTTGCCCCCCTCTCCAAGTCCATCCACCATCCCTCTCTCCAAGAATGCTTTGCATTCCATTGGTTATTTTCTCTTTTGTAAGAGAGATATTTTCAAGAAGGTATCAAATACCTTCAAAGCATTTTTAATGAGGTGCTACAACTGCGGGGGAGGGGGATCATTAAAAAACATACCTAATTACCCTTAAGTTATTATAAAAAGTAGTAATTAATTATGCAATTATCCAAGGTTTTATAAAGTTTTTACCAAAGTCACCATCCTTCGTAAGGAATGCCACCCTGACATCTTTCATTATAGGCATGAGAAAGGAGATTGGCCCCCTTCCTCCCAGGGTGAACAGCAGTTTCAGGGGAATAACTTTTGGCATGAAGCGAAATGGTGTAACGTCACAACTAATTTGGCCTGGAATCTTGCACATATTGAACTCAATTGTTTCATTTGTATTTTATTCATATTCAGCTCAACTGCTTTCAACATATTGGATCCACAAAGCCGCTTGTGAGAAGAACGCACTTGCATTTTGCAACGAGAGGGAATCCAATTTTTATGGCTGTCTCTCTCACACCAGCTGCAGCCTCACAAGCCTCACATCATATAGTGTTCTGTAGAACCTGTTGACCTTCCAGAGTGGCTTTTCAGGAGCCCGGAGGCTGTCCCATTACATGGATGGAAAAGACACACACATAAACACTTCATCTTCCTTATATTTTCTAGGTGAATATATCCAATTTATCCCAGAAAACCAAGAATTTCACTCATTCAATTGCCAGAAAATAACATTCATAATATTGTCAGTGCTTGACTAGGCGCACTCCGGGTAGTAATCTGAACAAAACTTTAAAACAAAACCTGAATAAATGTGTGACAAAGGCTATAACTGCTTTACATTTATCACAACATTTCCTCGTTTTTGTTTTTTTTAGCAACTCCCTTTACTCTGACATACAACGCAGGCTGTGTTAAAGGGCAGTGTGATTAGGAACCAATCAGGATTGAAGTTTTTCTTGAACAAAGGAAAATAAGATTAGTCACAAGCACTGGGTTTGCCTGTGTTGAACCAGCATGCTAGAACTGGGGAAAATAAACTCAAAGGATTGCTTTGAGGCACTGAAAATAGGTACTTTACATCCTCAGCTGACAACAAGCCCTTTTGTACTTTAGACAGATAATCACATCATTATGCTAAATTATAATCTATAAGGAAGTAGTACACCTAAATGATGAAAATTCGGCTCCATGCTGAAAATTGTAAATCATTTTATGCCAACTGTCAGCAGGAAGACTATTAATTCATATTGTTTCCATCTGAGTAGCAGTAACAAGCACCTTCCTTCGAGTCATCTCTGTTGTGGATGTGCAGGTTTGGTGCCAGGATAATGATCACTCTATAATCCCAAAGTCACAAAACACAACAGAAGTTTTAACAAAACTTTTTAAAACAAAACAAAACAGGTATGCACACTTACTTGGAAGGTCTCTATTACAATATTGTGTGTCCCAGAAGAATACTTTTTTAGAGTTCCTGTTGAAACAAAGGAAAGCGTACTGAACAGGTTAATGATGGATGGATGGAGGAAAGAAGAACTACAGCTAAATCCTTGAACTCGGTGTAAATGAAATGGTACTAGGCCAAAGTATTCATCCCATGGGTGGGGAAAACATCCTGGAGGTATCCCCACCCCACAGCCCTGCCAGAGCCATCTCTTCACTGGCTCTCTTGGAGCAGATCTGGCAGCTGAGCGAGGGGAGACCCCACCCAGAGCCTGTGCAGAAGCACAGCTGGCTTGCTTGCTTGCCCATGGAAGTGGTGGAAGCGCATCAATCCATGCCCCGCTGGCCCCTTGAACGCCTTCTCCTGCCACCTGCGTGCCTGGAGCCTGCTGCTGCGCCACTTGTGGTCCTCTTGGACCATTGTGGCAAGGAGTGAGAAGGGATGCTGGCTTGCCAAATGCACTACGGGGTGCCTACCTTGATACTCTTGACTTCTTGCCCTCTCCTCCCAGCTGTGGGGACAGTTGCTGTGAAAGAAGAAGGGTTGTGTGCACAGAAGTCCCAAAGCCAGTCAGGGGAACTGTTCTGCTCTCCCTCTTGTGTGGGGTAGTGGTTCTTTAACTGGGAATATGAAGTGTCGTTTAGGTTTTCTCCTCTGTGGAGAGGGCAGCTTGGCAGCTGAAATGATGCTCCCAGACTGGAATGCTTACATCTACTTGCCAGAAACTAGTCAGGGAGCTACTTCTGCTCCTCTTTGTGGCCACATCTATGCCCCCCTGCTGCCTGAATAGTCAAGGCTGCTGGCAACTGAAAAGTGGCTGCTCAGACCTCTTTTGCAAAAACCAGCCAAGAACTGTGCTCTCTTGGCAGGCAGACCATTGGGTAAACACCCTAGAAATTAGACTGAAAAGTAGTACAACCAATGTCCCTTTATTTTACTTTTAAAAAGCATATCTGCTTAACCCCACCCCTTAACCTGCATCCACCACCCTGGGTTGTCTGTTGTCAGGGATTCATGCGATGAAACCTTCGGAAGCAGCTGATATACGGCTCCAGGGTTGTAGGAAGGAGTTGACATGCTGCCAGCAGAACCATCCTTCTCAGTCACACTTTGTCGCATCCTGAACTAATCTGCAGGGTGGAGGGAGGGGGAATATCAATAGCTGAAGCACAGGCAAGATTGTCATAGAATCATAGAATGGTAGAGTTGGAAGGGATCCCGAGAGTCCTCTAGTCCAACCCCCTGCAATGCAGGAATCTCAGACAAAGTATCCATGACATCCAACCTCTGCTTGAAAACCTCCAAGGAAAGAGAGTCCACAACTTCCGGAGGGAGACCGTTCCACTGTCGAAAGGCTTTTACTGTCAGAAACTTATTTCTGGTGTTTAGTCGGAATCTCCTTTCTTGTAACTTGAAGCCGTTAGTTCAGGTCCTACCCTCCAGAGCAGGAGAAAACAAGCTTGCTTCATCTTCCATGTGACAGCCCTTAAGAGATTTGAAGATGGCTATCATATCTCCTCTCAGCCTCCTCTTTTCCAGGCTAAACATACCCAGCTCCTTCGAACATTCCTCACAAGGCTTGGTTTCCAGACCCATGATAATCTTCGTTTTGGTGAGGTGTAAGTCGCATTGGTTTTGATGTGTGCATAAAAGTAAAGCCTTCATTTTTTTACCTCAAGTAAAAGGTTGGAGCAGGCACCAGAATTACCGGTATATGCCCCCAGACAACCTGTTTATTGAGCATCCATCTTAATTTGTTTGCAGGGAGATTAAAGGACATTGGCTTTTTAATGAGCATTCATTCTTGTTTGTTTTCAGAGAGGTGACATGTCAAAGGTAGGGTTATCACATACTTTCCAGTACATTTTCCTGGCATGTTCCCTGTTGCAGAAAGTCTGATCTTTGGGGAAGTGCAGGACATCCCAGTCAACTATAATTGCACAACCTAAATTTTCTAGTACAGTGGTACCTGTAGTTACAAACTTAATTCGTTCAGGAGGTCCGTTCTTAACCTGAAACTGTTCTTAACTAGACGCGTGCTTTCGCTAATGGGGCCTCTTGCTGCCGCTGCACTGCCGGCACACAATTTCCATTCTCAACCTGGGGCAAAGTTCTCAACTTGAGGTAACTCTTCTTAGTGGAGTTTGTAACCTGAAGTGTTTGTAACCTGAGGCATTTGGAACTCGAGGTACCACTGTATGCTAATGAAAATAGCAAGGGTCTGGAAGCACAGCTAGTCTATTTATCTATTTATTGCATTGTCTAAAAATACACATATGCCCCAAGTGGTTTTTTCAGGAGCACAGTGGAGCAACGCTGTGCCACCACCCTCCCAACAGCAGTTACTGGGTTAGTGCAGAGGAGGGGCAGCAATGAGGTAGGGCTGTGTGGAAAGCCATTTTAAATGTCCTTAAATGCATTTTATTTTAATGACATCAGTATTTTCTTAAAATACCATACATGTGCTTGGAGGGGGGGCAAGGGGTTCAATACTGGACTGGAGGAAGGGAGTCAGGGAGTGCTAACAGTCCATGAGGTTACACAATACTTCCCTTGCCCCCAGCGCTGGCAACCTACGCTACACCACTGAGGGCGTGTGCTGTGCCTGAAGCCTTATGACCAAATTTAAACAGGTTTCTGAATTATACACACGTTTGAATCCTGTTTCACAATCATGTGCATTTGGGGCACAATCTACTGCACACAGAGAGAATGATTGCCTTGGAGCTCAACAGAGCTCATTTTCTCATCCTCATTCTATTTACATATGCACACCCATTTATACCCACAGCGTAGCATGTCAGACCATTACTAGAAATTTGAATCCTGGCAAGGAAGACATTCTGTCCACTCACAGATCCTGCACAAGCTTTTAGTACTTACCTTCAAAACCCACCATGGCCTTGGACTACGGACAGGCAAATCTATATTTTTGGTATATGTCACCTTCATATTCATTTACTTCTGGTCCATAACATTTGCACGTTAATATGTGCATTAGAATCTTCATGAAAGTTCACTTTTGAAATGCATTTTATCTCAATACACATAATGTGTGCAAAATTGGGTGGATAACTGTTTCCATCCCAGTTCAAGAAGGATACTGACAAGCTGGAACGTGTCCAGAGGAGGGCAACCAAAATGGTCAAAGGTCTGGAAACGATGCCTTATGAGGAACGGCTTAGGGAGCTGGGTATGTTTAGCCTGGAGAAGAGAAGGTTAAGGGGTGATATGATAGCCATGTTCAAATATATAAAAGGATGTCATATAGAGGAGGGAGAAAGGTTGTTTTCTGCTGCTCCAGAGAAGCGGACACGGAGCAATGGATTCAAACTACAAGAAAGAAGATTCCACCTAAACATTAGGAAGAACTTCCTGACAGTGAGAGCTGTTCGGCAGTGGAATTTGCTGCCAAGGAGTGTAGTGGAGTCTCCTTCTTTGGAGGTCTTTAAGCAGAGGCTTGACAGCCATCTGTCAGGAATGCTTTGATGGTGTTTCCTGCTTGGCAGGGGGTTGGACTGGATGGCCCTTGTGGTCTCTTCTAACTCTATGATTCTATGATCTCCATATTAATTTAGCAGGGACAGGTCAGCCAAGTTATTAGCAGAATTCTATTAGCTGCAACAGGAGTTCTCCACCACCAGTCTAGTTGTGGTGCAGGAGTCACAGTGCATGCGATGGGGAGGAAGCGCTGCAAACCCTGCCCCACCAAAATAAAAGCACCCTTCGCAGTAATTAGACTTGAAAAAACATTGCCTATGATCCGACAGAGGGTTTCCCCCCAGGCCCATTTCTGTGAGGGGTGTGGATGAGATGTTGCAGGTTGGATGGGGAGGCCACAGAGCCTTCATCCAGCCCATGGGGTACTAGTTCCCCATCCCTCCCGTGGCCCCAACTACCCTTTGACCCAACTAAATTGTTTCCTCTAAATTGGATTACAGATTACAAATCCCTTGCAATAGGGGGCATCTTAAACCTGTTTGGAAAGCTCCATGTACATAGATTGTAGTAGTAGCAGTAGCTGCATATCAAAGGATGTACCAGCCATACCTAATGAATTGCACCTGCACTGAGAGAGGGATGGAGGGAGGGAAGGAAGGAAGAAGGGAGGCGTTTGGGGGCCCTATTGAGTCTTATGCTGGTCTTCTCCCTGTGCAGACAGCTGCAGCTACATGAGGATTATGCCATAAATGGGTTTGCCTAATTTGTCTGGTTTATTTAAGCCGCATAATTTCTCTCAGATGTACATGAAAGTTTTTAGTGCTCATTTTCAGACACTTTTATCTGATTAAAGAAATCTTCCTCATAAAACGGAGGGATGCTGAGTAGACAAGATATTGTACACAGCAGTTTAGGCTTCGGGGGTGAGGGAATAACATTGTAATGCCAAGTGACTAATGCCACAGAGAGTAGGATTTAGCAAACAACACAACAGATTACAATTCAGTAAGGCTGCACTGTGTATAAAACCATAAAATATTACACTGAGAAGTATTAACAGGAGTACAGCATGCAAAACAAGCGAGGTAATTATTTTGCTCTTTTTGACACTGATTAGGCCTCAGCTGGATTACTACATTCATTTGGGGGGGAGCAAAATATGTTTGAGAGGACAGACAAATTGGAGGGAGTTCAGAGGACAGCAAGGAAAAAATGATAAAAGGTTTGGGGAAATAGGATCTGTGAGGAAAGGGCAAGTGATTTGAACATGTTCTGTCTAGAGACAAGAGGACTGAAAGGAGACGTGACCCATCTACAAATTCACAGAAGGTTGCCTGAAAGGAGGAGGATAGAGACCAATTATTCTCATTAGTGAATGAGAACAGAACAAAAACTAATAGGCTTATATGGCTGCAAAGAAGATCTGAGCGGAATATGAAGGACAACCGTAAGCCATTAGGAGCAGAACGAACACAGTCGCCAGATTCTTCCTACACATGAATCTGGCTGGCTCAAAAGCATGTTAGGGCCATATTGTGCATTACACAGCAAAAACCGGGTTTGTTACCTTGTGTATATTTGACCACAGCCCATCCTAGCTCTTTTAGCCCTCTGCTGGCAAACAGGTCAAATTCATACCATATGTGTGCACCTAAAAACATTAGAAGTCTAATGTAGAAGTATAGGTTCCACACTTCTTGCAGTAAATCATATCATTATGATATTGCAATGTACACTGAACTCTGCAGTACTAGTGTGAAACAGGGGTAGGCACATCAAGTGGCAGTTATTTAGCATCAGAATGACAGGCCTTTCACTCCACAGGTAAGGTATACTCCAGAGAGTAAGGTATAAATATTACCAAAAGGCACATATGGAAGCAAGGAAGACAGGGAGAGCAACCAGACTCAAATGGAAACAGTGTTCTATGTAGCTGTGTGGTTTTTGTGGCAAGTGACTCACCCAAGAACTTCCTGGAGGAGAAATCACTGGGAAAATACTCTGTCAGTAGCTGCATAGAATGGATTATTCATTTAGAATTAAATTTCTATCCCACCTTCTTCCCAGAGGAGCCCAGAATGGCAAATACATCAGCCCTAGAACAATAAAAAAATAACAACATCACAGCCAAAAACATCTAAAAGCATCTAAGTGAAGAGAAGCTGTGACTGTGAGCTGTGTCCCACCATTGCTATAACAAAACCTCCTCATGTAGGATTTATAAATCAGTGAATACATACAATCTTGTAGGGAATCTTCCAGCTGTGAACACTTTCACGGTGCTAACGCAGTTATTTTGAATCTTCAGTTCAAAACAAAAAATACAGATACTTCCCCCCCCCCAACTCCCCTTGAAGGATATGCAGAAGGACATGACAGTAGTTCCTATGGTAATAAAACAACTAATGTTATTTTAGTACTCAAGAGTCACTGGATGACATGGGGGAAAATAGGATGCCACATGAAGTATTTCCTGGCATTATTTATCATAGAATACATGTTCATCTGGAACTGTAGTTAAAGATTTCATAGGTTCATGGGTTTTATTTGCATTTCCCCCCTTCCCTTTAAGCTTTACTGCTTCGCTGGCGGCAGTAATAGAAGGGAAGGCGTATTTGTCTTTCCCAACTGTCACTGATGACACAAGATAAGCAAAATGGATGTGGGAGTTTCTGTTTTGTTTCTCGCTAATGAGGCTTTTCAAGTATTTTTGTAATGAAATGAATTTGACATTCAAAGTGTTTATATCCATTTCCCTCAGCGGGGTTGCTTTGCGGGAAGAAAATATCTACAAAGTTTATGCAAAAAAGAAAAAGGAGGAAGGGTAAAAAAGACAACATATATCTGAGAGAGGCAGACAAAGGCCAGCTATAGAATTTGAACCATTAATTACCACCACCCCCACACACTGCATTAATTTTGTATACCAGTAACTGTTGCGCCAACAGAGCCTTCAGCTGGGAACCTCAAAGGCTGTGGTTGGGGCCTGACCACAAAGTTCAGAGCCTCGTTCATGTAACTAAGGCAGCAGGGACATTCAACTTCAGCCCCAGTGGAAGGCTCTTCCTTTGCAAGATCCAATATTAAATCAGTACTACTGTATGTGTGGGAAGTTCCTAGTTTGGGAATGAAAGGGGGTTGAGAGGGGAGGAGTTTCCAGAAGGATGCAGGAACACGAGAAGCACAAAGGCATATTCCCCATGCAAAGTCCCGGAACCTATATATATATAAATGTTCAAGCTGGGTGTTTGTTGGCAAAAGCCTTGCTCCGTAACCGCTTGCCTTCAAATTTGGACACAACGTTCCATGGCAATATGGGAGTGATCTGATGTACTTACATTGAAGAAAAACCACACCTATCAAACCTAAAAATGCGGTTTTGTACAAAAAACAGCGCCCTCCAGTGGACGTAAAACGCAGCACACTATAGAACAACAGATATATAGGGAGGGAGGGGGCGGAACTTGAGGTCAGCTCAGCCAATAGGCTGCAGGCGGAAGTTCAACGGGAGAAGCTGTGGGGAGGAAGGCGAAAACGGGGGGAAAGACAAACAGGAGGCAGGCGGAAGTTCAATGGGAGAAGCTGTGGGGAGGAAGGTGAAAACGGGGGCAAAGATGGAGAGGAGGCAGCTGGAAGTTCAACAGGAGAAGCTGTGGGGAGGCAGGTGAAAACGGGGGCAAAGACGGAGAGGAGGCAGGTAGAAGTTCTACGGGATAAGCTGTGGGGAGGCAGGCATAAATGGGAAATACGGAGAGGAGGCAGGCGGGAGTTCAACGGGAGAAGCTGTGAGGAGGCAGGCGAAAATGAGGGGAAAGACAAACAGGAGGCAGGCGGAAGTACAACGGGAGAAGCTGTGGGGAAGGAAGGTGGAAACGGGGGGGAAACAAACAGGAGGCAGGCAGAAGTTCAACAGGAGAAGCTGTGGGGAGGAAGTCGAAAACGGGGGAAAGACAAACAGGAGGCAGGCGGAAGTTCAACGGGAGAAGCTGTGGGGAAGGAAGGTGGAAACGGGGGGGAAACAAACAGGAGGCAGGCAGAAGTTCAACAGGAGAAGCTGTGGGGAGGAAGTCGAAAACGGGGGAAAGACAAACAGGAGGCAGGCGGAAGTTCAACGGGAGAAGCTGTGGGGAGGCAGGCAAAAATGGGGAAAATATGGAGAGAAGGCAGGCGGAAGTTCAACAGTAGAAGCTGTGGGGAGGCAGGCGAAAACAGGGGCAAAGATGGAGAGGAGGCAGGTGGAAGTTCAACAGGAGAAGCTGTGAGGAGGCAGGTGAAAACGGGGGCAAAAACGGACAGGAGGCAGGCAGAACTTCATCAAGATAAGCTGTTGGAAACCAGGCGAAAATGGGGGGGGGGGGTTAGAGCCACAGCAAGGCGTGGCCGGGCCAGCTAGTATATTATATTTAATAAATGGATGGGCAGGGAGGCAGAAGATTCCATGAACAACAGCATCCAGATTCCACAGCTCACACCTCTAAATCGGTGGGTCTGCATTTGGGCCCCCAGGCTGGCTTCAGCTGCTGCCTCAGTCTGACTATGGCCCTATCCACACTTACCTTTTGTCTCACGCTTTCCAGGCTTTTAAAGCTCCAGGCCCAAGCACACTTTGTTTTTGCCTCAGAACTTTCCCTGCAAAATCCCGCTTCTTAATGCTGAAGCACAACAAATGACAATTCAGGTTTTCTGCAGATTGTCCTTTGCTCCGATTCCACTTTAAAGAGTGGGCTTTCTTGGAGAAAGTGTCCGGAGAGAGAGAGAGAGAGTGCGCACTTGGACATGGAGCTTTAAAGCATGGACAATGCCTGGAAAGTATAGAGGAAAGATAAGTGTGGATAAGCCCTATGTTACACACACACATAGAATTTTACCTGTGAGTCCTGCAAGATCTGCCTCCTACTTTGCTGATTTAACTCTAGAAAGGCAGGAGACCAAATTGATGATGCCGAGGGTAAGGATATAAGAAGAACCAAAGACCTGTTTAATTCATCATCCTGTTTTCCACTGTGGCCAGATGCACTTGGAAAATTCACCAAAATCTTCACTCCCATTTCATCATTTGTGAATGCAATTATTATGGTTTTGAAAAACCCTCAAGTTTTCTGGAGAAACGCCAAATCACAACCCGCGCATGCACAGACGCGGCGCTGCGGGTTATGGACGCTGCGGGTTACGAACGTACCTCCTGCGCGGATCGCATTCGCAACCCGCACGTCCACTGTATGTTGAATATGATAACACTAAATTTGAATTCAAGATCCATTCCAGACAATGAATGAAAAATGTTATGCTTTAAAAAAGAAAAAGCCTCATAATACTCTCTCAAGGTAACTTTACCGTAGTTGAATTGCTAAAGGAATTATTAGATAGACATCTTTTGATAAAGCAATTCTCAGCAGATTTTAATTTCCTTGGGGGAGGGGAGGAGAGGAGAAATCTAACTCTCAAAGCTTTTTAAAGTGTCTCTGTAACTGACACTCCAGATGCAAAAGATAAGGAGAAGGCATTATTTTCAGAAACATATTGGCTCACTTTTGCTTTTATGTTTTTCATTTATGAGGACGAAGAGCTAAGCAAGCTTTCAAGCAAAAAGCAGCGTGGTTTTGTGATTAGAAAAAAATGGGGGCCAGAGAGAGAGAGAGAGAGAGAACCAAATAAAGGATGACTTTTAATGTTTTTCTGGATCTGCTGTGTGACTGTAGAGTTGTTCTACTCTTCTGAGCTTTTCCAAATGCAAAATGGGATGAGACACCAGACTTTATTCCTACTGTTATGAAATTCATGTTGATAGCAAATCCAACACAAAGAGAAGTCTACATTTATTTCAGCCATGCTGTTGTGTCCAGTAAAACCTTCATTTTAAAGTAGCTCCTCAGATACCCTCTCAGTGCAACACACACGGTTCAACCATCCCACAACTTCTCCCCAGGAAAACTTGCTCTTTACTGCTGAATGCCAATCAGGTTTTTTTCTGGATTGACTTTACCCCAATTTAGTGCTAAAGAGTGTGTTTTCCAGGAGAAAGTAGTGGGGGGAAACCAATTGGACCCATGCCTAGCAAGCACAGGACAAGGGAGAAATCACTCAGACCTGTGGTTTCTAGACACAGGGCAAGCGGAAGGGTGGATGAGCCCACTGTCTTGGTTCACCTCCAAACGGTAGACACAGACTGCAATGTGAATGCAGCGAGCCATGTTTCGCGCAGCGGTAAATTAATCAACGCAGCCTTCTTTAAGAACAGAATAAAACTTTTACTTGAAGAAAATAAACTTGTTCATAAACAGCATAGTTAAAGAAAATACACAGAATGCTCATAGCAGCTATCTTATGTCTTCACAGAGGCACAGATCTTAGTTACTGATTAACTGAGTTCTGGAGCCGCTCAGTCTGCAACAACACACCATAGCTGTCAACTTTTCCCTTTTTTAAAGGGAAGTTCCCTTATTCCGAATAGGATTCCTCACAAGAAAAGGGAAAAGTTGACAGCTATGCAACACACTCACATACTGAGCTGAGACTGACTCAAACTCTGAAGACAGACTGAGGGCCAGAGAGATGGCCGGTTACATTTATAGGGAACCCAAGATGAGTCATGAGTTACAGCTAGCAGGCTTGAAATGATTGTGTAGGCCTTGTAGGCCTCACTACTTTACTGCTTCTGCTCTTAAGAACCTTTGTTTCCTGACACCATGCTGAATGGTTGTAAACTCCTCTGTTTTTCATAGCAGTTAACAACCACTGGACAGCATGGTGGGGCTGCACTTTTCACCTGACCTCCCTCTGAGGCATGCTAGGATCGAACGAGGGAGGAGTGTGTTGGTCTGGAAATGCAGTGGCAGGAGCTCTGAATCAGCTGTCCGTCAGAGGGAGTTGGACTTGGAAGTTCATTCAGCTTAGGGCAAGTCCATTTGCTAAAGTTTCAGGCTTTCAGTAAACTGGACCTGCATTTGTTCCAGTACTTAAGAGGCTGAGGGAACAGCTAGCCAAGAAGTAGTACAAAAAGCAAGGTTTGTGCATTTCCTGCAGTGTCCTCTTAAGTACAACTTGGCCTCCAGACATAGCCTATGTCCTTTTTAGCTCTGCTACCAAGATATTTTCAACTAGAACTCTAGGAACTGAAACTGGGGGGCCCTGCCTGCAAAGCATGCGCTCTGCTATTGAGCTTTGGTTCATCTAGGATGGCCACGTTCCCATAATGAAAAAGGGGGAAATGCATAAATGAAAAACAGGGTGAAAAATGGCGCAGACTTGCAAAACATTTGTATATGCTAATTTATATGTATAAATGCAGATTTAGAAATAATTACTATAATCTTAAAAGAAATTCAATATATCTCAATTTAGTGGGCAGCTGTATGACTGCTCGGTCTGAGTTCAAGGAAGTTCAAGACCTTTACTCTCCCTTGTTAATGGTTCTTTCTCTTTAAACCAAATTAGGACCAGGCAGCAGCCCTTCAAACAAAGTTGTTTTCTGTAAAGCAGGACAACAACCCCCCTAGGCCCACCCCAAACATAAAGGTGCAGCTGTTTCTAAACACAAGCATTAAGTCAAAGTGCATTATTTGCCCAAAAGGTGAACAAATCAGTAGCAAAATTTAGAGTGACTTTATCAAAGTAAGGATGCAGCTCTTAAGTTGCAGAGTCAAAGTGAGTTTAGCATTTGATGGAGAAAATTGTTATGATATTCCTGGCTCCCAGAAATAGCCTGTAAGATGCTTGGCTGGCTTAAATGGTGAAAGTGTCTGATAGCTTCTTTTCTGTCTGTTCAACCTGTGTATATGTCAATAAACGGTTAATTTCAACAGACATTAAAGTCTCCAGAACCCTTTCCTTAAAAGGGAACAGATTCTGTCAAATGTCACTCCTAGAATATCTTACCATTCACAGTAGGGCGATGCAGGAGAGCCATGAGAAGGTCTGCGTCAACACACCACTGAGTGATCCTTTCATATGGAGCCAGGGTAGCCTTATCACCAGGAGCCATTAGTAGGGTTAATGACCAGGCATGATAGAAGTGGTAGTTCTACAACATCTGAAGGGTACCACATTGGTTACCCCTGGCCCCTACCTAGAACATAGCTGCAGCCTTTGGAAAGAAACCTACATGTAAGAATGGACTTTTGGATACAGCGACGTGAATGGTTTTTATAAGCTGTCTTGTAAGGAGGTCTCCTAAACATTGGATGAGAATGTTTTAAATAATTATAACAACTGATTCAGCAAATAAATAAATAAACAACACACGATTTGGGGAGTCTTGGTCAGGCAAGAATCATGTAGGAATTTTGAAAGATGTTAAAAGACTAATGAAATCTCTTGATGGGGTGGCTCACTGCTAAGCAATCTTAAGAAGTGTAAATCTATCTTGTTTTAACTGAGTCTAGTAGGGGGGATATATATTATAAATAAACACCAGTTAATTTTTTAAAAAGAAGAAAAAAAACCCAGCAATGTGACACAAGGCATTAGGCAGAGAAAATTGAATGTGGGTGTGGGAGACACTGCACACAAACATGCACGTGTGTAATTAAACCTTTAAAGTACAGCTGAGTGATTTTCTTACCCCAGTCCAAGATTTATTAATACACATGTCAATGTCAAATCTAATAAAGGCACTGTGTTAATTGTAATTGTAGAGCCAGCTGCTAACACCTGTCAAGGTATTTCTGGCGCAGAATACGCTCATTGTGTGTGAGCCTAGTGACAGCCCTGAGTACAAACAAGGCAGTCTTTTATTTCCACACTCTGAATTTCAAAAGTTGGTTTAAGTGTCAAATGAGTTGCTTGCTTTGCATCACTAAAACCATGAGATGTGACACTGTTCTGTGCAAACAGAAATCTAACACTCAAGAAAGGCCCAAGAGTAAAATAGCATGAGATTTTCTAATAAGCACTAGGTAGAGTTGCCCATGGAATTTGCCTAAAGCAAACTCTGAGGTCAACTTGAAGGATCCTGCTGTGGCAAAAAAAAAAAAAAAAAATTATTAAGGACCTAATGTAACGAAGTGCTGTACAACAGCAGATGCCCACAGGCTTACAGTCAAGAATAGCAGCCATCATCTTTTATTCAGAAAATGCTTAAAGTTCAGCACTATACAAAAATACTTAAAACACAGAAACATAAGAGAATGGGAAGCTCGATTCCTGGCCTTTGTATCAGTAACTAACAGCAGTCGTGTGGGATACGTTGGCTCAAGAACTGATGGATTACCGTGTCTGGGTTGCTGCTTTTAATGTAGTCCATCACTGGGTTCTGTGGTTGAGTGGATGGGATTGAAGCCAGCCAATTCAATCTGCTTCCTCCCTCTCTACCAACACGCAGACCAAACAATGAAACTCCGTGATCATGTTTTTATTTATTAGCCTGTTTCTTTGCATTGGGGAGCCTCCAGACCATGGGGCCAGGCCATTCCCTACAAGGCACACCCACTAGCCCCAAGGCCAACAGCACATCATGTGTGGAGCAGGTATGGACATGGCCACAGAGGAACAAGCGGGAACTTAATGTGAGCTCCTGCCTGTTCCTGCACAAGCAGGGCTCCCTGTCACTGACAAGAAGCCCCAATATGCAGCTGTGGGGGCTCTTTTGCTCCATTTTGAAGAGGCTTGCATTCAAATGGCTTCCTAAAATGGAGGGCTCCATTTTGGGAAGTGCTTTGAAATGGAGCAAGCTGCTTTGAAGGTATTCCTCCAGGCGGGGTGCCAACTTGAATAAAATATGGGAGAGGCAGGTAAGGCCTGACCTGCATAATCAATCACAAGACACAGCACACAAACACACCTTTTGAATGGCATTGCTCATCAACTTGAGGGGGGCAGCCTCCTCAAATATTTTATTGGGCGGCAAAGGACCCTCAGCTGCTAGGAGTTGGCTCCTAGGCCCCTGGTGTCATTAAGATGCCAAGTGATTGACAGACAGGTGTTCCTACTTACCTTGCAAAGCTGGCTTGTGAAGAGTGGGAGAATTAAGAGATCTAGCATACTGCCCAGATTGGGCTCCCTACTCTTGCTTTACAAAACGCTGAAGCAGTCTGCTGACTCTTTGATCATACAAAAATTACAAGTTCCAAGCTGGAAACAGGGTTAAGCCAAACTGCTCTGACTTTGCAATTTTTGCTCTGTGTTTTCTGCAGAACTGCCCATTTGCTCCATATATGTCAGGTGCCCTTTTCCAGATACTTTCCTGACCCCTTAAGTTTGTTTGCAAGCTTTGTTGTTTAGTTGTTTAGTCTTTTAGTCGTGCCCAACTCTTCATGACCCCATGGACCAGAGCACGCCAGGCACTCCTGTCTTCCACTGCCTCCCACAGTTTGGTCAGACTCATGTTAGTAGCTTCGAGAACACTGCCCAACCATCGCGTCCTCTGCCGTCCCCTTCTCCTTGTACCCTCAATCTTTCCCAACATCAGGGGCTTTTCCAGGGAGTCTTCTCTTCTCATGAGGTGGCCAAAGTATTGGAGCCTCAGCTTCAGGATGTCCTTCCAGTGAGCACTCAGGGCTGATTTCCTTCAGAATGGATAGGTTTGATCTTCTTGCAGTCCATGGGACTCTCAAGAGTCTCCTCCAGCACCATAACCATACATCACTACTGGGAAAACCATAGCTTTAATTATACGGACCTTTGTCGGCAAGGTAATGTCTCTGCTTTTTAAGATGCTGTCTAGGTTTGTCATTGCTTTTCTCCCAAGAAGCAGGCGTCTTTTAATTTTGTGACTGCTGTCACGATCTGCAGTGATCATGGAGCCCAAGAAAGTAAAATCTCTCACTGTCTCCATTTCTTCCCCTTCTATTTGCCAGGAGGTGATGGGACCAGTGGCCATGATCTTAGTCTTTTTGATGTTGAGCTTCAGACCATATTTTGAGCTCTCCTCTTTCACCCTCATTAAAAGGTTCTTTCATTCCTCCTCACTTTCTGCCATCAAAGTTGTATCAACTGTATATCTGAGGTTGTTGATGTTTCTTCTGGCAATCTTAATTCCGGCTTGGGATTCATCCAGTCCAGCCTTTTGCATGATGAATTCTGCATATAAGTTAAGTAAGCAGGGAGACAATATACAGCCTTGTCTTACTCCTTTCCCAATTTTAAACCAATCCGTTGTTCCATATCCAGTTCTAACTGTAGCTTCTTGTCCCACATAGAACTGGGGCTTTATTAATCATGGTGTGCTCTGTCTCTTTGCAGCATTAACCCATGTTTTAATGTGGAAAATATTTGCTGTGTATTTTCTGATTAGATGCTGAGTGATCTTATGGACAAAGACAATTTCCATCAGAAGCAGCAACCCCAGTGTTGCACAAACGGAGACTTTTCCTCCTTGCCTACAACCTGGAGTATTAGTAAATGGCTCATTGGCTCACATAATGATGCATATAGCCTAGGAGAGCAGACTCTACCACTTACGTATCATCCCAGTAACCTGCACTCTCAAAACACAATAGAGGCTACCTCCCTAAACATGAACCAAGGGGCCATATAGTTTTCAATTGGTATACACAACCCAGCATGCAGAATATAGGATTCCAGCAGGTGATTACTTTCTGCACCATATGATGACAAGGCAGGGTCAGAGGAGTCTAAAGTTAAGTGACTGGCATTCTTGGGTGCAGCTGGGAGGTTGAAGTGTCACCCATTTTAATTTCTTCTTGTATCCAGCCCTCCACACAGGAAAATTCCAAGTTAATATTGATGCTAAACTCCCCAGTGATTGGAGCAGTCTCCAAATCACACTACAAATTCAGACTAAAGGATATCTATTGAGGTAGCTGATGTTGTCCTTCCAGATGTGGTAAGTTATGACCCCATCACCTTTGACTGGTTGCCATATTGGCTAGGGTTGATGGGAGATGTCACTCCAAACATTGGGAAGGCACTACAAAGGCTATCCCTGATACATTCCATTTCCCAATCTCTCTCTCTCTTTTCCCCAATCCACACACATATTAAAGTGGCTGCCAATGTGGTCAGCAATGTCACTCATATTAACACATTTCAGTAGGGGAATCCACAGTCAGCAATGTCTGTAGTGACATACAAGATACTGTATCTTCTACAGTGTCTGTTGTGAGGTGTTTTAGAACCAGGTGAGGCAAGCTGATTCAGAACCTGGACTAGGAGCCTTTGAAATGTCCCAGCTTTCTGCTGCTGGACTGGGAATTTTTAGAACTTGAGCAGGAAGCAACCAGAACTGGAGCCCAGTGCAGTACGCAAAAGATACTGCTGTGCTCAGCTCCATTCTAATCACTACACTACCAGGCACTCATTTCCCCCTAATTTAAGGTAAACTGAAAATATGCTCCAAATTACCGGTAGGTACAGATCACAGATCCTATTTTCCCTAAGGTATCATCCACCACTCTAATAAAGTAACTTTTAGCAAATTTCTGTCTTTTGCTAATGTAAAGCAGAGCTTTAAACATTCCACTTATTTCTGTGAATATTAATGTTTCCTTAGCAAATGAGTAGATAGTGATGAGGAAATGCTATTTGTGTTACATTACTTGATTTTGCCTTACCATTACCACTGCTGCTTAATTCAACCAGAAGTGTCTTGTCATTTTATATATTAGTCATGCACATCAACCATCAATGACTAGATGAATCAAAGGGATTGGGGTCTCACATTCCCAAGCCAGAGCTGAGCCATTAACAAGGCATGTTGAGGCACATTAGGGAATACCCAACCCAACACACAACTTTTGCTCTCCCTTCCTCCAAGAAACAAAACCAAGCTAACCAAGCTAACTGGAGAAATGTCCAGAGCTGGAAGAATGTGGAGAAAAGAGGAGAAATGGTCAGCATGGGAGAGATTTTGTTTTGATGGAGAGGTCTAGCTTAAACTTGTCATACTGGGGAAAAGTGACAAGTGGGGTGCCATAGGGTTCTGTCCTGGGCCCATTGTTGTTCAACATCTTTATAAATGACTTGGATGAAGGAATTGAGGGGATATTCATCAAATTTACAGATGACACCAAACTGGGAGGGTTTCTCACAGAAGACACAATCAGGATTCAATATGACCTTAAGAGATTGGAGAACTAGGCCCTATATACCTGAAGGAGCGTCTCTACCCACATTGTCTAGCCCGGACACTGAGGTCTATCTCAAAGGGCCTTCTGGTGGTCTCCTCACTGCGAACAATGAAGTTATAGGGAACCAGGCAGAGAGCCCTCTAAGTAGTGGCACCCGTCCTGTGGAATGCCCACCCATCAGATGGCAAACAGACAAATAACTATATGACTTTTAGAAGACATCTGAAGGCAGCCCTGGACAGGGGTTTTTTAGTGGTTAATGCTTTATTTTTAGTATTTTGTTGGGAGCCAACCCGGTCAGATAATTATTAAATTATTATTATTTACAAAATGAATTTCAAAAGGGACAAACATAAGGTTCTATACTTTGGCAGGAATACAGCTACACATATATAAGATTGAGGACACCTGGCTTAGTAGACCACAAGCTTAACATGAGTCAACAGTGTGCTTCAGAAGCAAAAAAAAAAGTTCATGCTATTCTAGGCTGCATCAACAGAAGTACAGAGTTCCAGTCAAGGGGAGTAATAAAAGGTAAATGGACCCCTGATCATTAAGTCCAGTCATGGACGACTCTGGGGTTGTGGCGCTCATCTCGCTTTACTGGCCGAGGGAGCCGTCGTACAGCTTCCGGGTCATGCGGCCAGCATGACTAAGCCGCTTCAGGCGAACCAGAGCAGCGTATGGAAACGCCGTTTACCTTCCCGCCGGAGCGGTACCTATTTATCTACTTGCACTTTGACGTGCTTTCGAACATCCTGCTCTATTTTGCCTTGGAGACCCCACCTGGAATAGTGTGTCCAGTTCTCAGCACCACAATTTAAGAAAGATATTGACAAGCTGGAACATGTACAGAGGAGGGCAACCAAGATGATCAAAAGTCTGGAAAGTAATCCTTATGAGAAATGGTTGAGGCATTTGGATATGTTTAGCCTGGTAAAGGAGACTGAGAAGACACATAATAGCCATCTTCAAATATCTCAAGGGCAATCTCCTTTGTTTTCTCCTGCTCCAGAGGCTAGGACCCAAACCAATGGATTCAAGTAATAAGAAAGGAGATTCCAATTAAACATGAGGAAGAACTTTCTTACAGTAAGAGCTGTTTGACACTGGAACAGACTCCCATAAGAGGTGGTGGATTCTCCTTCATTAGAAGTTTTTAAGCAGAGGTTGGATGGCCATCTCATGTATGATTTAGTAAAGATTCCTGCACCACAGGGGTTAGATTAGATAACCCTTGGGGTCCCTTCCAACTCTGCAATTCTATGATTCTATGAATTATTTTCTAAGTGAATTCCAATCACAGTGATTTAGGGGACAGATGTTTAAGAAAAAATAAAGAGTTGCTCTTCACATGTATTGCCCTCCTCAAAATTTTGGCTGTGAGAACAGAGTAGCAGCAGCAGCACAGTTAAGACTACTGGGGTGGTCAAAATAATTTGGTTTCCTATAGGGGCCACCCAGGGCTAACTCATCAGTTCCTATATCAGTTACCTGTGTTTGACTTTACCATCAGCCCCAGGGGTCTTAAACGAAAAATGGCACAGTGTTGGAGAGGAAGCCTAGTTTACCTCACCTTTCCATAGTGAGTCCCTGTGATGCTAGGGGTAGTCAAATACAGGGGTCTGCTATTAGGAACTGCTGGGTCTGGTCTGGAGGGCCCCTCCAAGAAACCAAACACTTTGGCAGAACCAAAATGTCCTGCAGGAGCATCACAGCTAGAGAACCAAGCACATACCATAGGTTAAAAGTGCACCACTCACTTTCTACCTGGATAGGTCATCTGGGTTCATTCTCCCTCTTTGCTAGGGATGGATGCTAAATTGTTGGAGTCCAGGAATTCTAGGCCATGGATGGGATTATTCTACAGAAGCATGATAACAGGAGTTGGATTTCATGCCACTGAATGTCCATCTTGTTACAAGGAACCAAGCTAATTTTGTGTTGCAAATCAGCATGTGATCTATCACATCTTTGCCCAAGTTTTCCTTCTTAGGGTTTATGCCTATGACAAAGCTGTATCTTTAACCCTTCTGTAATTCCATTAATGCTTTGGGTTGTGTGCTTTTAAAATCATCCAGCACTGAAATTCTTCCCCCTACTAAAGATAGTGGAATTGGATTGTAAATGCACCCAAACAAGCCTGTCACACAAACGACATGCTCATTTTTTACCAGATAATTTACCTCAAATGCACGATACTCAACTATGCACCAATTAAAATACATGTTCCCTTGCACTCTGCACCTGAAGATTGTGACTTATCTTCTTAATCCAGCATGGCCCATTAAAAGCCACTTAACTTGCCAGGCTTATCGCCTTCCAATTAACAACATGTCACAATCCTCCAGAGAGGTGTAACAAACTTCACTATTCTGCATGTGCTAGGTGTATCAGTGACAAATAAACAAACATTAACCTTTTCAGGACAATGCTATCCTGGGACTGGTCCATCTACTATATAATTATCATGGGGATTTACAACCACAACCTGATGGGAAAGAAAGCATTGGCTTGGGGGAGGGGGCATAGGAGCCAATCTCTAGGGGATGAGGTCCCTTCGCCCCCCCATTAAATATTTGAGGGAGGCAGGGGCCCCCATCAGATGGTGCGTGTACACCATATCATGTGAACGATTATGTGGGGTGGAGCTTACTTCCCCCTCCATATTTTATTCAAGTTGGCACCCCTAGGCGGAGCAGGCTTTGTAGGCCAAACCCATGCTGCATGCATGTCACTGCAGGCCTAGCCCTTAATGCCTCCTGGAGCTTCAACTGCATAACAAAAGACAGGGAGGATTCTAAAACGCTCCAATGAGATTGTTGGTAGCTGGCAGGCAGCCAATCCTCTGCTGCGAAAGGGCAAGTGTTGTGATTTGATAGTTACAGCACAAGGTGACCTATCACCTATATGCCTGGGCTGGCTTAAGGTTTCTGTATACTGGGCCAGGGGTCAGCAACGTGCAGCCTGTGGGCCGGATTTGGCCCATGAAGATGGTTTTACCAGCCTACAAGCCGGTCCCAAACCAAGCCGCCTGCTCGTCGAGTCCCCCGCATGCTGTGCTAAACCAGCGCGGCGCAGCACGGAGACTCGCTGAGCGGCGCCAGAAATTGTGGTTGTGCACACACAGATACCGGAAATCGCTTCTGCACAGTCCCGATTTTTGGTGTCTGGGCATGCGCAGAAGCAATTTCTGGGGCCCCGGACATGTGCAGACACGATTTCCGCATGTGCGTGTGGCGAAACCTGGAAGTATACACTTCCGGGTTTGCCACATTCATAACCCGAAAGTTACGTATCCAGAGAGGTACATAACTAGAGGGCACCACTGAACTTTGTTTTATACAGAGTGGTTAGAAACCTGAATTGCATATTGAAACTGAGAGCTCAGAGCAACTCTTGAAACAGATCAGAGATAGATAGATAGATCACATACATGGCCAATCCTGGAGCCTATACACACTCCTAGTATTTACACATGAGCAAGCCTATGAAGCACATATGATCAAACATGTTCAGACAAGTGGTATTTACAACCATCCTCACATAGGGACATGGCTGGAGAGAGAAAGGAGCTACCTGCTTGAAATTGCGTGAAAGTATTTACCTCCACTAGCAGTCAGAATCTGCAAATCTGTGTCCACATGCTCCCATTTTAAAGGGAGCACTACCTTTTTATGGAAAGTAGTCATAAGGGTTGGTTTGTCAGTGGCTGTTAAAAATCCATTATGCCCATGAGTCTGAGACCATTAAAAAGCTGTCAGCAAGAGAAAAAAAAAGATTGCTCTATCATCATGTTAATATGTTACAATTAACCTGTGATTAGTCATTTTGCACATTAAGATCAACTCTCTCCTTCATAAAGCATTTTGAAGCACTCTCAGTTTGGGCCTATATAAAGCGGAACTAACCCTGCTCTGCACCTGGCAGCCTAATCTTGAAATCATTTCCCTCCAGCCATGTGACAACATTCTTGTTGAGATCTTCAAACTTGGTTCTAATTATAATCAACATTTATACCCCCCCCCCTTGCCCCGACAAGCAAACATTGATGGGCTATTGTAATCAACTTACATCATTTTTGGAAAAACTGGAGACCAAATTCTCCAACATCAATCTGCTAAGTGCAAGCAATTTTAACGCAAGAGTGGATAAAGACAATTTTGAGCTTGCAAGAGAGCTGGTTTTTTGACACTGAGGATCCCCTGCCCGAGCTTCTATCTGGCATGAGAAAGCCCCCTTTCAGCGGCTTTTTTCGCTGCTGGCTGGAGGTGCCGATTGGGGGGGGGGCCTCCGCCCTGAGTGTCACCCCCAGGCGCTACCCAGGGCAGCCCAACCCCCGCCCCTTGCTCCGCCCCTGCGGCTAGGAGAGTTCACGTTTGTCTCTGCGACAGGAAGTAGTGTGACCTTAGGCTCCTCTGCTGTGATAAACTAGGTTGAAACTTTTCAACCCATACTGAGAGTGATTACCTCCCTATGATTCTAACCATCAGCTCTTCCTTTCCCGTGCACCCTCTTCATGAACCCCCTGCCAATGGAACTGACCCAGCTTGAGCCATGAACTTTGCACCACTGGCGATTATTCACCTTTAACTCTGGCCACCAAATTTAATAATTCTGTGCTCCCATCTGCATTGCCCCTGATTCCTGACGCAAGCAAAGATTTCCTGTTTAGAATCCCTTGGACCACAGACTCAACTCACAAACTTCTCCAACTGTTCCAAACTGAGATCATGTTGGAATGTAGAGGTTCTATAATTAACTCGGTATTCCCCCAAGGTGCTCTTGATTCATTTGAAATCCTAACATCTCTGAATGAGTTTCCAAAACAACAATTCGTAGTGCGAAAATAATCCAGGAAGCCCTTTGCTGCAATCTGGTTTGATAAGGAATGTAGAGATCTCAAAGCACACATCCAGAATATCTTCCAACCACACCGTAAGGAAGAGACCACCGCCCCGCCCCCAGAATATATAGGATCTAAAAATGTACTGCAGCATCTTATTAGAAAAAAGAGATCTGAACATACCAACAAACAATGGGAAAAGCTCCACTATGCCATAACCTCAAACATTACATTGTAGAATTCTCCTGTTCAGCAATGCCCCTTTTCAGAGTACTCCATTGCATTCCCACGCCTCCAAAGTTTTATATATACACAGAGAACAGCAGTCAAACAATTTTATTTTAAAAAAAAAAGCTTATCCAATCCTTTGGGTTTTCTTAAGCAATTAATGTTCATATTAAAAGCATAGCCTGGCAGCAAGAACACAGTACAGGCAACGTAATTCTTCTAGCCGGGATCACTTTTGTCTAGATATTTAAATTACTGGCCTTATTGTCAAGCTTTTTGTTACCCCTCTGCAAGAAGTTTATTTTTCACTGCTATTCTACCTGAATTACTGCAAATCCATATAACCTGTTGAGTACTACAGTCCCCCTTGGTGTATGTGAAATGACACACTGGTATTTCAGATGAGAAACAGAACTGCTTTCTGACGTCAAATCTCTACAATCACCAAGCAGACGGTTCTATATTTGCAAGCCTCAAAGGGTTTGGGGTTTAGATGATAAAGGGCACTGCTTTTTATAATCTATTATTAACTGCCATGTGTGTGTCTGTATATATTACCACCAGGATTTCTCCAAAGAGAAGCAAAGCACGTTTTAGACACAGAGTGATTAACTACTTTCCCCATCTCCACCTTTTATATATTGTTTACAAGAATAAATTCTTTAAAATACTCCATCCAGTATTTTCCCATCTCTCAAATATCAGAATCCTGCAGAGCATTTTGGTTTTAGTACAAGCAATGTCTTTAAATAAGAAACATTTTAAGAATAAAAGAATAGAGCTCTTTGGTTGCTTTCAATAGATTCTGTTCAAACACATTAAAATTTGGTTTTGAATGTCTCACCTGAATGATTATTTTATAATTTATTGGGATTTCTACATGCTGTACTGCTGCTTCAGTACGACTTCTGATGGTAAATAAGACCACTATAAACATGGGATTACACACACACACACACACACGCAAACCCCAATTAGTAATGTTGTTGTTGCAGTACTTGGGGGGGGAGAGATATCTCAAAAGTAGGGCCATCACATTTGAAATAAGCAAACAAGCACACGCACACATCTTTGACCACACACTATTTTTTAAAATATAAGATAAAACACATTTCATTTTGGCAATGAAAAATTAGACAGTAGCTATATTAAATAGCCAAATTCAACAAAGTCTACTGGCTCTCCTCCAGCCTAGACAAAAGGAGTGGGGGGGTCAGTCTAAGATGGGTCACAACTGTCACCAGATTCTGCTGGAGAGCTCCCTTTCCCCTTGAAAATAAATAACTTTTCCAAATGATTTATTGAGTTAAGAATCCTTTTTCTCTCATCCTGAAGAACAATTGCACCAAGCAAAATTTTCTTTTGTAAGACTGAGCTGAGCTAAGGAAGAATCTGCATCCTTTACCCTACAACAACTCCAACACTCCTTGTGATCTGTTGCTTGTCTTCTATCCATAACAAAAAGTGCTGATCACAAAGCAGCTGTGTTGCTTTTTGTGTTAGCACTCAATCACCGTAGGAAGAAATACCTGAGAGATTAATGAGATCTTTTTTCTTCTCATATTGCTCAGTTTATCTCATAAGATCTATTTCCTGTACTTTGATTTCAAGGAATGTCATCTCTCTGTTTCCACATTCCTCCAATTTTTCATTTTCTTTTGCTGTGCCCTCTCAGCAGTTTCTCAACATTGCCTCATTATGAGACAGAGAAATAATTGTTAACCTCATGTTTTCCCCATAGGTTCTGAAGTCTAACAGTGCAGTGAATCTGAAAACAGAAAAATACCCATTACCCAAAAAGATACAAAAAGAGAGCCATACACAGAACAAACCCAATTATTTGGAGATTGTCTATTCTGATGGGACTTTTCTATCAGACATGGATTATGTATAGAAATCTTCTAATCTGCTTTAATCTGCTTTAACAGCAGCCCAACATCCAAGGTGGAGCAGAGAACCATGTGAGAAGTCTTAGAATCATAGAATTGTGGATTTGGAAGGAACCCCAACCCTCTGCAATGCAGGAATCTCCACTAAAGTATCCATAAGAGATGGCTAAATATACAATCTTGATTGACTTATATTAGTACTTTTTTAATTTACAAATCTTCCAATTCACATTTTAAGCTCAAACTGTGATTCCTCAGCCCTTCTATCTTAGTACACTGCAGTTTACATCTGCAAGACAGTAGGAAATGGACTCAATAGCTACTCTTCAAGAATGAGCACCAGGTAAGTTCAGCTGCACTGATGCATGGACCAGTTTTGGAATCCTGCAGGTATCCAGTCTAGATGGTTCTGGGAAGGAGAAAATTCACTTTAAACCTATCAGTGAAGTGACTAAACAAGATGAGCAACCATTCATTTTATTATTACCGTATATACTTGAGTATAAGCCTAGTTTTTCAGCACATTTTTTGTGCTGAAAAAGCTGCCCTCGGCTTATACTCGAGCGAGGCGGGCGGTGGGGGCGACGAGAAAGAAGCCCTTTCTCTCCGCTCATGCCTCCACCCGCTCTCCCCAGTCAACTATTCCTTAAGAAGTGTACAAGAACGGCGGTTCTTTACTCTCCCCAGGCAGCTTGTTCCATTCCTGAACTGCTCGCATAAATGCAAACTTGGCAAAGGAGGAAGAGGAAGGAGCAGCCCAAAGGGCTGCTTTCGGGCTGCTCGTTCCTCCTCCTCCTCCACAGCGGCAAAGGTGAACCGGCTTATACTTGAGTCAATAAGCTTTCCCAGGTTTTTGTAGGAAAATTAGGTGCCTCGGTTTATATTCGGGTCGGCTTATACTCGGGTATATAGGTACATTTATATCTCATCTTATCTCCAAAGAGCTCAAGATGACAGACATGGCCCTCCCCCTCTCCATTGTACCATACGTGGCTGGTGTGTTCTGTTTGGCTTGGTGGGTCACACACTGTGCAGACTCTGCCTTCCCTCAGTGCCACTGCACAAACCCCTTAAGTAGGATATTATTTTGCATTTTATTTACCACATTTTTATTCAAGGAGCTCAGGGTTGCCAAGGGTCAAATTCTGAGTTTGTAGATTCAGTTTCAGGAGGAGCAGTAGGAGAGTTCAGAAGTGGAACTCATACATGCATTCACCCCAGTAACTTGGGAATTCCTATGGTAGAAATGCATTTTATAATGATGTCAAGCTCTACCTCTCTGTATTCTGCAATTTCAGTGGTGTCCAGTGTACCGGTGTGTGTGTGTGTGTGTGTGTGTATTCTGCATCACTAGCTCCTGGACATGATTATAGTGAAAGAGAGGGAGAACTCCACCTAGGCTGCCAGCCCTCCCCACCCTCCTTTCCCCCAGGCACTGGAGAATGGTGAAATATTAAACTATGAGGATGACAAAGAAAGGCACCTGGCAAATTTATATAGAATGGCATATTAAATGAATGAAGTCACTGATTTGAGAGTGGGGCAGGGTTTTAATGTAAAATCTGCTCTTTTCTAGACCACCGTCCCCTCTCTCTGCAGACCAGAGAATCACAGAATCATGGAATTGTAGAGTTGGAAGGGACCCCAAGGGCCATCTAGTCCAGCCCCCTGCAATGCAGGAATCTCAGGAAGGTGGTGATGAAAACAGTTTCCAATTACTTTTTTGAGATTTTTCAACTCTGGCTATCTCACACAGTTCTAGCTGGAACAATTTTGACAGTATGATTCACTTGAAGAAAAACTTCCTGCTCCTTATGATGTATTATTGAGGCTGCAACAAGCTTTATCGGTATTGCTTTCTGCCTGTGCCAACCACTCCAGACATTGCCAGAAACTGGCATATATATATATGTGTGTGTGTTTTTCATTTTCCTGGCCTTCCAAGCATGTCAGGTCAAATGCTCTTTAGCTCCAAAATTGATTTCTGATATCATATGATAGAAATTCACTACCGTGTATTTTTAAGAGGACTTTAGAAAGGGTATGTGATTGGCCCTGATAGACCTTGACACACTGAATGCTTGGAAGCAGCTATCCTTTGACCTTATGCTGCTAAATGCTTTTGTATCAGAGCAGCACTGCAATTGTACACCTATAGAATAGGTAATGAACTATCTTTTGTTGGACCAGTTGTAGCAGCTGAAATTGATTCCCCCCCCCCCCCGCTTTTCTTTGCAAGCTGGATTCTGGGAGTCATGGCCAGCCCAAATCATAAAAAGTTTTAGTATCTGTCAAATGACCACCTTTTGTGCTTGATTGCCTGCTAAGGGTAGTTGATGTGTCTAAAATGAGACTTGATGGTTCAGAGCTATTACCAGCCAGGTCACAGCTGAGATCAGTATTCCGCCAGTATGTCTTTGGGGCAGAGAGAGAGGGAGAGGGAGAGAGAGAGAGAGAGAGAGAGAGAGAGAGAGAGAGAGAGAGAGAGAGAGAGAGAACAGCTTGGAACTGCAAAGTAGCCAGATCAGGGAGAAACAAGCCTGGCTGGAAGGAGTTTTGGCCAGTTTGAAGCAGAGGCTGCTTGTTGGGGGGAGCTCCCCCCTTCCCACCCATGTGTGTGTATTGCACATACAGGTCTCCCTAACTTTGATCCAAAGATAAATGGACCCCTGTAGGGCTGTTCCTTGAATCTCTCACTTCACAGAGAAGGACGGAAGGAAGTGGGTATGTTTAGCCAGAAATAAAAGGGGGTGGGGGGAGAGGGTGGCACACGTGATAGTGCTCTTCAAATACCTAAATGGCTGTCACAAAGGCTGAACACACATTAAACCCTTAAAGAAAAACTGAAGCACATTATTTTGCTCAAAGAATTCTGGGCTATGTGATTTAACCCTCACAACATTCTACTCCCAGCAACCCTTAACAAACTACAGTGCCCATAATTCCTCAAGAGGAGGATTGTGCTTTGAATGTGCTGTAAAGGTCTGTATGCAGCCAAAGGCTTGCTTTCTGCCATCCCCACAGGGAACGACTCTGCCTAATGGGCTTAAGAAGTTATGGGAGGGTAGATTTTGACTGGGCATTAGGAGAAACAACTCAACAGTAACAGCAGCTTGAGAATGGGACCACCTTCTTTATAAGGGTGATCTGCTCTTCCTGACTGGAGGCAGCTATCTGCTGGAGATGGTCTCACTCTGGGTTTCCTGCATCAGCAGTAGGTTGGAATCTATGGGTGGAAAGCTCCCTCCAAATCACAGTGGCAGGAGTGATTTGCTACACAATCACCTTCCCAAACTCACCTTAGCAGCTAAGTGGTATTTATTTGGTGGGGGCCCTTATGAAGTTGCAAGATTAGAAAACAACAGTCAACAGTGTGATGCAGCAGCAAAAAAAGCTAGTGCCATTCTAGGCTGCATTAACAGAAGTCTCGTGTCCAGATCAAGAGAAGTACCAGCAATAGTATGACTCTCTACTGCCTTGGTCAGACCACACCTGGAATACTGTGTCCAACTCTGGGCATCACAATTTAAGAAGGTTGTTGACAAGCTAGAACAAGTGCAGAGGGGGGCGACCAAGATTATCAAGGGTCTGGAAACCAAGCCTTATGAGGAGTGCTTGAAGGAGCTGAGGAGGTTTAGATTAGAAAAGAGGAGACTGAGAGGAGATAAGATAGCCATTTTCGGATATCTCAAGGGCTGCCACATGGAAGAGGAAACAAGCTTGTTTTCTCCTGCTCTGAAGGATAGGACTCCAACCAAGGGCTTCAAGTTACAAGAAAGGAGATTCCAACTAAACATCAGGAAGAACTTTCTGACAGTATGAGCTGTTTGACAGTGGAACGGTCTCCCTTGGGAGGTTGTGGTCTCTCCTTCCTTGGAAATTTTAAAGCAAAGGTTGGATGGCCATCTGTTACAGTGCAAATTCATGCATTGTAAGGGGGTCTGGCTAGCTGACCCCTGGAGTCCCTTACGACTCTATAATTCTATGATTCTATGAAAAATGAAACAATCAGCCACTAGGTATTTGCAATTCCTTCCCAATTTTTATGCTTCTTCCAAATCCTGCATCAGAACTGATGTCCTGGCCCCATTTCCAGTTTACTCTGAACTCAAGAAGCGTGCCCAATCTATATATGTTGAATAAGTACTACTTATTATCTCCCCAAAGACAAAGAAATGGAAAACAGTGTGACACATATGAACTTGATTATGTGATTTACATGTGAAAGTGCCCCTATGGTTTGATTTGCATATGAAAGAATCCCAAGACACAAAACAAAGGATTAGAAAGCATGGCAAGAGTGCTATTA
Organism: Lacerta agilis; assembly: GCF_009819535.1. NCBI lineage: Eukaryota > Metazoa > Chordata > Lepidosauria > Squamata > Lacertidae > Lacerta > Lacerta agilis. Next base: position 97,917,993 of record NC_046315.1, on the reverse strand, counting down.
GCATAGAGAACAGAGATTGTCCTACAGACCAACCTTTTTAAAGAATTTCGGTATATTTATCACTCACAAGTAGATAGCTCTAGTGGATTTTTACTGCTGTAAAGGAAGTGGAGGGGAGAGAGAGAGTTTTTATCATCTAAAAGGGAGGCACACTCACTGAAGACATAAATGTCTGGATCTACAGTCAGTTCTCCTTGACTTTTGCTCCGCCACTCCTTTAATGTGTGCATTTCAACAAATAGCAGGATCTGCCTACCCTGGCTGATGCAAATGTGTGTGAATACCACTTAGCAACACAAAAACAAAGTCCATTACAGAGGTGGTGAAAGATTCGTCTCGCTAGCAGAACACGGGATGGCTACGTCTGTCCATCCAGCTGATCCAAACCAAATTGAACCCATTGGCATAGAGAATTCAATATTCTAACAGCTCCCCATGCACCAAAACCCATGGAAACAAATGCTCCCTAGCTATACCAGCCTGGTGACAATAAAACATTATTGGGTGATATAGATGGACATACTGTAAATAAAAGAGATGGGCTATTTTTCCACGGGTCTCTTGTGAAGTACCTGAGCAGTTCCTATAGCAGCAAGCTATGACAAAGATCTGCCTTGCACTCTAGGTTTAAAGGCCAGGATCATCAGGTGTGTTTAGCCTGGATAAGAAGAGACTGACAGGAAATATGACAGCCATCTTCAAATTTCTAAAGGGCTGACCCATGGAAGATGGAGCAATCTTGTTTTCTCCTGATTCAGAGGAGAGGACCTGAACCAATCCAGTTACAAGAAAGGAGATTCTCAGTTTACAAAAGTACGTGCATTGTAAACCTTTTTAAAAATATATTTTAAAAGAAAGAAAGGAGATTCCCACTAAACATAGGAAGAACTTTCTGGTGCTAAGAGCTGCTGGACAGTGGAATGGGCTCCCTTGGGAAGTAGCGGACTATCCTTCCTTGGTGTTTTTTAAGCAGAGGTTGGATGACCATCTGTCGTGGATTCTTTAGTTGAGATTCCTGCACTGCAGGGGGTTGGACTAGTTGGGTCCCTTCCAACTCTACAATTCTGTGATTCTATATAATCAGGAAGGTGAGGATCTGGCTACAGAGGTACAAAATTCCCAGGCTCTGCCATGTTCTAGCATATGGGAACTTTTGTCTTGGTACCAATATTTGACCAATTTCTAGTTTGTCTTCCTTGGCTTCAGTGTCCCTCCAACATCAGCACACATGTGCTGCAAATCCAGTTTCTATATAAACTATAGTCCTCTTCCAGCTGAGGATTCAGGTTGCTTGGCCCACATATATTAAGAATGGTCCTTGCACACTGGAGGGGGTGGCTAGGAAGTGTTTTACCATGTTTCTCACAACTTATTTTCCATAACAAGAGCTATGCTTAAACCACACTGTTGTCTGCTAAAAAGGTAAAGGACCCCTGACAGTTAAGTCCAGTCACGAACGACTCTGGGGTTGCAGCGCTCATCTCATCTTGCTTTACTGGCCAAGGGAGCCAACGTTTGTCTGCAGACAGTTTTTCTGGGACATGTGGCCAGAATGACTAAGCTGCTTCTGGCGAACCAGAGCAGCGCACGGAAACGGTATTTACCTTCCCGCCAGAGTAGTACTTATTTATCTACTTGCACTGCATGCTTTCAAACTGCTAGGTGGGCAGGAGCAGGGACTGAGCAACGGGAGCTCACCCCATCGCGGGGATTCGAACCGCTAACCTTCTGATCGGCAAGCCCAAGGCTCAGTGGTTTACACCACAGCGGCACCCACACCCCCTTACTGTCTGCTACTCATTAGTAAATGACAGTGTCATGAAGGGTGTCATGGAAGGAGAAAGAGAAGGAAGAACAGAGCTCAGGAAATGCTTTGTGTGCACAGAATTAATCCCACACCCCTCTTGTGAAAACAATCTTATTGTATTTGTCACGGACATAGTTACCACTTTAGAAATTATTTCCCAAAAGTTGTCTGCTAAAAAGGTAAAGGTATCTGAAGAAGTGTGCATGCACACAAAAGCTCACACCAAGAACAAACTTAGTTGGTCTCTAAGGTGCTACTGCAAAGAAATTTTTATTTTGTTTCCCAAAAATGTTCACCAACAATCAAGTTCCTAGTCTGGACCTGCTTCTCCCATGAACTCACTAAATGGTGCTATCTTAGGCAAGTCACACTTTTTCAGCCTTCTCATCTGTAAACGAAATGTGGTGATGGCTGCAAACTTGGATAGCTTTAAAATGGATTGAGACAAATTCCTGGGTGAGAAGACTATCAATGGCTGCTAGTGTTGGTGCCTGCATACTTCCCCTTGTATTGTGGCAGTATGCCAATGAATGCCATTTGCTATGGAACATGGGCAGGAGAGTGTGCTTGTGTGATAACTTGCTTATAGGCATCTGGTTGACCACTGTTAGAACAGGATATGCGTTTAGTCTTACCCAGCAGAGCTCTTCTTACATTATGTTCTTAAGTAGGGATAATATTAGTAAAAATAAATAAATAGGTAACATGGTTGTCATAAGTGCTACCAAAGAATATATCTTCTTGTATTACCTGCTTGGCAATAGGTAAAGGTAAAGGACCCCTGAACAGTTAAGTCCAGTCAAACTTGACTATGGGGTGCAGCGCTCATCTCTCTTCAGACCAAGGAAGCCGGCGTTTGTCCACAGACACTTTTCTGGGTCATGTGGCCAGCAGGACTAAACTGCTACTGTTGCACGGAGGACCATGACGAGTGCATGGAAATGCCATTTACCTTCCCGCCACAGCGGTACCTATTTATCTACTTGCACTGACATGCTTTTGAACGGCTAGGTTGGCTTGGTAATATCACCTGCTTGGTGAAGGAAAAATTAAACTGGCACACTCTTCTAAGACTGGGGGTGGGTGGTGGTGGTGGTGCTGCAAGACTGGTACCTGCCTTGGCCCTTTGCAATAGGATGTAGTTTCAAGCCAGTTTCATAAAAATACATTTACAACATGGTAGCCATGTTGGTCTGCCATAGTCAAAACAAAATAAAATTAAAAATTCCTTCCAGTAGCACCTTAGAGACCAACTAAGTTTGTTCTTGGTATGAGCTTTCGTGTGAATGCACACTTCTTCAGATACACTGAAACGGAAGTCACCAGACCCTCAAATATAGTGAGGGAGTGGGGAGAGGTATTACTCAGAAGGGTGGTGGGAATGGGTGATCAGCTGATAGGTGTGGAAAACCTGTTAACGACTCTTAACTACTGCAATTTTTACAGTGTCTTACAGGGAAAGGCAAGGGGTGAGATGGCTAAAGATAGCTTTGTCATGTATAATGAGATAAGAATCCAATGTATATAATATTTTATAATATAAAAATACATGACAGTGTCCTGTAGGATTTATATTTCTTAGGATGTATTCCACTCTGCTTACCAGGCAGTAAGTTTCCACAGTTGTCAATCAGATGCCTATAAGAAGCCCATGAACAGGGCATAAGAACAATCGCTCCCTCAGCCTTACTTCTGAGAAGTAAAGGATTGTGCTGTTAGACGTATGTTTTCCAGTGGGAACATGGCATGGCCTTAATTGTATAATCCTGTACATGTCTACTAAAAAGTATGGCTCACTTCCGGCGGTGACGCCATCGCGGAGCGGTCGTGGGTTGCCTCGGCTGCGAGGCGACCCAGTCCGTCCCGGGGGTTGGAGCCCCGCTACCGCAAAGCGGGGCTCCGGTGGGGTGCGGGAAGAGCGTCCCGCACCCCGGGCTCCCCGGCTGTGCCCACTATGGCTCTGAACCCTTCCCTCGCTCCCCCTGTAAAGGGGGAGTGGGGGTGAAGGGACAACGGAGCCGGGCTATAGGGGACATGCCCCAACCGGGACGCAGAGCGGCGGTCACCCCCGCGACGAGCGTTAAAGTTCTACCTGTTATGTTTGGAGCTAAAGAAACCCGGTGGTCGTGAGTACCTGATTGGACTAGTTTTTGTGCTTTTGTAACGATCCGGGGGACATTTGGAAAGGAAGCCTGCCTCCCTCCCTTCGGGGGAAAGAAAATAACCAGTTTAAGAGGCTGCTGTTACAGAGATGGTTACAAAGTATTTGAATTTTGATAAGTGAGACTCTTTTGATCTCCCTTTGGGGAGTAAGTCTGTGGAAAATATCCCCTTTTAAAGTTTTGGTCTTTGCGCCCTGGTTTCAGGGAAAATGGCTACGAAAAGTTGGAGCTGAAGTGGAAAATCACTGGCACAAAAGGGAGAACATAGAAATAGAAACTGAAATCTGATACCTATCCCCCTTCCCAACATGTTGGATTTTGTTTTTGAACTCGTTTTGAACTCTGGATTAACGGATGAACAAAGATTTGTTATCTTGAAGCTGGAACTGCTTGATCAGAAATTGAAGGTTTTGAGTGGGGACATGAAATTTTTTTTACTTCCCACAGAGGAGGCCTTCCAAGTTTTTTACACCATGGAAGAGAACCTTGGCAAAGAGCTGAAGGGGATGATTGAAGATTGGAGAGAGATGGTTTGGCGACTCCGGGAAAAAGGAACGTCCTTTGGGGGTGGCAGCCCCGGGACGGCAAGAACTGTTATATCCAGCCCCCGAGGTGAGAGCTCGGGAGTGAGGGACAAAGAATTAAGATATCTACAAATACAAGAAGAAGGTAACATTGAATCGGAGAAGCTGAAAGAAGATGAACTGCGTGCCCTGATGCTCGATGCAAGGTCTATTGGGAACTGTGTCTGGATCTGTGGACGTATAAGAAAAGAGGACAATTGGAGGATTGGTTCCGGTGATAGATGGAAATGGACAATGGACAGAGGGGGAATAGGGTGAAGTATTAAATGTAAAATTTAAATGGTTTGTTATGGTAATCTGAAATCGGAGGGTTAAGACTTTAAGTTTTATTTTATTTTTAACAAGAAAAGGGATATTTTGAATTTTATGTTATTAGCAGCAGTTTAAGGGATAGAAGAAGTTCGTATAGATTTGATATAAGAATAATGTGTTAAGATTTAAAGATTTGTTATTAACTATTATGGATTAAGATAATTGTTTAGATTTGAATTTTCTTTAAATGAATTTAATTTTTAGTGAGATGATGTTATTAAAGTAGATTCTGGATTTAAAACCGAAGGTGAAAAGGCAGGGGAAGTCAACCGTCAAGATTTGGAACTAGAAATTTTTATTTATGTATGTAAACAAGAAGAAGAATCCTGGCTATGTTTGTATTTGTTTTATATTTGTAGGTGTGGGTGTGGGTTTATGTTTTGTTATGAAAATGCCAATAAATTCTTTTAAAAAAATAAAAAATAAAAAGTATGGCTCAAGTTCAATTGTACTTACCTATAGATAAGTATATACTGTATAGGATTTCCACTGAAGCAAATGGAAACATGTGTGTAACTCCATTCATTGTTGGTTTTTTTTTAACCACACACACATATAGTAGTAGCCTTTAAGCAGAATTGTCCATTACATGCAAATACTGTTCATTTCGTGATGTGAGATCACTTAGTATGATTGCACTTTTTGTTCAGTAACTGGACAAAATTCCAAGCCACTTCATGCGATGGAGACCACTTAACACAAATATTTGCATGTAATGGGCCATTTTACTTAAAAAGCCCAATGTAACTTTAGAAACAAATTAAGAGCAGAAAGAGTTCACGTGATGCTATAAGAACATGCACAGAAAAAAGCAGCAAAGGACATACAGGATATGGGGCCACTGAAAGCCATCTCAACTGTACACACTCTAGATCTGATAAACTACCCTTTTCTTAATGGTTCCTGTCCAATTTGTACATACGTAGTTAATTTGAAACTATGCCATAGTTTACTAAGCTACTCTGTTATCAAAATAATGTTGCCCTTTCCCCATTTATCAGCGACTTTGTGCCCTTTAAAATAGAGAGAAGGGACATGCATTCAATAATTGAGATATACAGAGTGATTCAAAGAGTTTTCTGGAGGCCAGCATGTGGAGATGTGGCATTAGTACATCCCTATGTGGGAATGAAAGAATGTGTTGCCATATGCTATGTAAGCTTATCAGCTTTGGTGTTTCCAGAAACATGAAAACTCCAAAACATATTTTCAAGAGGGTATAGTCATAACATCTTCTAATACATGTTTGATTTTGTTTTTACTTGGAAGTTACGTTTGCTTAGATAACTACTTTGTCCCGTTCTGCTGCAGAAGCAGGTAAGAACAGAAATGGAATAAGAAAAATGAATCTGCATGTAAAAACTTCAACCAGGAATGCCCCACCACCTGTGACCATAAATTGCAATGTGAGCTTTGTTTCGTTCTTGGCATAACACCACACTTGAGATTTAAAACCTGTGTGATACCTTCATGGGACCATGAAGCATGCTGAGGCTGTGAGGCTAATTGTCCCCACATAATATTTATTTAAAATGCATACCCCTATTCTCCCACAAAGTAGGATTGAAGGAAGTTAAGTGCATCTTAGTAAATCATCATAAAACAGCCATTATAAAGACAAAATAATTTACCATTACATGGAACTTTCAGTAGCAGCAAAATAACTATATAAATCCTAAGGCAGAAGCAAAAAACTGCATTGAAAGGCAAATTTAAAAACTTACAAGCAATCAATTAAGCTTCCCAACTAAGGAATGAGAGAACTAGCCTTTCACCAGCTGTTTATTATGGATAGCTGCCTTAGACATAATTGATGGATATCAATATTTATAATAATAAACAAATATTGTGAGAATGATTCTGTGGGACCTGGACAATCAGAACAAAGCAAGTTGTGTGATTCAACAGTGCTCACTCCTACCAAGACTGAGAGACTCCAAGGGAGCTGTCCAACAAAGGCACTCCTGAAGAGAAACAAGACGCCTCAGTCAAGTGCACCGCAATAATCAGTAATGCTGTTCTGCAGCTAATTTGTGTTATTTAGAAATTTTCTCCTTATTTTGCAGACAGAAGGTTTGCCCGTATGACACTTCTATTTTTTTATTCACTTCCATTTAGTGAATCGCATTGCCTTTCAATGCGCACATGCACTAATTGTGCAATTTGCAGCACCAACTTTGAAGTTGACGTGTGTGTGTGTGTGTGTGTGTGTGTGTTTGTGTGTGTGTAGAGGTCATTCTATTTGTACAGACCTATGGTTCACATCCTGTGGGCTGCAGACCCACAGTTATCCCAAGGGGTCCATGATTAATACTCTTCCAGGCAGTGCTTGATTTAGTTCTTCTGCCACGCTCTTCTTCACAACGGCAACATCTCCAAGAACCTTGCTTTATCTCCAGGAGTGCTGCTTGCATCTGTTGCAAAGTGCAGGAAACAGTTCAACAGCTTTGGCCTGTGCCTTCCTCACTTCCCTTGTTGATGTTCAGTGTACTTCAAAGAGCCTGGCACTGAGGTGCAGGAAATCAGTGCTTTGGGGGTTGCCTTCCCTGCTTTGCTGTACTGTTTGTGGAGGCACATTTTGCCTAGGGTACGTTCGGAATATAGCTTGACAGCTTGAAGACCCCAATTTGAATTCAGCAGGCTTTGAATTGTGGGCTTTCTGCAGAAGAATTACTTATTGAATTCTCTTTCCTTAGTTTTTTGCATTATTAGGGATTACTTCTGGTCCCTTATTGGAATAAATTCTATGGATGGGGCTTGCCTAATGCTCTTTGAAGGGATCTGTTGGGTGTCCCCCCCTTGTTTAGGTCATTTGGGGGGCAGATCTTTTGGAGCAGTTTGTTGTTCTAAGTGGCATTCGCTACCCATGCCCTCCAGGCTTTTAAGAACAAAAATACTAATAAATACATAAATATAAATATTTAATTATATATAAAAATAGATTTAATGATAAGGATTAAGGATTACATTGAAATATTAAGTCTTATTTCTAACAGCAATAAACATTTTCATTTTAATTCTTTTGGGATTATGTCAACTGAGTTCAATTGGAAATAAATAAACAACTAAATTTGCATTTTGTTCAGTTTGATTGGTAAATTGCATTGTTGATTGTTGCTAGGAAAATAAATGAATGTATTTATAATTATAAATAAAAAACTTATCTTTCATACCTTTTTTAATTGATTAACTGGGTTGATCAATGAGCACATTTGTGAAAGAAAGAAATGAATTTATAAAAAACATACCTTTTAAATTAATTAACTGGATTGATCAGAAGGCATACTGGAGAAATAAATGAATTTAAGTTTATAAATAACACAAATACCGGTATATATTTAACACCCTTTGGAATTAATTGCTTGGGTCGTTGATTAGAGAAATAAATAAATGAATTTTTTCTTTCTTTCTTGATTTTGACACATCCATGAATTTCTTTAAAAGTGCTACTAAGTTCATAAAAGTCATTTGTCATTTTGTATTTTTGCAATTAATGGAGCCTAAAATTGCAACAGTTAGCATGTGGGGCTCCATGAATTTTTTTCAGATTAAAAAAAGGCTTCTCACACAAGCAAAGGTTGGGAAATGATCATATAGATGAAGGGCAGGTTATATTTAAAAAAATAATAATAATAGTAATAATAATTACAACAATTAATAATAATTGTAAGTCTGTTGCTAAACACTCTGTGGCAAGCCTCAGCATTTATATGGGAACCTTAAAGGAGGAATGATGGAAGAAGGGATGGAGAGTTTGCCCAGCCCCTGCTTAAAGGCAGAATCAAAACAAATGTGCAGGCTCCTAACATTGCTCCCCCGAGAGCAAAACTAGTGGGTTTATTTTGTTTTTCCTTTTAATAGCTTCTCTTGGGTGCTTTATGGACCAGTTCTCTCATCTGAAGTGTCTGATCCCAAGACATAAATTAATTTTAGATGCACCTTTTATCCTTTGTGGCTGCTAAGGCAGTGCTCACTATTTGTTTTCGTTGCTATGGAGATAATTGACTTCCTGCAGTGGCAGAAGCCTTGTTTGGGGTATTAAAAGGGTTTGGGTCCAGGGATTCTTTAATTTTCATGTGGCGAGAAAAAGTCATTTCATCAACAAAACCTTCATAAAAAACCCCTCTCCCCTTATAATTTGTATCACTCTCTTTATAACCCTGTGAACATTTTCTTTGTTTCCCCATGTGCTCCATTTTGTAGCTCTCACTGCACACTCTACAGTAGCTGCTGAAACCACAGCAAGAGACATATTGCCTATGCATTACAATTCTGCAAAAATTGGTCAGGCAAAGTCTCCCTCCAGAATATTATTTGGCAGCATTGTAAAGAAACAGCAGACCTATAATAAAACAGCTGATTGCCAAGGCGCACAAGAAATGGAATGGAATTTGTTTGTGTGTGTGTGTGTGTGCGCGCGCGCACACATGCACACACACACAGCACCTCATCCTAAGGTTGCACCAAATATTCTCCAGTTTTGATATCTAGTTCAAAATTAGCATATTCAACAAAGGTGAACAAATCACCCCTCCACGTCTCCCCCCAAACCCTCATTGGACATGTGTGTTGATTTTAGAGTGCTTGCTGGCTTTGTCCCATGGCTGCTTCTTCTTCTCTACTCTCTTTATCTCCTTTGCCAACAGGGGCTTCTCCTGCTTGCTGTGCTGCAGGTACAGAACCCTCAAAGTAGATTAAGGATAAATGCAGTAGCAGCAATCAGCAAGGCTGCCCTGATCATGGCACTTCCAAAACCCAAACTCTCGAGAAAAGCAGCTGCAGCTGCCACTGCTACCACCGTGTGGCCCCAAGAGAGGATTGACTAGTAGTCCATCACCACCATTCCTCCTGCTCCTTCTCCCATCTGCAGCCCACATCCATGGAGAATGCAGGCTGCAGCAACAAGGGGTGGGCAGGCAGGCTTAGTGGTGAGGGTGATGAGGCAGAATGGCCACTGCTTGCTTGTCCTCCTGTGCCCTTGCCTGCCCATTCTGGCATGTGGGAAAGGGATCATCATCAGGAGGAGCCACCAATGCTGCCCAAGGAAGAATGGGCTGCATGTCTTGCTCACACATCTGCTGGAGCAGGTATATAAACAGCAAAAGGAAATTAAGAGCAGCAGCTAATGCAAGGAGGGGGGGGGGAATAAGTGGTAGAGGTGGGGGCAGCTTCTTCTTCTTGGCACCCATTTTGTTGCTGTTGCAGTAGGGAAACAAGTTCCTTCCCAGCTCTCTTCTCCATGCATAGGCTGTGATCACATTGAGGTGGTAGCAAATTGTGCTGCTGCCCTGACCCCTGTGCTTTCAGTTCTGAGAGGGGCTTCTGTGCACCTACAGCTGTGTGCATAAAGAGCCTACATGTGTCCACAGCGGCCCTTTTCAGGTCTTCCTCAGAATACACAGACATCGGGCATGGGAGGGAAGACAGGATTACTAGCAACAATCCCACTTCCCAGTCTACATGTGCAATCTGTGTGTGACTGAAGGTGTCAGAGAGGCTAATGAAAGGACCCTGTTGCTGCCATTCCATCAGCTGCAGCAACTAGGAAGGAAGGCGGAGGACACCAAGAAACAAAAGGCACTCAAGAGCAGTGCCATTTTTTATTTTTACAATGAGGGTATGGCTGAAAGAAAAGGAGGGCCAGCACCTGAAGGGTGAGGCTTCAGCTGTTCAGTATTGCAATATGTCTGTTAAAATTGCTGCAAATGGATGTGTGTGTGGGGGTGTGCTTTTCAACGCTTGCAAAAGGAACACACACAGATCAAGACAAAAAAATGAACTGGCTCAGTCCTGCTTTATAGCCCCAATGCAGCAATTTACCTGAGTGACAGCAGCACTGCTTCCTCATAGCTGCACCCCAAGCTGCTTCAGTAATGTACTAAGTATATGACCACTTTTTAAAGAAGAGAATTGGGAGGAGCAGCTCCACCCAATTTGCACAACTTACTGGACAGGAGTGCGTGAGGTCTGATCTGAAGACTGTTGCAGCAGGGAATGAGTCTCTGGATGCTGCAACAGCATCTGGGAATGCTAGGGTCTGGAGCAGGGGTCAGCAACCTTTTTCAGCCGTGGGCCTGTGCACCGTCCCTCAGACCATGTAGTGGGCCACACTATATTTTTGGGGAAAAAATAAATGAACGAATTCCTATGCCCCACAAATAACCCAGAGATGCATTTTAAATAAAAGGACACATTCTACTCATGTAAAAACACGCTGATTCCTGGACCGTCCATGGGCTGGATTGAGAAGGCGATTGGGCCGCATCTAGCCCCCAGGCCTTAGGTTGCCTACCCCTGGTCTGGAGGAAATGAAACTCCATTACCTGGGGGTGGCGTGAGGAAGCAAGTCATCCAATTGCAGAGTTTATCCTACCCCTATAGCCAACACACTGGGTGTAAGCCGAGGTGGCAATGTGGAGAGTATAAAGTGAAGTCCTTTACTGCCTTTACTGTCATGGTTAGAATAAACTACTACTGTTTGAAGCCATAGGTGGGGATACAAATTTAATTTACTTCCAGCCACTGGGCAGATAAAACAGAAGCTCTCTGGGTTGATTGCTTGTTGTTTTGCCCTTGGCTAACCTCTCTTGCTCATACGCATTACATCAGTGTGACTGATGAAAGATTTCATGGTATGCAGACAAGAATAAAACTCTAGTGTAAGAAGAGCCCTCTTGGATCAGGCCAAAAGCCCATGTCATCCAGCATCGTGTTCTGACAGTGGCCAATCAGATGCCTATGGGAAGCCCACAAGCAGCACTTTTGCTCCCTACCAGCTACAATCTGGAGACATGCTACTCAGATACTAGAGGTAGCTAACATTGCTAGTAGCCACTGGTGGCATCCTCCTCCTCCTCAGATTTGTCAAATTCCCTTTGAAGGCTGTTCAAATTGGTGAGCATTACTCCACACAGTGGTACTGCAGAGAGGAACCTCCAGCCTTCAGGTCCAATTCAGCTCCACAGGGGTCCTCATCAGGCCCACAAGGCCGTTTCCCGCAAACTGCACTCATCTGCCCAGTACCCATCTGCAGGTGAGTCGAGGCTGAGATCAGCTGCACTTGGGACTTCCTTGGGAATATGGCATGATTCTTCTCTCACCCACCCCAAAATTGTAATGGCTTCCCTATAAAAGATAAAAGTTTAATGTGCATAAAATGTTACATTTGTGTGCACTGTGTGTGAAACTTAGACATTCTGCAAATACAGCTGCAGAAAGGTACAACTAAAGCTGGGAAAAGGGGGTGGAGTCTTTGTTTCTCATTTCTCATGAGTCTTTGATGGCTCATCCCTGGGAGTCTGGGAGTTCATCCACACTTACCTTTTGTCCCACATTTTCTAAGAATAAGTCTGTGCTTTTAGGGCTGCCATATGTCCCAGTTTTCCAGGACATGTCTGCGAATTGGACAGTTAAAATGGTATCTGGGTGGACTTTCAGTGAATTGGCAAAATATCCAGGAAAACACAGAGGTATGGCAACCAGGGCGGTTTTTTAATTTAAAAGCTTTAAAAATCTCCCCAAAGCCCAATGGCTCAACAACTTTGGGGCGGTGGGGGCAGGGAGGTCAACAATTTTGTCTGGATTTTCACTTTTCAGTTTTGGGAATATGGCAACCGTAGCGCTTTCTAAGTCCGTGTCCAATTGCTGCTGCTGCTGCTGCTGTTCTGCCGCTTTCCCCAGGAGAAGTCACTTTTTAATGCTGAATTGGAAATAATGGCAATTTACAGGTTGTCATTTGCTCTGATTCAGCAGTAAAGAGCAGGTTTTTGTATGGAAAGCACTGGTGGAGAGGGATGCTTGTGCAGGAAGCTTTAAAGAGCAGACCTGTGCCTAGAAATGTGGAGCAAAGGTAAGTATGGAAGAGCCCTGGGTCTCTCTCAGAAGCTGACAGCACAATGAAGAAGCAACTTACTTATTTGAATCTCTCTCTGGGATCAGAGAAATAATAGTTCTTGGACTATATATCAAGTAAGAAGTTAAAGAAAACTGGATGTTTAAGAGCAATGTGTTGGTTTGTATTTACAACTTTTTGTAACAAGTTTAAAGACAATTTGCAGTAAAACTTTGGAACTCTTTCTTGGTGCGGAGAGCTTATTGATTCATACTCTGCACAAAGTCCAGATCACAGAATTCCACTTACATAATTTTGGATTTGATATCACTACACGAAGGAGTCTCAAAGCAGCTAGCATTCTCCTTTCCCTTCCTCCCCCACAACAAACACTCTGTGAGGTGAGTTGGGCTGAGAGACTTCAGAGAAGTGTGACTAGCCCAAGGTCACCCAGCAGCTGCATGTGAGGAGCAGGGAATCGAACCCGGTTCACCAGATTACGAGTCTACCGCTCTTAACCACTACACCACATTGGCTCTTTTAGCATTCCCTTGAAGGAAAACCACTGCTGCTAGCCTTTTGCAAGATGCATCTCCTCAGAAGAGGCAACATAGCCTGCAAATTTCATCCAATTCTGGTCAAAAGTAAAATACAAAACAAAACAAAAACAGACGGTTCCTTTTTGGGGGGTGGGGAGAAACAAACCACATTTTAGCAGTGTCCAGCACAGAACTGCTGGACCTATTTGCTTGCAATTAATCAAGCTTTATCCATTGGGGGACCCTACTATGTTGGCAAATTATACCCACATGTCAAAACACAAAAGGTTACAGCCATTTTTTGATGTCCCAAAAGTGAATGCAGATGGTAGGGAATGAAGCAGACCAAGCTCCATAAGGCAGCCTCTGAACAGGTCTAAGCCAAATTGTGCTCTTTCATAGCTTTTCATATTAAGCAGCACAGTAAAACAGAAGGTCATCCAATTGATATGGAAAGAGCATCACATTATCTCCACTACAGGGATGCATTTAAAAGCACAAACAAGCCCTCACACCCTGGGCAAAAGCTTACTTCGAGAATCCAGGTTCAGTCTACTACCAAGCTAGAAATATGAATAAACCAGATCCATATTTACATAACTTCCCTATTAATCACATCATTAGCCTCACAGTCCCAAGGTGCTACTTCAAAGACTAAAGACTATGACCTGCAAAGGAACAGGGCCATTAGAATTAGGCTAAGGTGGCATTTCCTTGCCACAGACGTGCAGTGCCAGCTCAGAAGGCCCCCCCAAAGAATGATGGGGAGTCTATTTTGCCTCACAGAATATGTGCCATTTGTTTCTTAAAATGACAAGCCCTTCTCAGCAAAGGAAAGATGAAAAAATAAAAAAATCAATAGTACAAATGGAAATCTTTAAAAGCAAGTCATACAGAGACAACCCCCCTGAAAAATCTCCCTCAGTTCTTTTTAGTGTGCTACACAAAATCAATCTGCAATGACCCTAAGAGTGAGCCATCCTCACCCCTCTGACAGCCAGAGAAGGAAAAAAGAGAGAAGGAAAATTTAGCTCTTCTTTTGCTTTCCCAAGGCTTTAATAGGCTTTTGAGCTAGGAGGGCACTAGAATCACCCTTGTAAGTTTTTATCAATTCATCCTTTTGCCTGAATGAGGACAGATATCAGAGCATTGCTACATGGGTAACTTAGTGCTATTCTGTGATTTGTGTCCATATCTGCATCTGCAATTTTGCAGTACTTGAGACATACCGGTACTACCACGGATACTGCACATTTTTACAATTCTTTCAAATTGTGGTCTTATCTGCATTTAAAAACCCAACATTTGGTACGGTGTTGATTCATACCATTTCATTCACTCTTATTTTGTTTAAGACTCCTGGCCTGAACGCTTGTACCTGTTCATATGCTCCTCTTACTCTTCCAATGTCAGAATCCTGTCATTTATCTGGATTGTGTTGGCTTTATGTATTCCACCCACATCAGCTGGGACAGGAACTGGAAGTCTTGGTCTTTTCCAACTCTGTCAAAGATTGGAATACCCAAAGCTACTGCCCTAAGAGTAGACAACATGGTTTGGCAAAGAGCATATTTCATGCAGGTGCACTAGGACTGATCCTCAGAATAGCAATTGTTTTGTTTCCTGCCTGCTCAGTCCTAGACATCTCTACCTGGAAGGAAGTTCCACTGAGTTAATGGGCCTTCCTCTCAAGTAAGTGGGGGCAAGGATTGCAATCCAAGACATTAGACCTGACAAGCAACCAGAAAAGTCATTTACAACGCATTGATTCCCAAATGGTTTAAAATATGTTGATCTACATTCCCAGTAAGCTCTGTGGCAAACGTATTCCGTCTGCACTCCAGGGAACCCTGTGGTTCCTTGGGAGCATCTCAGGAGTTCCTCAGTGACATGATCAGCAACAGCGGGAAAGCATCACTGAAATCAGCTCCAGGAAATTGAAGCATGAAGGTGTTATCTGGTGTACTTTTAGTAAATATGTAGGGAAGAAGCAGCCCAACACACCTGGATGACACCCCACTTTACCTAGAACATACCTTATAATCCATTGTCCATCATCTAGGGCTTCTCTGGCAGACCAGCTGGAATTCCCTGACAGGCACCTATGAGGAAAGGATTGCTTTTAAATTGATATGAAGTTTGAAAACCACAGCTTGGGCTGGAGTGTGGTGGGGGAACCCAGCAGCACTGTAGGAAAAGATCTGTGTACATACTAGTATAACTGAATACAGCAGGTGTAATAAAATACAGTGGTGCCTCGCAAGACGAAATTAATTCGT
The DNA here is from genome assembly GCF_009819535.1 of Lacerta agilis. Lineage (NCBI taxonomy): Eukaryota > Metazoa > Chordata > Lepidosauria > Squamata > Lacertidae > Lacerta > Lacerta agilis. Next base: position 97,902,479 of record NC_046315.1, on the reverse strand, counting down.
TCCGCAAGACTCTTCGTCTTGCGGAAATTTCGTCTTGCGAGGCACCTTTTCCCATAGGAACGCATTAAAATTTAATTAATGCGTTCCTATGGGAAAAAAAGTCCGGGGGCCCCTCCCGACCGGCACCGGAGCCAAGCCAAGCCGCGTTTTAAGACTGCAGTGAGCGAACAGCAGCGCTGCTGTTCGCTCGCTTCAGTCTTAAAACACGGCGCCGCGGCTCCGGGAGGGAGGGAGGGGGCCGTGGGATCATGCCCGACATCGGGCATGATCCCACGGCCCCCTCCCGACCGGCAGCGGAGCTCCGCGGTGCTGTGTTTTAAGACTGCAGCGATCGCTGCAGTCTTAAAACGCAGCTCCACGGCTCTGGGAGGGAGGGAGCGGGCGGTGGGATCGTGCCCGACATTGGGCACGATCCAACGGCCCCCTCCCGACCGGCAGCGGAGCTCCGCGCCGCCGAGTTTTAAGACTGCAGCGATCGCTGCAGTCTTAAAACGCAGCTCCGCGGCTCTGGGAGGGAGGGAGGGGGCGGTGGGATCGTGCCCGACATTGGGCACGATCCCACGGCCTCCTCCCGACCGGCAGCGGAGCTCCGCGGTGCTGTGTTTTAAGACTGCAGCGATCGCTGCAGTCTTAAAACGCAGCTCAGCGGCTCTGGGAGGGAGGGAGCGGGCGGTGGGATCGTGCCCGACATTGGGCACGATCCAACGGCCCCCTCCCGACCGGCAGCGGAGCTCCGCGACGCCGTGTTTTAAGACTGCAACGATTGTTGCAGTCTTAAAACGCAGCGGCGGGGCTCCGGGAAGGAGGGAGAGGGCCGTGGGATCATGCCCGACATCGGGCACGATCCCACGGCCCCCTCCCGACCGGCAACGCGGCGCCCCGCGGCTCCAGGAGGGCTTACCTTTTCGCTGCGGTCGGGAGGGATGTTGTCCGCGTCTGCCATTTTGGATCGACTGCGCATGCACAGTCGATCCAAAATGGCGGACGCGGACATCACCCCTCCCGACCAGAGCGAAAAGGTAAGCCGGCTTACAGTGGTACCTCGCCAGACGAATTCGTCTTGCGAAAAACAGGCATAGACGAATTCGTCTTGCGAGTCAACTAAAAACTCGCAAAACCCTTTCGTTTTGCGAGTTTTTCGTCTAGCGAGGCATTCGTCTTGCGGGGTACCACTGTAATAAAATACAATCCAAGTACTATTATATTTACAGGAAATATTTCTTGCGTATACTACATTTCATGAGCCATGCTGTTTTTACTGCATTATAAAATCCTGAATGAGAAGATCTGATTTTTGTATTACAAAAAGGTCAAATTGCATCTAGTGCTTTCCGGTAAAGGAGACTTTCAGTGGTTTACTAGAATGTTAATTTATCTAAAACCTCTGAGACCCAATATTGTGGTCTTTCACAATGATTTACAGTAGATGGAACTGACAATTGATCTCGGCAGCTCTTTAATACACAGAACTTTACTAAGTAGCAAAAAAGAAAATACAGTATGTGTTGAAGGCAGTATAACCGTGGGTATAGATTCAATCAAATATATTGGATTTGAGGCTCTGCATTCAAATCACTCATGATCAATATATATTACAATCTGAAGTTTATATAAGGTTGCCATGTGTCCAGGAAAACCTGGACATGTCCTCTTTTGGGGGGCCAACATGCCCCGGAAGCAGAAGCGCCGCAGCAGAGCGAGGCCTTCGCAGCGAAAATCAGGTAGGAGCTGGGGTCCTGCCTCCACTCAGGCTGGCAGCGGCTTGGCCTGTCCTTTTTTTGCTCTTCAGGATGTGGCAACCCTAGTTTATATCGACTTTTTTTACGTCAATCAAAGCTCTAAAATGATTACAAGTTTGGTGTGTGGTAAAAAACGCATTGCTGGAGCCTCTCTTTTCTGACTAGTCCCAACCCACCCTTCATTAATTCAGTATTTACACAACAGAATGCAGATTTTCATGAGTTTACAAGAGGTCTCTGGTATATACAGCCTTCATTGATCTGCTACTACAGTAACATTTTTTTTTATGACAACAAAATCGTAAAAAAATGGCCCAATCCTTAAACTATGGTGCCAGTATAACCCTCACCAAAACAAATGGGACATCCAGCTGCAGAGACACTTGAGAATTACAAAACGCATCTGGCAAGGAATGGAGCCATCAGCTACAGCAGATGTTCATAATCCAAAGGTTCTGATGTGGAGGTGTAATAACCACAGCTGGTACATACACACAAAGTGCAGTGAAGCGGCTGGCAAAGGAAACTGAGAATATCACTTTTTGCCATTTAAACAGGCAGACACTGAAAAAGCAGTCAGATACATTCCTCATTTTTCGTATGTATCAATCTACACAGACAATGCCGTCAGGGGAGGGAATTCTGCGGCTCTAGGAACACGATAAAAGTTGGTGAATTGCTGGAAGTGTGCCTTAGGCTGTTATTCAATGCTAAATGCACAGGGACAGGATGCAAGTCACAGAAATTAAGAAAGATTTAACAGTGCATACCTTGAGTGGAAATACATATTGTGGTGCTCAGCAAGGAAAGCAAGAATGCAGGACCTTGGAAAGCTCATGCATGAGAAACTTTCTTCCATGAAGCCCAGGGCTGAACTGAGACCTTTCATTCTTCTAGGTTCAGATCAGCCTCACACACCATTACCAAAGAAGTGGAAGGCCTTGAACTGGCCGTGGTCTGGCCCAGCACTCTGCCTCTTCTTTGCCTCTCTGCCTGCCCTAAGGTGTAGGCACATAGGGGCATAGGGTCCCTAGGGGAAGAGGTCAAAAAAATTTTTTTTCAAATTTATTGCGGCTATAAGCCCATAAAAACATAAAATATGGAATATATGACATAAAATTACAGCAAACCATAGACCCTGGAGTCATAGGGAAACAAACCACAGCACAAATACAAGTTTTAAAATTGCAACCAGGAAGCAGAAAACAAAAGTATTAGTGGTCGTGTAGTTGGCCACAGCGCCTTTTTTGAGATATGACAGAGTTTAGAAACCTTGCCACCTGCAAGGCTGTATAGGAGTCGTTGTCTTGCAGGAGTAAGGCAAGGTGTGACTCAGCTGGTGCACCTGTAAGTTTTTGAGTTATTGGTCTTAGTAATTTTGCCCGAGCCTCACTATGCAGGGAACAGATAAAGATTATATGATGGAGAGATTCCGTCGACTGTTTATCACAATCACAAAAGGCGGAAACTAGGCCCTTGGAAAATCTATGTCTCAGGACATTAGAAGGAAAGACATTAAACCTCGCTTTGGTGAAAGCGAATCGGTGCCCAGCAGTGGAGAGCGAGGATAGGTATAGAGGGACATGATGTATTGGAGTAACTCCAAAATTCCGAGGCGAGCAGACACCCCCACCCAGCATATGATTACGCTGCAGCTCCAAATCGTCCAGTCTTTGGTTGATTAGTCTTTTTGCTGAAGCAAGGTCTAACTTAAGTGAATCTGAAGGAGAGATTCCAAAGGACAGAAGTTTGGCGTGGATTTTCCCAGTCCAAGGGTTTGCAAATTCGTCACGCCAAAGACATTGGACGAGACAATGGCTGGGTAATCTATGCCAAAGAGTTAACCAGTAGGTGAATATTCGTTTCCATAAGAGAGTCTCTAGTGAAGGAATCTTCAATTCTAGTCGTATAGCTGCATTACTAACACACGTAGGGAGTTTTAAAAGCCGGCGAAGAAACTGATTTTGCAGCACCTCCAGCGGGGCCGGATTTACCAGAGCTGCCCAAAGCGGAGCAGCATAAGTAAGAGTGGTAATAACTTTTGCATTGTACACCTTTAAAGCCGAGGGCACGTGTAGGGCTCCGTCTGAGAAAAAGAACTGGAGAAGTGCATGAGATAGAGTTTTGCCCTTGTTAAGTAGATGTTGAACTTGGGATTTCCAGCTCATGTTATATTGAAAAACAATCCCTAGATATTGAAACTTAAAAACTTGATCTATTTTAACTCCACCAAGCTTCCACTGAAAAAGTTTACGACTTCTAGAGAAGACTACAACTTTTGATTTTGAGTGGTTGATGGACAATTGGTTGGATTGACAGTAAGCAGTAAAGATCTTTAACGCCCTACATAGCCCAACCCTTGAGTAAGAAAGGATCACCGCATCATCTGCGTATAAAAGCAGCGGACAACGGTAGTTTGCGATGCGGGGGGCGTGAATGTAAGCGTGCGACTCATTTAGAGGCTCTCTCATATCACTGACAAACAGGTTGAAAAGGTAAGGTGCTAATATACAACCTTGTCGGACTCCTTTATTTATCGGGACCGCGTTTGTAAGGTCACCAGCGGGGGTAAGTCTGATTCTGGCAGAGGATCCACCATGCAGTTGGATCATGAGCCAAAGGAGCCTTTTATCAATGCCCCACCTCGCCAATTTCTCCCATAGAATGGTTCTGGGGATGCTGTTGAAGGCTGCCTTCAGGTCTATGAAGGCAGCGTATAAACGTCCTCGACTGGGGAAGGAGTATTTCCTTGCAAGGTGGTAAAGGATTATGGCATGATCTATGGTGGAACGATTGGGTCTAAAGCCCGCTTGTTCATGGCCAATCAAGTTGGATTCTTCTGCCCATTGAGACAGTTTAGACAGCAACAAGCGGGCATAAATTTTCCCTATAGTCGAAAGGAGGCTGATACTACGATAGTTCCCTGGATCAGCAGGAGGACCTTTTTTATAGATTGGTATAATAATGGCTTCCTTCCATGTCTTGGGAATACAGCCAGTAACATTAATGGCGTCAAAGGTTTTGGCCAGGATTCCTGACCACCACTCAGGATGTGATTTAATGGCCTCTGCAGGAACCAGGTCAGGGCCGGGGGCCTTACCCACTTTCAACTGGGATATAAGGACTGATATTTCGCCTGGATCTGTGGGCGGCCATCTGGGTAGGTGTTCGAACAAGTGCTCCAGATGAGGAACTGGAGCTTCTGCCTGTGAGAAACATTTCCTAAGGAACTGTTCCCAAGTAGGGGCCGGGATAACAGTCAAGGGATATTTCCTAGTTCTACTGTTAATTAGTGACCAGAATTCATTAGCTCTGCGGGATTTGGAAGCTAAGATCAAGGCTTGCCAACGGGTAGACTGCCACTCCCGTTTTGCCATTTTCAGAGCCTGTTTATAGGCTAATTTGGCTTGAAAGTATATAGATGGTAAACTGGAAGCGCCTGAGTTTTTATACTCGTTGTATATTGAGCGCAGTTGGAGTTTGGCTTGTTTACATACAGAGTTATACCAGGGAGCTCCTGAGTTATATTGGGCTCGCGTAACTGCCAGTCGTGGGGCAGAGGTCCTTGGCTCAAGGAGACCCCAAAGGAGAGGCTCTGGCTCAGATCCAGGTGTGATGCTACTGCCTGGATTGTTATCCAGCCTCTTTGCTTCTGACTGCTACTGGGGAGGGGGCGGATTCGCTGACTTCTTCAGTAACTGAAAAGCAATCACTGCCCCCACATTGCAACTGCATCTTCAAGGACCCTAATCTCTTGTCGACTCTCCTCCAGAATGCATGTACTCTCCTCCCACACCCCACTGTACATGCGTTCAGTGGCATACTGTGTTTGTAATGTCTGAATGTTGACATATTGCAGACACCTCTCTGAGCCATGGCGATCCCTGCCTTTGCAGCTTTCCACTTCACAGATGCAGTGCAGACATGCCAATGAACACAGCACTGTCATCCATTGCAATGTGCCTCCCTTATACACAGCAAACTATGAAATACTTCTGTCAAGGATCCACTCTTGGAGAGACCTGCCCAACTTGGACTGGGAAATAAGGTTCTTGGTGAGTCTGTGGCTATGACTTGCCATTGCAGGAACTTCAGTGCTGTGAAAAGGGTTGGTTTCATCTATTTCAGCTCTCCAGCTGTGGAATTTTGAACTGCATGAGGGGTCTAATACAGAAAACGATAACCAGGATAACTAAAAACAAAGGCTTCTTAATGAATTAACCGCCGGGATATGCTCTGTAGTTCCAGTGTGCAATTATTTTTGTCTCTGCAACAGCAGACTCAATTTGCTCAGCTATCCAACCTGCTCTCTATACAGTTAGGTCAGATTCATACCTTAATCATTCACTATTGCTGGCTTCTCAACAAGTTGATTCTGATTCAACCCATCAGGCATATCTCCATCCCAGCATGCATAAAATCTTAAGTAATATATATTCATCAGTCCCTTTAACTGCTTCCTGCAGGCGCTGGCAACTACACAGAAGTCTGTTTAGATGTTCTAGAAAGGCATAAGCAGGGAAATTGGTTTTCAGTAACACAAGAATGAGAAATGTGAGTTTAGAAAAGGGCTAGCACTCCTGCACAGGAGAGAGACACTCTCCCTGCAGCCACTGCCACACACACTCGGTGGCTCTGCACCTTCCAGGCAGCTTCCACTTATTAGAAGTGGTAGGTGGATGGTGGGTGGCATGCCTCTATCTGCCACACAGTGTTGTCACCAGGTCCTGATGCAGCAGGGACATAAAGGCGTGCGCAGGCTTTGATGACAGATGCAGTGTAGTTGACTGTGCTCAAAAGTTTTAATTGGCTGGAACCTGGCTAGAATGGCTGGAGCGACCCACTTACAGCATACAAAAGCTCATACCAAGAACAAACTTAGTTGGTCTCTAAGGTGCTACTGGAAGGATTTTTTTATTTTTTATTTTGTTTTGACTGGGGCAACCCAGTCAGATGGGCAGCAAAAATGTATTATTATTATTATCATCATCATCATCATCATCATTATTTTCCCGCTGCAGCTTCTCACCTTCCTCTCCCTGGGGCAGGCAAGGAGACAGCCCTTTCTATGGAAGCCTGCATGGGACACAAAGAGCAGAAATACTTTCTCACCGTCCCAACCCCCATACACATACATTGGTGCCAGTCGTGGGGCAGAACAGTGCAGACCTTTGGCCCGTAGGGAAAAAACTGCAGATACAGCACTGATGTTAATGGGGGTCCATAAGGTTTGGGGGACCCTCTGGAGCAGCAAGGAAAGTGATGCAGGGAAGCGCAAGGGAAAGAGAGAAGCAGGGAATCAGCAAAAATCTGCTCCCCTCTCCTGTAAACCTACAGAAGTGGGAGTCTGAATCCAAGTGCATGGCTGTTCTGTAATGTCTAGTTATGGCTGGCTGCTGTTGTAAATGACTCTATGAACCCTCCACCTGATCCATCAAGGCTCTTCTTGCACATGTTTGACTGTAAACACTCCAGGCACCAAACTAGCTCACACAGGGCATGTCAGAGGCTTCACTGCCACAAGGAGAATACAATATGAATGGAAAGTTAGGGTACCCTAAAGTATTGCATATTTCATAGAGCAACCTTGAATGCATTTTTAAGATAGATACATGAAGAAATTAATGCCCAAAAGCTACACTAAGAATTATCCCTCCTGGGCTTTAGAATATTTTCCCAGAAATTAGAGCTAAATAGATGTAAGTGATTTAGATTTGTCTTTGAAATTCTTCTATTAGAGAAATCCATTACACTGTTGGATGTACAATATATCTTGTTTACATTCTTTCATGAAGCATCAGAAATAAGTTGGTTTTATTCTGATGCTTACATCTGACTGAACAGCAAATTCTGAAGTGAGGATTCCAGCCTCTCTCAGTCTTGGGTCCGTAAACGTTATGAAACTACAACCCCCATTATTCCTAGCTGGGATGGCCAGGGGTCAGGGATGATGGGGGTTGCAGTTCAAGAATATCTGTGGACCAAGGATGAGAAAGACTGAAACAGGAAATATTAAATGAAAGCAAATTAATATATACTAATTAAGTCCTTCATTGAGCCATACTGTGCTGGCCCCAAGGGTTTGTCCATGAAGCGAGGTCCAAGTCCAGTCCTGGGTCTAGGGGTCCAAAGGAGGTCAGTCCGGCAGGGAGCGAGGCAGGAAGCAGGTCAAGGTCCAAGGCAGGTTCAGGCACAAGGTTGCAGGTTGAGCACACGCTTGCAACTAAGTTGCTCACGCAACTTGGGCTGCGTCTGGCTGGCTTTTATCTGGCCCTATGCTTAGGGCGGTCCCGATCCTCCGGAGACTCGCCTCTCCTCCGGGCCTGGAGGCGAGCACTCCTCCTGCAGACACTTAACTCCCTTCGCCTCTCTGCCCTGAGCCTCTGTAGCTCAGGAGAGGATGGTGGGATACAGGACCCAGGGGAAGCCTCAGCTTCCTCT